>NW_027461528.1:0-1200000 GCF_027571235.1 Dermatophagoides pteronyssinus
CCTGGCCTGGCCTGGCCTGGCCTGGCCTGGCCTGGCCTGGCCTGGCCTGGCCCTGGCCTGGCCTGGCCTGGCCTGGCCCTGGCCTGGCCTGGCCTGGCCTGGCCTGGCCTGGCCTGGCCTGGCCTGGCCTGGCCTGGCCTGGCCTGGCCTGGCCTGGCCTGGCCTGGCCTGGCCTGGCCTGGCCTGGCCTGGCCTGGCCTGGCCTGGCCTGGCCTGGCCTGGCCTGGCCTGGCCTGGCCTGGCCTGGCCTGGCCTGGCCTGGCCTGGCCTGGCCTGGCCTGGCCTGGCCTGGCCTGGCCTGGCCTGGCCTGGCCTGGCCTGGCCTGGCCTGGCCTGGCCTGGCCTGGCCTGGCCTGGCCTGGCCTGGCCTGGCCTGGCCTGGCCTGGCCTGGCCTGGCCTGGCCTGGCCTGGCCTGGCCTGGCCTGGCCTGGCCTGGCCTGGCCTGGCCTGGCCTGGCCTGGCCTGGCCTGGCCTGGCCTGGCCTGGCCTGGCCTGGCCTGGCCTGGCCTGGCCTGGCCTGGCCTGGCCTGGCCTGGCCTGGCCTGGCCTGGCCTGGCCTGGCCTGGCCTGGCCTGGCCTGGCCTGGCCTGGCCTGGCCTGGCCTGGCCTGGCCTGGCCTGGCCTGGCCTGGCCTGGCCTGGCCTGGCCTGGCCTGGCCTGGCCTGGCCTGGCCTGGCCTGGCCTGGCCTGGCCTGGCCTGGCCTGGCCTGGCCTGGCCTGGCCTGGCCTGGCCTGGCCTGGCCTGGCCTGGCCTGGCCTGGCCTGGCCTGGCCTGGCCTGGCCTGGCCTGGCCTGGCCTGGCCTGGCCTGGCCTGGCCTGGCCTGGCCTGGCCTGGCCTGGCCTGGCCTGGCCTGGCCTGGCCTGGCCTGGCCTGGCCTGGCCTGGCCCTGGCCTGGCCTGGCCTGGCCTGGCCTGGCCTGGCCTGGCCTGGCCTGGCCTGGCCTGGCCTGGCCTGGCCTGGCCTGGCCTGGCCTGGCCTGGCCTGGCCTGGCCTGGCCTGGCCTGGCCTGGCCTGGCCTGGCCTGGCCTGGCCTGGCCTGGCCTGGCCTGGCCTGGCCTGGCCTGGCCTGGCCTGGCCTGGCCTGGCCTGGCCTGGCCCTGGCCTGGCCTGGCCTGGCCTGGCCTGGCCTGGCCTGGCCTGGCCTGGCCTGGCCTGGCCTGGCCTGGCCTGGCCTGGCCTGGCCTGGCCTGGCCTGGCCTGGCCTGGCCTGGCCTGGCCTGGCCTGGCCTGGCCTGGCCTGGCCTGGCCTGGCCTGGCCTGGCCTGGCCTGGCCTGGCCTGGCCTGGCCTGGCCTGGCCTGGCCTGGCCTGGCCTGGCCTGGCCTGGCCTGGCCTGGCCTGGCCTGGCCTGGCCTGGCCTGGCCTGGCCTGGCCTGGCCTGGCCTGGCCTGGCCTGGCCTGGCCTGGCCTGGCCTGGCCTGGCCTGGCCTGGCCTGGCCTGGCCTGGCCTGGCCTGGCCTGGCCTGGCCTGGCCTGGCCTGGCCTGGCCTGGCCTGGCCTGGCCTGGCCTGGCCTGGCCTGGCCTGGCCTGGCCTGGCCTGGCCTGGCCTGGCCTGGCCTGGCCTGGCCTGGCCTGGCCTGGCCTGGCCTGGCCTGGCCTGGCCTGGCCTGGCCTGGCCTGGCCTGGCCTGGCCTGGCCTGGCCTGGCCTGGCCTGGCCTGGCCTGGCCTGGCCTGGCCTGGCCTGGCCTGGCCTGGCCTGGCCTGGCCTGGCCTGGCCTGGCCTGGCCTGGCCTGGCCTGGCCTGGCCTGGCCTGGCCTGGCCTGGCCTGGCCTGGCCTGGCCTGGCCTGGCCTGGCCTGGCCTGGCCTGGCCTGGCCTGGCCTGGCCTGGCCTGGCCTGGCCTGGCCTGGCCTGGCCTGGCCTGGCCTGGCCTGGCCTGGCCTGGCCTGGCCTGGCCTGGCCTGGCCTGGCCTGGCCTGGCCTGGCCTGGCCTGGCCTGGCCTGGCCTGGCCTGGCCTGGCCTGGCCTGGCCTGGCCTGGCCTGGCCTGGCCTGGCCTGGCCTGGCCTGGCCTGGCCTGGCCTGGCCTGGCCTGGCCTGGCCTGGCCTGGCCTGGCCTGGCCTGGCCTGGCCTGGCCTGGCCTGGCCTGGCCTGGCCTGGCCTGGCCTGGCCTGGCCTGGCCTGGCCTGGCCTGGCCTGGCCTGGCCTGGCCTGGCCTGGCCTGGCCTGGCCTGGCCTGGCCTGGCCTGGCCTGGCCTGGCCTGGCCTGGCCTGGCCTGGCCTGGCCTGGCCTGGCCTGGCCTGGCCTGGCCTGGCCTGGCCTGGCCTGGCCTGGCCTGGCCTGGCCTGGCCTGGCCTGGCCTGGCCTGGCCTGGCCTGGCCTGGCCTGGCCTGGCCTGGCCTGGCCTGGCCTGGCCTGGCCTGGCCTGGCCTGGCCTGGCCTGGCCTGGCCTGGCCTGGCCTGGCCTGGCCTGGCCTGGCCTGGCCTGGCCTGGCCTGGCCTGGCCTGGCCTGGCCTGGCCTGGCCTGGCCTGGCCTGGCCTGGCCTGGCCTGGCCTGGCCTGGCCTGGCCTGGCCTGGCCTGGCCTGGCCTGGCCTGGCCTGGCCTGGCCTGGCCTGGCCTGGCCTGGCCTGGCCTGGCCTGGCCTGGCCTGGCCTGGCCTGGCCTGGCCTGGCCTGGCCTGGCCTGGCCTGGCCTGGCCTGGCCTGGCCTGGCCTGGCCTGGCCTGGCCTGGCCTGGCCTGGCCTGGCCTGGCCTGGCCTGGCCTGGCCTGGCCTGGCCTGGCCCTGGCCTGGCCTGGCCTGGCCTGGCCTGGCCTGGCCTGGCCTGGCCTGGCCTGGCCTGGCCTGGCCTGGCCTGGCCTGGCCTGGCCTGGCCTGGCCTGGCCTGGCCTGGCCTGGCCTGGCCTGGCCTGGCCTGGCCTGGCCTGGCCTGGCCTGGCCTGGCCTGGCCTGGCCTGGCCTGGCCTGGCCTGGCCTGGCCTGGCCTGGCCTGGCCTGGCCTGGCCTGGCCTGGCCTGGCCTGGCCTGGCCTGGCCTGGCCTGGCCTGGCCTGGCCTGGCCTGGCCTGGCCTGGCCTGGCCTGGCCTGGCCTGGCCTGGCCTGGCCTGGCCTGGCCTGGCCTGGCCTGGCCTGGCCTGGCCTGGCCTGGCCTGGCCTGGCCTGGCCTGGCCTGGCCTGGCCTGGCCTGGCCTGGCCTGGCCTGGCCTGGCCTGGCCTGGCCTGGCCTGGCCTGGCCTGGC
This sequence comes from Dermatophagoides pteronyssinus, assembly GCF_027571235.1. Classification (NCBI taxonomy): domain Eukaryota; kingdom Metazoa; phylum Arthropoda; class Arachnida; order Sarcoptiformes; family Pyroglyphidae; genus Dermatophagoides; species Dermatophagoides pteronyssinus. The sequence goes on from NW_027461528.1 coordinate 3,187, forward strand.
CTGGCCTGGCCTGGCCTGGCCTGGCCTGGCCTGGCCTGGCCTGGCCTGGCCTGGCCTGGCCTGGCCTGGCCTGGCCTGGCCTGGCCTGGCCTGGCCTGGCCTGGCCTGGCCTGGCCTGGCCCTGGCCTGGCCTGGCCTGGCCTGGCCTGGCCTGGCCTGGCCTGGCCTGGCCTGGCCTGGCCTGGCCTGGCCTGGCCTGGCCTGGCCTGGCCTGGCCTGGCCTGGCCTGGCCTGGCCTGGCCTGGCCTGGCCTGGCCTGGCCTGGCCTGGCCTGGCCTGGCCTGGCCTGGCCTGGCCTGGCCTGGCCTGGCCTGGCCTGGCCTGGCCTGGCCTGGCCTGGCCTGGCCTGGCCTGGCCTGGCCTGGCCTGGCCTGGCCTGGCCTGGCCTGGCCTGGCCTGGCCTGGCCTGGCCTGGCCTGGCCTGGCCTGGCCTGGCCTGGCCTGGCCTGGCCTGGCCTGGCCTGGCCTGGCCTGGCCTGGCCTGGCCTGGCCTGGCCTGGCCTGGCCTGGCCTGGCCTGGCCTGGCCTGGCCTGGCCTGGCCTGGCCTGGCCTGGCCTGGCCTGGCCTGGCCTGGCCTGGCCTGGCCTAGCCTAGCCTGGCCTGGCCTGGAACCTAACCTAGACCTAGCCTAACCTAACCTAACCTAACCTAACCTAACCTAACCTAACCTAACCTAACCTAACCCAACCTAACCTAACCTAACCTAACCTAACATGAACCCTCTCACACAATGTTATAAATGCATGGGCTTTAATCATATCTCAACTAAGTGTCCATCTAAAGTATCCACATGCTCACATTGCGCAGGTAATCATGAATTTGAAAAATGCCCAAACAAAGCAAAACCGCCGACATGCTGCAACTGCAATATGGTAAAACAACAACAGACAGAGCCACACGGAGCACTAGATCATCATTGTCCAATATACCAGAGAATGCTCCAGAGAGCTATTGGTAAGGTATATCGTAATCTATAGCTATACATCCCGATTCCAGTCCTCCAGCCTATAACCAGATAATCCTCCCAATGTATTCCTGATCCATGCTATCTGTATTTCCTGTGCTTTCATTGATAATTATGCTGTCCATCCTGCCGAAAGAACCATATGATGATTGATCCTGCCAATTGTTGCCCAATCTCCATCGTACACAGCCGCTCGTAGTCTATCATGATAACAATAAAAAAAAAAAAAACAAGATACAATTAATAAATTTTGCAAAACAAATTATACTAAATAGACTTTTTCTTTTACTCTTTTACTTCTTTTTTTCTTTTCTTCTTTTTTTTCATTCTCTTATATATTTTGCCTTACATGATAATACACCAATTGATAAAACATTGTAATTTGATATGCCAACCTTGGCCACTGCCAAGGATAAAATAACAGTAAAGTCAATAAAATTCCGTTCTTTTAAACCGAAAAAAAAAAAAAAAAAAAAAAAACCTAACCTAACCTAACCTAACCTAACCCCAACCTAACCTAACCTAACCTAACCTAACCTAACCTAACCTAACCTAACCTAACCTAACCTAACCTAACCTAACCTAACCTAACCTAACCTAACCTAACCTAACCTAACCTAACCTAACCTAACCTAACCTAACCATTTCGCGCGCGCGGCGTCGTTGAGTAAAGACGTACTCTGCTACACTTTTTCGCACAAAAATTTTTAATTGTGTTAATTGTGAACCAATTTTGATGAATTTTGACCTACACGTTCAGATAACGATTATCAACAAGTGATCCAAATTTGAAGTGATTCGGACCAACCGTCTGGTTGTTCTGGGTGAATTTCTAAAAACCACGTGTTTTTCATCAACGTGCTCAACATTTCTGTGAGAAAATATCGTTTGAAGGTGTTCCCTCGACCATATCGGCTCACAAACTTGATCATCTCATCACTACTGTGCCAAGAGACACTCTGCTAATTAGTGTGATCTTTTCAGGTTTCTTTCATCTAATTATCATCATTAAAAAGCAAATTAAAGGACTAACTTCCGTTGAAAAAAGTTTCAAAACAATCGACACGTGCTCAATCGAGTAGGTGTATTATCAACCACTGCTAGGACGCTATGCCTCCGCCGCCTCCTAAAGGAGATAACCGCAAGGTTATCAGCAAAACTATCAGTTCCAGTCAATCAACTAAGTTAGCAAAAGCAGCAGATTCGATATCGATTGCCTCTACGTCGTCAAACATCTCATCACTCAGCGCCTCTCAACCACCACCACAACAGCGTAAACAATCCGACGGTGCACCTGTAATTCCGCTCAAGTTTATGAATAAGCCTACCGATCCAGAAACAATCAACACAGTAATAGAAGCAGTTCGAGCCCTAAAAGGAAATATAACAAAAGAAACTCGAGCAGACGTAGAATATGCATTAACAGTACTACAATCAGAGAACATGCAACTAAAACGTAAAATCAATAAAATACGTAACAAGAGAGAAGATACAGAAAACGAAGACGAAGAAGAATCAGACGAAGATGATTCCGATGATGATGACATAGAAAGCATCGAAGTCTCTCAACTAAAGCAAGAAGTCAGCAATCTACGACAAGAAGTACAAAGTATGAAAGACTTAATGAAAAGTCAATTCGAAAAATTACAACATATGTTTCAACAATCAGCTGAGGTCAAAACAAAGCAACCAAATACATTTGCACAAATTCTCCAACAAAGTGTTGTGCCTAGTCAACAAACTGCTCCTCAACCAATCAAGCCTTTGTTTGCAACAGTTGTCAGCCTATCAGATAAAGACAATATTGATACAAACAAAACCATCAGTGAACTAAAAGCCAAATTAGATCCAACTAGTGCTCCAATTTTTCCATCTAAGTGTGTTAAACTTTCCAATGGAAAAGTCAAAATAAATTTTAGCGACCAAACATTGAAAGATCAATTTGTTCAAACCATTGCCAAAGTTAAAACCCTTAAAGCAGAAGAGCCAAAGTCCAACAATCCTTTGATATTTCTTAAAGGTGCTAATATCAAAACCGATAAGGATACATTAGCTCAATCAATGAAAAACTTCAATCACCTAATTGCAAATCGAGTGGATGAATTGGGTATTGGTGTCCAAGACCTAATCATCCCACGCTTTCTAAAAACCAATCGGAAACGTCCAAAGGAGTTAGTCAATATTGCTATTCAAGTCCATCCAGCGATTAGAGATACCATTATTAGTGATATGGGGGGACAGGTCATGCTGGACTGGGAAACCATCCATGCAGAGGACATGAACCCTCTCACACAATGTTATAAATGCATGGGCTTTAATCATATCTCAACTAAGTGTCCATCTAAAATATCCACATGCTCACATTGCGCAGGTAATCATGAATTTGAAAAATGCCCAAACAAAGCAAAACCGCCGACATGCTGCAACTGCAATATGGTAAAACAACAACAGACAGAGCCTCACGGAGCACTAGATCATCATTGTCCAATATACCAGAGAATGCTCCAGAGAGCTATTGGTAAGGTATATCGTAATCTATAGCTATACATCCCGATTCCAGTCCTTCAGCCTACAACCAGATAATCCTCCCAATGTATTCCTGATCCATGCTATCTGTATTTCTTGTGCGTTCATTGATAATTATGCTGTCCATCCTGCCGAAAGAACCAAATGATGATTGATCCTGCCAATTGTTGCCCAATCTCCATCGTACATAGCCGCTCGTAGTCTATCATGATAACAATAAAAAACAAGATACAATTAATAAATTTTGCAAAACAAATTATACTAAATAGACTTTTTCTTTTACTCTTTTACTTCTTTTTTTTCTTCTTTTTCATTCTCTTATATATTTTGCCTAACAAGATAATACACCAATTGATAAAACATTGTAATTTGATATGCCAACCTTGGCCACTGCCAAGGACAAAATAACAGTAAAGTCAATAAAATTTCGTTCTTTTAAACCGAAAAAAAAAAAAAAAAAAAAAAAAAAACCTAACCTAACCTAACCTAACCTAACCTAACCTAACCTAACCTAACCTAACCTAACCTAACCTAACCTAACCTAACCTAACCTAACCTAACCTAACCTAACCTAACCTAACCTAACCTAACCTAACCTAACCTAACCTAACCTAACCTAACCTAACCTAACCTAACCTAACCTAACCTAACCTAACCTAACCTAACCTAACCTAACCTAACCTAACCTAACCTAACCTAACCTAACCTAACCTAACCTAACCTAACCTAACCTAACCTAACCTAACCTAACCTAACCTAACCTAACCTAACTCCCTAACCTAACCTAACTCCCTAACCTAACCTAACTCCCTAACCTAACCTAACTCCCTAACCTAACCTAACTCCCTAACCTAACCTAACTCCCTAACCTAACCTAACTCCCTAACCTAACCTAACTCCCTAACCTAACCTAACTCCCTAACCTAACCTAACTCCCTAACCTAACCTAACTCCCTAACCCCCTGAGCGAAAGCAGCTCACGAACCTTCCCTCCCCTAATAAGATGCGGAGATTTCGTATGCATAGTTATGAAAAGTCACGAAAAAGAGAAATAACAATTACTTATCTGCGTCTGCTTTGCTCAGTTCAAGGTTCGTGATTCCAGTTGAAGAATTGTTTTATTCTGTCCACTTGTGCACCATTGTTTCCATATTGGTATTCTTTTGTCGTTTCCTTTGATATTCTTCTGCTGATTTGTTCATTGTTGATAGTGATATATATCAATTCCATAGCAAACACCCGGCAGTGGTCATGTAGGCAATATTCTGCCCCAAACGCTTTTCGAATTCATTGAATCGAGGCGCGAGCACTGCCGGGCTTATGGTGTTATTCACTTTGTTTACTACGTTATGATATTTCATAGTCAACAAAACAATCAGCAGACAATATCATTTGGAATACGACAAAGAACCATTTGTTGTTTGATCCAAAGCCAGAAAATATTCGGATAATTCCACGTTGATTGTTGATAACCACAAACAAAGAGCGAGTGATGAAATGTAAACAATATGCGCAGTGTTCACTTTTTTTGGGGAATGATTTTGCACTTTTCAAAAACTTAGTTCGAAAAAAAAGAGTCGATGATGAAATGCGCGTGCTGAACACAAAAAGGAAAATTTAGAAAAAAAACTTTTTTTTGGAAAACTTATTGAAAATTTTCAATTAACATTAATTCGGGTCACAATTAATCAGTGGAATTTGTAAAGAATCAATTTCATCGTGTTTATTTATTGGGGAATGATTTTTCATTTTTTAGAAAATTTCACTCAAAACAAAATGAAAGTGAATCGATGATGAAATGATAAACATCAAAAGAAAAATTCACAAAAACTTTTTTCGGGAGAACTCATCAAAAAACTTCTAATCAATAAACATCTAAATACTCGTATCACAATTAATTCGCAACAGAATAATCACACAAAAAAGAATTCTTAATTTGAAGCATGACATAAACAAGTTTCATTTCATCACTCTGACAACGTGCTCACACAGCAAAGTCAAGTTCACAATTGACAATTTCCTTTTCAACATGCTCTTTTCAACGCTGAGCTTTTTGGCGTTGTTCATAAAAGACAAAAGCAAAAGACGATAAATGATTCAGCAAAAAAAAATATTTGTCAATGCAAATGCAACCAAATCAGTGAAAATAGATTTTAGTTCAAATTGAAAATGATAGATGGCACTATTATATTTCGCACAATTATATTTCAATTGTTTGAATTTTCAAAAAATCCAGATATCGATCACTATTTCGGAAAATGAAACAAAATTTAATGGTTATTCATATTAAATAAAAAGGCAATCATTGCGATTCACTTGAATAATAATGATACAAATGCAATCGTTCAGCTGTCAACAAGGGCAGTAAATGTTTTTCTCGATCCAGGATGTTATTCTTTGTCAAACGAACATAGATGACAAACAACAGTCGAAATGTTTGCGAAATGTTATGATCGTCCATCGATGGTGATGGGCTGTGAAGAAAGTTATCAATCATTTGTTCGATAACACTACGAATGGGAGACATTGGTTCATCGAAAATGGAAAGCAAAGGCCAGTTATATGGTTTCATATAATCAATACATTGTATGATCATCGATATAGTCTTATGCATAACACGATGTAATATCCGAGTATAACGTCTAGTCTTGCCTTCATTCATTGTCACCGTGAGCGATGCTGAAGTTAATGACCTCAATAACCCAATGAGAAATGGCACCACTATTTCTTGCAATTGTTGAGTTTCATATTGACCACTCTGATTGCTCAACAATGCCAACAAACGGTACAATATTTGGAAATCATCATCCACAATCATTCGAATGGCATTGCTGTGAATGAAGGGTTCAAACAATTTCAGATATTGCAGTTGATTATCTGGATGTGGTAATCTGCTAAACACCGCCACGAACGATAAACAATCCAACGTGGTCAATTGGTCCAACGACAACTTGCCACCCATTTGGCCATAAACAACGTTGAATAACGATACCTGATCGTCTGGTTCATCAATCACCATCAATAATGCGGCAATAGTTTGCCTTACTGCGTCCATATCACACTCTTGTTGGACTGAACGCGCGAACCGATGGAGGAAAAATGGACGGAAAAATTTCCAAACATATTGACCGTTCAGCAGTAGAAAGGTACTGGAAAGAAAATCAGCCAATGACAATGCCAAGGAATTATCCACTAGTTTTTCATCGATGGATTGCGGCCATAGTGACCATTGTGCAGACAATGTAAACTCGGTGATTGCTCGATATTCGCTCTCAGTTTGCTGCTGTTCTTCAAACAGAAACTTTTGCGACCAACCACTATAACCAGAAACAAGTGTTTCGGATAATTTCATCGTCAACAATTGTTGATTGTTTGCATCGCGATTGACCAGCGCCAAATTGATAAACATTTCTCGTTTCGAATGATTGGCCCTTGCCTACACCAAGCACCAATTCAGTTAGTACAGTCTTCCCAATCAAAACACTTACCGGAATTCGTAATCGACAGGTAGAATTTTCCACAAAATCCAAGTAACCAAGATAATATCCAAGACGTTCGTCCTTTGCGGCTCTATCATCATTATCATCATCCTTGTCTTGGATGTTATCCTCGCGATCATAATCGGCATAGATGAGAAAACGTTTCGAACAAGCAAATTGATCGGCATCAGGGACATTAATGTCAATGTTATTGATGGTCATTTGCAATTCTCGTTCCAAACGAAACGAATTTATTATCGAATTAAACAATAGCCATCGAGACAATTTCATTCGATTCTCAACACAACCGTCCAGCCACCGTAACATCTGCGAATCCTGCAAATGAAGTGGATACACATCTTGCAAGCGATTCAATATGATGGCCACACGTTCAATGTAATCATTATGATAATTGCTATCTCTAATCCACGGTATGTAGTGTCCATTGAATATAGTCAGAATAAACAGCTCGCGATAAAAGTGTGCAACATTCTTATCATCCTTATCATCGTAAAACGAAATGACTTTGGCATTGTTGAGCACACGATCACTGCTTTCCCCGTCATCCCGATTATGTCCATTGTGGATATTGAGAGCTACATCCAGTTGTTCATCTTCAAAATAAAGCGATACTATCGAATGCGATAATTTCGCACAGAAATCCCATTCGCATTTAGTTTTCTGTTCATGCAACATATCGTCCAAAACCAAGTAAGTGGTGTGGTAAGAAAATTTAACCATAAAAATGATCCAGATCGAACAAAGCAAATTCCAAAATCCAATTAAACTAAGCTTAATCTAATTTCTATCCTTGTTGTTGTTGTTGCTACGTTCCAATTGATCAGTCCGATCGGAAAGGAAAAACATCAAATCGCACTGTTGTGCCATCTTTCGGCCACAACATCATCACTCTTTTCATCATTAGAACCGCAGATGGCGCCCAAATGGTTATTGATAGTTTTGAAGAAAGAAAGAAATGGTAATGGAATTTTTATTAGAAAGAATGACAATCTCCAAACACAAGCACACATTATTGATTATTATTATTATTATGAAATAAATGAGACAAACATAGATATGATCAAATCAAATAATGATGATTATGATGATGCGAGAATCTTTGAAAATTGCTTTACTTGGTGCTGCTGCTGCTGCTGATGCTGTGGCGAAAAATGGAAACATGAAACAAACAACCAAATCCAAGTTGGTCATCGGATGGTGAGAAGGGGCGAAAAGATGAATTCAATTTCCAATTCAAAAATGAATCGAAATAGGTAACGTTCATTGGTGAAAATCAAAAATTAATCAATTTGTTGATAAGCAAGATGGAGTGGATATCATCCGCTGACGAGCTTACAAGGCTGAATAAGTGTTCAACAATCGTGAAAGCACTGAATTGGAACGAGTATTGCCGGCTTTCGTTCCCGGTGCTGGTAGAATCGATGTGCATTTCTTGCTGGTCGGGTCGAAATCGCGACATGCAATTTCTGGCAATCGTGTTCCGGCAATGGATTGCACCATTTGGTTCATGTATTTTTTGCCCTCTTTTCCGCATTTGTTTTCCACAATATCATCATTACATTTGCGCATACGACGTACGGCACAGCACATTTCTGCCAAGCAAACATAGCGCAATGAATGAAGGACTGAAATGAGGCAATTGTTAATAGACGCTTACCTGGAATACGTTTTTCCACATCGTTGTTGATGGCACGATCCAATGCTACGGTCAAATCACGCATGCAGGTTCGGGCTTCTTTTTGCGCCTGGTTCAAACATGTTGCGTGTTTGAGATATTGTTGTCGTTCTTCTGAGTTTTCCTTTTCACAGAAATTTTGATGCCATGATTGGACATCACCTTGTGTGGTGATTGAACGGAGAAATTCTCGCATCGATTTTGTGGAACAACGTCGTGAGTAATTTCCAATACAGTCATTCATTTCTTTCAAGCCTTGACATTGTTTATTGATCTCGGCCACTGTGGTTGGCAGATTCTGACCAGAAGCCAAACCGGATGCAACACACAGATCCAATTCACGAAGATGGCAGCTATTCTGGGCATGTATCACCACACCTGTTCGAATCAAACAAAAATTCAAGTCAACACTTGATCACATTGCAGTATCTGTTTGGAGGACAATCATCATCAATGATCATTACTCGAATCAATCGACCATTTTCTTTCATCATTTCTAATCTTGACCCAAAACCTTCTCTTATGAATTATCATTAGGAATCGTTGCTTGTTGCAAGTTTGTGCCCTAGTCCTTGCTTGCTTCAATCATGCGACTTATGCTTGCTTGTGCTGAATGAAATGACCTTGTTTTTGCCTTCGTGTTTGTTTGTTTGACTAGCATTGAGCTCAGCAATCTCAATCTGCATCAGTTGCCTAGTTTGAATCTGAATTCGACCTTGTTTGACCTATCGTTATCATGGTGGCATTGTTGGATTTGTCTAACTTTAGGTTTGACCCAAAATTGACATACTTTGATAAAGGATCTCAAACGAAAACGAAAGCTTTTTTCTCAACAAACATAACATAATCATACCGGTTATACAATCTATCTAGACTATTTTTCTCTTTCGTTCGTTCGTTTGGTCAACCTAGTTTCGATTTGTCTATGATGGCAGATCAGACACACACGCACAATCCGCCTATGGTTTTCCCTTATCAGAATCCTGTTTGTTATCATTTCGGCTGGCTGACTAATTTAAAAACTTGGTCCAATATTTTCACAAACAACCAAACACAATCATACAAATTAAGGTAAATTTACGTACCAAACGCCATAACTGCGATGCCAATGATCAGATATTTCACCATTTTTTTCGTTTGGAAAATTGAAAAAACAAAAAATCAAACTGAATGAAAGAAAAACACAAACAAAAATGAAAATTCAAAAGACTGAACTAATCAGAATGACCAAGTGCTGCACAGAAACAAAACTGGCTTCCAATCCAGACAAAACTTTCGCTTTTTAACAACTATATTCGATCAAACGACAGCCTGGCAACAACACAAAAGAAAGAGAAATCATAAATTACTGAAAAGAGAGTCTCAAAGCATAATCTTCGAAAATGGGAGGCTGCCATTCGAACTGAGATAAGCAATCAATCGAAGCAAAAAGCACCGTGTCTGTGCCTATGTTGCAAACCTGGCCGACTCAAGACAATATTGTCTTTCCAACAAAAAGCTGGTTCTTTGACGTCATCATCAACTAGCCAGCCACTTACTTGTTGCGTCCATCCTCAAGGAACAAGATTTTCTTGCAAATTTTCCTCTCTTGCTCCATCCAATACATTAAACAGATACATCACCTTCGTCAATGGTGAGAATAAGTAATAAAAGTAAAAACACTTTGCATTGATTGATTGATAAATGAAACTTTTAATTTGTTTTGTTGGTTGAGAATCAATCCAATGTTTGTTTATTGTTGTCAATCATTCAATGACAAACTTAATGATTGTTAGCATCCAATAACAATCGATAAACGCTGTTTTTGCAAACAGGTTGTTCTTTTTTTCTAGAAAATTTGCATATCCACATACACACACATATCCTTAGTAATAATATCCGTTTAGCCAAGTAGCCAAGTACACAAGTACATTCATTCAGCTTTCTTAAGGTCATGGCTAAGCCAGCGTTAATCATAATCCATCCAAATGATCGTACATTTCGCTGAGGAAAGAAACGAAAGAGATGCTTTGCCAATAATCACACTGGAAAGAAGAATCGATTGTCGCTATTTAGTGTTAAAATAAACATTGGTTTTCCACCTATAGCAAACACACACGGTAGATGTAGAGAATTTTCGATTGTTTACTTTAATCCAAGCCAAATCATTATTATCATATTGTTCATCAAACAAATTAATTATGCCAATACGGTAAACATCATTCAATAATCAATTGATCATAATCTGGAAAGTTCGCCAAGGTTAAGCCCAAATATTAGGAAATTGTTTTGTTTTTGTTTTTGTTTTTGTTTGAATGATGATAATTATCGGATTTACCGATGATGATTACATTGTTTTTGTCAATGTTTCTTTGTTTTCGACCATAATGCCTGAAACTTGAAAAAACTATTCAACCGATTGATTATGTCAATGAACGTCATCGTTGTTTATCGAAAGAAAGAGAGAAGCAATGACAATAATCATTATCGCTCATGATAATCATCTCGCTAACTAACTAGGCAATCTTGATCAAACCGACAAACAAACAAAATTCTATAGCCTCATTATTCTCTCTGCATCCGATCATTTTCGCTACTAAAATTGGCAACATTTATCAATCAAAGCAGGCGAAAGAATGGAGCAAAAACAAACTGGATTCTTAATCATTCCATATCACCATCATGGATGTAGCAGTCTATGAGAGAATTTAACAAACAGAACACACCCCTTGTCATAGTAGAATCTATTTATACTCCACTCGGCACACATCGCTCACTATATTTAGGCTATGGAAAGAATTTGGCGTTCGCAATCGCTCGACCAATGTTGTTGTTGTTAGTTTGAGTGAATGATGAATGGGTGACAATTTCCATTTCCGTTGATCGAGGCAACATTCGTGGTTGTTGTTGTTGTGGAGATGTGATGATGGCATCTAATTCACATTGACACTCATTCCATGCCTTGTCGTGCAATATCTTTAATTTATTCGATCGATATTCAATCATTTTCCTTTCGCTTCTCCATCCTTCTTCACGAATCGCGCGTTCGTTTTGCTAGCCAAATATTTTTGCAGTCATCCTAGTGACATTTCTTTTTCTTTTCGGCTCTTTCCACTCATCGCACCCGGACAATCAAACTTTCTTTGTTCTGTCGATTCGTCGATTTGTTTGGGTTGTTTTGTTCGGATTCTATAATCCATTTCCTTCATCGATCACCATCTTGCTTACTACAAATACTACAAATAGCCATCACTTTTCATACAAATTCATTCATTGCTTCAGCAGTCATTCGTCCGATCGCATCATCACAAAATCAACTTTCGTAAGTATTTTTCATAATTCCTTAAAACTTGATGTTTGCAAAAAAGTGCTGAAATTTCAAAATTTCGAAATTGCAAAATCCAACTTGACACTATCATTGCACAATTTCATTTTATAAACAAAGTTTTTCATTCCAATGTTTCAAATGTTTCGGCCATTGCTGAACATTCCCAATTCGAGAGCGCCATCTTTCGTTAGTCATCATCACTTGCCATTATCAATGATAATCTTGCATTAATCATTAATCGTGAAAGAGAAAGCGAGAAAGAATTCAATGTCAGTGGATATGACATTGTATGAAGAATGCCAACATTCTTCAAGAAATAGAGAAAGTTACACCCACGCAATGCTGATTCGTTATCCTGATGATCAGAGTATCATATTCTCATCACACACAGTGGCAGTAACGAGTGACCCTTGTAATCGATTCTCACCAAGCAACCAACATAGGTAATAATGATCCACCGTGTTTCGACATTCGATTCTTGGATTGTGTGACACATCAGAAATCATATCATCACCATGATGGAATGATGCCAGAATTTCTTCAGAGTTGACTGCTCAACACTGTAATTTTTTGTTCGAAATTTTGTTCAGTTTTCAGTCAAGTTGTTTGTTATTGCTACCATGGCCAAGTTCTTTTTCCTTTCTCGATTCGCCGAATTGGTTAGTGTCATCATGATGAACATTTCACCATTTTTTCCTTACTTCACTTTGCTTTCATTCACAACAAACATGACAAACAACTAAGAATTTCGTTCAACAATCAAGTTGACCTAGTTTTCTCTGATTTTCTCTTCATTTTCTCATTCATCTCTCCCCTTTTTTGCTGCAGAATTTCAGATTGTTTTTTTTGCGATAAAATTGATCATTTTCGTTTCACTTTCTTCAGATCAAACTAGATTCGTCGTCATCTTCCAAGCAAAATGGCCCTAACCGAGGTAAGATTATTCAGTTTCCTGCTTCATCAATCTTGACCATTTCGTTTGTTTGCTTGGCAGGAAGAAAAACGTAAAGCCGCAGAAAAAGAACGTAAAAAGGCTGAAGTGCGTGCCCGTCTTGAAGAGGCAGCACGTGCAAAAAAGGGAAAAAAAGGTTTCATGACACCGGAACGTAAGCGTAAATTGCGTGTAAGTGTTGCTAAATCCAATATGCCAAATTCAATTTCGTTCACGGCCAATATCTCCCATTAGACATTATTGCGTAAAAATGCAGCCGAAGCTGTCAAGCGTGAACAGGAACGACGTGCAGGCGAACGTCGAGAAATGCTGCTCAAACGTTGTGGTCAGGCAAAAAACCTCGACGGCCTAAACGCAGGTAATGTTCACTTTGTTATAAATATCGCCAATCACCAATCAATCCTATCCCACAGACGCATTGAAGAAAGTTTGTCAAGAATATCACGATCGTCTAGCCAAACTAGAGGACAACAAATATGATCTTGAATGCGAGGTGAGACAAAAAGATTATCTAATCAATGAATTACAGGTACAAGTCAACGATATGCGTGGCAAATTGTAAGTCATTCACTCACTCACTCATTCTTTCAACATCTAACCTCTTCTTGTCTCTGCCCAATCACCACCCAAGCCTTAAACCGGCATTGAAAAAAGTGTCAAAATATGATCAAAAGTATGTATAATATTTGACTCATTTGGCAAACTGATTAATTCTGCAAACCTTCTGCTAGATTGGAAAAAATGGCCAAAGTGGCTGCGAAAGCTGATCAAGATTTTCGACAAAATCTGAAACGTGTACAGTCAACCAAATTCACCGTGGAAGATGAAAAGGATGTAAGTGAAAAAGTGAAAAATTATCAATTGCATTTCAACGTGATTATTTCTCCCAGATGAAAGATCAACCAAATTGGGCCAAAAAAGGTGGACATAAACTGGAAGTTGAAGAAGCCGAAGAAGAGGAATAAACGAGCAAGACAAGAGCACCATACCCGCCGCACCACATTATAACATTATGACACCATCAAACTGAATTGAGCAGTGCAATATATTGATACTATGAGATATACAAATGCCAATAAACAATTATAATTATAATATCATTTATTCGCACTATTCACAATGCTAAACTTTGCTTTTCACGCACATTTCGATATGCTTGTGTCCAACTTGATGACCGTGTTCGTCCACGTCCTCGTCCTCGTCCCCTTATTGATCGTCGTCGAGAACTGTTACTAACAAGACTTGGTCTTTGTTGGCTAATTCGATATGAACTGACTGAGGAAAATCTCGATCGATACCCTCCTCTTCCACCACCACGAAAGCCTCGACGACCACGAATGCTGCGGCCACGAAAACCGCGACCACGAATGCTGCGTCCACGAAAACCGCGACCTCGAATACTGCGACCACGAATACTGCGACCACGAAAACTGCGGCCACGAAAACTGCGGCCACGAATGCTGCGGCCACGAAAACTGCGGCCACGAATGCTGCGACGGCCGCGAAAATTTCGACGACCACGACCACGACGACCACCTCGACCACGACGACGACGACTAGTTGTTGGGAACTGGAAAAATTCTAGGATAGGATCCTGATTACTTTTGACCATTGATGCCGGTCCAGATTGACGATCTTGAGCGGTTAAAACATTGCGACAATTTTTGCACATCGATTGCGGTTGAGGTTGCTGTTGTTGCTTTTGTGGCGATTTCGGTTTGGGCTGCTGCTTTCCTGCTGGCGCTGGTTCCGGTGGTGGCTGTGGTTCGGGTGATGGAGGTGGTGTTGGTGGCACTGGATATGGCGGTGGTGACTTGTGTTGTTTTGGAATCAACATCGTCTTTGGTTCCGGTTTCAGTTCCGATTTGGGCAGAATCTTTGATTGTAGCTTCGGTCCCGGATTAGGTACAATCCTCGATTGCGGTTTCGGCAGCGGTTCGAGCTTGTTTTGTTGTGGCCTCATATCCCATTTAGGATCCATTGATCCGAATGTTTCGCTACTTTTGATAGCTCTGGCGATGGCCGCCGCCAACGGCTGTAGCGGTACATCTGCGATGGGTGATTTATTCTTCTTGCGTGATGAACGACGTGATGATGGACTTCGATAGACATCAATTTTGATTTTGATTTGTTGACTTTTTGGCTTATTGTCGTATTGTCGACTAGAATAGCTGGTAGATGGTGCTGATTCGTCTGATCCCACTATTATTGATGTGGTTGCTGAAGATGTTGATGATACTCTTTTAGCATCTTCATCTGGCTTCGAATATTTAGGATTGTTGGACATATTTTGTTAGCAAACAACAAAAATCATTAAACAAAACACACAAACCAAATTGACCATGCAAACAAACATTGAATTTATTCATTTATAGACATTGTCAACAAATACATTCTTAATTCAATTTATTCACTATACAATTCAATCAATTCATTCCATTCATTCCATTCGCCATTGTTAGCCCCCAACAAACCAATCAGCCATAGTAATATCGTCCTTTCGATTTGGATTTGATCTTGATTTTGGATTTGTATTTCACCTTTCCGTGCACAGGATATACGTAGACAGGCCGTGCATAACCATAGCCATAACCACCGCATTCGACTGTTGACGGTCCAATCGTGACGAGCATCGTGGAGATAAAGGCCAGAATGGCCAGAAATGGCACCAAAAGCTTCATTTTTTGATTATTCTCTGAAATGACAGTCTTGTCCAGAATGGATGACCATTTTTATACCCAACACCGATCGAACACTGAAGCACAAACAGGTTTGCTATAATTATCGCCATGTACGATGCAATCTAATTACCAATTCAGATTATTCAATCAGCCAAGGACACAATCCAATCATTATGCCTTTCGTGGTTGTTGTTGGCATTTCAATCATTTTCTTGGGGAATTTTTGTGCAATTGCATCATTTCCACCAGTCTTATCGCATAATCATAAATAATAATAGTGATCATTATCAATGGACAATCCACATTTCATGTTTGTTATGTTCGTTCAAATCAACAAAACAAGACAATCGATGCTGGGAAACTCCTACCGTTGTTGTTGTATTCTTCCCGGAAAACAATGGAATGATGGAAAATGATGATAACATTGATTGGTTGATTGTTGTAAAATGATGATCTAGATATAAAAGGCAAAACACACTTTTTCCGATCACGATAATTGTTTTTTGTTGCTAGTAATCATTATTGCGATCAAACATGAAATTTCTCTATGTTTTCAGCCTTGTTGTAGCGTTGTTGTGTTTCTTGCCCGTATCATGGTCAGTGAAACCGGATGAATTTGCTCAGGATTGCATCGATTCGCTGACTGGTGCCAATCTAATACAATGGTGTCGAACTGGTGCTCTCATCGATTACGATCCAATCCGTTTGCACACAAATGTTACCACTGTTTGGGAAACCTGTTGTCAAGCTTTCGATGAACTTGAATGTTATCAACAACAAGGACAGAGGTTTTGTCCATACAACATATTCCTTCATCTCAAACAATACATCCAAGAATCCCGTCAGTTTTTCGCCAAATCATTTTGTAAAAATCCTGGCTACAACCAATGGCAAGAATATTGCCAAAATCTTACCTATCAGGCATTACATCATAATGATGATCACCATCATAAACTGGAACTCTTTTTACCCGATCCAAACAACGATCAAACCCGCCAATGTTTGAATGTTATCCAAAATCTCACCGTCGATGGTGATCGAATCGAATTCTGTCGCCAACAAACATTCAAAGAATTGCCCAAAAAATTCGACGAAAGCATCAATTCGAAAATATTTTGCTGTGCCCAATATAATTTCATGGAATGTATTGCAAAACAAGCGCAAAATTATTGCCATTCAACTCAACGATCGAATCTTTTGGATTGGTCCAGGCAGATATTTGGATGGGCAAGTGACAAAATATGTCATTCACTACCTTACTATGACAATGGCGATGAAAATCATCTCGATTCGCAAACATCTACCACTTGTCGTCGCTATGGTTATGATTTGAGGGACAATTTCATTGGCAAAGATTCCGCACACAATTCCAGCAGCAAATGGTGGCTATTCATCCCGATTACATTGGTTATTGGCGTCATCATAGGCGCTATTTATTATTACAAATATCGTTAGTTAAGGTGATCAATCAATATTAACACTATCAATGTGATAAATAAATTATATTCCAACCAATTCCAGTTGGCCATCATCGTTCCTGACGATGATTCTAGGTTTGATTGAGTTGTTTTCATCATTTGATTCTGTTGTTTGAGTTTGAGATGTCGTTGCAATATGATTGTATTGCCCGTTGATTCTGATGGATTGATTCGAAATGTATTTTGGTGATCCTGATGGTTATCATGCTGATGATCATCATTTGACATGTCGATCATGCGACCTCGAATACCGTACAATGCTTCATCACAAGTGCCCGGTCCATAAGTATATGCCTGACAATGTTGTTCCAACACCGGATTGGTTATTCGTGGTAAATGATCACGCATAAATATTGATGCCGATTGGCCACATTGTTCGCGAACATGACGTCGTTTGCAGAGAACCAATTCCTGAAGAGCACTAAGTATGAATAGTATGGATAGCATGAATAATGATTAATGCACATCACCAGAAAGAGAACGAGAAAACGAGAAAAGAGTAATAAAGGTGTTAAATTAATGAAATATTCATGGAAATCAACTTAAATAAAGTTAGTCTGCCATTTGGCTGAACATCATTCACATAGACATTTGGGAATGCCGATAAAAGTGTGAAAAGTTAATTTTCTCTCATTCTCACTATGTCCGTAAAGGGTTCAATATTGTTGTTGTTTTTTTGGGAGAAAAAAATTCTCTGAAAATTGAAAACCAAAATCTGAATCGGAAAAACAAACGAAAGAAAAAACAGTATAAACAATGCATCCATCTAATTGGATTAATCAGCTAAACAACCAGAAATACGAAAGGAAAAGTAAAAGTGAAACGAAAACCAGATCCACTCTCATGGGTACAATATCCATACCGCCACAAGAAAAGAAAAACAAAACCAACAGCACAATCCTTGCTTTTCACTCTATCCACGAATCTCTAGTGTATTTTTTTAGCCAGGTCTTTTTCTCCACTGTGCGGATAATTTACAATTAGATTAACCGAATGTGCGGTCACTTGGGTCTGGTGGTTTTCGATTGTCTCACCATCTCTCACTCTCATTCACTGAGGGAAGATTTGTTAGTTTGTTTGTGCAAGTCACTATTGTTGTTTTTGTTGTATGGCCACAAAAACATTATCACATTTATTACACGGTTTTTTCTTTTCTTCAACATCCATTGCTTTTCAACGGCTCCGGGCAATTTGATTTTGTTCCGATATAAAAAATCTAATTGTAAAGCCATACAGCCAGTAGTCACTAATCATTGAACATTGTTTTTGTTTTGTTTTTTTTTTTGCTTAGCAAATCAAATTATCTTTGCAATTGAATAATGATATGGATAGATCCCAGTAGTGACCACACTCTGTTAGCTTAGTCGAGTGTTTGATGAACAACAACATGCAAGCATGAATGGATGACCTTCGTGAATTTGGGTGAAAAAATAGCATAAATCAATCAGAGACTTTTTTGGTTTTGGCTAGAAAAATTTGAATTGGAAAATAAATTATTCCACCACCCCAATAAACCAGAACACTATCGCTCAATTCAAACAACAACATTAGAAAAGGCTGATGGAAACCAGAGAATCTAAAGAAGAAGAAAAAACCCGAAAAAAGATAAATCAACAAAACAAAAGAAATATTCACTAAACAAACAAAACACAGTCCAAATTCAGTTTCAGCAACATTTCGCAAAAAACACTGTCTTTTTCTGTCTGCCTGCCTGGATGTTTATTTACATTGAACACGAACACAAAACTCGATTTCAGACCACACCAACATCAGGCCCCAGAAGAATAAAAATCAAATCCAAATATCAAATGTCAGGATAAGGCACCACCAACCAACCAACAATGCAAATTGGGATCAATTTTGGAAAGCAAATAATAAACATTTACAAGTAAAATGACTTACCAACATGATCTTCGCATTATGATTTCCTTCATTTGTATTTCCCGACGTTGTTGTTGGTGTGGATTCTGTAACGATAACGGCGGCAATTCGATTGCATCACGATATTCGTGGGCACATTTATGTTCGTCGAGAGAAATATTTCGAAAACATTTAGCATGTATCAGGTATTCTATGAGAATCGAATGAATCATAGCATAAACTAAACACGTGGACAGAATCGCTTTCTTACCTGCTTGCACTTTGCGATCATCACATAGATCATGTACGAATTGTTTAGCATTGGTCACAATATGACCAAATACCTGCATCATTTCATTGGTAAAACAGCGTTCTGAATGTCGATCCAAACAACCGACACGCTTTTTCAGATCCGTGCAGGTTAGTTGCAATTGTTGGGCTGTAGTGGGAAATGCTAGATCGCCATTATTGCCGCCGGATGATGACCATAATCCGGAAATGCATTGTTGAAAATTTTCCAATGTACATTCTTGCATGGTTTGATCGTGTTGATCGATTGGGGTCGAAATCGATGAGGATAAATGACGAGCGTTCACCATCATATCGTTGATGGTGATGATGATCAAAACAATCAACCAGCAATGATGATTGAAATCCAATGATGACCATAATGATTGAGCCATTTCAAACATCACCCAAATCATCAAGTTGTTGATGAAATTTGCACCCAAACAGTACTGGCTTCCTTTCCAAACTGATACTGGCCGATCGACGAGGAATTTTCTTCCAAAAACCAAAACTCGTAATTGGGCGTATGTGCGCGCCAATTCTAGAATCAAACCAATTCTTCTCAATCACAAATACCGACAAGCTCCGCCTATTCAAAATGACGGAAAAGTTTTTGGTTTTGTTTTTTTGCATTCTACTTTCTACAGGTGAAGCAGCGTAGTATCAGAAGGCGGTGCTTAATCTAGCACTAATTGACATTCGATCAGATATTGGAAATGAACCGAATTAACCCTTTTCCCTCAGTGTTCCAGGAATCAATGAAGCAAAATATAGAATTTTCAATTATTATTATTGCCAAACCATCATCATTATGGAAAGTTCAATTGATGGAAAATATCGCATAACATCTGGTTCATATCAAAAACCAAAGGAATATGATGCGGCCATACTAATCGAGATTGATGATTCATAATAATAATCATAATGATTGCAAAAAACACAAACAACCAGACATTTCTCATCTATACCAGCAATGAAAAAGTTTTTCTAGTCTGCCAATCTGGGCTTGCTGAATTCGCTAATCCGGCACGGTCATTTCATTTAATTCTCTCTTTTTCCTCTCTCGGTTTGATTGTTGTTTAATTAACAACTGATTATCAACTGAAAAAAATCAAGTTTATTTCCATCTCTCTCTCCCTCTCTCTGTCCAATTAATTGTGATTTATCGTCGTGGCATACATTCACACACCGTATGGATTACAACAATGGATTAATGAAATAAAAGTTTATTTACAAGTTTTCTTCCATGCTAATTGTTGCCAAATTTATTTAAAACAAAAAAACTTTTTCCCATCCAACCAAAGAGAATTCATTTTAATGACCATATTGTATCGATTAGAGAGAAAAATCGAAAATCAAATCGGCAAGTTTGTTGTTTTGCATTGAATCAGATACTTTTGGTTACATTCATCGATACGATACAATTACACTACACTTGAAACATTCATTGTGTGTATGTTCGCATATCAAATTCATAAATTTTCATCGTCATCGTCGTTGTTGGTAACAGAGCAGTGTAATGTCAATTTTTTCATTATTTTTGGCCCAAATGTACGTGATTCGATTGCAGAGAGAGAGGGAGGGAAAGGAATATGTTTCTAAACCGAATTCTCCCTCAATGATTCGAACGTGCTCATTTGGACGACCGACCCGAACCGAGGTCTATGGACGCCCACCGAACAACAAAAAATTATGTCATATAATTTGGTGCAAGAGATGATACTGTTGTTGTCTGGTGATTTGTTTGGACAATATCTTTCATTCATTGTTTCCATTCGATAGGATCGATTCCCGAAAAAATTGAAAAAAAGATTCAACTGTTTCCGATCACTTGTGTGGAAATAGAATGATGGCTGACTCTCTCTCTCATTAGCAGTAATCATCATCATCATTAAATAACGAGATTCTAATTATCCCGTTTCTTGGTCGTGTATGATATGGTTCATTAGGCAGTTTCCTACCAAACAAACACAAACAACTTGCATGTCAGATTTTTTGTTTTCACGGATCACCGAAAATGTTAATCATTATAATTCGAATGTGTGGTCGACCAGAATGCTAAACAAACAAATTCTCGGAATGGATAATGAGTATCGGAAAAATCAATAACAAGCAGATATTGTTTGAGTGGAACAATAATTAATGATTGCCTCTCCAACATTACCAATCAATCACATCATTATGCTATCATCAATGTTCAATCGATACTTTTCAATCAATTCTGTCTCAATGTTGTTGTTGTTGGCAAGAAAATAGCATTCGATTAATTATTATAATGTTCCACTACTCACAACTAATCGATCAAATCAATCGATTGACTTTATTTATTTTGATTTTGATTGAATGGTAATGATAATTTCTCTCCATTACATTAATAATAATGATCATACCGATTGGATAATTTCTTGTGTAACTTGGGGACGATGAATCATTTCTCTGAATTTGTCGCACAATTCGTGTGTCAACATAGTCATGAATTGTTGTCGATGCGGTTCCAATTGCCATTGACTAACTCGTTTGAATGGCCATCGCATGCCAGTTTTGACGGTACGGCCACGCTCATCTTCCATATGAAAATCGTTCAATTCTAGCGGTTCCAATTCAGCTACATGCACAGTGGAACGTTTTTGGTCCACAAACATTGCCACGCGGAATGTAGCGTCTTTGGCCACCAATCGAACGCATTGATTACGTATTCTCAACCGATTATACATTCCTGCATCGGCTTCAAATTCGCATGTTGGTTCGGGCACTCGAATCGTTCCTTCGATCATGTATTTATCTTGGCCCAATTTTTTCGAGTGAAAGTCATCGCCGCGACAAATGGTTCCCATATGATTGAAACGGCCATCATGCAGTTGAATACGACCCCATCGTGCCATTCGAATTGGTTCAACATTATTGATTACATAATGGGACATATGTTGCATAAATTCTGGTTGTAAATGCTCTAATAGATTGTCCATTATTTGATTGCACTCTGTTGTGGTTATTATTTCTTTTGTTTTGATTGTTTTCTGTTCAAAATTATTTTAGTTGAAATGGTCGATCACATCAAATCACATACCTGTTCTGTTACTGTTGGTTGGTATTCGATGACTTTTTTCTCTTCCACTGGAGGATATGATTCCTGCTTGACCTGTTCCGGTTCCGATTTCGATGCGATGGTCTGTTCGACACTGTCATATTGTTGTTTGTCTTCGGTTTGTTGGTCTGGTTGCATTATTTTTGGTATTTGTCCCCCATATACACCGACACCATATCCGCTATAGCCGTCGTCATCTTTTGTTTGTTTTTCTTGGCTTTCCTCTTTGATAGTTGGATATGAATGTTCTTCTTTTTGTATGGCTGCTACCTGTTGATTGGCATTATAATCTTTAAGTTCCGGTGTATATTCTGGTTGCTGTTGGATTGGCGATTTGGTCTCTTCCTCATAGATTTGTTCCACTATTTTAGTCTTATCATAATGTTGTTGTTGTTGTTGATCGGTCTCCACTTTGGTCGATGGCTGATCATATTCTTGTTTGGTGTAAATCTGTTGTTGATCATAATCGTCATAGTTGGTGTCATCATCATAACTGCGACGAGCTCGATGTCCATATCCTTTGGGCTGTTCATAGCCATGATGCTTTGGTTGTTCATAACCATGATGTTTGGGCTGCTCATAGCCATGATGCTTTGGTTGTTCATAACCATGATGTTTGGGCTGCTCATAGCCATGATGCTTTGGTTGTTCATAACCATGATGTTTGGGCTGCTCATAGCCATGATGCTTTGGTTGTTCATAACCATGATGCTTGGGTTGTTCATAGCCATGATGTTTTGGTTGTTCATAACCATGGTGTTTTTGTTCATATCCGCCATCGAAATCCCCTTTTTTGATTTTTTTCCATTTATCACGTTTCTCTTGTTTTGCTGCCCATTTTGCTTGTTTAGTTTGCCATTTGGCTTGTTTCTTATAATCTCTCCATTTCGATGCCCGTTTATCGATCGAATGATCATCACGAATGCTTCGACGTCGACGGCCGTATCCCCCTCCACCACCCCCACGTCTGCCACCGTATCCACCGCCGCCATATCCGCCACCATATCCGCCCCCATGTCCACCACCGTGTCCATTGCCATATCCGCCGCTATAAGTTTTTTTCACCCAAACTTGATGATATACCGGTTGTTTATAGACGGGAACTTTTTCCACTACCCGAATCACTTTGACTACAGGCTGTTTGACCACTTTGGTTACGACTACTGGTTCGCGTATTACTTTGGTTATCACTTTTGGTTGTTGATGATAATCTTCTTTCCATACTTGGGGCTGTTCATTCCAGATTTTTTTCGATCCACCGCCATAGCCACCACCAGTTCCTTGACTGACAATCACTTCTTTGGGTTTATAACTTGGCTGTTCTTCTTGCCAAATTGGTTCCTGACGAATGGCTGCACTTTTCTTCGATCCACCACCATACCCACCCCCAGTTCCTTCGCTAACGATAACTTCTTTTGGTTTATAACTGGGTTGTTCTTCTTGCCAAACTGGTTCTTCGCGAATGGCAGCACTTTTTTTTGATCCACCATATCCACCACCAGTTCCTTCACTGACGATAACTTCTTTGGGTTTATAACTTGGTTGTTCTTCTTTGATGATTTCCGGTTGATATTCGGGTTCTTCCTTCCATACAGGTTCTTCATAGCTATTAGTTTCGATTACCGGTTTTTGATATTCAGTTTCAACTAAACAAATACAAATTAACAAACCAATCAATATCAATATAACAACAACAAAACAAACAAACTCACCCACAACTCCTTTGTTTTTAGCATTACCATATTGGCATTGACCATTCCGAATGATTGCTATGGCCAATATGGTCAGGTTAAGAGTGATGATTTTGAATGCTTTCCACCCCATCATCTTCATCAAACAAACACTAATTAAAAATGGAAATGCAATTCTGCATTCGCTTCCAATTTATAGGGCGGATGTTCACACACTGAACAGTGAACATGCAATTCATTTTGTTATCAGTGAATGGCGACAACATTAAAAACCAATAATCAACGAGGAAATTGAAATCGATTCCTATATCGTCCTATCAGTCAGTCAGTCATTCAGTCAGTGTAATACTTGTTTCCGGCTAGTTTCGAGATTAGGTCGACATTTCATTGATTCGATTTCCTGTGCTCAATTTTCAAGTGAAAATCATGATTTATTGCAAATCAATCACTCATTATTGCCAATTCATCCGTCCAACCTATCAACTGACCAAACATATTACCCTCGTTTGATTGGTTTGGATTTGGCGAATTTTGCACTTTTTGAAGGAAAATTCAATTATTCACGGCCACACACACGAACAATGTTCACTTGAATCGTCTTTGTTGATCTGAATCATCGTTTCGGATGATGAAATAACTCGATTCGCTCTAGTTTTTTTGCTTCCATTATTAAACCAGATAAATGGACATGGTTATCCCATTGATGATTTTCGTAATGAAAAATGAAAACATTTCTGGCCAAAAATATAAATATGATCATATTGTTATTGCCTTATTCGTAGATGGTTAGTGGAAGGGATGAATAAATTGGCCATTTCATTGAACGTGCTCTATCATTAAGGCATTGGATAAACAGACACAGCCAAAAAACCATTGCTTACCGCACAAATCCATTTTCGAAGGTTAAATTTAGTAGTCGAAATGAGTGAGTTTGTGCTTGAATGCAACATAGTTTTCTTTTGATAATCACCATCTGAATATTCATTCATTATAGCGAAAAATTGTTTAATTCAAAATCTATCTTGACCTTTCCATTCCCATGATTGTGTTGTGATGAACATCATAATTATCGTCATTTCAAACATTATCTCAATGAAACAAGATCATTTTTAATCATTCACAATTAAATGCCCCTTTCTCTCTCTCTCTCTCTTTCTTAATTCAATTTGTTAATTTTTTGATTGTGCAACCAATGTTTCTTTTTGTTTTGACAAAATTTCAACTAATTTTCTTGCCTGATTGCAACATCATCGCAAAATTCGAATTGGAATGGCCACACTATCGATACTCACAATCGATTCTTATCTTTATTACATTTTTTATAACCGACCTGATTTATCATCAAATTTGGATAAGATTTATTTATTCGAGGTTAATTTCGTGATTAAATCAATGAATGAATGACATTTGCTGGCCAAAAATATTTTCCACATATATTTTGAGCTAATCGTGCAATGATTTATCGGGTATAATCGAATTACCGTCTTTGATTGCCATTTATTGATTGCCAGCAAATTTCGAGGCTAATTTCGTGATCTTTTATAATCGGTTTTCATTTACTTTTTATTTTTGACTGAATCAAATTTTTCTCCAATCAGAAGGGAAAGATCTCAATGTTTATTCGAATGTCACACACTTGTCGAAAATGACTTGTGAAATTTCTCATTCACTAAAAATGATTGATATTTTTGTTTGTCAAACAAAACGATAAACTCTTGATTAAAAGCAAAATCTATGATCAAAACAATTGATCGAGCAAAATACTAATGATGGCCATAGTTGATTCGAATGTCAAATGGAATCAAGCTAAAATATCCACTACAACGATAAAAACAAGGCCAACCTTATTGGGCGAAAGTCGAATGGTGAGCATGATCTATTTTTAGATCAATCTGGTCATCAATTCATTTGAAAGATGTTTTAATTAATTGCATTTCTTCCGCTTCTGGATTCATTCTGTCATTGGCATCTCTTCTTTTTTGCTTTGAATATTAATTATTCTGAATCATGCATTTGACAAGCCAAATCAAAACCAAAAAAGAAAGGAAAAACAATTATTTCCACACAGTAACAGTAACACTGTTCTAACCCCTTCATCATCAGTAAAAGCAATCCGGCCGGTCATGTCATGTTCATCAAACTGTAACGAAATTAATGAATTATTCATCCATGTTTCAATGGAAAATTTGGGTCAAGTACAATAGGATAGAGGATGGGATAATTGATCAGTTTATGACAAATCCCACTAGAATCGTCCAAAAATTCCAATCACCACCATCATCATCAATCGATTTGCACCACTCATGTTTTGTTTTCAATCATTTAAGTAAGACATCAACAAAAAGAGAAAATTTCAAAACTCATCATCATCATCATCATCTTCTTACGTCCAGCGAACGAAAGAGAGAAGCTGGTTTCAATCAATCAACGTTTTGGATTTGGATTTCGAGAAAGAGAGAAACCTGAGGAATGAAGAAGCATTCCTTCGTTCATTCATTGATGATGATCCGTTTAGTCGAGTTTTGTCTTTGCTCGTCAACTGTTTGTGTCTTCATATTTTCCATCAAAAAACTTTCAACTGAAACAAATCTATTATGAGCATTGTGGGATTAGTGTGCAAACCAAGCAGATTTCCTGGACTTATCATCATCATCATTAGCAATTGAATAAAGCGCTACTGATTGAAGTTTTCCTTTGACAACAAAAATAAGGTGATATTCCTCAGTGAGGAAGTGAAATCTACAAGTGAATGGTGGTGTTGATGTGTGTGTGATAGCATCGTTAAAACTATAATGATGTGGATCATCAGTTTTTGCCAAACCAAATTGTCACTTATCTATGTTTGTGTGGGATGAAAATAGCATCGATTATCAATCATCCAAGCATGTGATGACATGATCAAATTGAATTGAATCAATCCACTATTTATCATTGCTATTGTTTAGGTGGAACAATCATGAAACCATCATCATCATCATTTTGATAAAAATCAACATTGTTAACGTTATCGCTATTGAATGCCATTGTTGTGTGTTGTCGTCAATCATGATGAATAGACTAAAATATTGTTTATTGTCAATATTATTTATCCATTTGCTTTGGCTAAATGGTAAATGCATTTATATCATGAGTTTTGGCAATTTTCCAATGATATTAATGAAACAATAGCCATAATGATCATCATTTATCATAATAATTGTTATTGTTTCATTTATATTAACAAAACCAAATTATGTTAAATAGATCATTATGTTTAGTAAAAACATTCCATCCTAATGATTAGCAATTATCATTATTATTATTCATTTTTTTTATATCGCCCATTTAGTTGTTTACTGTGAGCCATTGGTAACTGATAACTATTATGGCACGCCGTTGGGACCATTATCGCCTGGTCCAGCGACCGGTCATGTGTATGCTGCGGATGAAAATACAATTTTCATCAAAGGCTTCAGTTTCGATGGTGCCCGAAATCCGTATAGTTATTTTCAGGCTGGATCGACTCTTCGACCGGACGGTACTGGTTTCACTATTGCCGATGATAAAGCTACGTATGATGTTTTGAGACTGGATCGTTTGATCCGAAATTTCTAATAAAATCTTATTTCATCAAAATTAGTTACAATCAGTTGGGAAAATATGAGAATAAAGATCTAATCCTTAAACTGCCTGATGGTCGTACAATTCGAGAATTGCGTTGGTTTTCGGTATGGAGTCGTAATAATCACCTATCGATGGGTCATGTCAACATACCGGTTGATGTTGATCTACCACATCCCTTACAATTGGCTGGCCTCACCACCTTGGCACACGGTGTTCGTTCAAATCCGATAACCATTGTGGATGCTCAAACCATATTGATACCCAATTTTTGGTATGATGGACTTGGTCCGGCTGCTTATTGGTGGGCCACGCGTGGTCCACGTCAATCCCCGCAAGGTCTGCGATTAAAAAATGAAAAAGGATCTGTACGACCATTACCAGCTTACCATGGCGAAACCATCATGTTAATGCTGCCCGATACTAAAACTATCTACGATTTTGATTGGCTTGGCATTTGGTGCGAAGAATTTCAGGCAGATTTTGGCCATATTCACATTCCACAACATGTACGTGTGCCACCATCACCTGCTATGTTGGGTTTGAAGCCTGAGGCAAAATTGAATTGTGAAGTTTTTGATGATCTTCGTGGTTTTGAAATGCGTTGGATTCTCGATGGTGATGATATTGTTATACAATTAGTCGGTCGTATGTTACCCAATGAATACATGTCGATAGGTTGGGCACGTGATGATACGCATTCATTGATGATCGGTGCCGATGCTTTGGTCGCCTGGATCGACGCCGCCGGTAAAGGACATGCTAAAGATTATTATATCAGTGCAAAAGAACCATGCATCGGCCAACATGGCGTTTGTCCAGACCTCAATCATCCAGGTGCTACCGATAGCATTACATTGTTACATGCAGCCGTTGTGAATGGATTTCGTATGATTACTGTCAAACGACCACAGCTAGGGGTGGACGAACGATTCGATCAGCATATCTATTCGGATGGTCAACAAGCTATCATCTGGGCATATGGACCATTGAATTCGCGCAATGAACTTGCCTACCATACACGTCATCAATATGGCAACCGATTTATTGATTTTGCTCGTCAACCACAATGGAATTGTCCAAGTCCAGATCAACAATTGATGCAGCAAAGAAAATGGCAACAATTAGTTGCTTCGGCATCGGCCAATTCCAATCAAACGACAGCAAGCAATCAACGTGATACAAGAATGGTATCATCCAATGCAACCATCGAACCTCTCACAACCACAACAACAACCACAGCAGCACCATTGGTCCAATCACAATCATCCGTTGAACCTTGGACCATACCACGAATTCAATGTCCAAAAGATGGCATTCTTTTTGCTCAGATGGGTCCGGTCGGTGGACCAAAACGAGGTTATCAGGCTAGAACCGGACATAAAGGCTGGGGTCTGGCCTGGTACATCAACGGGTTGATGATACCGGAATTGGTGCTCAAACGTGGAACTACATACACCTTCTGGGTGGAAGGTGGTAATGATCATGATAATAATGCCAAAAGACATCCACTTTACCTTACTACCAGTGCCGAAGGAGGATTCGAATATAAAACACCCGATGAACGGAGAATGGAACAAGTGTTGGCTGGTGTTGGTGTTACTGACAACGGCACCCTGTATCCGATTGCTGAAGGACGAAATTGCAAATGGCATATCACTTCCAAAACAAACATCAACGATATCGATCAAAGTTATCCAACGTTTGACGATTTTCGTAAAACTTTGGCCCTTGATTGTGATCAAACCGGCCAGGCTGCTCGACTTCAATTTACACCCGATCATAATACACCGGATCTTATTTATTATCAATGCTATCTTCATCGATTTATGGGCTGGAAAATACATATCGTCGACGAATGTCCCAATCAACAGACCAAATCAATGCCATCCACATCTAGTTCATCATCATCTTCGTCTCCAATTCAGATTGCGGCCGCTCCATCCACTAATCATCATCATTTGATCATGCCCAAGTCAAGTGCTACAATGATCATTAAACCGGTGAAAAAACGATTACAAAATCTTATGTTCCAAGCAACAGAACCGATCGCAACTTCAGCAAATATGAAACGACTTCCCAGTTCTTCGCCTATCGTCAAACTTGGTCCAAAATTCAATGTTCTTTATTCGGCTCCAGCCATCTCTCCATTCGAAATCAAACGTACCAACAGTATGAATATTCCCTCATCATCCTCATCATCGGGAACATTTATGTTGCAAAATTTTGACAATTTATTCGATCCTTTTATGGATAACAATTTTAATCATGGT
This sequence comes from Dermatophagoides pteronyssinus, assembly GCF_027571235.1. NCBI lineage: Eukaryota > Metazoa > Arthropoda > Arachnida > Sarcoptiformes > Pyroglyphidae > Dermatophagoides > Dermatophagoides pteronyssinus. Next base: position 33,068 of record NW_027461528.1, read on the forward strand.
TATGATTCGACCAGCCATCATCATCGAATCGTATCGTTTGGCAATCCAGTTCTGCCATCTGGTGTTGCCAATCCATACAATTCACCATTCCGAAGTTTCCATCAACCATCCACCAATCCAAATGCCAATTCGAATCTGAATTTTGTGATGAAAAAGTTTGGCGTACGATTTCCCAATCAAACTAGTCGTACGGCAATCATCACTTCACAACCGAAGCTATCACCGCAATCATCACCAATATCGGCCAAACCGATCAAATCATCATCACAGTCATCGAAATCCGGTGGATTTATGCCGTTGACCACTGCCGGGCAGAATAAATACAATCAGCGTTTAGCATGGCCATCATTGGCGATGAAATCGAAAGCAAGAAATAAGTTCAATGACAATGTTCATTCTTCTTCCACATCATCATCATCGGATGTTGGTTTCGGCATCGAAGATATTCTTCGCATTCGTCCTGTCGATTCGATGGCTGCAAACAGCCGTACCACCACCAGCACTACCACCACAACAATAGCACCGACCACGACCACATCAACAACGACAATGATAGCGCCAATGATGACGACAATGACACCATTAAATCATCGTCCCACTAAACTATACGATAATTTTGTCGATCCAAAACTATTATCCGCGCTTGAGGTATATCCATGGTTGTTTGTTTGATGATAGTATTTATTAATGAATGTTTTTTGTTGACAGTATTCGAATGGCTTGTTATCCGATCACAATGAAACGGATGATTTGGATTCTGATTCGAAACCATTACAGCTACAATCCTCGTCATCGTCGCTGGTTCCCAGACTCCATTTCAATAATGCCACTATCGACCATATTATCCTGATGGATGTAATGCGAATGATTGCACGAGATTCTCAACAACAACAACCCAAACCCAAACCCCAACCAACATTACAATCATTAGCCAATGTTGACATGTTACGAATATGATACTTATTTAAACATTTTAATTATAATTGAATGGCATATATATTTGGAAAATATTAATAAATTATTATCATTATTTTTACTATTGTTCATATCAGTCAAACAATCGCTTTTGTTTCCATATTTACAGGCTCAAACAATTGGTGTTTTCTATGGTCGATTCGGGTATCGAGTTGAATGATCATAATCATTGTTTAGATTTTTTCTTTTTTCGTTGAGCATTTTTGACGATAAGATTGACTCATCCGCTTGTGATTGGAGATTAACGACACGACGATATTTGCGTCGTACTTGGATCCATTTGTAAAATGAAACATGAGCACAAATACAGAGAGAAATGCTAGTGAGAATGATCAATATGATCATTACCAATGGCATTATCACCAACATTCGACAGGTAAAGGATCCACGTTCATATGCTGTACAATGCGAACGGACTTTCGGTTCGACCAGACCACTTAGATGTTTTACTTGTTTAACATTATCTTCTTCGCATTCTTCGCTCACTTTGTTTTGAAGCCAATCATTTATGGCCCAAAATCCACAACATGCTACAAAATCATCCAATTCTTGAATGGAGAAAAACGAAAACAAAGCAACAATATTATGGAATTGACCATAATGAAAAAAATCATACCTGGAATCGTTTCCTCCGCAATATTCACCACACATTTGATGGTTGTATGATATTCTTCCAATACGGTGGCAAATTTTCCATCCTTTTGTTTAGCTTCGGTCCTCACTATCATCGACCACGATGATACTATGGCAAACAGGACGATATAGATTGAAAGATTGGACATTTTGGTTACAACAAATGCTTTGACCTTTTCTCGATAATTGCATTCACACGAAATATTGTCATCAACCAGCAAAATATACGATTTGTCGCTTCAATTTGATTATTGGCTATGAAATCAACAGTTCTTTATTAGTATACTCACTCAATGTATATGTGGTGATGTTGTTTGATTATTGATTAGCGATTGCTTCACTATGTTTGCTGATTATTTTCTTATCACCATATCATTGCCAATGTAAAAGAATCAAATAATCAAATGATCAATACAGAAAAAAGACAGTTTTGATAAAAGTGATGCCAAATTCGAGATTAGATCTCATTTACTGATTTTACTTACTTGAAAAGATGAATAGGCAGCATTCCCTATGTGAAATTCGAGAGCAACATTTCTTGTTTGTTCATGGCAATGATTATCATCAATATTCAATTACCAGTAAACGAAAGTGAATGTTTGTTTGTTTAAGATTTGATTGACGCGATTCGGTCCCAATCAAAATTATTATCGCAGGTTTCAATTTCGCCAATCCTATCAATAAATTGAATGATTTAACGAGTTAGCGGTTCAATGGTTGAATGGTGGATGGATATTCACATGACCAAAATGGTCATCATAAACAAATGCAGTATGGTGAATGATGAATAAGGAATGAAATATCACTAAATCACTATAGTGTATGGGTGTATATTGATTGAAATATCTATCTTAATTTATAATGTTTATCATTATCACTATGGCTATTATCATCACATCACCACCACTATATTTGAAATTGCCATGACAAACTTTGCAGCAGCAATGATCTCTTGTTTCAATCAGTGGTTCAACAGGTATGAATAGGATTATCATATTTCATAGCGAAAATCATATATGCCGACAAACGAAACAATCTATGTGCATGTTTGACATTTTCGAATGTTCGATTATCGAATATGATGGAGGAATTGTTACTGCTGCTCAATTTGATGCTGATCAAACATCACCATCATTTGAATCACTGCCAACATATACCGTTCTGAAAGATGAAGGCAAACAAATCATATTTAAATATATCTAGGTAGTAAGCAAGTGTCAAATTTCCATTCCCATCTTTTCAAAACAAACAAATCAAATCGATACAATCAAGTCGTGATCGAAACAAAAAACAAAACAAACACTGATGTTTGGAAAATTGTATAATTTATTTGATTGATTTGCCAAAATAACAATTATAAGATCAATGATAAGATCAATGATTTGACATGAACATTGATAACACTTCACATTTAAACGTATCAGTATCGACATTTTTACAGGTTTCACTCATATAACCATCTATCGGTTGAAATAGTCGTAGAATCTGTGGCTGTGGTTCGGTTTTCAATCGTGGACAACGTATCGATGAACGCTCGACCAACATATGCATCAATGTTTCATAACGACAACATACTATTGACAGATCGGAATCTAGATTTTTTTAAAAAGAAAACTCAATATTCCTGACCACAACAAACAAACTACTTACTATGATGCGAATCTTCAATCAGATTGGCCACACATTTGATTGATTCGTAAAATTCATCAAACAGCATTGCCCAGCGACCATCTTTTTGTTTGGTTTTTGTCTTGATTGGCGACGATACACCATCATGATTATTATCAATGAAAAGCCAATCGCCAATTCGATCATCAATATTGTAGAAATGCTGATACAATATGCTTCCAACCACAACGATCATAACGATTGGTATGACACCGCATATCCAGAATTTACGATTCCTATGCAATGATTGTAAACTAATTATGGCCATCATCATCATCCAATTACTCAATTACTAAATTGAATGGAATGAAAACCTTTTTGTTTATATGGTTTCGTTTAGAGTTTATTTGTTCATCGGACCATGTGCCTTCTTCATATTGATTGATTTGCCAAAATATTATCAATCAATGAACGTATATCGTATACACTATACGCCCTTTTCTTTCCAATACTTTCGGCTAATTCAAAAAAGTAATAATATTCCGATTCGTATGACATGATAAACAGATAGTTTTTCTGTTTATTTATTTAGTTTATCCATCAATATCGATAACAAATCAAATCTTATCAAAATCAATGCTTTTCAAAATCAAAGCTTTTCGGCGCCATTTTTTCATCATTTTTTCGATTCGAATGTTCAGATGCAGTAGTAGTAGTAGTAGCAGTGATACAACGTAGCGGCAAAAGCCGATAAATCAATGGGGCGAGGCAACAAGTTGAACATTGTCAACGGTTTTTGCTCACTGTGTTGAGCAGCCTGTGAACAACAACAGAATATACAGTGGACAAGTTTTCTCTCCTTTTTCAATTCTCATCATGGAATGATGGAAAAGAATGCAGGGATTCTGGAGGAGCATTGAATAAATTTACTGTTACTAGTTGATCTCATTTTTGTATTCTGTTTTGGACGATAATGGAATCACCATTGAAGACAACGCCGACGAAAAAACGTCGTCGATCAGACCAATCATTATCACCGCGATCATCACCAAAATTCATGAAACCATCGGAATTGTTTCGACGACGATTACAGCAAGGAAACATCAAAAAACAACATCATTCACCAAGCAAAGCTACAGCTGCTCTACGTCGATGTAAATTGCCAATTGAAACTGTGGAGAAAATATATTCACCATTAAAATGTTTGCAATTGAAATCACAACAACAATCCGGTGCTCTTCACCAACAACAATCCATTCAAACATCGAAATCACCGAAAGCCAAAGCACTTTCGTTTTCACCATTGATGAAAAAATTGCAACGTTCACCCGGACGTTCACAGATCTCATTCCCGGTTGTTAAACGTTGCTTGCATCAGTCATTCGCTATGCGTACTGCTAAGAATACATTCACCCGAGTATTGGATTTCAATGAAGATGCTCAAACATCGTTCCCATCATCGGGCACCTTTCTCCATCATCAACAACAGAAACAGACTGCTGCATCGGATTTTTACCCACTCAATTCGCCACAAATCGATTGGAGTCTTAAAACACGTATCAAAATAGTTGTCAACCGTTCGATACCATTTCATGGTTCATTCAATTCTGTCGACGAAGCAAACGGTCTGAATCAATTCGTGCGAGGTTGTTTGCACCAACAACAACAATCAATCGACAATGACAACATTGACACAACCAAATCTTGTCAACCAGAATCGAATTTTTGTTGCGAACTTCAACGCCATTGTCTTGTATGGCAGCATCCGCATTTATCCTGGATGCATCTATTTCCCCGACAACCAGAATTGAAACCTGGCACACAAGTATCGTCAATGAAACCGCCGATATTTCAGATATCACCAACCGGATCAATAGCCGATTCATTGCATTCTGATTTTTGTCTGGCATTACATTCTTTGTTTAAATTACTTAAAACCAAATATTGTCCTTATTTTTATGTTTGTGCCAATAATTTTACCGTCCTATTTCGTGCATCAGGTGTAGCCAATTCGAACGAAGCTCATGCATTGATCACACCGACAACGATTGGTTTTCGACGGTTACTCGAAACGGAAGCAATTTCATTCGAAATGCCATTCCATCACCTTAATTCATCATCTCCTTCTTCAGGCAATCAGGATGATCATTCCAAGACATCCACTTCATCTTCGGGTATCGAAACTGATTTGGAAGACATTCATGATGATGATGATGATGATGAAAAAGACGAAGAATCATCCAATCTTTGGTTAGAAAGTCTAGGTCTAAGTCAACAGGATTTTCCCAGCCTCGAAACATCTTCGTTACGACGACGTCGATTGATGACGACAAACGTAGGAGCCACCCCTCAAGCCACCAATGCTCATCATAACAGAAAACGAATCGAAGATCAAAGTGCCCAGGGCAAAGTTCGAAGTCTGATTCGTGTGAATGGAATAGGACAGCTGCAGGCATTGTTGGGCTTGTTTATAAATCAACGAAAAATTTGTATCTCCACTTCGGGTGCATTGGCCGGAATTCCACCCACAATATTGGCGCCTGTTGCATTTCATGGAGCCTGTTTGCGTCCAATTAGTGTTCGCCATAAAACGACTGGCATGATGACAGCCACCAATAGCAATCCGACTATAACCACATTGGATTTCAATGGACCTTTACTGCCGCATGCCATCTATGGATTGACACAGCTATTAACACGATTATTTTCACAACAAGAAAATTCTATCACCAAAATCACCGTCATCCGCAGTACATTACGAACATTTGATCCGAGTGCATCGTTTGCATTGGAATCCGGTTTGAGAATGATGCTTAAAGAGCAAAATTCTATTGACCAAGACCAATGCAATCCAACGTTTTCGGTGGAAAATCTCAACGATTCCGGTATGGATCGGGAATTTTTAATGGCCATTTGTGCAGCTGATCGTCAATTTGGACAACCAGTTGGTGATTTGGAATTGTTGGCCCAGGGCATTCGCTACAATCGATTGTTGTCGGCGGCGGCGGCACAACAATCTATGAGAACAAAACCCTTGCTTTCAACTGCAAATCAAATGAAATAGAATGTATATTTTTTCAATATATGGCAATTTTAATAAATTTAATAAAATTATTCAACTTATTTAACCATTTTCAATGTTGATTGATGAAATGTGGGAAATGTTTTCGGAATGTGTTTTATTGCTACTATTGGCGTTGACATGTCCAATTCTCACCAGCCAACCACATCATATCATGCTAGTGCAATGATGGCATTTCCATATAAACCGATCTATGGTCTGCCTCATCATTTCAATTGTAGTGATGATGTTCGAGACAAATTCAATCAATGCCAATTAGATGCCCAACAAGCATGGAGTGTGACAATCGATGATTATGTAAGAGCATGTTTGGAAGATGTAAACAATGATCACTAATCACACTCATTATTTCTATTATTTTTACGAATCGATAAAATTTTGCTGCTTTGTATGGTTACAATTATCATGTGAAATTGTTGAGGCATCTAAATGCCATCAGCAATACGCTGCATTACTTGAACGACAAACGGTGTTGTCGTTTGGTTCAGCGTGCGATCCACCAAGTTTTGGTCGTTCAAGCTTTCTATGTAGGCTGACACCGCAAACAATAGTTACATTATTAACGGTGGCAACTATTTTGACCGTAATTTTAACCGTAAGTTGTGCGATATATGCATTTTACAGCCTTAAAGTCAGTCATTTCGAAGAATCGGATCAAAAAAAGATAACCCCTGCCACTTTGAAGACAAAGGAGAAGCCGCTGAAGCTTAGTGGCCAATCAAAGTAAGAACTTGATTACAATCGATTTTGACGCTTTTAATCAAATTTTTTAGAAAAAGATTTAGAAAAAGGAGAATCAAATTTAAACCATCACTTGCCACTATTGAAGAAGTGCCAGAACCCCCAGATTACACAACTTGTTCCCATATAATGCAAAATCCTCAACCTTTACGACGATTTTCACCATCCACATCACCAGTTACAGCAGTAGTAGGAGGAGACAACAACATCAAATTTATCGGGATGGACAACATCGACATTGGAAAATATTGCAACACTGAATAACAATTGTGACGAAACAAGATTTAGTTTGTTTCGTTTTAGAATTATCGAACTATTTTTAAGATATTTTTCATATATAAATGGTTGTTTTCATTGTATTTTATTTAGCTGAATGTAACAACCTTTAATAAACCAACATTAATTCGAAACTTTGTGTTCGTTTTTCTACAAACAATGATTATATTTGAATATTGAACAACAAACATTTCTTTCGAATAACAATTACTATAACTAATAATTCAATTAATGTTTTCTTATTTAAAATGCGCTCAAACCTTAATGCAGTTATTGAATCGGCAATCATGTTTGACTACTTGATTCTAATGGTTATGATGATTGATGGCATAGATTGTGGCCGTTACCCGTATAAACCATTATACGGTTTACCGTCAGAATGTTTGCTGGAGCAACACAATCGTTTCGATCGTTGTGAAGTAGACGCAATCAAGTATTATAGTTTAGAGTTGGATCATTTTGTAAGTAAAATTGATGATGAACGGCATTCACTAACCAATGTTGATTTATATCCAAGTATACCCAAACTGACCCATTCTGTTGTTTTGTATGGGATACATTGCATTGTGAATTGGATGTAGCCACTGTATGTAACAAAACATTTGCAAATCAATTAAAACAATCAACATTGGATCGATTCCAATCATTCTGTGCTAAGGTGGTCGGCTATGATGATATTACAAATTTCTTTTCCCGTTGTAAAACATATAATGTTCGTACATTTTTTCAAGGTGGCCATTGGTATACCTCCAGGTACTTGAACTTGAGCTTATTAGGATTTGCACTTGCTTCTTGTGTAGTAGGAATTTTTAAAGGCTGTCACTTTCAATTCCCAAAATACAATATGGAGAATGCCCCAAACATGGCAATTCTATGGAATAACATGTTTAACACATCATAATATAACTAAATAGAGTGAATCTTGTCCAAATAAATCTTCAATAATAATGGGGGTGCTATTTTCAATTGGCAACAAACAAACAAATCTCTCTAATCATGCATGGTCTGTTTGACCTTTTTGTGTGAATTTGCAAAACAACAAAATGCATTCACATCAAGTTTTTCTTTTCTTTTCCAAATTGGAAAGGGCCATCGCTTCGAGCAACAAACAAAACAATTGCGTAAAACTAAATTGGATCAGAACAAATCCAATCCAATGACCATTTGCATTTTCGTTTCTTTCGACCGGAATGCATTGAACGTGTGACAATTTCTCTCTCTTTTTCACCTTGACCTTGGCATTGTCCTGATTAGCATCAATGACGAGTCGATTGCCACTAATCATAATGATATGTTCTCCACAATACTGACCCTGTTTCATCAAACAAATCACGTTTGCCTTGATCATTCTGTCAGCTGCATTGAAGATAAACTGAAATCTCTTTTTAGTTAATTGTTCGGGAAATTTCTCTTCCAAAAAAGATTTAGTTTGCAGGTGGTGTATTATATAAAGTGAAAATGTAAGGCCATCACACCAACCATACCTGCATCAAACATTCATCGATTAAACATCGTAATTTATGAAAATTTGAAGAAAAAATAAAGATGTTATTGCAATTACAGTCAATATTATTGATGACCATTATTTGCCATTATCAAACAATGGCCAATATGTTCGATAAGGATGAAGAACCACATGTTGTGCATCACCATGTTGCTGTGCCCATGAAAATCATTCAACGAGTCCCCTATCAAGTTCCGCAGCCGATTCTTGTCAAACAACAGCCGGAAGTTAAAACTGTTGAAGTGCCAGTTAAAGTACCGGTTGCTATACCAGTCAAAATTCCAGTGAAAGTTCCCTATCCAGTATATGTGAAAGTACCATATCCTGTCAAAATTCCAGTATATAAAAGTTATGGTTATGAAGAATACGGTCATGGCGGTGGCGGCTACGGTCATGAAGAATATGGCCACGGTGGCGGGTAAGTGAATGAGAATCAAATGAAGCATTGTCATGTTGAATTATCATTGATTTGTTCAATAGATATTGACCATATTGTTGAATTGATTCGTTTGGAAAGATTACCTTGCAAATGTATTGGCATCCATCACCACATCCATCAGCGCATTCATCTCATCATTTGTTTCATATGAATCACACACACACACACACTATATCACATTAATAATTAATAAAAGCTTTCTATTTAATTAACCACTTGTCAATCCATTATTCAATCAATAACACCACAATCACAGTCACTTGACTTTTTCCATTATCACCAAGGTTAAATCAATTAGATTACTTAGCTATTTAGTGATTGGCAATTTGCGCATCATTGTAATCATGTTAAACTTGTGAATTGCGGGTACAACTTGATTTGTAAAGTCCAAATAGATTTTCCAATGATCCATGATGGATGGACCCAAAATCGATAACAAATTGGGATTATCATTTTTCTGAGTTTTCAAGTGGATTACCAATCATCATGTTAGCTAATCGAGCAAATCCTGTTGATTGGTTGTGTTTTTTCAGATTGCTTATCAAATAATAAGAATGCCCGGGTTACTTAACAATCCTCATCCAAATCTTGACTATAAAAATGGCCTAAATCAATGATGACACTCTCATAGCTGGCATCTTCATCGCTTACATAGAAGAATATTTTAGCTGCAACAAACAAAACAACAACAACAACAATGACCAAATTAACCATCATGATGGCCGTAATGGCCGCCATTTTGATGCCCGAATTGATCGATTGTTTGCCCAAACAACGACCCTATGTGGATGCTGGTGATGAAAATAATAATCCTGTCTGCACTAGTGAGCCATTAGTGCAATTGAAAAATGGTGGACGTGTTCGTGGTGTATGCAGAACTGGTCTCAATGATCGAGAAATACATGCCTATCTTTCCATTCGCTATGCACGTGCTGAACGTTTTGCCTATGCAGTTGCCGAACAACCATGGGATGATGTTTATGAAGCAACATATCAACGTGAAGCATGTTCCCAAGAAGATCCCACCGTAAAACATTCGGAAGATTGTCTTTACCTTAATGTTTTCCAACCGATCGACGATAGTGACCAATTGAAACCGGTCATGGTATGGATCTATGGTGGTGGCTTCAGTCTTGGATCGATCGATGGTGTTGCCAGTATTCTTTATGAAGGTTCAGTAATTGCTTCGTTGGGTGATGTGATTTTGGTCGATATGAATTATCGTCTTGGGCCATTCGGCTTCTTGTACAGTGGTACCGATCAAGCACCAGGTAATCAAGGCATTTACGATCAATTAATGGCCTTACGATGGGTTCATGATAATATCGATCGTTTTGGCGGCGATCCCAATCGGGTGACAATTTTCGGTGAATCGGCTGGTTCGTTTGCCGTCTCGATGTTGGTACTGTCACCACTGGCTAAAGGTTTATTTCAACGTGCAATCATGCAATCCGGTGCCATCAGTGAATTGAAGCAATTTTCACCGGATTATTCAGTGGAAAAAGCACGAGCATTTGGACGTAAATGTGGTTGTCATGATGATGATATTGATAAAGTTGTCGAATGCTTGAAACGATTACCACCGGCCAAACTTACCTGGGCAGGTGATGGCTTAGATATTCCGGCAATGTTTGAAGGCGTGCAAACAATCGTTATGTGGGGCGATAAAGCAGGATTGTTGCCCGAATCACCATCCGAAATGTTACGCAAAGGTGATTATAATCATGTGGATGTGATGTTCGGGTTTGTTCATGATGAAGCAGCACAAGTGGTAACACTGATGGATTTGGAATTAATCAACCCATTGAAATCCTATACTTGGGATCATCTCTCCAAAAAACTATCCGCCATTTTCAAAGCATTTTTGTTCACTGAACATGAAAAGGAAATCACCGATTTCTACATGCCACCAGAAACTCGACATGGTCATATAAAATCGAGTGTGGTTCGACGTAAAGCTATCGATATTCTATCCGATCCGGTAATGATATGTCCGAATTATTTGTTCGGACAACGATTGGCAATGCAAATGGCTAAAAATGCATCGGCAAGCAACCGTAATCGATTCTATTCGTTCCGTTTTGATCATCATTCACCATTCATGATACTTATTGGCTGTGAAAAATGGATGGGTGTCTGCCATGGTATGGATATACCGTTTACATTTGGTCTACCAATCCGAAAAGATGTTGTCAAACTAGCTTTCACCGAAAAAGATAAACACATTAGTCAGAATGTTGTGAAAGCTTGGACACATTTCGCTCATCATGGTAATCCTGGCCCAATGGGTGATGTGGAATGGCCGGAATTTCTCAGTGAAGATGGACAATCAATGAGACAGATGGCAATCGATGTGGAAAATCATGTCATTCAAAATGAATATCGGGATCGTTGTGAAAAACTATGGGCACAATATCTTCTCCCATTCAAATAAGCAATTTTTCCATTGAATAATTATCAAATCCATTTCAATATTCATTTCATTCACCCAAATCCTTAAATTCCATTTTTAATCAATAAAGTTTGCATTGAAAGTCAAATCATTTCAACTAAAACGAAAAAAATATCAAAGTTTATATAATGCATGATCTTTACTGCATCGTTCAACTTTTGCATTTCAATAAAGATGCCGATCATATAAAACGTTGGCCGGATTCAATCACTGTTCATTAATTTGTGTTAATAAGATAATAGCATAATAATATCCTCATCTTCAACATGATCAAGTGGCAATCCATTGCGTTGTTGGTGCTTGTGACACTGGTCAATTTGATTTGGGCACAAACCCCAAGCAACAAATTGTTTCCCGAGGGGGTGGATGTCAGACCATTTTACCCGATCGATTACAATGTACAACATGATAAACATAGATCACCCGATTCAGTCAAAGTGGATGTCTTCAATCATGAATCGAAAAATTTGCAACGAATTATCAATCAAATGATCAACTATATGCGAGAAAATCAACAGAATCTTCCTCAACCACAACAACCCAAACAACCGAAAATAACCAATGTCAATATTAATGAAATCTATTCCCCACCTTGTTCCCCATCATGTGGACAAAACGATCCAAATTGTAGAGATGAACAAGCAATGTGTCAACAACAACAACCACGCCGACAAGCCATGCTCAAACAAAAACCTGATGATAGAAGACGATTTTGCCAAGAGGTAAGAAAATTAGTCAATCAATCCGAAGCTTACATCGAACAATTTTGTGGTGATGATGATGATGACGATCAATGTCAATTGTTGTGTTCGTTATGCAAAGAAGCCAGATTCGCAAGAGATTTTTGGAGTGATATTGAAGCACAAAAATGTCAACCCCATCACCATCAATCACGTCACCATCAATCAAATAACCGTCAATCAAATAACCGTCAATCAGATCACCATATGAATGCCTCAAACGATTGTAAACGATTAAAGAAAAAATATGAAAATATGGCCCAGAATTATAAAAGCAAATGTTCGGAATTCGAATCTGAATCGTCTTTTTGTAGAAAACTTGAAAAATCAATGAAAAAGATGATGAAAACATATAATGAAGAATGTGACGCAAAACGCAACCGTCCTCATCGTGATAACAATGATTTGTTATCGGTTTTGCAGGATCAATATCGAGAATGTAGAAAAAAACATCGCAATAGTCCACAATGCAAACAAATCAAATCCATGATCCAACAACTCAAACAACAATTGTCCCAAGCACCTTCTTCTTCCAATTCACCTCGACAACAACAACGTAGAAAAGGTGATTGTATCAATTCGGATGATACCATTGAAGCCGAATGTGAATTAACATTGCCTTTATATCAAAGCTTTGCCCGAATGTGGTTAATGAAATGTTCTCATTCTCGATCGTCCATATGCAAAACAATCGAGCCAGGAATGGTGAAAATATTGAAAAAATATATTAAACTTTGTGATCGAGAATGTGTACAAGCTGATGAGGATATCGTATCGCCTTGGCGACAACAATACCAACAATGTATCAGAAATTCAAAGCATAAAGATCGATGTGAATACATCACATTGTTGATCAATAGAATCGATGACCAATTGATGGATATATGTCCCCAGTATCCCTAACCATTTCCATCAACAATGGTTAATCCGAAAGCAATTTGTTTTTATTTGTTGATTCATTATTGATCCATTATCCAATGCCTATTATTATTAATATTAATATTATCATTATTATTATTATTGAATCAAATCTATTTAATTTCAATTCAAATATTTATTTTCTCAAATCTAATTCAAATAAAAATCAAAATCAATTCCAATTAATAAATAACAATATCATGTTTCAACATTAACACGTTTTCGTTGAGAAAAAAATCTTGGACCTGTAATGAAACAGACCACAGAAATTTTTTCCATTATTTCAAACCAATGCATATTCAAATGCAGGAACTAAAACGACGCATATATGCAATTATATAGATAATTCTTTCATTCAACTCAGCCATTTATTCAATTATCAAATCCATTTCAGTATTCATTTCATTCACCCAAAACCATCTTTTATCAGTAAAGTTTGCATTGAAGGTCAAATCATTTCAACGAAAACGGAAAAAATATCAAAGTTTATATAATGCATGATCTTTACTGCATCGTTCAACTTTTGCATTTCAATAAAGATGCTGATCATATAAAACCTTGGCAGGATTCAATCACTGTTCATAAATCGCTAATCGCCAATAACATAATAATATTATAATATCCGGATTTTCAATATGATCAAGTGGCAATCCATTGCGTTGTTTCTGCTTGTAGCATTGGCCAATTCGATTCGGGCACAAACCAATCCCCGGTTGATTTTCTCGCCTTACGATGAGGTTGACTCCGATCCAATTTACGTTCCTGGTGATAAACACAAATTACCGGATTCAGTGGAAGGGGATGTTATGAATGATGAATCACAAAATTTGCAACAATTAATCAATCAAATGGTTGGCCATATGCCAGAAAATCAACAGGATCCTCTTCACCAACAGCCCAAAATAACCAATGTCAATATCAATAAAATCTATTCGCCGCCTTGTTCCCCATGTGAAAAGAATGATGGAAATTGTAATCGAAATGTCCAACAATCAAATGGATTCATGTATGGCAATAGATTATGTGGAGCATTAACAGGTATTTACAATCGTATGGAGCAATTTGAAAATCAATTATGCGATGGAATCAATGAACAGCCAATCGCTACAGTGTGCAGACTATTCAGAATGGTTGCTAAATTTATGCAACAATTGGTCAAAATGGTTTGTGATCGCGAAAATCGTCGACAACTACCACCACAACTTCGAACCGTTGCCAAACCAAATCACCCACAACGACAACTTCGAATCCCTGCCAAACCATGTCGACCAAATCAACCACAGCGACAACTTCCAACCCCTGCCAAGCCATGTCAACCAAATCAACGACAGCGACAACTTCCAACCCCTGCCAAGCCATGTCGACCAGATCAAGGAGATTATGATTCGCTCGATTCAAAGGATAAATTGAGCCCTGAAGAGAATTGTAAAACAAGTTTGTTTATATATCAAATTCTTGGCGGAACTTGGGCAGATAAATGTTTTCTACAAAAAAATGAATCTTTTTGTGAGAAACTGGATCAAGATATGGAAAAATTATTGAAAACTTATATAAAAAATTGTGATCCAAAATGTAGTCATGTTCAACATGATTTGCTAACGTTTTGGCAAGAACAATATGATCAATGCATCCAAAATCAGTTCAACAAAGAGCAATGTGAAGCCACCAAATCGTTGATAGATAAAATTAATGACCAATTGCTCCAACTATGTCCAGTTCCGGATACTGGCATTTTGGATGAAGATTTCTGAATTGAACTGAACCATATTGACAAAAAATGTAATTTAATTTGAATAAAATGTCTTATTAACAATCATTGGTATTAGTAATGTTTTATAGAAACAACTAATATTGATCCATTCATTGTTATTATTCAATATATATTTCTCTCCCAATTTTATTCTAATAAAATCAAAATCAATTCCTATTTATCAACAAACAAAGTTGTAACATTTGCTTGGCATCATTTCATGTTTTCAACATTTTCACATTCATCAATTTCAAATATCATGATAGTTGCCACCAAAAAACTTTGTTCCAAATAACAAATCCTATTCATTTCATTCACCCAAATTCATTTTTTATCACTAAAGTTTGCATTGAAGGTCAAATCATTTCAACGAAAACGAAAAAATATCAAAGTTTATATAATGCATGATCTTTACAGGATGATTCAACTTTTGCATTTCAATAAGATGCTGATCATATAAAACGTTTGCAGGATTCAATCATTGTTCATTAATCGCTAATAACATAATATAATAATAATATTGTAATATTGTAATATCCTCATTTTCAACATGATCAAGTGGCAATCCATTGCGTTGTTGGTGCTTGTAGCATTGGCCAGTTCGATTCGGGCACGAACCAGTCCTATGGTTGACTCAATTTACGTTCCTCCAGCCCCAAGCGATGTTGTGAATGATGAATCACGAAATTTGCAACAATTAATCAATCAACTGGTTAGCCATATGCAAGAAAATCCCCAGAATCATCCTCATCCCAAAATAACCAATGTTAATATCAATAAAATCTATTCGCCAGCTTGTTCACCATGTGGAAAGAATGATAAAAATTGTGATCGATCTCTTCAACAATCAGTATCCGGATTGAAGTGCTTCGATGAAATATGCGATGCTTTAAGAACAATTTCCCAGGGTATGGTCGAAATGGAACAGCAATTATGTGATGGAAATAATAACGCATTTCTCATTATACCATGCAAACTATTCACCATGGTTAATCGATATATGAAAGAATTGACCAACACAATTTGCAATCTCAAACAACAACAAGCCCGCCAACTTCAAAACAATGCCAAACCATTTCGACAACAACGAAATCCCAATATCAATGCTTTAACCAAATACAAACGGGACAAATCCAATTCATGCCAACAAACAATGGACAAATATGAAATGAATGCCAAATTATGGTACAGCAAATGTTCCAAATCTAATTCGTTTGGTTGCGAAAAAATTGAAGAAAAAATTACAGACTTGATGCAAGAATATGTAGACAATTGCGATCAAACATGCAGCCATACCCATCGTAATATCCTATCGGTTTGGCAAGATAAATTAGATCAATGTAGAATGAATGGTCGGAATAGGCGAAACTGTCATCATATCAAATCATTGATCAAGAATCTAAAACAAGAATTGACCGATGCATGTTCTTCCCAATCTGATCGAAGACCCCATCCATATGAACAACGACACCAACAACAACAACAGCAACAGCGACAACAGCGACAACAACGACAACAACGACAACAGCGACAACAGCGACAACAACGACAACAACAATATAATCGCAATGATTGTATCGAAAATGAGAATGGAAAATATTCTTCAACAAATGATTCAGAATTATCATGCGAATGTGATTTAAATTTCGATATGATTCTTTTGAGATCCGAAAAATGGAAAGATGTATGTGTGAATGATCCTGAATCATTTGTTTGCAAAGAAGTTTCAAATGAATTGGAATTGCTGATGGGCTTTTTTAAATTTGGATGTGATCCAAAATGTGACCGATTGAGACATGGAATGCTAGCCTATTGGCAAGATCTATATCAGCAATGCATGAAAACTTCCACTGATAAGTTGGAATGTGCACCATTTGAATGGTTGATCGAAAATTTAGAAAGACTATTGGAGAAAATATGTCAACCAGACAAACCAGACCGAAGGGGTTCAATCTATTAATAACTAGTAGATTGGTAATTGCAAAATGAATTAACATCAAACAAACAAAACAAAATCTATTATTCAATCAAATCAATTCAATTCAATTCAATTTCAATTCCAAACAAACATTATTAATTCAAATAAAAATTATGATTTTTCAAAAATATTTCCACTTTGCTTGGCATTTGTTCGGCATGTCCTTGAAAAATAGTCAATTTTGATATTTGCCAGTTGAAAATATCATCACGTCATGCAAGTTACAAGTTTGATCGGTTCAACAAATTATCGATTCAGTTCAATCAAAACAATGACTTTCAAACTTTGTTTCACTTAAATGTGAAATGGCCGACAAATGTGAAAATGACAAAATCATCGATCCATAAACTGATTGCAAAGATCAAGGGTTTGAACTTTGATTTTTTTGCTTGCCATCAATAAATGTTAGGAAAAAGCAAGTTTTTTATTGAATAAATTTAGGTAGGAAAATCATTGGAAACACATTCATAATTGATCTGCCAGTCGAGAATCACACCATTGATTTCAAAGTGAAAATGAACAAAATGATTGTTCGAATATTCCTATTGATGGCCATATCGATGGAAATAGCCATCGCAATGCGACGTGAAAATGTTATTAATCAACATAATCAACATGGTCATCATGTTCAACCATTCAAGCCGGCCATTGCCCAACAAAAACCCAAGAAAAACGAGGAAGTTGTCAGTGTTGTTCATCATCACCATGCTCAAAAACCCAAACAACCAGATCCAACTGAATATGTCCATTTGAATATTCGAATCAAAGATGAAAATGATAATGATTCCTTTACCGATATCCATTACGTACGAAATGAAGATTTACCAGTTACAACCAAATTACCGATCACACCCAGTTCAACGACACCACAAACAACAACAACCACAACAACACCCATTCCAATCCCAGTCCGGCCAAGATATATGAAACAACGTTCGGATCCAAGGAAATTGGAAATTCATATCCATAACCATGGAATCGCAAATTCATCTATGCTTGCATTGCAAATGTTACAATTATTGATGCGAATGAATCAACGACAACAACAACCATCTTTGTCGTCAATTGTCAATCGAAATATCAATGTTATACATTCCAAACAACAACCATGTTGCGAAACTATTCCCAATTGCAGTAAAAGTTATTGCCATCGACCATGTAATCGCCAATGTTGATTGATCTAATCCCATGTCATTCAATTGCAAAAAATGTCAATTCTATTTATCAAATGTTCAATGTTTGCAATCTACACTTTATTATTTTAATTCAAATCTTTTAACAAAATTGATCAAAATAAAACAGTTTAACAAAACATTATTTAATAAACTTTATTATTTCAAACAGTTTGCCATTCCATAGATAAATTGTCAATAGATCAAAACATTAACCATCATTCAAATAATGATTCTCAAACGCTTCACTCAATTTTCCACCCTTATCATTGTGATCCAATCATTTGCCTTGGCTACAACGGTCAATGCTCAACCATCCGACAACAACAACCATAATCTATTCGGTAGGATAAGAGAATTTTTTCTTCAACGATTCGATTGGACAATTCATCAGCCTCCCCTCGCAAACCATCAAAATGATACAAATAGCCATCATCATAATCATAGTGGAAAACAACTTGATAAGTCGTTGATGAAACATTTTCCATCATTCATAAATCGATTTCAATCATCCTGATATTGATTATAATAAAATTGAACTTGATTCGAATTTCGTTATTCAAAAATAAATGTCAAACTTTGAATTGATCTTGATAAATGTCAGCAACGCTGCATTTGATATTCATTTCAATAACAAATTGAATCGATAACCAATCATTCGTGATTGCAAATAATAATGAAAAAGTTGGCCATATTAATAATATTATTGATTATCAATAATATCGATGATAATTATCATCATGCTTGCTTCGGTCAATCCTATCCAAATGAATATTATCAATTTTCTAATTTCAGTAATTTTTCATCAACACCATCATCTTACTTTTATCAATATCCAACTAAAGAAGCATTGCGAGCAAAATATTACATCAACAACAACCCCAACAACTACCAGAACCATAATAATTATTGCCAAAATCTATTGACACAATTTCGTCGATATAAAGAAAATTATTATAGATTACAGTGTTGGAGATATAACAACAACAATCGCTATAATGACTACAATTTACAAGAAAATTGTCGAATCGCAATCAATACAATGCAAAGAATTGAAGCATATTATCACCAGTATTGTAGATATATTGCTAATGATAAAATTAATTATTATTATTATTACCATCAAATCATTATTCAAAACATAACATATTAATGTCAATCTTATTTTCGCAGCAGTCACGTTTACAAAGTACAAAGATAAATAAAATTTTTCAAACAAATCAAAAACCTGTGGCTATCAATCAATGATGAGACTTGTTTGTTTTTCAATGTTTCGTTATGACTGCTGCTGTCAATGTCGAATTACTCGATTCGGTTGTTTTGCTTTTTGCCTAATCGAATGACAAAAATGTTTGAGATATCACGTATCAAGGGATGATGGACAAGATGTTTTTTCCATTTTGATTTCGAATCTAATTTCATTTGATTCATTGAATGAATCAAGTTTTTCCAAACAACAAAAATGTGGCCAATCTGGCGTCCAAATTCGAATCGTTCGAAATATGTTCTATTCGATGATGATGATGGTATTGCTGGCAATAATGAACAATCCAATCAAAATGAAGCAGAAAAGATTCATGCAAAACAGTCATATAAATCGATGGCCGATAAGTTGGATTATTTTCATCGATATTATCAGAGTTTCGACTCATCCGTAGAGGATGAGCAACCTTATGTGCATGCAGAAAGCAACATTGACAACAGAGAACAACAACAACATTGTGCATTATCTTCCTCTTCATTGCCTGCCGTACAAATCCTAAATAATGATAACAATGACCATCTGACAAAAGCAAATAAATTTCTCAAATCATCATTCGATCAACCAACCGATGAATCAACATTCACCAATAGTACCGGAATTTTCATCACAATGGCCGATCCTGTTACTTCGAATATCGGTGTAGCTGCTGACAAGGCAAAACCGACAACAAACAAATGCAAATGTTCACCGGCAACCATGTTGTCTTTGATAATATTGTTATTTTTCATGTTTCTTTTATTCATTGTTAGTTATGGGTTGATTGACAATTTTATCAACTGCGGACACAGACAAGTGTGAAAATATTTTCTTCCATAACAATCATTTTAAGTTTGGAAAATGGAGAAAGATAGGAATAAAGCAAATGTGATCAACAATCAATAAATTTCTGAAGCAAATACAATAATCGAGTAGAATGAAGCAAAGTCTATTTCGCTGTTGTTGCAGTAAGACAATCTCATTCGATTGTGTCAGGAGGTAAATGGATTGATTGATGAAATAATTAAAAAAATAATGTTATTTAAGTAGATCGATCATCCCATTCATCATCATCATCGCTGTTGTTGGAATCATCATCACTGGAATCACTTGTTTGATTCCAGCCTTGCGCTCGTTCCTGCAAGGCACGTGCTAATGCATCAGCTAATGCACCACCTTTACCGATTTCATTTGCCGATTTTGCTTCGGATTTATTTGTGTTTGGCTCAACTTTTTTCAGATCAACACCACGACGTATTTGATCTAACAACTGACCACGTACATCAGTCGGATTATTTCCATTTCCATTTTGTCGCTGTGATGATTGTTCAGTTGGATCAACATGATTCAACTGGGCACCACGACGAATTTCATCCATTAATGCTGAACGATCATTTGCTGGTGGTTTAGTACCGGCAGTGGAAACGGCAGCAGTCGAACCACCACCTGGACCAGCTAAAAATGATGCCGGCGGCGGCGGAGGAGGTGGTGGGGGTGGTGACGCTATTGCACTCGATGGGGATGTCATTTCATTCATCGATGAAGCAGGGGGCGGTGGTGGTGGAGGTGGTGCCGGAATAGCCGGTGCTGTTGTTTGTTTTCGAATATTATTATTATTACCCATTGAAGAATTTGATGATGAAAATAATGACGATGATGGTGGCGGTGGCGGTGCTGGAAAATTAACAACGACAGGCTGTGATTGTTGTTGTTGATTATAATGGCCATTATATTGCTGTTGATGTTGGCCATAATTAGATTTCGAATTTGTTGCTGTCGGTGAAATAACAGCAACAGGAGGCACTGATGGTGTTGGTGGTGGTATGGGCACACCAACTGGACGTCCAGTTGGCCGATGTTGTTGTTGTTGGTTAATTATCGAACCATTACCGTTATTGACATGTTGCCAATCCTGAACAAACTTTTTTATAAATTCGGCTTCATTTTTCAATTGTTCCTGCGTAATTCCTTGCGCTTGTAAACAGGACATGAGATTTTTATCAATAATTTTATCCATTTCGAATGAATTTGTTTGTGAATTCCATCCAATATGTTGTACATGTTGAAAATTGGTTGGATTTCCAATATCGGTTTTCGATATTCCTTTCTTTTTATCACGATTACGTTGTTGTTTATCTTTGCTGTTGGTTTTATAAATATGATTAAATGATCTATTACGGCTACTGAATACTAAATGTCCAACAAAAAAACAAAAATCAATTCAAACATCAAATTTTCCATCTTAACTTACATGAAACACCTTGATCTGTTGGCTGTAAATTGTGTAATGATGATTGTTGTTGTTGTTGTGATTGTTGACGTTGTTGTTGTTGGAATTGTGATGACTGCATTATCACATTACCATTATTATGATTATGATTCATCATTTTTTTCTCTATTTTTAAGAAGAAACAAATTTTTTCAAATGAAGAAAAAACATTTTCCATTACACTGACCTTGTGACTTCTTTTTACGATTTTCCAATTTTCCTTGTACAGTTTCAAGGAAATGATTGGCTTCTTGTTCATTCGCAAAATACAGTCCAGCCATACAATCCTTTATTTTTTGGAACGAATTTTTAAGGTAAAAGAATTTTCATTGGACAAAAAAAGACATACATGTGCTTCAAACATATGAAATGTTGGTCGTGCATTTTTATATTCAAATGTTGTATACAGTTCCTGTTCCCAGGCTAATGTTTTTTTCTATTTAAAAATTGAAAAGAATTTTATCAAAAAAGAATTTTGACAGCAAAACACACACATACATCATAATCGTAAACACGAATAAAATATGAACGTTTTGGATTATCTTTGACAAAACAAACAACACCCGTACATTTGATTTGCCAACGTATATGATCGGGTGGCCGGGTTATTAATAATTGAACGACGGCTGTCGATTGTGACTATGGAGAAAAATCAAATTAAATTCAATTAAAAAATTTTGAAAATACATACCAAACATTTTCGTCCTAATAGACTGAATATTAAATCATTTTCATCGTCATATAATAAACGTGATCGATGATTTTCCTGAACATTATTAATCATCGTTGTTGATGATTGTTGCTGTTGTTGTTCAAATTTGGTCATCATTATTTCAATTCGAAAAAATACTTTGCTTTTAGTTTTTGATCGTCGAATGGTTTCGAAGATACAAGATTAAATTTTTTGAAATGTTGCGAACAAACAAAATACGGTAGTTTAGGGATGATGATAAAGGAATCTCATATTAGTTAATAGGAAAACTCTCATTCCATTTTTTTTAATTTGGATTCAATTCCTGTCTTCGTCATCAAAACAAAACTGATCATCCATCCATCCACATACTTATGTTGACTTGACAACAACAACGATAATCGACACACACTCAAAACAGGAGAGTGTTGTTGGGGAGGGAGATTTGTTTTCCCCAAATTTTCAATGAAATGTTTTTTGCTGTTTTTTGAAGATAAAAATATTTTTACCACCAAATGATGATCATCATCATAACGATCAGATGTGTAACAAACAAATGCACAGAGAGAAAAAAACAGTGAGAGAGACATTCGATCGATCGACTCCGCCTTTTTGTTTTTGTTGTGGCAGCTATTTCTACATATTGATACTGTTGAGTCGATTTAGTGGACATAAATATGAAATAAAAAAAAATTTTAATTAAACGATGAAATATTGAACATTGTAACTTTTCAATTTAGCCTAAATTATTATTAGAATCAGAATATAAATCCGATAATTGTTGTCTATATAGTTTTTCAATAACATTGCGTTTCATTTTCATTGCCGATGTTAGGATACCGGTTTCAACGGACCAAACATCCGATATTAACCGGATACGTTTAGGAATTTCTTTACGACTTAATCCAGATTGTTTTGCAATTTGTTGAACATCTTCGAAAATCAATCGTTCGATATGGATATCATTGCATAAATCTTGTATGTTGTTGTTGTTTGATTTAGCCAAATCATCTGATAAATTTTTCAACCATTTTCTATCCGGTACAATTAATGCCACCAAATAATCGGACATAATATGACCGTAAACGCAAATATTTTCAATATAACGGCTACGTTTGAGCGAAGCTTCAATTTTGCCCAATGAAATATATTCCCCATTTTGTAATTTTATCAGATCTTTACGACGATCAATAATTTTCAAAAAGCCATTTGGATATAATTCACCAATATCACCTGTTTGAAACCAACGAATTCCCGTATCCGGATCAGTAAAAAATGCTTCCGAAGTTAATGATGAATTATGAAAATATTCAATACAAATTATATCACCACCGACAAGGATTTCACCACGCGGATTTGGTTGATCTCGTACCGTATATCCCCCATCATTCCAATTACGTAATTGCAGATATATTTCACCCATTGGTGCGCCGACAAATCCATAATCTAAACCGAAAAAATCTTGACAAAATATAGCACCAGTTGTTTCAGTTGCACCATAACCAGCTAACAATTTTACATTCAATGCTGAACGTATTTTTGATTCGACGATTGGATCTAGAGCAGCACCACCACATAATATTAGTTGAAGTCGACCGCCAAATTTTTCTTGAATTTTTTTCGAAATGAACCGAGTTATTAGGGGAGATTGATAACCTCGACGGGTCCATTTAGCTTTATAATCGATAAGATAATCAAATATTTGATGAAATAGTGGGGTGGAATTGGTTTGAATGTGTTCCCCGATTTGTTTTAAAATTCGTTCCAAAACTAATGGTACAGTTGTCATTATGGTTGGCTTCAATAGACAGACATCAGATTTTTGTCCCGAAGCTAATCCAGGTGCTCGGTCCATCAATGTTTGAGGTGATGAGTAACCCAATCGTACACCGAATAATGATAGAAATATTTCCAGTGTTAATTCCATAATATGCGCTAATGGTAGGAATGCAATATAAGTATGTTCGGCACCGGTATCACGAACATTTCGGATGATTGTAAATAATGCACGAATCGATTGAATAATTTGCCGTTGTGTCATTAATGCTGCTTTAGGTTGGCCGGTTGTACCCGATGTATACATTATTATCAACGGATCATCTGTTCGTGGCTCTGGATATGGCAATTCTTTGCCATCTTCACGTATTTTTTTACCCAATTCACCAACAGAACTTAATGATGAAATGTCAATTTCAGATTGAAAATTACCCAGAGATTTTGGTTGACGATAATCATCCATATAGATGATATGTTTAACAGAATGTTTCATAGTCGATGGCAATGAATTGAGAACATTTTCAAGAATTGGCAGACAATTTAATGAGGTTATTATCATTTGAACATTGGTTTCGAAAATTCCATGTTTGACACCATCGTGACCCATATTAGCATAACATGTTACAATAGGTGTACCGAGACGTAATAAAGCACGAAAACAAATCATCCATTCGATACGTGTTTCAGCAAATATTAGACAACGATCAGATTTCAATAAACCTTTTGCTAATAAACCTTGGGAAAGATTTCGAGAAATTTGATCAACATCTTGATAGGTAAGCCATTTATATGATGATAATCGATATTTTTTTTCCAATTTTTTACAATTCGAATTAGTATCGATAATTTGTTCGCCAAGAATTTTTCGATAACCAAGACAATGTCGATCGGGTGGATAAATTCGAATCAAATCATCAAACATTTCGGTTAATGTTGATTTCTCGAATATTGGATAATCATAATCACCATTATCATCACGTACATAAATATCAGTCATTTCGATCGTCGATGATTTTCGATAGGTACGAATACGTTTTCGGTCATTTCCGTAACGATTTTTCCATGGTTGTTGCAACAAAAAATATATCGGCAATGTTATCCATGTATATAATTGTATTATGATTTTTACTACTATTACTAAAATCATTCTAGATAATGATGATGATCGGTTTTTTTTGATTGATAAAAATTTCCTTTGCTTAATCAAACACAAAATCAACACAGTTAATCAATCAAAACTTTCGGAATAATCAAAAACGAATGGATTCGACAACAGAATGGACAACAAACTTCACCACAGTCCAATCATCATTTGCATTGACCAAAGCAATTTTTTTGTCATCGAATCTTTCTGTTCTGTTATCGCTTCGATTGATTTCCGTTCATAATTTTTACAAAAAAAAGAAAGAGAGAAAGTTGTAATCGTCGTCGACGTCATTGTAATAATAAATGGCGTATATAAGTGTATGCATGTTGATTGATTGTACCCAGAAAAAATCTAAAAATTTCAATTTTAAATCAAAATTCAAATGAAAAGATGAAACATTCTTTGCAACAACAACACTAATGTGAATATGATAATTATATACATCAACACACACGCCAATCTCAATCAAGATAATTTTCTTGATTACCTTGATCAAATTGAAGAATTTTCATTGGATTTTTTCCAGGAAATATTTCCAGAAATATTTTTGCTTCCCGGCAAAGTTTCTCAAATATATTCACCAGTTTTATCTGGTTCCTGTTTTGAGTGGCAAGCCATTTTATGATTAACCATTTTTGAAGGTAAAAAATAAATTTTTAATGAATTAATCTGATAAATTGGCTGAATGCATATTTTTCGTGCAGGCAAAACTTTGTCGCCACCAAAGATCAAGCAAACAAACGAAAATTCCATTCCAAACAATGTTTATCAATCATTCATGATGATCACCACCAAAAACAAACAAACCATAAAACACCGTTATAACCAAAGTTTTATCGTATCCAAATGAATTTTTTTTCCAATGCTTTTTGTTTATGATGGGGAGGGGTGGAAATTTTCCAGGAAAAATTTTTATCCGAAAACTTTTTCTTCTTAAAATGTTTTTGGAAAACCTATTTTGATGCAAAAGAATTTCGAGCAGAATCCTTAACGAGAATTTTTTTTCATTTTTTTTCGAATGAACTAGGGCACAGAATATACCACTACTACCAACGTAGAAAAAAAGGCCACCAATGTCAGAAGCATTAGTATGTGTTTGATGTTTGTGTGTGTGTGGTATGTCGTGCGGCAGTGAAATAGCAGCAAAGCAATGAGTGGTAGAGATGAAGAAGTAGCGGAGAAAGTAAAGTAATTCGAAACTAGAAATTCGAGAGATCCGGGCAAAATTCACACAGAATAACCGAAAAACAACAACAATAATAGTAAATGAATAACCGAACAGCAGAATTTACACAATTCAATAACAACAACAACGAATTTCGGCAAGATAAAACTTTTTTATTATGTTTTGACTCGAGCAAATTTTATTTGAAAAAAGATTTCTTCTTTTTTGTGGATTTTTATTTTTTATTTTTCATTTCGAAAATGAAACGAAATTGGAAAAATAGACCCAATCAATTATTCACTGTGTGTTTGATGTGTTGTTGAATTTTGTTTGATGAAATTTTAGCCTCGACTTTGAAAACAAAGAATAATTGTCATTAAAAAAGCTTTTCTTTCATCAACTTCAAATCATTGTCATCAAACATTTCATCATCATCATCATCATCATTAGTTCATTTGGTATTGATATTGGCATTGAAATTCTATTATAATTCTTTTTTATTTATTTATTTTATTCTCTCTGCGTGTGTAACATTGAAATTCATTGCCATCATTAGAATTGAATGAATGAATGAAAAAAACAAAAAAGAAATCTTTTATTCAACAAAATTACATTCACTTCATACACACACTGCATGTTTATTGTTTTTTTGAATGTTGATGATGAACATTCTCTTTTTCTTTCCTTCATCTTCATTGTGCAATTAGTTTTTCCAATCCGAATGATTCCTTTTCGAATAGAATGGTGGCAATAAATCTTTTGATTTGATTTTTATTCAAATTATTGATTGATTTTTGTTCTCTATTCAGTAAAAAGGCAACAATAACAACAACCAAGAACACACACAGAATTCTGATTTTTTTCTGATCTTCAAAAGCAAAATCAAAATTCCATCACATGGTGGTGGTAGCAGTCGAACGTTTTCGACCAAAGGAAAAAAATCGTTCGATTTCGATTTTTGGCCGACATCCAAATTCTTTTTCTTTTTTGTTTGTTTCTTGCATTGATTGATTTCATCATTGATCGATCATCATTATTCAAAATCAATTCAATCCGAATTTTTTTATTGATTGATCTTGAATCGAGACAAACCAAACAAACAAGCCGAATGCCGCCCATCAAATTATTGTATTTTTGAAAAAGAAGAAAACAATTTTCAATTTGAACATCATGAAATTGGTATGTTTGATTGATTGATTGATTGGTGAATGTCAATTTTTTAATTTCTTTAATTACTGAAAATTCAATTGGTTTTGATGAACAAATGTACCCATCGTACAACAAAAACGTATCCAAATGATGAATAATTCAGGATCCAATCAATTCAAATTATAATAGTAATAATCATACTCATCATCATCATGAATCGAATGATGATCGTGAGCAACGTGCACGTAATGAACGTTTAGCATTGATTCAATTGGAAAAAGCTAAGGTTAGTTTTTTTCTACCAAATCTGACGGTTGATTGGTTTTTTATCCTTTCTATCGAATATTGCAATTTTAACTGGATTTTTAATTGTCAAATTTGTTTTTGTTTGTAGACAAAACCGGTTGCATTTGCTGTACGTACTAATGTTTCATATGATGGTAGTGTTGATGATGATTCACCAATACATGGTTATGCAATTTCATTTGGTATCAAAGATTTTCTTCATATCAAAGAGGTATTTAATCGATTTTGGTTTTTTATTGATTGATTTTGTTGTTTTTTTCGGAAAAAATTAGAAATACAACAATGATTGGTGGATTGGCCGTTTGGTTAAAGAAAATTGTGATATTGGTTTTATACCAAGTCCGGCTAAATTAGAAGGTCTTCGTACACAACAACAAAATCAGATTCAAACCAAAATTCGATCATCATCCAAATTACAGAATCATCACGGTCAAAATTTCGTCAATTCCATGATCAATTCGAATTCACATTCAAAATCAAATCTAAGTGATTCTAATGCATCTAATTCGGGTAAGGAAAAACAAAAAGATTGTAAATATAAACATTATTTATCTTGACTTTATCGTCACAGAAAATCCTGATGATAATGATATCCAATTGAAACATTTAAAATCATCAGTATCCACACCAACCATTAAAGAGCGACGAAAAATTTTATTCAAAAAGGTTATTTTGTCTCAAAAAGTGATTATTGTTTGTTTGAATTGAAATATTTTTCTTGTTCTAATCAGTCTGAACATACGGCACCATATGATGTTGTACCGTCAATGCGACCAGTTGTTTTAGTTGGACCCTCATTAAAAGGTTATGAAGTAACCGATATGATGCAAAAAGCATTATTCGATTTTCTAAAACATCGTTTTGAATCGCGTATTATTATAACACGTGTTATGATCGATATATCGATGGCAAAACGTTCAGCAAATAATGCTAAGAAAAATTTATTAGAATATGGGAAAATGGAAAATCGTGCCAGTCTTGGTAAGTATTGGTAATCGATTCCTAATTTTTGTTAATCAAAATCAAATCCAAAAACAAAGCTCAAGTACAAGCCGAAATCGAGCGAATCTTTGAATTAGCACGAACAATGCAATTGGTTGTTCTGGATTGTGATACCATTAATGATCCAACACGTTTGGCCAAAACTCCGTTGGCGCCAATTTTTGTCTATATAAAAGTATCATCACCAAAAGTTTTACAACGTCTAATCAAATCACGTGGCAAAGGTCAAAGCAAAAATTTAAACGTACAAATGATTGCAGCCGAAAAATTAGCACAATGTCCAAAGGTCAGTCAAGTGGTGAATTGAAATTCAGTTTTAATCGTATT
This sequence comes from Dermatophagoides pteronyssinus, assembly GCF_027571235.1. Classification (NCBI taxonomy): domain Eukaryota; kingdom Metazoa; phylum Arthropoda; class Arachnida; order Sarcoptiformes; family Pyroglyphidae; genus Dermatophagoides; species Dermatophagoides pteronyssinus. The sequence continues at coordinate 62,408 of NW_027461528.1, forward strand.
TCATTTTGGTTTGCTTTCAATAGGAAATGTTCGATGTAATATTGGATGAAAATCATCTTGAAGATGCTTGTCAACATTTAGCCGAATATTTGGAGCAATATTGGCGAGAAACACATCCAATATTCGAAACGCAATTAATAATGAATAATTCTACAATATTGTCTTCACCATCACCACCGACAATATTTTCCCCAACATCAATATCAACCTATGATCCAAATAATTACATGTCATATCCATTAAATTTTAGTGCATATGCTCCATCAGTTGATCCCATGGATGTTAATTATGCAATGGAGTCTCAAACACCCCAGCCAGCATCACAACAACAACCATCATTATTATCATCATCCAATCTATTTTCACAATCATCAACAACAACATCGCCAACAACAAACGAGGATTCAGCATCATATTTTCATGATTCAAGACTTTCCAATTATTCGACAATTACAAATAATAATAATAACAACATTAATAATAATCATATTACAACCAATCTACAACAATCAACACACCATCCAAATGCGTGGATTATTACCCAGCAACAACAGCATAATTATATGGATACACAGAATAATAACATTCATCATCATCATCATCAAACATCATCATCATCATCGACATCCCCACAACCTCCGCCATTACAACCACCAATTTATATTGGTGATAAACATAGTTAAATCAACTGAAAAATCATTTTTCCTGTGTCATTTATTGATTTTTTTGTTGTTTTTCGATGATGTGTGTTTTGTGTGTGCTGATTTTTCCCATGTTACATGGGAAAATTGACATAATTTTTGTTTGTTTGTTTGGTCCAAAAATTTTCCGGATTCTTTTTCTTCCCGTTCTCCTTTTTGGTTTGTTTGTTCGGGATAATTTTTTTAATGAATGTGTGTTTGAAACAAATTCAAACACTAAGAATTGTCAATTATCCGATCAACAAAATCGGGAATGGAACATTTTCTGCTTTCTATTCTTTTCTTTCAGCCCTTTTTTGTTTTTTGCAAAACACTGACATTAGACTAATACTGATATAGAAATAGGATAGCATCGTTTTTGCTGAATCAAAAATCTCTTTTTTCTCATAGAAATTTTATTACGGTTTTGATTTTCATTTTTCTCGGCAACAAAAACAAATTTCCAATTTGAATTCAATTCAATCTACAAACTTCCATCAATTGTTGTTCGATTAAGCTTCCGGATCACATTGGATGGATCAATTTTGACCACGGTGAGCACTATAATTCAGCAAAAAAAAGAACAAAAAAAATCATTTGTGTATTTTGCCTTAAACTTGAACATTTTAAAAATGACTATCGATTGATTGATCAATCGATTTGATTACATCATCCAAATTATTGTTATTGCTGATCCAGAATAATTTATATATTGATTTCGATCTCTCTTTTCCCCCTAAGCCCAAAAGACAAACAAATAATTGATAAATCTAATATATTATTATTGATGTTCAAGCCCCCCAAAAAAACAAAACTTATTTGGAAAATTTTTTATCAATGTTTTTTTTTCTTGGTCACTATGATGTTTCTGTGGTCACACAATCAGCCATTTTAAAACGAAAAATGTTTTTCTTTTCTTTTTTGCTCGCTTTTACACCACAGCCCACAATCAAATATTAATTATATATTTACCTTTGAAGATTTTTTTGTTTTTTGTTGATGTTCACAAAATTAATTATGTCGTTGTTGATTTTCAATTGTTGATTTTAATTCTTGTTTTGTAGGCATTTTGTAGGCCAATTCTTCCATACTTAATATGTTATATGTTGTTATTATTTTCAAAGAAATATTTACAAACGAAAAAATTAAAAATTTGTTGTTAAATTCATCAATATTGATATCAATATTGCTAATTGTCATTCTGGCGAAAATGCCAAAAAAATGTTTATTGCAATCCAGGTGCTGCCATCTTTTGACCAATATAAACAACTGACTAAAAAAGAACAGTTATTTCGCAGAAAAACGGGAGAGCCAGGCTGTCATTGCCAGAAGCAGCAAAAAAAAAAAACTCACCTGTTTTGTTTTCATTTTCGATTCGATTGCAATCCAATTTGGATTTTTTGTTTTGTTTATGTTTTGTTGATCCACTATGTTTGAATCATCAGTCAAACAATAATTGTGCGGAAATAGGAATGGAATCAATGTTAAATCGTTTACGTGATACAGTATCGTCAACTGTTTATCATGTTACAAATAATTTATCAACTGCATTACCTGGTAATCCATTGACAAGAGAATATGAATTATTGCGTGAAATTGGATCAGCTGGCCCAGGATTATGTTTTAAAATTTATGAAGCAACGAAAAAAAGTACAAAAGAACAGGCATCATTGTTTATATTGGATAAAAAAACTGATCGATTCGAACGAAAGGAAAAAGAACAATTATTCGAAACAATTCGACATGGTGTACCACAATTGACACGTCTTCGTCATCCATCAATGTTAACCATACAACATAACCTGGAAGAAAGTCGTGATCTAATTGCATTTGCTACTGAACCTGTTTTGGGAAGTTTGGCAAATTTTTTCGATCCTACATTTGCACGTGAACAATCAAAAGATGGTGAACTATTTGAATTCTATGATATTGAAATCAAATATGGTCTATTACAATTAGCTGAGGGTCTGCAATTTCTTCATAAAGATGCTCGAATTCTACATCGAAATATTTGTCCGGAAAATATCCTTGTAAATCGTAATGGTATATGGAAATTAGCTGGATTCGATTTCAGTGTACAAACATTGAATCCAAATGAACAACCATATAAATTTCCTTCGCTTAAAGTCATTGCCGATTTATCATTAGAAATTCAACCAAATTTTACCTATTCAGCACCGGAACATTTTCAATCATCACCCTCGAGTGAAAATTGCATTATCGATACAAGTTCAGATATTTTTTCATTAGGTATGATTGCCTATACATTATATAATAAAGGAAAACCATTATTATTGTTTGATGCATCATATCAATATCGGCCGGAAAAATTTACTATCGATTTAAAGGATAAATTATCTCAAACATCAACATTATCCTGTATACCTGAAGATTTTAGAAAACATTTTCGCCTCTTATTAAGCATTGACCCAAAACTTCGACCTGATGCCCAACAATTGTCAAAATTACAATTATTTCAAGATGTTCTCGTTCGAACGTTGCAATATTTTGATTGTTTATTTCAATGGGATAGTCAACAGAAAGCACAATTTTATCGAAATCTTCCCGATGTTTTGCAACGGATACCGAAACGTATAAAACTGCGACGAATTGTTCATGGTTTAGCAAAAGAATTTGTTAATCCTGATATGGTACCATTTGTATTGCCACCAATGTTTTTAATAGCAAAAGAAACCGATAACGAGGAATTTCATACATGGATCTTACCCGAATTGATACCGGTATTTCGTTATAAAGAACCAATTCAAATAGGACTATTTTTGTTAAAAAATATGAATTTCCTTGTCGATAAATTTAAATCTAAGCCGGAAGCATTAAAAGAACATATCATACCATTAATATATCGTTTTCTTGAATCGGATGCTTTTCAAATACAAGAATTATGTTTAAGTGTTGTTCCAAGTATTATACATTTGATTGATTTTTCTGGTTCGAAAAATATGCTCCTACCTCGAATCAAACGATTAGCATTGGAAACAAAATTATTATCTGTACGTGTCAATTGTCTGATTTGTTTGGGTAAAATATTGGAACATTTAGATAAATGGCTAGTATTGGATGAAGTTCTACCGTTGATAATGATGATGCCATCTCGTGAACCGGCTGTTATTATGTGTTCAGTTGGTAAGTGTTGATATGTGTTGTTCCTGAATCACTTTAATGGTTTTCTTTTCTTCCTCAAACAGGAATTTTTACATTAACAATCAATAGTAACAAGTTAGGCATCCCAAAAGAAATGCTAGCTAATAAAATTATTCCATTTTTGGTTCCATTATCGATTGAAAATGGTCTCTCATTGCAACAGGTAAGTGATTTTTCTCCAATTATTCACATTTTTCATTGTTGTTTTTGTTGTTGTTGCAGTATACGACAATAATGAATTTAATTCGAGAAATTTTAAATAAAATTGAAGAAGAACATCAAGCCAAATTAAGACAATTGGATTCGATTAAAGTACAACAGGATTCATTTTTTATTGATAATCAACAACAATCGAATGATGAAAAATCATTTGATCCATTCAAATTGAATGATTCATCATGTGATGGTGATAAAATGACAACGGTCAATAATAATAATGTTTCATTATCATTGAATGACAAAGAACGTTTAGCGTTCGAAAAAGAACAATCGGAACGTTTAAAAATGAATGAACGACAAATGTTATGGACGGCTAACAATGATAATGTATCATCATCATTGAACTCTGAATCTATCAAATCTAGTCAACATTCTCAATCACCACCAACAAAAGATCTGACCGATTTGCTTATTAATTCAAATCTAAATCTAATGTCAAAACCCTCAACACAATCACAATTATCATTCCCATTCAATGGAAATGGACCTATGTCATCATCACCATTTTCGACAACATTAAATCAGCAACAACTAAAACCCAATTATTCAGCCTTGGATAATATTTCCATACCGAATATTAATCCGAAATCCATGCCGCAAACACTGAATTCAATGAAACAATTAACCATTGGTCCAATTCGAACTATGACCACAATGAATAACACCGCCGTCAACAATCACAACAACATGCAATCATCACAGTCGACAAAACAATTATCTAAAACCGAATTGGAAGAATTTCTCAATTGATACTATCTTTATAAAAAATTATTTGTATAAAAATAAAAAATTTAAATTTTTTTAAAATCAAAAAAAATTATTGAGTGTCTTTTTCTTTTAATCAATCAATAATCATTCAGTACTATAATGATATTTAAATGGTAATAATAAAAGTTATTTAAAAAAGATAAGCTGATAAGATGAAGATATTTTTAAAAAAGATTTGTATGTATGGGCGATTTATGTTTGTTTTTTTGGTCAAAAAGTTGAATTTTTGTCGTTATCTAAGCTCGATCATCTAGGCTTGACAGTCACGATAGAATTTCGATTGTCGTTCAATATTTTCCAGATGATTTTTCATTTCATTATCCAATTCTTCAATTTTGCGTCGTAGATCATCCAATTTTTGATCATTATTAGCGATATCGGATTCAAAATCTGAACAATGGAAACATAATTCAGTGTGATATTTCACAGTAACTAAAGTAACTTACCTTCGATTGATTTTAATTTTACTGATACATTATTCAACAATGTTGATGCATTATCTTTTAAAGCTTTAGCACGTTTCTTTAGATCATCACTAACTTTAGATTTTTGATCCAATTTTTGGGCTGCTAAACGATATTTACGTTCCAGATCCACAACATACTATAACAATCATCATCGGAATTAATACAATGAAAAAAAAGATTAAATTTATCTCACCTTATTTGCATCTTCAGCACTGCTTGAAGCAGCCATTGCTTCTTTTTCTGCATTTTCGATATTGAATTTATTTCCAGTGAATTTCTTTGTCAAATTATTTAATCGATCATTTAGATCGACAATTTTGCCTTTCGCTTCTTCGGTTTTACCTTTGGCTTCGTCAGCTTTGCTGGTTACCTCTTTTAGATCCTGTTCAATACCGATGATTGATTTATTGGCCATATCAATTGAGTTTTTTGCTTTACGTTGTGCATCCAATGCTTTTTCCAATTCTTTTTTTACTGATTCCGCTAACGACAGAATATCATTGGCTTTTTTCCTAATTTTATTAAATTGATTAAATTGAATTAGATTTTTGTTGTAAAATACTAATGATACTTTATTACTCACTTAACCTGATCGGCTTTTATTTTAAGATGTTCAGCTTTTTCAAGCGAATCACGAGTTTCCGATAGGATACGATCGATATCTTTCAATCCGGCAATAGTTTTATTAATTTCCAATGCAAGTAAACGTATTTCATTTTCATCCAATGAAATTGTATTCTGACGACATTTTTCAGCAATTTCACGAACATCTTTAGCTTGCGCTACATCATCGCTAAGAAATTTATTTATCTGATCCAACAGATTGTTTACTTCTATAGCCGTATTGGTGGAAGTATTTTTAGCCAACATTATCCGTTCGAATGCAGCTTTTGCTTCATCCAATGCTTCATCGGATTTTTCACGTGCTTCTTTAATACGACGAAGTTCATCTTTCACATGACGATCCTTATCCTGTAAATCTTTTTCCGCTTTTTTAGCCAACTCAACAGCAGTTGATGCTTTTGTAGTTGCACCATGTGTACAACTAATACCACCACAACGGCCACAACCAGCACCACCACAAAGATTGTCACATTGATCAATAGTAGAAAATCCATCGCACACCAGATTATTAATATTTGGCAGGCCAGTTTCCATTTCTAATATTTCCTGTTGAATATTACGTAGTATTCGATCATTTTCTTGATAGGTAAGATTATGTTGTCCTTTTGGTTGATCAATCAATTGTTCAGTATTACGACGAATTGTTTGTGAATCCGTTAGAATATTACTTGATTCTTCGACCAAATTTCTTGATGCACGACTACGACGTTGTGCATCCTTAGTCATATTATATGCACCTTCAACATTAGCTTCTTGTAGGGCGAATGTTTCATTTTTCAATTGATTTGCTTCCAATTCTAAATCCATTGATTTATTTGCCAATGCATTTAATTTGAAATTAACATTGATTATATTTGTTTTAGTATCTTCAAGTTGTCGTTCGTGATTGTTTAGGGCTTCTTGCAGATTAGCTAGATTAGATTTAGCTTCTTCAATCATATGTTGTACACGTTCCAAATCAAATTTATTAATATTTTGTCCTTCAAGAATTTTGTTTATTTCATCCAAATTCAATTCGATCTGTGTAAATTGTTGGGTATAGGCACCAGTAGTACCAGTTTGTTTAATTTGACGTGCTTTATCCAATAATTTGAATGTTTCCGTTTTCAAAATATTTGTTATATTATCCCAACTTTCAAAGCATTCACCACAAGCTTCACAATATGGTACCATACCGGTAAAACCCCGTGCACAACGGTCACATTTTGCACCTGATATCCCATCAATACAAACACAATCACCAGTTGTTTTATGACACTGCATGCTACTTGATCCGGCAGAATTACATTCACAAACTAATAAATAACGAATATAAATTAATCAAAAATGACATGCACAAATCTAACTTACGTTTACAATGAAGTCTGGGATTACCATAATGATTTGGTAAACATTCATTACAGGCACGTCCACCAAATGTGGATTTACAATGACATTGTCCGTCGATTTCATTACATTTCATTGATAATGATCCTTGTGGATCACAATCACATGGTTCACAGCCTTGTTGCGAAGTAAGATTCCAGTGATTATCGGCACAACGATTGCAGGATATGCCTTCAACATTAGGCAAACATGAACATTGTCCGGTAGTTTGATTACAGAATGCCGATCTTGGATCAGTCCCCAAATGATGACAAACACATTCGGCACAAGAATGATCCAATGCATTTCCAAAATAGCCTGGTCTGCATACTTCACAATTTGATCCACCAGTATTGTATAAGCAACGAAGACATTCACCAGTTTTTGGATCACAATTACCCGGTTGACTAATATCCGTATTACCGCTACAATTACAAGCAGAACATTGACCACCCGGGATATTTGGTTCACCAAAATAATTTTCATCACAATGATCACATCGTTCACCAGCATAACCCGGATGACAATGACAGATAACATTCTGTGTACGCGGATCTAATTGACAGGTATGGGCATGTGACATTCCAGAATCTTCAACACCTGGACAAGGACAAGGACGACAAGGAACAACCATTCCGGTCAATCGACCTAATGGGTCACCATAATATCCAGCAGCACATTCATCACAATGATGTCCAGCAGTATTATCTCGACAATCAATACAGCTTCCTGTTTTCGAATCACACATATCGGACATACCATTACAATCACAACGTTGACAATTTGGATAATTCCAATAGCCTGGTTGACATTCATCACATTGACGGCCATATGTTTCGGGTCGACAATTACATTGACCAGTAATTGGATCACATTCCGAATCTAATGCACCAACACGATGACAATCACATGGTTTACAACCATCCGGTCCAAAACCATAATAACCAACATGACAACGATCACATGTACGTGGTGATACATATTGTTTACATTGACAAAGACCACCCAATTGTTGACAATCCGCGCTATATGATCCGGTTGGATTACAACTACATGCTATAAGTTTTAAAATGATAAATCGTTTTAGAGTTAAAGATTCAAATGATTCAAATAAGACTTACGTTGTGCACCATCAAATGTATAGAATCCAGTACTCATCAATGATTTGCGACAAAATTCATCAACATCAGGTTGACGATTGAAACTATAATATGGCATCAGACAACGATGTTCAAATTCATATTGTTTTCGTTGATTTTCTGGAGTTCCGCTTAAAAATGGTATATCATTTGCTTTCGGAATCAAGGTAATCTATGCAACAATACAATAATGATTCAGCATTCATTCATCAAATTCAAAACAAACAAAAAAACATACCGAATCGATTAGAATCGAAGGACTTTGATCGAATGCAGGTCGATCAAATTCATTAGTATTCAATTCCATTTGATAACGTTGTCCTTTTTCCAAACATATTGAATCAACAATAGCAGTACGTTCATTTGATAATAAACTAATTTGACGAATATCATTGGTTGTTGAATAATTTCCACATGGTCCATATGGATCAATACCATATGGACGTTTGATCATTAATTGAGCATTTTTAAAATTACCCGAAGTTTCTGGTTCATAACGCACAACTGCATCATAATATTTTGAACTAGGTACATAATCGATTGGAAATTCAATTCCTGAATATGGTGGTAAACGATTAAAACCTTCACCAGTCCAATGTATTCGTTCATCATAATTTCTTGGCGTTACAATTGGTGAACCTTGTATTGTTTTAGCGTCTTCAGCTTCAAATGTAATAAAATCTGGTAATGGCACAAAATAACCAGGTTCAGGCTGATCACAACGTCGTCCGGTAACATGTGGACGACAATTACATTGTCCAGTTGTTTGATCACAATCCGGTGAATATGATCCACCTGGATCACAATCACAAAATTTACAACCTTCTTCATCAACACCCAGACCATAATAATTTGGCTAACAGAAACAAAATTTGGAGAAAATTAACATCTTAAACAAATCAAATCCAAACAAAAACTTACCGCACATTGATTACAATCACGACCAACAACATTACGTTTGCAAACACATTCACCAGTATTAACATTACAACCATGATTACCAACAGTTCCCATTTGATTACAGCTACATGATTCACAACCATCTGGATTGATTTCATGTAGATTCCAGAAACCAGGTTTACAATGATCACAACGACGACCTTCCACATTTTTCTTACAACTGCAACGACCTGATTCAAGACCTAAACCAGCATCAGTATATGGATCGCAATTGCCTTCTTCCTTCGAACCACGTGGATCACAATCACATTCTGAATTCGGATAATGAATTTTATATAATAGTCAAACAAAAAGAGTGATCCAATCAAAAAACTTACGTTGACAAACATAAGGATCATCAAGACGACGATTTGGATCACGAAAAAATGATGGCCGACAACGTTCGCAATGAACACCCATTGTATTATGTTGACAATCATCACAAACACCACCACTAATATTATTACTCGCCTGATATACGGCCATATCAAAATGACAACGACTTGCATGATTATTACATTCACATTCTGAATAATGAAAAACAAAAACGAAAGATTTGTTTTTTTTAAAAGGAATAAAATTTCCAAAACAAAATCAACATACTTTTACAGGCATTGGTTTGTCGACCGATAGCCGGTTTCCATTCTAAATCATTATAGAGATCTTCACAAAGTTCACAATTAAGACCTTTTGTATGATGCGTACATTCACAACGTCCATAAACCATATCCGGTATTGTTTCATGATTACTTGGAATACAACGACTTGCATGTCCATAACATGAACACGAACCACGTACAACCATATCATATATAGCATAATAATATTTTTCTTTTACTTCCACTCGTGGATCCAATAGATTATCACCCAATGTATGTAATTGTGTGAAATTGATACGTAAATTAGTAATTTTCAACATATCTTGTACTTCTTTCGAGTATGGATCTTCGATATGAATGTTGGGCGGTAGGACACGGAATATAACTTCACCTTCAGTTGATGGTTCGACATTTGAATATCTTGAATCACAAACCAAATCAGTAATGCGATTACGTGGACCCAGTGGTATGCCTGGAAATGATGCCGCACAATCATAAGCAAAATATTGATAAACTTTCCATGTACGACCAAAATCATGTGAGCGTTCAATCAACATTGCAGCCGGACGAAAAGTTTTGAATGTCATAACCAAATGAGTGAAATGAAATTCTGCTTCCAAATCGAATTGAATGAATACATTTTCAACACCATTCTCGGCTTGCCACCAAAATTGTCGTCGTTTTTGGCCAACACGTGATACAACATTTTCAATACCATGATAACGAGCTGTTCCTTTGAAACGATCTCTCGAATCACAATAAAAACATTTTTTCTTCTCTTTCAAATGACTAACCACACAATAACGAATCTGTTGTCGTAAGCCACACGTGGATGATGCTTTCAGTCGTTCTTCACGACCAATCAATAGGTTACCGGTTGCCGGATAACAAGCTTGAAAATCATCACAACGACCTGATGGATAAATCGCTAAATGGATGATAATTATAAAAAAAATTCAATTAGAAAATTTCAAATTTGTCAAAAGAAACAGAAGAAATTATTGTGAAAAATAATGAAAAAGAATAAAAAGTGATTCCCATTTCCCAATAAACCGAAAGAATTAATTGAAAAAATTGTAGTGAATGAAAAAAACAGTTGAAAAATTCTTGGTTAGATTTAGTAGTTGGTTGCCCCCGAAGAAATTCTTGAGAAAAAAATTCAAATCAAACCCATCGGATGACGATCATCAAATTTTGGTCGATTACGAAAATCACTACCATCCCATTCTTCTTCATCGAATGTTGGTTCGGTTGTTGATAATGATGGTGGAGCATGTGTTGGACCATCCAAATCTGGATCATAACCACGAGAACGATTTTCAGCCCAATGAAATGTATCATTATACCATATAAATGGACCGGGCATATGTTTACCGCCATCTAATGTTGGCGGTCGATTTGGTGACGATATAATCTTTTGTTGACGGTTATCATGATCGGTTATACGACTTTTATGTTGATAAGTTGATTCATAATAATTTCGATGATTCGAAGACGTTGGCGGTGATTGGGATTGGGATTGGGATCGATAACCATTACGTGACCATTCATATGGTGATGTACGATGACCTGAATAAAATTTTTATTAATTTCAATAAAAACTAAAGAATTTCACAAAGAAAATCTTACCGTTCACTGGAACTGGTCTTTGTGAATCATCATGATTATTATTATCAATATTATTTGTAGTCGATGATGATGATGATGTTTCATTCAATTTAAAATATGAAACATCATGCGAATACGGTCTAGAATTATAGCCAACATTTTGTTGTCTAGCTATACTCAATGAATTTTTTTTTATTTAAAAACAAAACAAAAATTTCAAAAAATAATTGGGAATTTTTTTGGTTTAACCATTAAAAAGTGTTCAAGTTTTGGACCAAACAATTTTTTGCAATATGAAAAAAAATCAAATTTGAAAATTTTGGGTTGGCTTACCATTACGATCATATTCATCATATTCTCTTTGGTTACTTCGATCAGGATACCTTTGGCATAATGTTACTAAATAAAAAGAGAAAAAATCAATCAAAAAATGATCCAGAAAATTTCAAGGTTACATCGTATATAGGGTTTTTAAATTGTTTTCTTAGTAATGTTCTTTTCAACATTTCTGTCAATGGAAAACGTTGGAATTGAAATAAATTGAATCTGAAAAACAAGTATTTCCCTTAAAAGGTAATATTATCATTATCCTTTAGATTGCCGGATTTGGGCAATGTGAATTGATGGCTTTGCGCTATTCATTTTCAATTTTGATTAAGGCAGTGATTCTCAACCCGTGTGCCGCGGCACATTGGTGTGCCGCGAAATTCTGAAAATGCAACTGATATATATTTTGTGCCGCTAAAATTGTGCCGCGACAACAAAAAGGTTGAGAATCAATGGATTAAGGATTTTCCCTTAGCAACAACAATCAAAGATTTAAAAATCAAAAACTTACATGACAAGAATAGAAAAAAGAACACAATAAATAGGTGAATCAATCTCGATAAACCAAACGATCGATAATTGATCGATAATTTTGTTGATAATGATGATGATGATGATGAATAATTATAATAACAACATCTACTACCATTACTGATAGTAGATGTTGTTGAATATGATGACATTTTTGTTTTTTTCGATGAGTATTTGTTTGGGATTATTATGTCGAATGATTAGAATTTATAAAATGATTAATATTAATATCATACATCAGATATTTTTTCTTAACTGATACTGATTCTGATGGTGATATTCGATAGATGATAGATGAAATGAATTGGTGAATTGATGAATGAACACAATTAATTATTTTGAACAAAACACGATAATGGTGATGATTAAATCTTTGATTTGGTTTTATTTAATATGAGATGTGAGATCGAATCGGTCATCGGTCATTTGAAATAATAATGATAAGATTGCTATTATTATTATTATTATTGTGTAGATCAGCTGTCACAGATTGCACAAATGATGAAATTGGTTTGTTATCATTTTTACCTGGATGCACAATGTAACGATATTATGACATTCAACAAAAAAAAACGGGATTCACAATGAATGGTTAATTGTCACACACACATGTACACACCCTTTTTTGTCTTTCTGTCAACATCGGACACAAACAACAAAAGCCAAAAATCGATTCTTAACACAAACAAAAACATCCACCGCCACCATCATCACCATCACACAGTTATTCTTATGGAATTTTTTTCTCGTACCGTTGTTGATTCAATCAAATCGAAGAGGTGTGTGTGTGTGGGTGGCTATCTAATAAAATTAAAAAAACTGATGAAAACTATACAACACTTCTATGATGATATAGATGATAAAGATGATTATATGGACTTTGATCAAACAAATATATTCATTAATTTCCAATCACAACAAAAACAGGAGAGAAACAAATTATATGGAGGCGTTGGTTTTGAATCTATACATTCAAACAGTTATGGTGTGTGTGGATCACTTATCCTAAAGGATATTGAACGGGCGTGTCACACGATATACACCAAATCGATGATGTCGAAAGAATCACATCAAAATCTTTTTTTTTGTGAATAAAGAGAAGCGAAACAAAGATACAATGAACAAGTAATAAGCAAAAGATAATTTCAAATAATCATTATAACAGCATTATCATACACAGAGAGACATACCACCGCTAAAGATTTATTATTTGAAAATAGAAAAACTTTGTTTATATGATGATATGTTTGTTGATCATTCGACGACGGCCACACCACAATACACTACAAACACTTCATGGCTGATAATATTCTATATGGTGGGCATATTTTGAAAAACGAAAATAAAAATGGCGGTGTCTATTTGCGTACCAAACATTCATTCATTCATTGATCAAAATGAAGATGGTCATGTCTTGACTTTTCTGGTGAGAAGAAATCAAGAAAATCTGTTTTCGTTGAAGCAAGCAAGCAAACACACACCATAGACATAATCATCGACGCCGTGAATGAATGAAACACATGTGGGACGACAACGACCAACAACAACGATGGCTGATGATAATGATTTTGTTTCATGGAAAAAAACGGTGGTCTATGTTTGAATATTGTCGATTTGAAAAAAGCATTTGGTTTTTGTTAGTTGGAGGATCAAGAAGAGAACGAATCAAGAGGGAAAAAGTCAAAGTCTATTCATTCATTTCATTTTCATATTGAAAAGTGACAATCGCGATGATGATGATAATCAATTATTATTATAAATAGAACCATGAACAAAATCAATCGATATCGATAAATAACTAATCAAGAAAAAAAAATAGTTTATTGATCCGAGAATATATTCAGACACTTTGTGTGTTCGAATTCGAATGTCCGGAAAATTATTATAATGTGAGCGAGGACCTTTCATATAGATCGTTTTGAAATATTTGACAAAACAAAACTTTATCATATCAAATTACTTAAGAAAAAGTTTTTCTTCATCACTTAGTGGGACAGTCAATTGAAATAAGGACAAGTCTTGGATTAGTTTATGTGATGATTTGCGTGTGTGGGCGAACCAGTATGGACTACTACCATCGCCATCATAATCATCAATGTTAAATTCAAGAGAAATTTTTCTGAATTAATTTTTTTAATTGAAAACATTTCTTTTTTGGCAATGGATCATCATCATTGTCAAAATTCAAATCGATACACACATATGTTATCAACCAAAACAACAACAGAAACAAAACTGAAATATCGATAACTGATAATCAATGGGCAATGGACAAGACATTAGATTTTGCATTTACCACAACGAAAAAAAAAGAAATGATGAAATAAACTTGATTAAACGCCTACACATTTTATTTTTTGCTTAGAAAAAATCTTTGAGCATCTTTATTTTATAAATAAGGCAATAAATATTGCCCAAATATAAGAAATGGGAAAAAATTGTTGTTTTTGTTGTTGGTCATCCATTCCAAGAATTTTCGAAATGATAATGATTAGTGGATTTTTTTTGAAGAGAAAAAGGATCTCTTGTAGATTAGGAACCCCAAAACACCCTTTTGTAGATTAGGAACCCCAAAATGAACCTCTTGTAGAATAGGAACCCAACCCATAGTAACTCAATGCTAACTTGCTACATACATAAATAGAATAAAGCAAATGAACATTCCTTGGTTTTTAATTAATCAAACTTAATCTCGGCAGGTTAGGTTAGGTTAGGATGGGACAGTTAGGTTTTCCGGGGAGGAAAACCTAACTGCTGACAAAAATATCTAATTTAAAAAAAGATATGATGTATTTCGTTAGAATTGTAATCGTTTCGTTCCTTATTAAGGTTCATGTAGATTAGGAACCCCAAAATGAACCTCTTGTAGAATAAGAACCCAAAACAGCATTGGGGTTCCTATTCTACAAGAGATCCGAGAAAAATTCTATGAAACCGGTAGCGCCATCAATTGTTGATCGATTGAACACTGATTTGGAAGATTGAAAAAAAATTAGTAAAATTCAAAATTAAAAAAATAGAAAAAAATTTACTCGGAAAATATCATAACAAAATCTTTATATGCTTCTTTAAGCTTTTGTGAATCTTCATGTAGGCTATTTAATCTGTGGCAAAGAAGAAAAAAAAATTAAATCCATCAGTCAAAAAATCAATCAAAAAACATACTCTTTGAAAATGGCCGATGCTTCAAATGTATTATTGTGATGATGAAGATGATTTAGATTGGATGATGATGATGATGGTAAAATTTGATTGGTTGTCGTTGTCGATGATGATTCTAATGAACCGCCTAATGCAGCTGCTGACCATTCTGTTTCGAAAATTTTAACCTCTTTGAAAAGTTGATTCCACAGTTTATTATAATCATCATATGCATGAGAAATATTTGATTCGATTTCAGTGATTGATTGCAAAAATCCATAAAGTTCAGTGATAATTAATTGTGGTTTAACATATGCAACTTGGGCACCTTGATACCATTCT
Source organism: Dermatophagoides pteronyssinus (assembly GCF_027571235.1). NCBI lineage: Eukaryota > Metazoa > Arthropoda > Arachnida > Sarcoptiformes > Pyroglyphidae > Dermatophagoides > Dermatophagoides pteronyssinus. The sequence goes on from NW_027461528.1 coordinate 78,319, forward strand.
TCTAATTTATCGGCAATATTTCCGCATGGATTAATTTCATTAGCCAGAAGATTATTCAATTTTTTACAATAACTATCCAATTTTAATTTTTCTAGCTGATGTAATTGTTCTTCATGATGATTTAGCGATTTTATTTGCTTATCTTTATGCAGCATTAGCCAACATTCGCGAATTTTTGCTGTAAAAATTTTCGCTTTTGATTGTATCAATAATAGATGACGAATATTTTCCAATTCTTTTGATGTGGGCCATAGATCACGTAATTGTTCGAATTTTTCATCCATTATCGATGATGATGAAAGACTTTTGAAATTTTGTTGAATTTGATCCAATCGTTGTCTAATGGTATCGATCTCATTAAAATTATATAATGTTATTACTGAATTTGGTTTAATAATGGAATCGATTAATAATTTTATCAATCTGGATAGATGATTATTATATTTTTGAAGATTATTTAAACGTTCTTCCAATAAGTTTAGATGAAAATTAAAACAACTGTATTTTTCATCCAATATTTTGATATTACGATCAATTAAACGTAACATATGACATGGTATTTGGCAGGCTAATTTATAATTATGAATAAATTTGTCTATTTGTCGTAATGATGAATATGCTAATGATGAACAAAGCTTTGCTAATTGTGCATCCAAATCCGTATTAACATTTGTATCAATAATATCGGGAAATTTACTTGGAGGAATTGGACCAGTCGTGCAACGTATCTTTGAATTCATCTGGCCATTAAGTAGAAATAGTGGGGAATGTTCAGTTGTATGAATATCCGAGATGGGAAAATTATCGGATAAAATGGCAATTATTGTCGATATAGTGGATGATGCGGATGATCGTCGTTGATTTGATTGCAATAATGGAATTAATTTCGATTTAGCTGATTGATTTGAAACATTTTCAATTTCATCAATTATGGTCGACATTTGTTGATTAATTTGCAAAAATTGTTGATCATTTTTTGAATCAATCAAATGATGATGATGATTGAGATTATCGTTTGGCCAAACTAATATTTGATCATTTGGCGACAGTTTATAGAGGGAATCAAAACGTGATTTGAGTTCCAAAACTGACTCGCTAGGATGGCAATAAATAGAATGTAATGATAATGATCCAACATAATAAATGTAAATTATTTTATGTTCCAGAATTTTGGTAACACTGGTGAAAAATTTTTCAAATGACCACATGCGATATGCATCACATTCTAATAAACCGGCTAATAATTCGGTAACTAATGGTTGAACTGATTGACTTAGCAAACATGAATCCGGAAGATTTCTACTCCATTTTATTTCACCATTTTCTGATGATTGTGTACCTGAAATAATTCCCGACGCTTTTTCCGTCGTTATACGATACATTGTTTCTTTATTTTTTCTACCACCATAGGGACGAAATGGTAGACTACCGGTTGCAATATGATATAACGTAACACCAATACTCCAAAGATCAACATTAGCTTTGAATGATTTGCCAACGGGTTTCCGAAGTACAGCTCTTTCATACATATCCGGATGCTAAATTGATTGGAAAAACGGATTGAGAAAACCGTTGGAAAAATAACAAACATTGGAAACTTACCAAATATTCTTCGGTTCCATATAAAGACATGAATTGTTGATCATCATCCAATTCTCTAGCGGCACCAAAATCCGTCAATTTATAAATCGAAGTACCATCTTCCGAAACAAATTTCATGATATTACCCGGTTTTAGATCACGATGTATAATATTCATATCACGTAAATGTTTCATACCAGCTGCTAAATGTTTTAAAACTTGAAGAAATTCTTTTTCATCCAAACCATTGCTATTCATTGGATCATCCAGAATATTGAATAGTGAGCCACCAGTGCATAATTCCATGACTAAAACTTTTTGTTTTGTATCATTTTCTTCTTCAATAGCCAATAATTTAACAATATTTTCATGATTCACTTTTTTTAAAACTTCAAATTCACGTTTTTGTACTTCATATGGACGCATATGACTCAAATGATTAAAACATTTTACAGCAACTGTTTCACCGTTATGTTTATTATGACCAAAATAAACAGCACCGGTTGCACCTTTACCCAATACGGCATTCGTGTTCCAAAGATAATTTTGGGAACTTTTAAAATTTGTTAGTGATGCTGATGATGATAAACCACCCGAACCCGAACCACCGGTACCCGATGTAGGTGTAATTTTTTGTTTTATAGTTGCTTTCGACATTTTGTTTTGCTGCATTGATTGATGTTTGATCTTCGAAATATACGTGATCAATCAACGACAGTAGGAAAAACCGAATGACGATTACATTTTTTGTTGCTTTGCTCAGACAATAATTAGCATTGTTTTTTACGGTTTCGGTTGTTCACCGGTGAGCAACAATTAACCTGAATGAATTGGAGCAATTGAAAAAGTGTTTTATATTTTATTTTTATTTTTCAAAAAAAATTATCAATTTTTTTCCAGTTGCAAAAAATGAAAACAATTAAAAGACCTGTCAAACAGGTTGAAAAAAATCATTCGATTTTTTTCGCCACTATTTCGTCATTCCCTGGGTCGTGTTTGGTGAAAATAGTTGAAAATTCACGCGTGTTTCGTTTTTTGACTTTTTGAATTTTATTTTTTTCGGAAAATCTAACAAAATGCAAATTATCAAAAATGAAGGTTTCAATGTTTTACAGGTAAAATTTGATAAACAATCATCAATCATACGGCATTTATATGTGAAAAGTTTCATTTCAAATTCATTAATTCAACAACGAAAAAATTCTGATCATGATTTACAACAACAACAAGAATGTAAAGCCGAAAATTGTACATTATTCATACTGAATATACCACCATTCATTAATGAACAACATATTCGTTATTTATTTGAAAAATGTGGAAAAATTGTCCGGGTGTTTTTCGATGAAAAACCATCATTTCAAACAGCAACATCAATGTTGGAAAAAATACAGAAATTAGATTCGAAAACCGACCAGCAAGATAAATCTGCAATTCCCTTAGGTTTTTCTTCATCAGTTTTTGAAGAAAATGAAATTTTCAACTATAAAATTTGCCATGTGGTTTTCGCCAAATTGAGCGCACTTTCAAATGCTTTAGATATGGCCGGAACGGATCATGTTTATACGTTTGTCCCTGACGAAATTGATCCGGATGATAAACGTTGGTTTACTGGCATTAAACTTTGGCAATCTCGATATAATAATTCTGTGATCGATCAATATCATCGAGTAAAATTGGCTGAAAAATTTGTGGCCGAAATGGATGAACAATCGGATGAACAACAGAAACGAATTGAAGCCGAACAACAACAATCGATTGAACAGGAATCAGGCGGGTGGATAACAGTAAATCGTAATCTACGTCGCAATCGTCGTGCATTAATCGCTAATCAACAACATGATCGTCTGATTGAAGAAAAATTAAAAGATCGTCAAATGAAACGAAAACTTTCGGAACAAAAATTCGATGAACAAATTGCACCTATAATTGAAGCAGCACAGAAAAAGAAGAAGAAAAATCCTCGAACTATTCATAATAATTTTTGAACCAAAAAGTTTTTTATTTTTCAAAATTTGTAAAAAAATCTTAATAAAATTTCAAAAATTTTAAAAATCCAATTGGTTACAGCTTTTATGAATGAATCTAGTTTCTGTTTTTTTTTCGCATTCGAATCGAATGTTTTATCGTCGACGAATGTTTCGCGCAAAGATTTTTGTGTTGTTACGGCGGCCACCGAATTTGGCCACCGTTTTTAATCGACAATGTTCGTCAACCAACGAAAACAACGATGTTCGTGTACGTTTTGCGCCAAGTCCTACTGGTTTTGTTCATCTTGGTGGTTTACGTACTGCATTGTTTAATTATTTATTTGCCCGAAAACATCAAGGAAAATTTATCCTACGAATTGAAGATACTGATCGTGAGCGTATTGTTCCTGGTTCATTAGAAAGTATTCTAGATGTCTTACGTTGGTCAAATATTCAACCAGATGAAGGACCCGAAGAATTAGGTGGTTCGTATGGACCTTATATTCAATCAAAACGTACCGAATTATATCATGAAATGATTGAAAAATTATTAACTACTAGTGATTCAGTTTATCGATGTTTTTGTACAACAAAACGATTGGAATTATTACGTCGTGAAGCGTTGAAAAACCGTGAAACACCACGTTATGATAATCGTTGTCGATCATTGACCAATGAAGAAATTCAAAAAAATTTATCCGAAAATGTACCATTTACTGTTCGATTAAAACTTCAACCAGGTCCTATGACAATCAATGATTTGATCTATGGTTCGGTTACATATGATCTTAGCCGTATTGAAGGTGATCCAATCCTAATGAAATCCGATGGATTACCAACATATCATTTTGCTAATGTCGTGGATGATTATCATATGTCAATAACACATATACTTCGTGGTGTGGAATGGTTAGTATCGACACCAAAACATCTGATGTTATATGATGCATTTGGATGGCCTAGGCCAAAATATGCACATTTACCATTGATTGTTAATCGAGATGGATCAAAATTATCTAAACGTCATGATCATATACGTCTGTCTACTTATCGTAATCAAGGTTACTATCCTGAAGTTATCATTAATTATCTAACACAATTAGGTGGTGGTTTTGGTCAACTTAATACAGCAAATTGTGATAAAATCTATTCAATGGATGAATTAGTCGATGCATTTGATTTAAAATCCGTTAATCAAAATAATTGTAAAATTGATTTGGAAAAAATTCATCAGCTAAACCGGTTATATATGAAGAATTTAATCGAAAATGATCCTAATCGCATACGAAATGATTTAATTGAAATTCTTCAAAAAAATCAAGAAAAATTTCAAACATCATTACAATTTGATAATGATTATTTTGATAAAATTTTACAATGGAATTTGGAAAGAATATATTCTATTAATGATTTAATTCAAGAAGATTTTCTATTTCTTTGGTCACAACCAAAATTAACATGGTTAAATGATTCATCATCATTTGATTCGAAACAACAAATTCAACAAACATTACATTCAACAATCAATTTATTACAACAAATAGAAGATTTCAATGACAAAGATATCATTTTAAAACAACTTCGAAAATTGAATGAAAATGAATTATCAATGAAATTCAACTTATATATGAAACTTTTACGACTTTCACTGACCAATTTAACAAAAGGTCCACCTGTTGCTGAATCAATAATGTTGTTGGGAAAAAATCGTACAATTCAATATCTTCGAAATGCTATTGATTATGTTCAAAGCAACAAATGATTTATTTTCGTTTTTTGTTATTTTTTGAATTTTTCGTTTGAAATTCCCATTGAAGTTGTATGGTGTTATCTTCTTCATCATTATCATCTTCATTTTTATTGGTTGAAACATTAGCAGCGGCTAAAATTGCTTGTTTTTCTTTTTTAGTTTTTTCATTAAATTTTTCAATTGTTGAACGGATATTTGAATCAGTTGCTGCATGTTTTTTATCAACTATTGTCCATTTATTTATATTTGATGATGATATTTTGGCATCATTTTGCTTCGATTTTTCTTGTTCACTTTGATCATTCAACAATGGATCAGTTAATTGTGTTGTACGAATTTCAAATTGATTTGATTTTGATGTTGATTGTTGTGATTGTGATTTAAATGATTGTCGATCATCATTTAATTGATATTTATTAGTTTGGTTTTTCCATTTCGAACCACCACCATGACCATAATCATTAACAGGATAAATGCCATATTCTTCAAACATTGTTAGACCAGATTGACGATTTTGTTGTTGATTATCATCATTATTACCATCATTATTATCATTGTTATCATTATTTTCGTAAACAGGATTAAGATTAAAGTTTCGAGCAATACAAAGATCACCATTCAACATTGCTTCGAAAAAACCATAACGTTCGAATAATGATTGTTGTTGTGAATGACCACCGGAATAGTTATTATGTGAATCTAATGTACTTTTCAAATAATCCGTAACGAAACGTACACGTTCGAATGCTTTTTCCGTACATAAACGTAATAAACGTTTTGAAAATGATTGTAATGATAATTGACCAATTGATTGAATGGCAACTATTTCTTTCAAAACATTCGCACAAACAATCAGAACATTTCGTAGAAAATCTTCTTCCTCTTCGGTTGGATCACAAATCAATAATTGTTGTGCTTTACGCACAAATTGTTCATGTTTTTCAGCCGGTAAAATTTCCTGATTTTCCGTCAAAATTTTTTTCAAATGTGTGCGATCCATAAATTGAAATGTAACACATATTGGATAATGAAATAAAGTTATCGGTAGAGGATTACGTTCCTCATATGAATGTACGATAATATCACCATCAGGTGTTACAGTCGCATCTGGTCGTTTAAAATGCATTAATGATGCTATTGTTGCAATCGATGCTGCTTCAATAAGATTTCCATCAAAATTTAACAGAACTAATTTTGTACAAATACACCATACAGTTCGACCGGTCACTAAACATAATGATTCCAAATCTAAAACATTAATACGATTAATAATTTTTTCCAACAATCTTGTTGTTAATATAGCTTCGGTTGGTTGTGATCGTTCAATATTACGTAACCAACGTTCTTTACCACCAGCACCAATGTTTATGATAACTTTAAAACGGCCTTCTGATGGCCGAGTTATACGTGGTTCATCTAATGTTGCTTCGGTTGATGCATACATAACAGTATTGCCTAGCTGAACAAAACAAGAACCAAATGTTCGGCCAAAATTTACCTGTAAATTTCGTGATTGATAAAATGTTCGATTATCCAATCGCTTGTTTTCCAATAATGATTCGATCAGAAAACTTCGATTACAATTTGGTATAGTTCGTGCCATTTTTTAAAAAAATTCACTTCAGATTGTCAAACCAAACAAACGAAAAACAAACATCAATCAGAAACAAAACACACGTGCGATGTTGTTGTTTATTATACTTTTCCACTCTTTCCACATCAACCATACCGATAGGATCATAATAGTCGGAAAAATAATTCGAACTTTTTTTCTCTCAAGCATGTTTCATTCGATTTTTTTTATTTCCGTATCACTCATCATCGTCATCATCACTAATTCAATTTGGAAAAAAGAAATACCAGAACTTAATCAATTCATATGTATCATCAAAAATTTATTGCAATTAGTCATATAAAAATTGGTTAACTAACTCTCCAAACAAAATTAAGAAATCAATTTATCTTTCTCTTCTGACAGATAAACCACCATGTTTTCATGTTAGAATGATATAGTGGACGATACTTAATGGTATCTGAGTTTATCAAACGAGAAGCCCGATTCATTATCATAGGTAATGAATTGGTCAACATCAAAAATTGGGATATAATCCATTTAGTCATATAAAAATGGGTGAACTAACTTCAAACAAAATGGAGATCAGTTTATGTTGAACATGAATAATCATGTATTGTTTGTCACTATATAAACCTGTTGGAGACTATGACTTCCAGTCAAGTTCAATTAATCAGGCATCAGATGAATGTATATAAAGACCAACTGTGATAGATGTTGGTTGTTCATTTTTGTTTTTATTATTGTTAGATGTGATTTTTATTATTGTGATGATTTGTCTTTTTAATTAAAATAAAAAAAGTTGTTTTTATCTTTGTTTGATCATTTAATTCACAACAAAACCAATCATTTGTTTAAACAAATCTTAATATTGTTCTAAATAAAATAAAGATATTTTATTCAAAATCAAAATGTTTATCTTGCAAAGATAAATATTTTTTATGTTGCTTCCATCTTTTTTTATCTAACAGACATCTTTAATGATAAATAACTTTATTAAATAAAAAAAATATTTTTGAAAAATATGAAAAAAAGAGTTACAATTATTTTATTCGTTGATTTCCTGTATTTTTTCAAAAAAAAATCATGGAAAAAAATTCTCGATTGGAATAACATTGAAATTCCGTACTTTCACTGTAATTGTTCGGCCTAGTGGTCTAGGGGTATGATTCACGCTTAGGGTTTAAACATTGTTTAAAATTCTTAAGCATTAAAAATTAGTTGCTTAACTCGTTAGTTGAAACTAATTTGCGTGAGGTCCCGGGTTCAAATCCCGGCTGGGCCCAACAAAGGATTTGTTTTTTTTTAATTTTTTTAAAAAATAAACTTTTTTTTTAATTTTAAACGAAAAAATAAGAAAGACAAAAAAGATTACAAAAAATATAACGTTTTTTTTGGTTTTAATTTGATTTTTCATTTTTATTGGCTGTTTTGGTTGACGGTTTTAGCCGTAAAATAATTGAATTTTTTTGAACACTATCACCTGATTTACAAAAAACTTGTTCAACTTCTCTTTCTGATTCATTCGGATCAAATTTAGCTTGAACAATATGTTCCATTTTCATTGCTGTTAGAATTGCAATTATATCACCATCACGAATTTTATCACCCGATTTGAATGGAACTTTTTCAACAACAGCTGTCATTGGACTTTTAAAATTTTCACCATCAAATATTAATGAATCGGATGATTCTGTTGAATTTTCAGATTTTGATTGAAGAAATTCAGGTAGTTCTAATTCGAATGTAAATGTACCAAAATTATGATCATAAACCGAAATTGAACGTCGACCATGTAAGGATATATCGAATGTTTTACGACATTCATTACCATCACCATCGATTGTTATAATCGATAGCTGATTTTTCGAAAATTCAGCTTCAATATTTATGGATGTTTTTGTTTTGTGATTATCATCTAAAAAATCAAGTTGATATCGCTGATGACCACGACATTGAATAGAAAGTTTTGTATTCATTTTATCATCATTATTATCTTGTCCTTGTTTGGAATTCAAATGAATTTCATGAATAGAACTAAATGATTCGTTTGAACCATTGATCCATGGTCCTTCGATATGATTAAATGGTGATGTCCAATCAGAATTACGTTGACGATATAATTGTTGTTGATTGTATTTTTGTCCATATAAAAAACCAATAACAGCAACTGACTGAATTAATCGACGATGATATTGATCCTGTATTAAAGGTCGACAAAGATCTTGTTGATGTTCGGCAATAAAATCCGTATAAACATCACCAGATTGAAATTTAGGATGCATGGCTAATCGTAAAAGATAATCAATATTAGTCTTCATACCGGCCAAATGATATTCACGTAATGCTTGACATAATTTTCTCAATGCAGTTGGACGATCTGGTGCCCAAACAACCAATTTAGCAATCATTGGATCATAATAAACTGATACTTCATCACCTTGCCGAACAGCAGTTTCGATACGAATTTCATGTGGTTGAAATGATTTTGGCAGTGATAATGATTCAACCAGACCTGTGCATGGTGCAAAATTTGATTCCGGATCTTCGGCATAAATTCTAGCTTCGAATGAATGTCCAATTGGACCATCGATAAAATCTTTTTGCTTTTTTGGTAATGGTTCACCACCGGCTATACGAAGTTGCCATTCAACTAAATCTAAACCGGTAATCATTTCAGTGACAGGATGTTCTACCTGTAATCTTGTATTCATTTCCATAAAATAAAACTGCTCATCACGGCTATCGTAAATAAATTCTACTGTACCAGCACCATGATAATCAACAGCTTTGGCTGCCTTAACGGCTGCCGCACCAAGTTTTTCGCGAATTTCCCGAGTAATATGTGGTGCGGGTGCTTCTTCAATCACTTTTTGATGACGACGTTGACTTGAACAATCACGTTCAAAAAGATGTATACAATTTCCATGTTTATCACCAAAAATTTGCACTTCAACATGACGTGGTCTTTGTACAAATCTTTCCAATAAAACAATATCATCGCCGAAAGATTTCATTGCTTCACGACGTGCCGAATCTAATTGTTGAAGAAATTCTTGTTCATTTCTGGCTATACGCATTCCTTTACCACCACCACCACGAACAGCTTTAATCATAACAGGAAATCCAATTTGTTTGGCATTTTCTAATAAATCTTCACTACGTTGTTGTTGATCATTATGAAACCCGGGTATTACCGGCACATCTGCATCAATCATAATCGATTTGGACAATGATTTTATACCCATCGATTTTATCGAATCAGCTGTTGGACCAACAAATATCAAATTATTTTCCGAACAAAGTTGAGAAAATTCAAAATTTTCCGATAAAAATCCATAACCAGGATGTATTGCATCCGAATTGGATCGTTGTGCAATATTTATCAATTTTTCCTTTACCAAATAACTATTTGCAGCTGGTGATGGTCCAATATGATAAGCTTCATCGGCCATCGAAACATGCATTGATCGACGATCAGCATCACTATAAACGGCAACTGTTTCAACACCCAAACGTCTTGCTGTACGTATAATACGACAAGCAATTTCACCACGATTGGCAATCAATAGTTTTTGAATATTTTTCACTGTAGATATTGCTGGCCGATGACTATCACCATAATGATCTTCATTCAATTTGGCCGTAGAAAATTGAATCCGATTCCTAACGAAATGAAATGGTCGCCTTGATTTGACATTTTTTAAAAATGATCAACCACAAAAATGAAAACAATTTACCTTAGAAATGATGATTGAGAACAAGAATTTCGCATTCGAATTATACCAGACATCATGATTAATTGACTGTAATGAATTGAATGCAATTCGGTCAAATTGATTCATCAAATGATTCGTTCTAAATGTTGATGGTGGTGGTAGCCATCGATAGCCTTGAGAAATGACTGAATGCATATTTAGTGACAACAAGAAGAAGAAATGAATGTTGATTTTGTTATCAACATCAATATCATCGTCATCGATCATCTTGCAAGATATCAATATCCATGGATGGCGTGATTCAAAATAAAAACTCTCAACAAAAAAAAACAAGTTTTAAATTTTTACAACGTATAAACTTGTTGTATCATCATCATTCGTTTATACGTTGCAAAGAAAACATTTTCACGTGTTGAGTTTGAATTTTTTTGTTAAATTTTGAAAAAATCTTTTTTGTCATCAAACAAATATCGAAAAAATGTTTTCCGGTGGTAGAAAAATGGAACGATTTTCCAATCCATCAGCATCATCATCAGCGGCTGCGGCGGCAGCAACCCAATCAATGCCATCAATGATGAATGATTCAATAAATTTAGATGACCCATATTCATTAAAATTAGAACGTTTAGATATTCTAAATATGGATGATTCGAATCCGTTTATGCAACAAATTATTGAACAACGTAAAAATCTTCTGGATGATTCCCGGATAATGATACGATTATTAGGTTTGGATCATTTTATCGATAATGATGATGATGATGATGAACGATTAAGAAGGAAAAAAATGAAAGCAAAAAAATTGGCCGAAAAAAAGAAAAAGACTGCCACCGTTGTTCGACGACGATATAACATCGATGATGATGATGATAATGATCAACCAGTATTAGTGGGCGATATAATGGAACGTGATCCATTGGATAATAACAAAATAAAAACTCACGATGAAAGAATCGATAAAAATGACGATGACGACGATGATGATGATAATGATGAAGAAATTCTAAATAATGATTCCATGGAAGAAGATAACGATTATATGGAAACATATTTTGATAATGGTGAAGATTTTATTGATTAGAATTGCAATTGATAAATATATAAATATTGTTGACTTTGATTACGTTGACCGATTATTATGAAATTATATTGCCAATAAATTTGATAATGATAATCTTCAAAATATCTCATTTCCCTTAATTTGATCGTACGAATTGAATGTTTTAGTGAATGATTGAAACGCGATGCTGACCATTGATGTAAATTATCAACAATATGTAACTGCAAACTATGTGAATATTCTAAATTGATTGTCAATAATAACATTGTATCCAATTGATCAAGATAATCACATTGAATTATTGTTACCGATAAAGATCGATCATCGATCATCCCTCTTAATTCATTGACATTTAATGTTTGTATCAATCGAATCGAATTATGATCGTTGTGGGATGATTTTGGTGGATAATGACGATAAATGGCTAAATAATCACTTGTTATATAATAAATTGATCGTTTGATTCCATTGAAATAAAGTTGATGTTGGAATAGTTCACTATTGTGACAATGATTATCATTGAATTGTTGATTTTGTCCGCATTTTAAATCATGAATGTAAAAATTGGATGAAAAATTGTAAAAACCATATTGTTTTTGGTGACATAAAAATAACCATGGTATTGGTGAAATGAATTCAATTGTATTACAATCAAATTTAAATAAACATTCGGTCAATTTTTTTACATGACAATTTGGTTGAAGAAATTGTTGATGATCAACAGTAATGGATTGATCAATTGCATTGAGTTTGAGGATAGAATCTAAATGATAAATAAATAAACAATTCCATGTTGATCCTGATGAACCATAAATAAGCAAATCATTTTGTACAGAAACCATACTGATTGTTTTTCGTTCAATGGCTTTATCAAATTCAACAAATGTTCGTAAACGAAATGGAAATAATTTAAAAATTATCATAGAAAATATTCCAATATTTGAATCATTCCAATTCCAATAATTTCTTTTCGAATGAATAATTAATTGTTGACAATTGGCATCATATTCTAAATGACGAAATTGATAATAATTTAATGAATCCATTGATAATGGATATTGTTCAACAATTCGACCCGTACGATGTGATTGTATATACAAATGGGTTGATTGTTGTTGTTGTTGTTGTTGTTCATTGTTTGAATTTGTTTTCAATGCAAGACAATAAAAACCATCAAGATAATCTTTGGCCGGTAATGGTACTTTATCAAATGACTTAAGTAAAAAGTAAAAAGATGTTTCAATTAGTAATTTTCCTCTTTGAAAATTCAATCAATAACTTTTTTACCCATAACATTGATGTAATGAGCATATAATCAAAAAGACGTTTAAATGGATAAGTGGATGATGAATAAATTTCCTGCAATCTATCCATATTATTTTGATTCAGATTGGTTCTTGAAAAAATGATAAAATTTACGATGAAAGTTACGCGTTAATTAGAAATTACAAAAACTTACAATGTTTCGCATTTGGTCATTCGATTCGAATAAATGGATTGACTTTAAAAAAAGAAATTATTTTATTGAAAATTCGAAAAAAATTCACTAAACTTACTCATCAATAACTATTGGACCTGAATATGACTGAAATTTAATAAATTCATAACGATCATACTGTAAAAAGATTTGTAATTTCAACAACAACAAAAAAAAATTAACAAAAAAACAATGAAAATTTCAACACAAACCTTGATCAATGATTTTTCCACTCGTTCTTGGAATAACCATGGACATTGATGATACAAACCTAATTCACGATCTTGTATCAGACGAAATATTTGTAACTTTTCGCTTTTGGTCATTTTATCAATTTTGTTTGAAATTTTCGAAATTGGTTTTCATTGTGTAACGTATTCTATGTTCTATGTGTTCTGTGTTGACAATGATACCCTTTTATTCACGATTTAAGATCGATAGATGAAAGAATTTTTCATCTGGAATTATTCTAATGAATTGTTATTGATGAATAAAGATTTTCGTCCATTATGAATAGCGTCGAATTTCTCTTTCTGTGACATTTTGAAAAAGCGTGATTCAACAATAAACATTGCACATGTTTTTTTCCCTCATCTTTTATTCGGGTCATTTATTTTCACATTTTTTTTGTTGAAAATTTTATCAAAAAATTGAATAAATTCTCAAATGACCTCTGTAATTCAACAATGTACAGGTTGTGGTGGTGAAGCATCAACACTGAAATGTCCACAATGTTTGAAATTAGGTATTGAAACATCGGTATTTTGTTCACAAGATTGTTTTCGAAATGTTTGGCCTAAACATAAACTTTTACATCGAAAAAATGCTGTTGTTAATGAAAGTGAAGAAAAAAATGAAAAAACAGCCAAATCTCCTTATAATCCATGGCCATTGTTTAGCTTTACGGGATCATTGCGGCCAATGTATCCATTATCACCAAAACGAACAGTACCGGAACATATAATGCGCCCAGATTATGCCGATCATCCACTTGGTGAATCGGCTTCGGAACAAAGCGTGAAAGGTTCGACACAAATTCGAGTATTGGATGATGAAGAAATTGAAGGAATGCGTGTTGCCTGTAAATTAGCACGCGAAGTATTGGATGTTGCATATGAAGCAGCCGATATCGATATAACTACCGATGAAATAGATCGTCTTGTACATGAAGCATGTATCGAACGTGAATGTTATCCATCGCCATTAAATTATTATAATTTTCCTAAATCCTGTTGTACATCGGTAAATGAAGTGATCTGTCACGGTATACCTGATCAACGGCCATTAGAAAATGGTGATATTTTGAATGTTGATATAACTGTTTATCATCGTGGTTTTCACGGTGATCTCAATGAAACAATGTTTATTGGTGAAGTTCAACCGCAACATCGAAAATTGGTACAAGTTACATATGATGCATTACAAAAAGCTATTGCCATTATAAAACCGGGTGAAAAATATCGTGAAATCGGTAATGTTATACAGAAACATGTTTCGGCACATGGTTATTCAGTTGTACGAAGTTATTGTGGTCATGGTATACATCGTTTGTTTCATACTGCACCACAAGTACCGCATTATGGTAAAAATAAAGCATGTGGTATTATGAAAGCTGGTCATTCGTTTACAATCGAACCAATGATATCGGAAGGTAATTGGCGTGATCAAACATGGCCCGATGAATGGACAGCCGTAACGGCCGATGGCCGACGTTCAGCACAATTTGAACAAACATTTTTGGTTACCGATAATGGTTGTGAAATAATGACTCGACGACGAAAAAATAATGGTCAACCTTATTTCATGGATAAATTGATTCAATGAATGGAAAAAATATCGATTGTTCAATATCGATGTATCGATAACATTTTGATTGTTTTTTTTTTGGAGGAGGATATCCTTTTAGTGATTTTGTTTAGTGTTTTCCGCTTGCTCGATTTCGCCATTTTATCTCATTTTTTTATTTGAATATAGAAAATTTGCATATTGAGATTAAATAAAATTTTTCAAATTTCTAATAAATGTCATTTTTTTCTCTTCCCAAATCTTCTCTATATTCGCAATAATCCTCATCATCACGAAAGAATTTGCCAGAATTATTACTACTGCTGAAAAAAGACCAACAAGAGAATTTTCACGGAGATTGCACGCAAATCGTGAAAATCACGGTTTTTTTTGATATACTGGCAAAAATAGCGACCAAATGACTGAACATCTACTCCAATTATTATTATTTTCGTATTGGTCCCTTTTTTCGTGGATATTTTCCGACTATAGGCGCGCACATCTTTTTTTTCTTTTGAACTAGAAAATACCCAATAATAATAATAATGATAAGACAGAATAACAAGGATGCTTTCTTTTTTCTCCATCATTCATTTTTGGGTTATATTTGTCGGTGATCGGTGATCAGTATTCTGGTATGCTGTATGGAACATACACGCATATCAAGAATAGCTAGTCACAAATTCTCTCACACAACCAGTACCACAGAATTCAAACAACCAAAAGTTTCGTTCGTTGGTTCAATTTTTGCTGGTTATTTTTTTTTCTAGTTTCTTTTTTTTCATTTCACTGTGTTCTCATTTTGTTTTGGCATCTTTGTTTTGCTTTTTTTGGTGGATGCGTTGTATAGAATTTTTTTCGTTTTCTTCGAATCGCTATGATTGTGATTTTTCCATACTCTCTTTCTCGGTGTGTGTTCATTGCTCGAACAAACAAAAAAAATTCTATTTTGTGACCAACAAAAAAAAAAAATTTCGAAGAGTGTGTGTGTTGTTCGGATTTTTTCTTGTTCAATTCGATTTGATGATGAATGACGGATGAATGATTGCCTGTTGTCGTCGTTGTTGTTAATGTTGTTTACAAATTCCGATATCATCATCATCAATTTTTCTTTTGTGTAAATTCACCCACATATCATTCGATTATTCAATTCTTTTCTTTTCGAGAGAAAATTCTTTTACACAATGGAAAATTCGGACAGTACAAAAGATGATGAGAAGAAGATCGTGGCCACCACCACCAACAACAACAACAACGCTAATAACAAACCGATACCAAAAGTAAGATTTGTTTGCCCCTGATAAATGTTTGTTAATTTTGATTTCGTTGATAAAGATGATGAAAATGTTAAGCGAAAATAAATTGAAACGATTAAATATCTTAACATTTATAAATGAAAAAAAAGAAATTCTATTCACTAAAAAAGCATATAAATTCGAAAAAGAACATATTTGGCGTGAAATTTTCGAAATGATGCGTGATTCCGGCATGGTATCAGCGGAAAAGGATTGGCGTTATGTTCGTGATGTATCATTTTCAAATTGGCGCAAACGTGCACAAAAACGTTTGAAACATTTAGCTGCAAATGGTTATCGTTTGAATATGGATGAATGTGAATTTCTCATATCGGATATCCTTGGTCAAACACCCGATAAATCTATGCTCAAAAAAATCCAACAACAACAAAATGCTTTCAAACAACAACCGCTGCCATCGTCGCAACAGATCAAAACAATGATAAAATGTTCGAATAATAATATCGATGGTGATGATATCGATTGTATCGATGATGATGATGATGATATCGAACACGATGAGGATGAGGAAGATGAAATGATGGAATCCGATGATGAATATATGATCGATTCGGATGAAGAAGATTCTGAATTCATTATGAATGAAATGTTTTTAATACCAAAAGTTGTTATCAATGATAATGATCATTCAAACATTAAATCTAATTCTTCATCATCATCAATGATTAAAAATGGTAAAAATCAATCACAAATTGTTAATCATCATCATCGTAATCATAATCATCAAGGTAATCAGGGTTCAATGGTAAATGGTTCGAAATTATCATCGACAACAACATCGAAATCAATTCATATCAATAATATTAATGATGATCATCAATATTATCAAAATGAACAAAGATTAATGGATCTAGAAATTGAAAATAAAATCCTAAAAAATCGTTATATGAAATTAAAAATTTTGAAATTGGAAAAAAATCTTGGCTTTGATCATTGTGACGAGGTTAAAGATCTTTTGATTAATTCCAATCATCAATAAATGACCATTATCAACTAACCAACATTCGTTATCAACTTCAATGTCCAAACAAACTACCCAAAAACATATCTTCGTGTGCAACGATATATTTGAACAATTCTTTCCAAATCTAATCACATCATATCTGATTTTGTTTTGTTTCTTCTTCTCATATCTCTCCCATCTCTTTGGTAATCATTTTTAAACATATCGAATTTTCCTTGATAATAAAAAATCACATATCCCCTAACATTCGTTCTAATCGAAATAAAATTTAATAATCGATAGTTTCGTCCATCATTTTTTAAAATTATTTTTATTTTGTTGTTGCAAAAAGAGATCCAACAATTTTTTTTGTTTTCTGGAAGAATTAAAATCGGCAAATTTTGTTTTCGTTTTTTATCTATTTTTTCAATCTAAAAATACCAACAACAAAAAAATGAAGAAGAATTGATAACAAATTGATCGAAAGATAAGGAGATTTTTCAAGTTTAAATATCATGATGATGTTGATTCTTCTTGAATGGCCGGCTTCGATTCATTTGATGGTGATGTTGTTGATGATGATGAGATTGGTGAAGATTTTTTTCGATTTTTCATCGGACTAGATTTTATCGTTGATTGAGATGATGATGATGATGATTTTGTTGTGATAAAATCATCGAAAAAAACAACAATAACTGTTATATTATCATATGATTCACGATTATATGCTTCTTTGGCTAATTTTTTTGCTATTTCTAATGCAATCGAACCATCATTACTGGATGATGATTCATTCAATGAATGATTATTATATCTGGATGATGATAATTCTTGTTGAACAAATTGTACAGCATTCTCATTCGAGAATGTATCCCAAAAACCATCAGTTGCCATTATCATAAATTTTGGTTTCAATTCATTCAAATCGAATGTCAATATGTCGGGATCGGGTATTATTAAACGATTATCTTTCAATGGATAATCACCTAATGCACGTGAAATGGCTAATATTCCGTTTACACGATAAACACCTTTTAAACTGATATAACCACCTGCTTCAAGTATGCGACGATACTCTTTTAACTAGAGAAAAACAAAACCAAAATCAATCAAATCCAATCGATTCAAATTAAAAAATCCTACCTGATAAGGTTTATGATCAAATGATAATGGTATTGTAGCACCTTTTGAATCACATAGTATACCCCTTGAATCGCCAACATTGGCAACTAATAATTTATTTGATTGTAATAATCTTATTGCGATTAATGCTGTCGAACCAGATATATCTGATCTTCGTTGAAATGTTTCAACCAATTGTTTATCCACGGAAATTATTTCTTCATTCAGAATTTTTTTCATTTCAGACATTGTTAATGACGCAAAACGATTATTATTCGTTTGAATGTCACACGTATTTTCCGATTTTGATTGTTGTTGTTCGCCAATCATCAATGATGATGATAACTTTTTTTCCGAACACATTTGTTCGCTATCCTGATGATAAACATGATTTTTTATTCTCCGAACGATCGAATCATAAATTTCTTTATCCGCATGAATTGCTGCATTCTAAATTCATTGAAAAAAGAAAATTCAAAATTCGATAAAAAAACTTTATTTATGAAATACATACCTGACCACCATGTCCATCAAATACAGCATAATATTCGATACCTAATTCCAAACCAATTTGATTGTGAATACGAAAACAATCTTCCATATTATGACGACGACCTTGTATGGAATATGCACCCGAACGTTCTGAATGAAATTGTTTCAAAACGGTTTGTTGTTGTTCAAAATATGATTTAATTGTTGAATCAACTGCAGTGAACAAATAGCCAAATAATATGGTAATATTAAGATAATGTAATAATTTCAATGATGATCTGGTTGTTGTTGTTGTTGTTGTTGGATGATGATGATTTTCATTCACAGATTGAGCTGTTGTTGATGATGGCGAAGACGGAGATGGTGATTGAATCACATTAACATCATGATTATGATGATGATGAATTATGAATGAAAATATTATAAATATTATTACTATGGCCAATATTGTTTCCAAACGTATTATAAATTCAATCAACATCGACATTGATGGATTTTTATAAAGATTACTCATTATCATTGTATAATTTAGAATATTATCACCATAATTATCATTGTTTTCATCAACGGTTTTCGATGATGATGATGATGATGATGATGATGACGATAATGGCAAAAATAATGGTAACGTTCTAGCCATTAAATAATGATAAACAAATCGAATATTATCATTCAATAAATTGAATAAATGTTGACCATAATTTAATAAATCAACAATAAAATTAACGATTAATGACGATGACCATATTTTTTCATCATTGGTGGAAAAATAATCGTTGATTGATGAGGATTTGGATTCGGAAGTTGATTCGATTTGATCATCATTTTCAACTATTTTTAGATTATCATCCGATACTGTCGAAATAGGTGATTCGGATGATGATGATTGATCAACATTCGAATCGATGGACATGGGTGAATTATCATCAACATTTTGACATTGAACAATGAATGCTGTTGATGGTGATATGATTAAAATAATGATGATCATCAATATGGTACATGCTGAGATTATTTTCAACAACGATGATGATGATGATGATTGAATGCGATTTAAATAATTGTTGTGGAACATAATCAATCAATCAATCGCGCACAAACCAAGAAAAGTTTTTCGGTATTTTTTTTCTTCAAACAAATTCCAAATCAACAATATTTATATTTTTTCGAAAGAACAAAAAAAAATTTACCACTGTTGTTTGTTTGTTTGTTGCTGTTATTAATATTAAAGTTTTTTGTTGTTTGAAATGATGATGAAAAGAATCGACAACAAAATAAAACGATTCGACGACGAATTGGCATTGAAAAAATTTCATTTAAATTTTCGACAACAGTGATGATGGTTGGCTCAAGTTTTGATGCTGCTACTGTGTTTTGTTTTTGTTGATTTAGATGATGTTCACTGCTGAAGAATCGTTAATAATTTTAGCCATGGATGCGGTGAATATTTTCGATTATTATTATTTTTGTCGTTTTTAAGATTTATTTTCTATTCTTTCGTAAGGAAAACCGAAAAAGAGTTTTCTTCATTCGTCGTCGTTTTTTTTCAAACAAGAATTATGATCATAAAATAAAGATATGATAATCTTTGTTCGTAGAATTATGTTTGTTTGTTTGATGGTTGAACATGACATCATGATGGGAAAACTTTCTATAATTCAGTAATGGTGGTTGTTTATTCTCTGGTTCAAATGATGATAATGTTGATTAGGAAAAAAGGATGGAAGAAAGAAAAAACGGTGGTTTTGTTTTCGTTCGTTGGTAGTCGAGCAGTGTCTGTTTTTCTGTTTTTCAACGAATCTTTAAATCAAAAGAAAATAAAAAAATTTATTTTTAGATTAACAAAATTCTTCTTGGTCTTTGTTCACGCATAAAAATTAAAAATTTACAAGTTTAGTTTTATCGTCGTCGTCGTCGTAAAGAATCCTGGCAAACATTTTGGGCGAAAGGCAAAAAATATCTTTCAGTCAAGGATTCGAAAATTCGAATGTTTTTTGGCTCTTTGAGCTAGCCACGTGTCTCTAAATTGTATTTGTTTTTCCTGATTTATCTCATTCGAATCAAAATAAAAAAGAGATAATGTTAATGTCGTTACTAATCAATCAAATCGATATTGATCGATCGATTAAGCAATCAATCAAAATTCAGTGTTTTTTGTCGAACTGTATTGATTTGATTTGATTAGATGAATTTGTTTTGATTTTTCTTGTTTGCACATAGATAAAATAAAATTAGATTAATAGATCAGCTGGTTAGTAAACAAACAAAAAAAACAAAACAAAAATTATGAAAACATTCGAATTTCCGGGAAAGTTTTTTTCCCGATTCTGAATTTGATCGAAACAATTTTACCCGGGAAATTTCTCTTCAAAACAAAAATGTGGGTAGCATTTTTACCTCGAATTCCACATTCACTTAGAAACACTTTACTTTACCAAAGATAGATAAGATTTTTGTAATTGAATAATGATGGTAACTAAAGTAGGTCACACCAAACTAAAATGTGTGACATCCACACACATAAATCTATCGATGAATGAGGGTTAACCAACCAGCCAACCATCATTGAATTTTGATGTAAATTAATGATGTTCAATGTTTTTTTCTAACGTTTGATAAAATCTCAAATTCAAATGTCAATGTTATTTATGATCGTTGTTGTTGTTTTTGGAATTTTTCTTCAAATTCATTCATCATTTTTTTCTCAAAGATGCTGGTGGTGGTGACAGCGGCCCATACATAACAACAACAATAACATTATTATCATCATCATAAATCAATCAATCAATCAATCGGTCGGAAAAAAGGTCAACAAAGATGAATAATGATGGTAGAAAATGTCCGGAAAATTTATTTTTTCTTCATGTCAATCTCCAAGACGATTATCATCTGATGATGATCAAGATTATTTAATTAATTATCATTTAATCTAATCTAATCTTAATCATCATCATCATTACACGTCTTATATGAATAATCCAGGTAAAAAAATCGAACAAAACGGAACGTTCGATCGAATGTTTTGATTATTCATTCGAATTTTTGTATGTGGGGGATTTCCTTTGATAAATTTTTTTTTCTTTGCAATTTTACGGAAAATTTTTTCTCTGCTCCCTTTTTCAATTTTATTTCGTTCGTTTTTTTCAAAGAAGCAAAGATATCAATCGGATTTTTTGTTTGCAATAAAAAATCAAAATCAAGAAATAATTTTTCTTGTCTTTACATGATTACAGTATTATGATGATGATGAAACTACTGAATCTGTTTCTTTCCAAATGTTAAGTTTGTGTTTGTGTTTCAAACATTGAAAATCATTTTATCTTTTTTTTCATTTTATTTAACCAATTTTTTTATCTGGGTTGATTGTATATTCAATTTGTGTTTGTACGAAAATTATCCCCATAATCATTGTCTGTGTTCAATTAGTTTTTGAAAAACTAGAAAAATTCATACATGAATGACTCATACAACAAATTTTTCTTCCATTCGAAACGAATTTAAAATTTACCACTTTGGTTTTCGACCATAATTGGTCAATTTTTTCCTTTTGATCAACAAAAATCAACCAATTCAAAAAATCAATTGATCGTTTCCAGATTTTTCAGTTTTTTTGATTTCCGACATTTTTTTGTCTTTATTTATTTCAAAAGACATCCGTTTTTTCCTTCATCGTCATCATCATCCATATCGACCCTATATATTTTTGTTGTTGACATTTGTAAAAAATTGTAAAAAGCCAAAAGCAAAACCAAAAAAATCTAGGTCAACATATGGCCCGTCGTCAATAACAACTGAACAATTATGTGTAGTGATGAAAACAAAATGAGGATTTTCCCGAACCGAAACGAAAAAAAACTTGTTAAGAAAAATTATCATCAGATGGAGAAAGAAGAAGAAATCTCTACTTCACCATTGATATTTATGTGAATCTAACCCGAAAGCAACAACAACAAAGACATACATTGTTCGGGTTCCGCCCGTTCAAATCATTAGCAGCAGCAAATGGTCATCAACAAGTGGTGATTATCATCATCATCGTTATTATTTCACATTTTTTTTCATTCGAATGCTGCAATTTTTTTCCATTAAGGGAATCAAATTTCCCTTCTTTTTTTTGCATCCAATATCATTGCACCAAGGTATGTTTATTGCACCTTTGAAAATATCATTTTTTTCTCTTTTCTCTCTCATTTGGAATGATCCAATATTTAACACAAAAGAATGATTTTTTTGCAAAGTCAATGCAATTTGTGTGTGAATGTATTTAGCTGTTGATGATTTGGGATTGCAATCTAAACAACCAACCCGAGTTACCAAAACCAAACCTATCTTCTAGTGGTATTTTTATAATGATTATTTTTTGGTTGTGTGTGTGTGTTTAGGTAATAGAGTGTATTGTGTGTGATCCACAAACAAACACCATAGATAGGAATGAGGAATAGAGAATGTGTATGTTTTGAAATGTATGTTTTGGATATAGAGAATTGACAATGAGAGAAAACTCGTCTTTCAACCAAACCAACAACATACGCCAGAAGATTTTTTCTCTTTCACTGCATGCGTAGCATTTCTTGTTTCATTTTCTTATTTAATTTTCTCATTTGAATTCTCTCCATTATATCCACACATTGGAAAATGTGGCAATGAAAATCTGACTGGCTGACTCTCTCTTTATTGGTTTTAATATTTTTTTCCTCATTCGAAAATCCTCATGATGATGAGCATCAAAAATTTAATTGACTCTTGATCTCAACAACATTTGGTTTTTGTTAGTTGTTTTTATTGTTTTTTGAATTGAAATAGAATGTGTTTTGTGTCACTCGAATAAAAACACATTTTTTCATTGTGTGCTATTCGTCCATTTCCATTCGTTTTTTTTGGCTTTCAATAGTCGTTGGTGAATTTTTTCAATCCTTTCATCATCATCATCGATTTGAGCCTAACCTAAACATCAATTTCATATCATTTTTTTCATTCATGACAAATAAATATCAATAAATGTAAGTAATTTTATTCGAACAAATAAGAATCGTTGAATTTTATAGTTTCTTTACCTCTAAATCTTATGACAAAAAACAACGTAGTAACAACGTTTTCTGTCTGTGTGTTTAACCCTTTGTTCAAAAAATATATAATCGGATTTTTTTTTGTATTTTTATTTGGTGTTTGTGTTTAGTCTGTATGTTTGTGTATTGCATAATCTCTATCCAAAAGCAAACATTAATTTAAGAATTTTATTATTTTCACTTGAAACCTTTGTATCGATTCTTTGTATCGGTCATTGAACATCGATAATGATTGATGATAAAAAAGAAGATTCGTTCCATTACAACGCAGAGCGATTCTATTCAACAACAACAACAAAAAACAATGTAGATGTAGTTCGGTTATTATTATTATTATTATCATCATCATATGAAGCGCGAATGATGACTTTTAATATCCGCAGAAGAATTGCAACAAAAAAAATGTCATTCACATCTTGATCAAAAGAGCGAAGAGATCGGTCGGTCTTTGTCAACCAACCGACCAACCAATCCTATCGATGCCGACCAGTTTTTGCACTCAATTTACATTCTAATCTGATTCGATGTCTTTTTTTCAGTTTTTGTTTGTTTGATTGATAAATATTCAGAACATTTGAATAATAAATCTTTCGATTAGATGGAATCCTTTTGATACAAATTATGATGATTTTTTTCGGGCAATAAAAAATCATAGTTTTTTTTGTAAAGTTTGTTTTCAATTCGTGAAATGAATGTGAAATTCATTTGGTGATGATGGTGACGCCTGAACGCACCTTTTTTTACTTGAAAAAAATTTTATTTTTTCTCTCTCACTCTTTGTGTGTCAAAATTCAGATAAACTTGTTAATTATTTCACCTGAAATAATAATAATAATCATCATCATTGTTCTGTCAAAAAAAATCTTGATTTGTCCCAGATTCGTCAATGATCAAGATGATGCTGACCAGATCTTTTTGGTTTAAAGATTTTTATGTTTGTCAATAATTATGTGCTATGTTTTTCCTCCAGAAAAATCATTGAATTTTATTGTTTTTTTTTCAAAAAATGACCATCCTATATTTCACATGATAATTTCTATTCGAATAACATTCATTATTCAGTGTAGGATGTGTAAGTGGCTGTTTAAAAGTTTTCATCATCGATCGATTGATCTGACCTGAAACAAACGTACACAAACATAAAACACATATTGCACAACACACACAAACATTATCACATGTCTAATATTTGATTTATTTATTAATACATATTATTTAATCAGCAATTTGATCAATTGACTGATTGATTGATTCGAAATTGAATTTCCTGTATTTGTCAATTGATTTCATAATCATATTTATTTTGCGTTTTTTCTTTTTCACTGTAAGACACTTATGAGAGTTTTGTTTTAAAGTAAAATTCAATTTTCATTTTTTTTTGTTCAAAATGAGAAATTTTTGTTATTGATAATGTGATGATGGCCTTTTTTTCTCTCTTGATTCAGCATTGACATTTTTTTCCAAGTTTTTGACAATGTCGTAAATTTTTCATATTTTTTCCAAAGAAAATACAAAATAAATATTTGATTTTCCACTTTTTGATTACATTCTTGAGTTGATTTTTGTTTTGAAAGGAAAACTATGCCCAATATTTATCAATGTTTTTTCCTACTTTATTTATTTAGGTTGTGATCGAATATAAATAATTGTTTCATATCGAAAATGATGATGACAGCTATTATTAAAACAACAATTATAAATGGTAGTAATGTAAAGAAGAAGAAGAAAATTATTAATGGTCATAGTTTATGGTGGTGGTGGTGGTCGTATTATCATAATCCTCATCCATTGAAAATCAATTGCAGCTCAACAAGTGATTGTCAACAACCGAAACACCCGAATGATGATGATCCACAATATCTTAGTTCATCATCATCATTGAATTCCATAATGAATTGTATAAATGGTCATCGATCAATAATATCATTAAATAATCCTTTCATTCAATTTTTATGTGATTTTTTTATTTCATTGACAATGATCTTCATCATAATGATGAGGTGGTGCAAACAAATTTTCAGTGATTATTATCATCATTTAAATAATTTCAACAAAAACAACAGCATTTATTATAGTCATAATCATCATTATTATCATTCAAATTCAATGATAAAACAATCATCTAATCATAATAATAATATCAAATCAAATATATTTTCCATAATGATGATATTATTATTATTAATATTGCAATGTAATACTCATCTAATCGAATCGAATTTAACAACAACAACGACTTTGTCAACAACGACGATGATGACTGATTCAAACATTACCAACAACAACATTACGAATAAACGACAACAGCCAATATCATCTCCATCACCACAACCATCATATACGTTAAATGATTATAATCAGGCAATCAAACAACATGCATTCAATAGTCCTCATTGTAAGTTTTTTTTGTTGATTGTTTTTTATTCGTAAAAAATTTAAATTTTTGTTTTTCAGTATTTTGTGGTGATCCACCTTTAGTACCGAATGCACAATCTAATCTTCATCGACATCAAAAACATTTTGTTTTTCCCATTGGACAAGAAGCTAATTATGAATGTGAACAAGGTTTTCGACCGATTGATGGTCAATCGCAAACTCGTTGTATATTGGATGGTATACATCCATCCAGTATTGGTCATATTTTATTTCCCGATATTCATCATCATTCTGTTGATACTGATAATGATTCAAATTCACCAAACATACGATTAGGTTCGAATAGATCAAAAAATAGCAAACGTCTCAACGATGGTGATGATGATGAAAATGAACATGATTTGAATTCAGCAACAAATGATAAATCAAGATTTTTGGATGGTGATTTTTTTGTTGGTGATAAACGTAAAATGAGCCGAAAAAATGATGCAAATGATGATGATCTGGATGATCTGGATAGTAGTAATAAACATCCTAAACAGCATGCACATTGGTCACCATTGGTTACATTGAATTGCCAACGTAAGTCACGATTTTTCAAAATGAAATTCATTTTTAATAAAAATCTTTTTCTTCATTTTCATTTGTAAAGCGGTGAATTGCAGCCAGCCATTAGAGATTCCAAATGCTAAAATGATCTTTAATAAAAGTTCCACATCAGCAAATTTTTCATTCAATTCAAATGTACATTATGTATGTGATGAAGGATATGAGACAATTGGCTTTCCTGTTCTTACTTGTCGGGCTGATGGCCAATGGAATAGACAGCCACCTGAATGTCGACTGAAACAATGTCCACAATTGCCTGAATTAAAAAATGGACGAATTTCTTATTCCGATGCCGAACGAAGAATTCATTCACGTGCTGATTATTTATGTAATCATGGTTATCGTTTGAATGCTATTTCAAATACTAGAATTTGTGGTTCAAACGATCGTTGGAGTCCATTGGAACAATATTTTAAAGCGACTATCGGTAGCAATTCTACTCAAAATGTTGCTATTCAAAATAATTCAACAAATGAAATATATGAATGTATAGCTGTTACTTGTCCAACGCCTGTACGACCACATAATGGCCTAAGAATCGTTGATGTAAATCGTAAACAACGAATGAATCGAAATTTTTTCATACCTGGTGATATAATCATCTTTAGTTGCATGTCAAATCGTTTAAAATTAACGGCAAAATGTCGTGATGATGGTGAATGGTCACAAAGAATGCCACATTGTCCAATGAATGAATTTTCAACACTTAAATGTGCACCGATTACAACATTTTCACATGGAACGGTGAAAATTGTCAATCAAACACGTGCATTATTCAGTTGCAATGATGGATATGAATTGGATGGTGCAACAACAATTAATTGTAATATAAATGGAGCATGGAGCGGTCCATTACCACGTTGTGTTGTACGAATGATCATATCGACTGATAATCATCAATCCATATTAGATTCATCAAATAATCATCAACATTTATCTGAATCAAGCCATAAAGATTTGGATAATGAAGAAAGATCGATCTCAAATACATTGCTAATATTATTGATAATTATTTTCATCTTATTATTCATTATTATTAGTATTGGTATGGTTGCATTTTGTCGTTGGCGACAACGACGTATGAATAGTAAAGTTTGGCAAAGATATTTTGGCCACTATTATCATCGACAAAGTAAAACAAATATAATGTTATCAACACATTTTGGTAGTAATTATCATCACCATCATTCTAATCATCCACATCATCAGTTAAATGGTGGATCATCAGCATCGACAACATCAACTAATAATGGTGGTGGTGGTGATCCAGTCACTATTGCGCTAAGTTCGAATGTTGGTGGTGATGGACCATCATCAAATGCAAGATTATTAAAACGTGGTAATAATCGTTCAAAATCAACATATTCCAAAACAAGCAGCATCGGTACTGGTAATGGAATTTTACAATCATCATTTTCATCGGCCGATGAAACAACTGCTGATCTAAAATCAACAGCTGAAACAATTATATCAGAACGTGCACGTACTATATCAACATATGTTGCCGATGATACTTGTGCTGAAGATGATGAATATGATGATGATGATGATTGTGGTGATTGTGATGATGATATTATTAATGATTATTCACCAACATCCATTTATAGATCTACAACATTTCCATTATCATCAACAATCGTACAACAACATTCATTACCATTAGATATTCTTGGTGGTGGCAAATCGATTGATATTAATATTGCAAAACGAACATTAAGTTCGGATAATAATAGTCATCAAATAATTAGTCAAAAGAATGCATTTGATCCAATATTGTCTAATGATTTATTCGATACAACAACAACAACTAGAAATCAATCAAATGGTGGCATTCCTGTAACTGATTTATAAATGATTTTTATTAAGTTTTTTACAACCATCAACCACTTATGGGCAGCATTTGTGTTTTGTACAAAAACTAAAACGTGATTTTTTTTCGCAGCTTCTTAATCGTTCTTCTTTTTTAAATTTTTGCATTTGAATTTTTTTTATTTTAAACTTTTCATATCATTTGTAAAATTACGATTTTATGTATTAAACAAAAAATGATTTCATTTTTTCCCTGTACATTTTTTTTGAATTTGGAAAAAAGCGCGAAATTTGAAATAAATATTTGGATTAATATCATGGATAGATGGCGATAGTGGTACTATGGAAAAAACCAACTATAGCAACATTTTCAATTTGAATTGTGTGTCCAGTAATGATGATTATAATTCAAATTGAATTAAATTAAATTAAAATGAATGAGAAAAATTTTATGATAGTCATCCTCATCATCCAGAATCCTTAATCATTCAATCAAATTTTGTCTACAATTCAAATAAATTCCGCATTATATTTCGATGATATTGGCTGAACACACAACACAACAGAACAGGGTGAATGACATTGTCAACAAAAACATATAAATAAAAATAAATAAAACTATAACCAACCAAACCAAAATAATGGTGGAATGTTGAATTTTTCCTTTTTATTTCGCCTAAAATTCACCACACACACACACACATGGCATCTATATATATTCTTGGTTGGCTGGTTTTTTATTCATTTCATTACGATAATTTATTATCATCATCATTATTATTATGGTTCTTTTAACATTATTTTTTTGGCTATTCTGATTCAAATGTGAATTCAGAAAATTTCAAATCGAGCCAGCCGACAGAATTATTTTTGGATCAAAAATTCATTATGTTCGATCTGTTGATCTCCCCTTCAATTTACCCGCAAAATCATTACCCAAACAAAATGAATGAACTTTCTGTGAAATGAATTTCATTAATTTCCTTTTCTCTTCTTCATTAGTTTTCGGGATAATATTGTTTAGTCTGCCAATTCGATCATCTAATCCAATCAGGAATTAATGGTGATGACACATGATGATGATGATATTTTTTGATTATGTCATCAGTTTCTCAATTTTTGCATTGTAACATTTTTTTTCATTCAATCGAACAATATTTGGTGAGAAAATTTAATTAAAACAAAAGGCTGATGAACCAAAAATTTGTTTTGTTTCTCTCGTTGATTAGACAAATAAATTATGCTGAAAATTCATTCAGGTCATTTTTCGAAATGTGTTTGAAAGAGTTTCATGACAAGTCAACATTTTTCATTCGACCAAACAAAAAAAAATCTTTAAAATTCAATCTTTAATTTTTTGTTTTGTTTGTTGTTGCAAAAATGAATAATTTTAAATTATTTATGATCAAGGAAAAGAAAGATAAAGGTTTTTTGTTGCTGTTGAAAATTCTTTGGTCAGTTTGATTAGATGATTTTGCTGTTTTTGTTGTTGTTTGGGTGCCATTGACACCAATAAACAACAATTTTTGTTGTTGTTTTTGTTGTTCCCTTGATCATTATCGGGACATTGACTGGCTGGCTGGAGCAGTGAATTGAAATGAATTTTGTGAAATTAAATTTTATTTTCATTCGCAATTAATTAATTGTTGTTGTGACCACAATTTTTTGTTTATCAATCAATTAATCGATTTATTAATAAAACCAAATGCAAAAAAAAAAATTATGATGACATATATTTTCAAAATAGAAAATTTTCTGAGTAAAATCTTATCTAATCGGATGTAAACAAAAAAAAATGTTCGAATCAACTATTTAAACATTAATTAACCTTTTTTGGTTAAAATATCTTTTTTTGGCTAACGAATTCGGAAAACAAACAAAAAAAATTTTATTAATCGATTCGAACGAAAAATTATCATCAAAAAAACAAAACCCGAAAGTAATTAGTAAATTTTTTTTAAACTTATCATAATTAAAATGATGATTATAATCAATGCTGATGACAACCAGCTACCGACTGCTAATGACAAACATGTTCATTTCGGCTAAAAAATGATTATCAGACTTTGGCCATGTTTCTCATAAAACGCAAAAAAATCAACAAACATTTATCACCTTGAGTGAACAAAAAAAAATAAATAAAACACCTGTGGTGAAAATTAAAATTTTTCAATTTTAAACGATTTTTTTTAAATAAATAAAAAATGATGATGATGATCGGTTATTTATACGTTCGGACGAAAATTATATATTTTCTTGGAAGTAAGAAAAAACCTACACACTATTGACTACTGAATTTTCTTCATTTGCAAAAAAGTCATCACTAAAATTTATTTAAAAAAAATTTCAAAATTCTGAACTGAAAATAAAAAGAATCCGAAAATACAAGATATTTTCGATCAAGTTCCGGAAAGAAATAATTTATTTCTATTTTGTTATTCATTTTTTCAATTAACAAATCACGATCTTTTAAAATAATAATTATTCAACGAAATACAATGATGATGGAATGATAATGAATCGTTTTATGAAACTTAGCCAACTTTTTTTTGTTGAAATGGTTTGTTGATTTTCCTTATTATTCGTCATATAAAAAACCTAAAAAACTAAGCAAAACAAATCGCAAATTGATGAAAAAGAGGCTCTCCGACAATAACGAGAAAAAAGAAAGAAATAAAGATAGGTAGATTAGATAGGTAGGTCATGGTTTGATAGTAGTAATTATCGATTAACAAACCATCCATCCATTCAATTCATTCATTTGATTATTATCATCATCTCAATGTGTGTGTGGCCATCAATCTCATAAATCTTTTCTTGTTTTTTTTTCATTAACTTTTCTTATTTAGCTAAACAAGAATCCAAGTTTTTTTCTGCTCGTTCAGTTTATCAATTGTTGTTTGGTCAAAAAATGATGATAATAAATCTGTGGAAAAATATAAATATTTAATGATGTCACATAGTCGACACTTTAATGGATCTTTTTTTTCTTTCTTTCAGGCATGTAATAAATTTGGTGTGTACGTGCAAACAACATCAAAAGAAAATAATTTGTTTTTCTCTTTTCTTTCTCTCCGGTTGAATGGTGTTAATGTCCATTCATCATTTCTTTTCTCTTATAATTGGACAGGATGAAATTCTTCTTTGTGTACAAACCAGGATTCTTGGTTGATTGTTTTTTCGAATGAATCATCAATAATTATGATGAAAAAAATCAAGTAATGTGATTCAATCACAAACAATCAGGGAAATGAAATCATTAAAATCAACATTATGATTTTGTTATCGTTTCTGATGATGATGATGAGGATTCGTTATTATTATTTTCAATCAATCAAGATCATCACCATGATAACCATAATGATGATGAGAAAAAAAAATGTTATTTCGGATTTTATTTCTGGTTGCACCACTCTCCAATGATGCTGATTAGTCTTGATTGAACTTGAACTTGTTTTTGTTGTTTAATCGATTATTATAAAAAAACACTAATCTAATCAATCAATCAAATCGATTAATAATTATGTCTTGAATGTTTGGATAAATTGATTTTCTCAATCACCATATCAACTTCATGTTTTTTGTTCAATTACTCTAGTTATCGAGATCTTGTTCAAC
This sequence comes from Dermatophagoides pteronyssinus, assembly GCF_027571235.1. Taxonomy (NCBI): domain Eukaryota; kingdom Metazoa; phylum Arthropoda; class Arachnida; order Sarcoptiformes; family Pyroglyphidae; genus Dermatophagoides; species Dermatophagoides pteronyssinus. Next base: position 110,585 of record NW_027461528.1, read on the forward strand.
AACAACAGTGTGCTACATCATTAAATCCTCATTCTATTCAATATGATTGTGATTCACACACACACAAGCATCACCGGTTGTAAAAAAACAGACAACAACAACAACATTAAACCGGGCGGGGGAGCCATGATTTTCATGATGGAGCCCAAACATTGAAAAAAAGAATGCTCTTTTGTACTGGCTGTGTGTGGTTGTGGTTGATTTCTGTCAATATGTGTGGATTTATTGTGGAATTTGTTTGAAATTCAATTCTTTGAATTGATCAATCGATGACCAATCAATCGATATACATCTATCTCTTTGGACTATATTTGGTTCATTTTTTCATAATTTTAAAAAAGCTTTTTCAAAAATTTGAAAATCATAAAATCATCCGATTAAAATAGATTTTTGTTCTGTATTAAAATCATAAATTTTTCTTACTGTTGTTGTTGTTGTTAATGTGTTTCTTCATTTAAAATCATCATCATCTTCAAAGATGAACATTTTTTAAAGTGCCATATATCCATAATCAAAGAATCTTCATGTTTTTTTCTTTCTTAAATAATTTTTAAACCAAAAAAAACACCAAAATAAATAAACACACGCATAGAGTAAATATTCTTCCAATTCAAAGAAGATTATACTAATCATCATTGGATGATGATGATGACATCGACATGTTCATAATCATAACATTATTATTATCATCATAAAATTCTATGTACGAATATTCATTGCTTGTTTTCTCTCTTCGTGTTTCTCTTTTTGCTGTTCACAATGCTGTTGTTGATATGGATGTTTGTTTGATGTTGGTGATGATGATGGTGGTGGATTGAGCGCAAGTCTAACCGACGACGACGATGATGATGACGATGTCGATGCTGTTTTCGGGCGTCTCATCATCATCATCATTATCATCAACAACATTTTTCTCACATTTCATCTTCAGTGTTCGTTTAGTTCGTTCATCATGATGGTTGGTTGATTTAGTTGATTGTTGTTTTTGATAGAGATTGGTCTGTTCGGTGTGATATTTTAGTTGTTTGTTTTTTTACTTAGTTCATTAATGAAAATGATATGATAATGTTTGTTTGATTTGGTCGATTCTCAAATGTTATCATCATTCTTGAATGAAGAAGAAAAAATATCCTGATGATGATCGTCGTTTTGGTGAATGGTGAATGATGAATGGTGATGGTGTCCATTGACAGTACGTTGACACACACACACAATGATTGACTTGTTTATTCTCCGTTTTTGATTTTGATTTTGTTTTTTTGAAATAAAATGAATGATGATAATGGATTTGAAAATATTTTCATTTCGAACATATTTCCTGTGTTGATTCGAATGTTTTTTTTGTTCGATTACAATCGATAGTATCGATTTACATTGTTGATTCGACCATTCTTTGATTAATCGATCGAATCGGTTGATTTTGGAGAAAAAAATGTCATCATCATTATTATTATTATCATCGATAATAATGATTTTTTGATCGGAAATCCGATCTCGCCGATCATTATCATCAGCACTGATTGTGTTCAAATGTGAATTTTTTTTTCGTTTTGTTTTGTGCAACATCACTGTCAAATTTAAAAAAAAACGGAAAAGGTTAAAATCATTTATGAAAAGGATAGTATTAAAAATTCAATGTTTAAGGCGATCATCATCGATCGATAATCGATTGAAATTTGTTCATCACCATCATCGATATTATTCGAATATGAAGAATTTGATTCGTTCATCATCATCATCATCAAAACATTCCTTTATGTTGATATTATTATCATTAATATTGTTATTGATGATTGAAAATTTATCTGCCACTACTATTCATCACCAACATCAACAAAAACATCATCATTCGAATAATAATGATAATGGTATGTATCCAATTCATTTAATTAGCATGGATTAATCGTGTTTAAGAAAAAAAAACATTTAGTTAATTACCGTGAATGTGTTGTTAAATTTGTCTCTCGTTTTTTTCTTCTCTTCAATTCAATTGAATGAAATGAATAAATTTTGCCATAATTCCGGGTCTCATCAGCCAACAACAACGATAGCAATAGACGACAGCCAAGTACAATCATTTTCATAATAAAACAGAATTCAAAAAAAAGTGTTAACATTGTCGAAATTCTATATATATGAAAAATAACAATACCATCATTTAGTTTGTCTGTCTGTCAAACAATGTGTTGTTTAAACAACAACATTGTTTATTCATCATTTTTACAAAACAAGAATTATGAAATGAAATGATAAACGATGGTTAAGGAATTGATCATTTTTCATTGAAAAACATTGTTTCAAACTTAAAGAGTTCAAAGAACTGAATTCTTTTGACAATGATGATAATGATAACCATTTCATTGAACTGATCCGGATTCATAAATTTTCAATTTAAATTTTTTTCATTTTAAATTTCAATGTCGAACACGAATATTAAGATTAAACAAACTGTCAAGTTAGATTGTGGCTTTGATTTCAAAATTAATTTCCGAATTCGACACCCACACAATGATGATGAAAATGAAGGATTAATGAATTTTCGAATATTTCATATTGCACGATTGATAAGCCTCTCTCTTTATCTCTGTCTCTGAGTAGCCTAAAAACATAGATTTAAAAATGGATTGTCATGGTGATGGATTTTTTCAAACCTTTTTTTGGTTGATTATGTTCTTCCAGTAGCTTTTTTGTTGATTGCATTTTTTCACCCACACCACCTTTAAATCCCACATGCACAAAAATTTTAAAATTTTAATTAAATTTTTTTGGAATTTTTTTTCAAAAAAAAAGATTGGTGGCTGATAAATCAAACGAAAACATTCGAAATAAAAAAACATTCGAATGTTGACAACAATTTGGATCGAAATAGCCATAGAAATATATCATCATATCACTATTTGGATGAAAATAGAAATCGAATGCCAATATTATTGTTATTGATTCGACCATTATTAAGGATACGAAAAAGCGAAAATTTATCATCTATAGAATTGGTGATTAATCTGAAAAATCAATCATTTTCATCGATAAAAACACTGCCAAATTTATTGATGACTGCCTTTGAAAATTATTCATTATCAATCAATTTAACTGCCCAAAAATATCGACAATCAAATGATCGACATCAACAATTTTGGTCACCAATTTATGCCGTACAACAAACAAACGAAAATGAACAGGATTTTTTCGAAACAATCGAACAACAATGGCAAATTAATCAATCATCATTATTCTATACGGATAATTTATTGGAATTATTTCATCAACAAACAGATCGCAAACAGCAAAAACTATGTCAATTATTTACCAGCAATGATAATGGTGATCATCGGAAACATTATCATCAAACAACCATTCAAATATGTACGGATGGTTCAATGGTAAGTTTATGAATTATCAACAACAGAAACAAAATTCTTTTTTTTTCCTTGAACGAAGGCTTTATTTTTTCCATTGCCTTGCCTTGGATAATATTCTTTTTCATTTAATCATTATAGACATAGACATATGCGGAAAAAAATGGCTAAAAACATTACATTTTCAAAAGTTTTTAGGAAAATATAATCAAAAAACAACGAAAAGAAAAAAGAAAATCCAGAAAATCGAAATAAATCGAATGTTTTTAGCATGTGTTCCGTGTGTATGGTGTTTGTTGTATAAGACGCCAATATCCAAGGACATTTATAGCACACATCCATTCATATCCACATTCATTCATTTAGACTAGACCAGACATCATCCATTCTCCAATTCACCACCATCCACCAATGTTGATGATACTGAATGAATTTTTCCTCAACAAAATTATAAATTCTTCATCATCTTTGATGCTGCTGCTGGTGGTGGTGGTGGCTTCAGTTGCCGATTGGCAAAATTCCCAAAAAACAAAAACAAAAATCGAAAATCAAAAATACAGACAAATTTTGCCAATATTTTTTTTGTTTGCCGGTTCACAGTATTTACACAGACTGCAGTGTTTTTGTTTGTTTGATCAAATCAATAATTGTTTTTTTTTTTTTGGTTTTTTATAAATCAAAAAAAAAAAAAAATTCCGGCAATTTATGAGAAAAATCGATGATGAATTTTGACCAATTTAATTTCTTTTTTTTCTTGAATAATCAAACAAAAGGCCATTGCCATTTTGGCAAATTGACAATGACATCTTTTGTCATTGTCTCTACCCCTTTTGGACACTATTTTTTATTTTTTTCTGTCTTTGTTTTTCGTTGGTTAATTTGATTAATTTGTTCTGTTTAGTTTTTTCGGTTTCAATGACATTTTTTTCAGACATTTCAATTTAGTTCAATGACAATGACCCTGATGAATTTTGATCATTTGATTTGATTTAAATTGAAATTAATTAAAATGATGATATGACTGACTGACTAAAAGAATCGTAAAATTTTATTGCCGAAAATTATTCCCAGCAATTTCCAGTAAACTTTCTTTGAATTAAAATGAATGAAAAAGGCCGAAATTAAAACATGTCTGTTGTTTTTTTCAAACATTTCCCGAATTCAATTCCCGTGTGTGTGTGTTAATTACAATCCAATTATAGAAGTGGCTTGTTTGTTTGTTAATGAATTCCTGGTTGTTCATTTTGTTTTTTCTTTTTTGTTTCGCAAACGAATCAGGAAAACCAGATATCACCACCGCCAGAATTCAAGATCAATTTTTGTTCAAACACAGAAACAAAATTGATGAAATACAAAATATCAAACACAGGAAGAGAGAGAGAAACACAAAACTATTTTTATCCAATTTAACCACCCAAGCCAACAAACGAAACGAAAAAAATTGATTCTTTTGTGTTCTTGTGATTTCTGGTTTGATTTTGGTTCCTGGTTTTTTTTTATTTTTAAAAAATTTCAATTTTAATAATAATAATAATAACATGACATTCAATACTTGTAATTGATTGAATTTTCTCTTTCTTTTTTTCCATTGAAAATGATGAATGAATTTTCTTTTTTTTTTTGTTTGCTCTAAAGATTGATTTATTGATCATCATCATCATCATCACCCCTTTTCTTTTCAAACAGAAATGGAAAGTTACCTCCCATCATTATCATTATTAATGATGATGATAATGGCAGGGCTGTGTGTGTGTGTTTAACATCAAACTATTTCTGTGTTAGTGGGTGGTTTTAACGATTGATTTAAAAAAAATCAATCAATCAATCAAATTGAAATCAAATAATAATTGTTTTTTTCACTTTTGTTTTTCTGTTGTTGAGAAATAGAGGGGAGGGAAGGGAGGGGTTATTGTTTGATACAATGTAACAAAATTTTGAGGAGAAAAAATTCAATCCATCAATCAAATTTCTTTCTTTCTGTTGTCCTATATTTTTAATGTTTTTTGTTTCTAATTTTGTTTTTAGAACGGTATCATAACATTAATGGATGATGGGGGTCATATTTTATTGGAAACAGAACAACAACATTGTTTTGATCATTTGCAATTCCTGACTGATGATGATAATTGGACATTATTATCTTGTGAACATCGATTAAAATTTATTGGAAATTTTTTTAATCAATCACCATTACGAGGACAAAAACATCGATTAAAAAGATCATATTCATCTGAACGTACAATTGAAATGTCTATCGTTACTGATTTATCAATGTATCTTTATCATGGAAATTCATTACGTAATTATGTTTTTACATTGATTGCAATGGTAATGTTTTTTTTTTTTTTTTGAAGAAATTCAATCCAATTTCGATATTAATTTTTTACCTGGGTAATTATAAATTTAATAGGTATCACATTTATTCAAACATTCAAGTATTGGTAATGAAATTAATATAAAATTGATAAAATTAACATCATTAATGGATGAACAACCAGAAAACAATTGGTATGGTTCAGCACATAAAACATTACGGCATTTTTGTCGTTGGCAATATGAACATAATCATCATGATGATAAACATCAATTACATTATGATACAGCAATTCTATTAACAAAAATTGATTTATGTAGTAAAAATGATTATAATCCTAATCCCAATCATCATCATCATCATCATCATAATGATAATGATTATCGTCGAACAACAACAACATCAACATCATCAACACGTTCATCATCGTGTGATACATTAGGCTTGGCACATTCAGGACAGATTTGTGATCCAGAAACAAGTTGTGCGATTGTTGAAGATAATGGTTTAAGTGCTGCATTTACTATTGCACATGAATTAGGTCATTTGTAAGTTTTCGTTTTTGGGTGCCAGGAACAAACTTTTATTCATTTTTTTTCGTTTGAAATAGACTTGGTGTGCCACATGATGATGAAGAACAATGTAAAAGATTTTATGAACAACAACAAACCATCAATGATAATTATCATTATAATAATCATTTAAATAAAAATGATAAACAAACTGAATTCAATGTTATGGTTCGTATGATTGATTCCAATAGTCATATGTGGAGTTGGTCATCATGTTCAAAACATTTTATTACCGAATTTCTTGAGTAAGTTTTAAAAAAAATCAATTTTTAATTCATTTTTTGTTCAAAATTTCATTCCAACATTTAGTTCCGGACATGGTGATTGTCTTTTGGATAATAATTCAATGGATATACGACAATCATCATCGTCAATCGATTCAAATATTCACCATCATCATCATCATGATACATTTCGTCGTCGTTCATTTTTCGATTCAAAATATTCAAAATTACCTGCCGGTACATTGTATAATGCTGATGAACAATGTCGTTTAGTATTTGATCGTAATTCAAGTATTTGTTTAGATATGCCATATTGTAAAAAATTATGGTGTACATCCAATACTGTTGGTGGTTGTCGTACACAACATATGCCATGGGCTGATGGTACCGAATGTGGTAATGGTTATTGGTGTCAACAAGGACAATGTGTTCGTATTGATACAACACGATTACAACCAATCAATGGTGGTTGGAGTGAATGGTCATCATGGTCAGAATGTTCATTATCATGTGGTGGTGGCATACGAAAATCACGACGTGATTGTACAAATCCTAATCCACAATATGGTGGTAAATTTTGCTTGGGTGAACGTATACGTTATGAATCATGTAATCTAGAACCATGTCCATATCAATCAAGATATGAAGATTCACGTGCAAAACAATGTGCAGAATATAATCGTTATAATTTAACATGGACACCTAAATATGATGGGATTCAATCTACTGATGTTTGTTCGCTGTATTGTCAATCAAATTCAGGTGAATCATTAAAGCTGAAACCAAAAGTAATTGATGGTACACCATGCACACCTGAATCATTTGATATTTGTGTAAATGGAAAATGTTTAATGGCCGGTTGCGATCGTATACTTGGTAGTTCGCGTCATATTGATTATTGTGGTGTTTGTGGTGGTAATAATTCAACTTGTCGTGAAATTAATGGACAATTCAAACCACGAACTGTTCAACATGGTTATACATTTGTTCTATCAATACCACCGGGTGCAGCAAATGTTGAAATTATTAAGGAACCATCATCTGATAATTGGTTAGCATTACGTGGTGAATATGGTAATTATCTATTGAATGGACATTTCACCGTTAATGTTTATGAACGCAAATGGTATTATGGTGATACAACCGTAGAATATTCTGGTACTAAAACATATGGTTATGAACGTATCAATATTACACGATCAATACAAAATCCATTACATTTGGAAATACTTTGTGTTGGTGAACTACATCTGCCGACAATAAATTATAATTTTGCTGTAACATCTGATAATCAATATATTAATTATCAATGGAAAATTGATCCATATTGGTCAACATGTAATAAAGTATGTAATGGCGAACAAGAACGTCGACCATATTGTTGGGCACAGATGCGTTCATCATGGCTGATGGATACCACATCAAGATCGCCACAAATTTCCGAAATAAAAGTTTCAGATAATTATTGTGATCAACAACAACGTCCTGCAACTGAATATCGTGTTTGTAATGGTCATTGTGAATTAGAATGGCATATTCATTATCGAAGCCATTGTTCATCAAAATGTGGTCAAGGTTTTCGTACGTTAAAAATTAATTGTACACAAATATTTCATAATCATAATGAACGTATTTATATTGATGATTTTTATTGTTATCATTTGGGAGCTAAACCTTCGGAAACAGAAAATTGTACCGGTAATAGTGATAACAGTAATGATTGTCATATTTCATATCAATGGCAATATTCGGATTGGTCACAATGTCAAATATTTAATCAACAACAAAAACATCAACATACATGTGGTCAAGGACAACAAAATCGTATTGTTAATTGTATATCGACAATAACAACTTATCCAGATTCCGGTAATAATAATCCAATGAATATTCAACATTCAAATGTTGATCATGAATTATGTCGACAATATTTATCAACTGAACCAATATTGCTACAATCATGTCAGATTGAATGTCCACGTTGGAAAATTGATCAATGGAGTCAATGTAAAGGTAGCTGTACCACCAATACCGGCAATAACAATGGAGAAAAATATCGAAAAATTACCTGTTGGCATGCCGATCAACAAATTTCGGATGCTTATTGCGAACAAATTGAAACAAAACCAATCGAAAGAATTAAATGTGAATTAACTGAATGTCAGCAAAATTTTTATCATCATCAACAACAACAACATTTAGATAATCGATCAAGATCGATAATTGAAGCCGCTCAATCAATGATTGAAAATAATGAAATTTATAGTTATGATCATCATGATATTGATCAATCATCGTTAACATCATTCATATGGCAATCAGGTGAATGGTCATCATGTGATATACTATCACAATATGTACGTGAATATCATAATCGTTTTACTGAAAATTTTTATCAACCAAAATGTTTTGAATCAATTGATCAGGCAAATCAATTACGTGAAAGTTTTTTACCATTATTTCATTTAAATAATAGTCTATATTCAAATTCATATCAAGATCTTGCCAATTTACTTGGTTTAGATATTAAAAAATTAAAACGTCGTCGTTATGTTGCATGTATTAATCAACAAAATCAACAATTAACAACCGAAGATAAATGTGATCAAAAGTTGAAACCAAATTCAGAAGAAAATTGTCCCATTGAACAAAATTTATTAAAATTAATGCCAGAATTTAATCTTAATCTTTGTCCACCATCAACGACGACAACTAAAGATTTATTAATTTTAAATGAAATTGATTCGTCCAGATCGAATAATATTCAACAACAACATGATAATAATGATCATCGAACATTTATTGAACATATGGAATGGCGTACAAGTGAATGGAGTGAATGTTTTTGTGATTTAAATCGACGAAAATTTCTAAGAAAACGTTCCATACATTGTATACGATTAGCTGATGGAAATAATATTCCAGATGAATATTGTTATCATAATCAGCAATTATCTGGGGACAAACCAAATGAAATTGAAGAATGTCAAATGACGATGACAATGACAAATGCAAATGAATGTGATCCATATGCAAGGCAAATGTTACATGAACAAACTGAAATTGATCAATTTAATTATCGTTATTCTTTATCACCAACATCATCAACTACCTCAAAACCATCCATAATGATAATAACACCAACAACAACCGCAAAAACAGCACTAATATCTGCAGAACATCAAATGTCTCCGTTAGTTTCTGATTTGTCGACCATCAATCATCAACAACAACAACAAATATCACTGCCATTAAACAATGATGATAATGGTGGTTGGACAGAATGGTATGATTGGAGTGAATGTTCAGTAAAATGTGGTAATGGTATACAAACACGTGAACCAAAATGTTCATTGTTGAACAACAAAATGAATTCAAAACAGCCAAAACAAAATTCTTTATGTGATGAACGAAAACGACCACAACAACAATATCGTCAATGTCATCGTATTTGTGATATATTTCAATGGCATTATTCAGATTGGTCGGAATGTCATGCTGAATGTGGCCAAAATGGTTTTCGTATACGAACAGCTGAATGTCGTGATTGGACTGGTACACGTGTTTCAAATCATTTTTGTGAAAATATTGATCATCAATCAAATAATCATCAACTAAAAGAACAATGTTATCGTTTGGATTGCAATAATAACAATAACAAAAATAAACTTGTTTGGCGTACTGGTCAATGGTCAGAGGTATTGGAAACTGATGATGATGATGACTATAATAATGATTATAATAATGATACAATAAGGTTGAATTTTATTTATTTATCAAAAAAAATTAATGATTTTTTCTTTTTTTTTCTTGCAAAATTTCTTCTCTTTTCCCTTCTTTTTCTTTTTATTATTTTGTTTTTCATCGGTTTGCTTTGTTTTGTTTTTTATTTCGTTTTCGCTTATCCCAAACAAAAAAAATTATTTATTTGCCGCTTTGAATTTTGGACACTTACCCTACCTAACCACCAAATACACAATACAAAAATAGTGCACAAAATCATGCGGATATGGTCAACAATTACGAACAGTTAATTGTCATCGTATCAATAAGTTTGGTGTTATTGATCCAAGACCATTAGAAGATAATCATATCAATTCACTATTACCACGTATTCGACGTTTTCAATCAAAACAGTCACAATTTTCAATCAAACGATCAAAAAAGGAACGAAGACAACGACATCGAAGACAAAATCATAATCATCAAAATTATTATTATTCTTATCAAGTAGATGATTCCGATAATAATAATTATCATCAAAATTACAATGATATCATGGATAATTGGTGTGATATTAATAATAAACCCATCGATTCACAAACATGCAATCTTGGTGCTTGTTTTCAACCATTATCAATGGCTGATGCATTTGTATGGCGTACTAGTGAATGGCAAACGGTATGGATGATTTAAATGATTTGAAACACATGACTAAAGTGCAATTTGTTTTATCCACATGAACAGTGTTCATCACCTTGTGGTTTTGGTCATCAACGTCGTAAAGTTTATTGTTATTCACAACGTACAAAACAACGTGTTGATCGATCAAATTGTGATGCACGATCAAAACCGGAAAAACGTCGTCAATGTAATCTACGTAGCTGTATGTTTTTGATTCTAAATTTATTTCATCAATGATTAATATATGTTCAATTCAGGCGAAGTAATTTCATGTCAAGATCGTCGTGATCGTACACGAATACGTAAAGATGGTATCTATGAAATATGGATACAAGGAACACAGATTCGTGTCTATTGTTATGGAATGAATTTCCTGGAAAAACCATTAGAATATTTATTATTAAATGATGATAATTATTCGGAATCTATGAATCTTTATGGTACTAGGTATGTTTGTTTGATTAAATTCCAATACATTATTGATTATTTTGTTACCAGTGATTGCTCAAGGAGATATCAACAACAACGACATCCAAAATCGATCATTCATTTTAAATATGTTCGATTTGATGTATTATCTATGCAACTTTTTGGTATGTATTTTTGTATGATTATCTCTAATCTAATCTAATAATCCAATTTAGTAAATGATACACGATTATCAATGATCGATGATAATCTGAATCATCAATTTCAACCTATTGGTTATGGTCAAGCATTCATTCATGGTTGTCCATTAAGTGTACATCATCATCATGATAATTCTGCTAACAGTATTACTAATTGTTATTTTTCAAATGATCAACCAAATCTTTATCATTCGAGTACAATGGCTAATCTTAAATCAATGTTCAGTATTAATCTACAGAAAACTGGATTAATTATCGATAATAATGATATTGATCAATGGATTATTGATGATGGTAACAATAATGTTTTGGATAAAAATATTCATATTAGCCAAGTAATTATTATTCATGTTTACAAAATGAATTTTTGACTCAAATTCTTTTTTTTCTTGTTCACAGAATGGTGAAAAAATAATCGGATATTGTAGCTTTAAAATGGAAAAACTGCCAATAAAAATTGCCGCATCCATTTCGAATTGTCGTGTTGGATGTCGACCAATCAATAATATTATCCCCTTACGTATACCGTGAGAATATATTTTTGTTTCTCCTGAACATGTAATATATTTTTTTAGGCCCACAATGTGCATTCAACAATATTATTTGTAAATTTATTTATTTATTTTTTTTGTACAGATTCATCAGCTAGTCTTTATAGTATTATTTTGTACAATAATTTTGTGGTCACTTTTAAATAGTACATTATTTTGTCTAATTAAATATCATTAATTAATTGAATTGATTAGAACGATCATGAGCAATAACCATATGGATTAATTCATGAAAATAATCCAATAAAATTTGGCTACGATCATCCATAAATGGCCATGTACGTTTTGCATTACATGGCAATATTTCTGATTTGAAACGAATTTTTTTCATTGCTAAACTAGCAATAAATCTTGCAACAAGTTTTGAATGTTGATGATGATGAGAATCATCCGAAATGGGTGATGATAATTTGATTATAAAACGTGCAAGATATTCCAAAGTAAATCGTGTACCAATTTCAATTGAATGAAAACAATTAATAAAATTCTGTTTTGGTCGTTGTTTTTTATAATTATTCAATTTGACAATAATTCGATTATTCAATATTGGTACATCAAACATTTCAAACCAAGTCATCAATAAGGCGGATAATATTTTAACATCTGTTTCGAATCTTAATCGGTTCCAACCGCTTGGTTTATTATTAATTTCACGTTGATAATCAAGAATTTTTTTCATAAATTCTTGATCATCATTTTTTGGCTGTTCAATCAATGCTTCAATGATTGTCTGTTGTGATAATTTTGTTGATGAATTATCAAATGATGATGATGATAATGTGGATGATGATGCAGATGCAGATGATGATGAATTAAATAGATCCGAATCAAATATCATACTAGCACGATGTTCAGCCATTAATTTTGATGAATCCATATTATTCAGATTTTCCATATCCTTCGCATCTGTTATCTGTTCATCACGTACATCATTTACATTATCGGTTAATGCATCGATTAAACGTTGTTCATCTTCTTGGCTATGTCTTCGTTGTGATGTCGATGATAATGATGATGATGATGATACACTTTTTGTTCTTAATTTTGTACCATTTTTTTGATCATCCATAAGAATTTTTTCATAATCAATTTCTACTGATGAATGATATGGATGACTTAGATAATTATGTGTGAAATTTTCCCACTCTTCTTTTGAATCATTCAAACGATTTATTTCGGTATTGATCGTTGTTTTCACTGTTGGTGTTGTTTTTGTTGTTAATTGAAGAAGTTTTTCACAAATAATGAACACAATTTTCGGTATATAACGTAAAATTCTTAATTCTTTACCATGTAATAGACGATTTTGTCGATGAAGAAATTCTTCCAATGTATTCGGCATTATTGATCGTATTGATGATGATGATAATTTATTATAAACAATAAAACAAGGTGCAATATAATTGGCAAACTTAAACAATATAGAAATCTGACTACGTGATTGAATTGAATTTGGTCGTTTTGATCGTACGAAGTTTATTGCATCCATCACACGACAACGAAATGTATAGATCAAAAATGCAGCAATCAATGTACCAGTACGACCAAGACCAGCATGACAATGTATTGCAACACGACCCTGATATAATGCAAATGTCAATACTTTAACCATATCGGCCATAGATTCTTCATTGATATCAAGAAAATCTCTCCATTTATAGTTGTAAAAATATACTGATAAATGTTTTCATTTGAGAGAATCAAAAAGTTTTTAATTAATCAAACCGATAAAACACTTACTATTATTATCCATAAATATTTTTGGATCATAAGTAAAACCACTGGTCGTTTCTAATGGTGGACCACAATTAGCATGTTCACCTGGTTCCTGTAAATTTATAATCGTATTGATACCCGATTGACGGAATAAATCAATAAGATTATCATTGAAAATCATATCGGTATTTGGTCTGGCCATTGCCAATATATTATCGGTTATCCAATGTGAATATAATGGTTCTAATGCACGATCTTCAATTGGCCATCCATCTGGATTATCATATTTACAACGACGTCCACCACAAAACATTGAACATTGTAATTGATTACTAGTTGATCGACGTAATAGTTCGGCCAATTTATTGTGTCTATTCGAATGAGCAACAAAAAAAAATTCTATATCCGCGACTTTTACACAAATAACGTACCTGATTGAAGCTCGATTAAAATCAATTTTTGGATGATGATTATTCAATAATGTTATCGATAATGATGATGGTAATTGATCTTCAACATTCATTTTTTTATCTTGAAAATTTTTTTTGAATCAACCAAACTGGACGAAAGCTTTTTTTTTCACTGAAGTTAAATAACAAAAAAAAAGAAAAGAAATTGTTTTTGTTTTGGCTTGTTTTTTTCGGTTTGTTTACATACGGAAAAAAAATTAAAATATTACGCATTTTCCTGGGTGTTTTTTTTCTCTTTCTCTCGTTTACCGACAATGAATCAATCATATTTTTTATCTGACATATAGAGTGTATGAAAATTGACAAATTTCGTGTCTTGTTTTGAGTGTTCCATCATGATTATGAATGATGAAATAACCATGAAACATGAAACAATAACAATAACAATAATGATGACGACATTTTTTCACCCAAACTCGAATATTCTCGAGTTAATAAAATATCATCATAAAAGATATCTTATCTTGAAGATATTTTTATCGTTTTTTTTATTTGTTTCTACAGGAAAAAAATATGCATAATAATCATGATGATGATGATGATGACCAACTTTTTTTTTCTATTTCCCGATAGAGTTTTTGCATGTTTTTCATTCATTTCATTTCACAAAAAACACAACCACAAATGAAAATCAATTATTATTGGATAAACAAAAAAAAAAAAAAAAAAAAAACAATATTCTTGGTAATTTAAAATTCAAGAATCTGGATTTTTTCATCTTTTTTATATTTATTCGTCTGTTTCTAGTTGTAACATGGAATATTTTTTGTTTGTTGTATTACAGAAAAAGATAAAACAAAAACAAATAAAAAATTATTACAATTAAATTATCATGTTTTGTTGTTTGTTATTTCTTTGTTAATGAAATATTAGTAAAAAAAGGGACAACATTTTTTTCTTTTTGGCTAACTATACCGCTAGAATAGTTGATTTTGAATGGGTTTTTTTTGCAAATAATATTCAGTGGTAATAAAGTTGTTGTTTTTGGTTGAAAAAATTGGAAGATACAACAAGAATGGTAATGGTAATGTATCATGGCAACAACAACAACAAACAAAAAAACAAACAAAAAAAATCGATTCATCACTTGATGATGATGATAATGATGAAAGGAAGTTGCAAGAGTATGGTTTTTGTTTGCTTAATGACCTTGTAAAATTTCGATTTTTTTTGTTGAAAATTTTTTTTTAAATAAGAAATATTCTAATCATTTCGACTAGCAGCAACCTGTGTATGTTTATTAGTAATGGTGGTTTATCACAATTAATTTTTGGAATTTTTTAAATTTTGAAAAAAATGTATGAGAATCTCTATTGATGAATCAGATGATAAGAACAATTATTATATCGACTATTATTGTTATTATTTAACGATGATAATTTGATGGTAGAATTATTTGTAGCATTGGTAGTTTTGTTGTTGTTGATAATAAGTGACCATAATAGAATTAATAATTTGAGCAATGAATATGATAATAATATCACTAATTGACCGGCATATATTGCTATTATAAATGATAATGATAAACTTGATTGATTCCATGTTTGGTTTTGCGTAGGAACGAAAGAAAAAATAAAGAATTTCGTAAATGTCAAGATATTTTTTGTTTACAAAATTGTACTCACTTAATATCAAAATAAACTTCACTACAATCATCCGGTACAAGTAGAAAATCATAAAGTATATATGTATGACATATTGTTGTTATATTTAGATAAATATTAAATAATAAGGCACCAATTAAACAAATATGTATGGCCATATAATAACGTAAACTAATCCAGCCATGAATACAACAGCCAATCCAATAGCAATATAAATGCCAATCATCTATCGAAGATATTTGTCGTTGATGGCCATGATGATCATGATGATCGTTGTTATTATTGTTGTTGGCGGTGGTCAATATTGGAATCGAATGATCATGATGATCATGTGGATGATGATAATGTTTTGAATGTTTTCGTAGATGAATTATCATTAAAACAGCAATAGTAATTAGCGATAATAGTGAATAATTTTCCCAAATTGTTATCTCTAAAAACGGTACAACTATATATTCGAATACAGATCTGTTTTGTTTAAGACGAGAAAATTCAAATTAAAAGGTGAAAATCTTACCATTAAAATTTAACTTACAAAAATATGAAAAATGTTGATATTGCCCATGATATGAAAAAATTTGTTTGTAACTTTTTCTGTTCATTATTATAAATATGATGATCAAATAAATATAATGATATTGGTATGGAAATTATGGTAAATATTATTGTAGCAAATCGACCAAATGTTGATAAACCAATCAATATTGATAATAGAATTGGTGGTAAAATTATTTCCATAAATTCTTTCCGAAAATTCTCATTTTCATTCATTTTTCTTTGATATTTGTATATGAATTGATGAAAAATATGTTTCATGTTTTGTTGTTCATTTGCAAAAAAAAACAAAAATGAAAAATTGACCAGATTAATTCAATGAGAATAATAAATTGCTGTTGTTGTTGGAAGAAACACCCAATATGAATTAGGCATCAAAATTAGCCATCATAATCATTATGATGAGTATATTTGGAAGTCAAGATTTAATCATTTTTTGAGTGAAATCATCAAGTATTTGATTGTAAATTGAGATAAATTTTGTCTCTGTTAAAATGTAAACAAACAAACAAATTTCTTATAAAAATTGAAATTATTTTGAAAATGTACAAACCTTTGATCGATTTATTGAAAGTACAATTACCAAAATGATAATGATGATTTGGAATTTAGAAAATGGAAAAAAATTTTATTTTTATTTTTGGAAAAAAAACTTTTTCGAATGTTTTTTGTTTTTCGATTTTCCAAATGAGAAAAAAACCGGCTGGCTGAGTAAAAATAGACGGCGATTTTCACTTTGTGTGAAAATAGAATCGAATCGATTTTTCGCTGGTTCGCCCACATTCGAAACTTTTTACACAAAAGGATATTCTCTTTTTCGTTTTTCCCGATTTTTGGATTTGATTTTTTTTTGAAGAAATTTTTTCTTTTTTTAGAAAAATTCAATGTATTTTTCTTTTAATTTTAATTTGAAAGAAATGCTGGTAAGCGTTATTATTATCATTCAACTAACGAATCTTGTCCGGAAGTTTGACATTGAACAATGTACAAATCGATTATTAATTACAGTTTTTTTTTGTAAATTCAAGGTTCATGAAAAAAAGATGAACAAACAAATGAACGAAAGAACGAATTCCGGAACGAAATTAATCGGCTAAACAAAACAAACGCGACAAACAATTCTTGGATCCATGATGATTATGATGATCATGATTGCTCCGAAATTTGATGATGATTCAGAAACATGCGCGCCTAATCATCATCATCATCATCATTATCATCAAATGTCTTGGTTTTTCCATAACAAAAATGATGTTCCAGATGAAAATTTTTTCAAAAAAAAAAACTTTGGGCAAAATTTTATTCTGTTTAACGATAATGGGGCGGTGGCCAAGTGACCTGGATTCCTAAAAAAAATTCATTTTTTCATAAAACGACTCATTTATCGACCACAATAACAACAACGACCAATTTTTTTTATTCGCCCAATAAAATACCAATCATCATCATCATCATTGAAAATTCAGTGAACTTTAAATAGAGAAAAAAAATATTATGAATTTTGTGTATGTAACATTCATTCATACGGCTCGTCGATCATCTCCATCATCATCATTTGAATGGAATTTTTCTTGTTTGGTTCTCTGTGTGTATAAGATGTTGTTCATCCAAAAAATGATGATGATGATAGTGGTTGTTGTTGTTTAGCAAGATATCAGAGAAACGATGTAAAAAATGTAATTCTTTCGTTTCGTTTCGTTTTACATGTTTCCAGTCGAAATAATATCCATCCGGCAACAGCAACAACAACAACATCCCGACAACAACAAAATACAAAAAGCCAAAGCAAAACGAAACGAAAGAAAAAAACCAAAATAAAATTGAAAAAGATTTTTCGTTTCGTTTCATTTTCTTTTCGATTCATTTGGCCAGAATTCATTGGATAATGGTGAATGAATGAATGAATGAAAAATATCTAGGCCACAAAAGCCTTTTTTCTTTTCTTTTCCTTGCTTTTTTCGTTGAATGGAAATTCTTCTATTTCTTTTATCCACCACTCTATTCATAATAATCTTTCAAAGAATTTAACTCTCACTCACTCATTCACTCAATGAACAACAAATTGATTTAAGGAAAAATCTTTAATGTTAAATAAATAAACTTTTTTTCTCTTTTCTTCGGCTATGTTTGGTCGATTTCAATTGAAATTCAATTGAATTTTTGTGATCTGCGGTGGCCACAGAAAAAAATCGTTCTTTTTTTTCGTTCGATATCGATATATCCGATAGTAGTTATAATAATAATAATCGATTATATTGTCCGATAAAACACCTCATTATGATCATCATCATCATCATTATTATAATCGATTATATCGCCCGATAAAATCGATAATTTGTATTCGATCGTTTCCTTTCTATTGAAAAATTTGATAACCGCAATATATCCTAGTCGGTTATCAGATTTTATTTTTTTACAAAAAAAAAAAAAAATCAAAGTAAAAATGATTAATTAGCGCATACAGTGTTAAGTGAAATATCCGAAATAAAACCCGATTATTTAATCAACAAAAAGGATGTTGTTGTTTAAACCAGCAGAAAAATTCCGGTTGATTGAATTTTTTTTCCGAAAAACTTTCGTTAAGAAAAAAAGGGATAGCCCATCATGTTATTTACAGGGAAAAAAACTGAAAACTAATTTTCAATCAACCAACAGCAGCAGCCAACAATTTCATTTTCCATCAAACACACACACACACAGTCAACCAACAAATACCGTTTTCATCCGGGTATATTTTCCGTAATTTTTTCTTGTTTGTTTCGAATAAAATTTAATAATTTTTGTATGAAAAAAATCAGTTTTTTCAATCTTTTCTCGTTTGAACATGCGCGAGATTTTTTTATTTCCGAAAAATTTTCTAGGTTTTTTTTTGTTCCCGATTTTGTTGTTGTTGTTGTTTTCTGGTCAAGGTCTTTCTCTCTCTCTCACTGGTTGTCGGTAAGCTTGATAGGTCTTTTGGATTTTGTTTTTCCCGTTCTGGGAATGATGTTTTTTGGTGGTGATGGAAGCGATAATCATCATCATATGGATGATATGATGATGATGATTGGGTGTAAATGGGCGGGAAACGATGAAACAACGACGACGAAAAATTACCATTCAAAAACATTGATGACAAGCGAAACAAAAAAAAATGGAAAATTCTTCGATTTTCAGATTCTGGGTTCAAAAAAAAATTGTAAAAATTTTTCAAAATTCGTTTTTTTGGTCTGTTTCGCCCATCATCAAACAAACATCGATATCGATGATGATGATGACGACTATATACACTCAATCATCATCATCATCGAAAGAATTTTCTGTGTGGCGAAAAAAAAAAATTCTGTGCGAAAACAACCAAAAACAAAAATCGATAAACTAACAATCAAAAAAACAACAAACAAAAAAAAACATTACACCAAAAGAATATTCTTTAATAGATTTATTTTATGTTTCTTGCTGTCTGTTCTACTACTATGAAACTACCAACCGGAACAATCACCCAAACAAACAACCGAAAAACAAAATAATCATCATTTTAAATCAAGTCAAGTTCCTATCTATCTTTGTTTGTTTTGCTTATTCTCTCTACATAGAAGAAAAACATCATCATCCACCAGCTTGCTAAAATTGATAATAAATTATTATTTTGGATTTGAGAAGAGAGAGTGAAAAAAAGAATGGTCAACAAACAAACAAACAAATCGAACGACGATAATAACAATAAAAAACAATTCAATGATGAAACACAGTGAGCTCTCACAGGAAAAACATTCGATTCGATTTTTACTTTTTCGAGACAATTTATGTCATTATAGAATCGAATGTTTTTTTTTGTTCTGTCGGTGTTGTTGTGTTCGAATTCGAACCAAGACCATAAACAAACAAAAAAATTTTATCTTTTTTTTTCTTTCAGGTTTTTTTGTTTTGTTTCTTTACTTTGCTTGCTTGTCTTTATAAGATGTTTTTTGTTGTTGTTTATGTTTGTGTTCATCCTTCCGTTCTGGATGTTTCAATGATGTTGATGAGTATTCAAGAAGTGAAACAATAACGAAGAACCAACAAAAAAAGTGATATTTCCTTATATTGATGGATTCTATAATGATTTTTGTTTGTTTGTATCGGTTTTTTTTCGATTTGTTTTCTTCTCAATTTTCTTATTTATTTCTGTTTTTTTTTGCCCAAAAATAGGTTCTGCCCAAAATATCAAATAAAGATGATGATGATGATATACACCCCTCTTATACCGAAAATATATATTTTTTCCGAATGTATTATGTGGGTGGATGTATCAACTACTAGCTCCCCCGAATGTCGAATAAATAATACCCATCATCAATGGTAAATGGAAAACAGGAATGGAATGGAGAAAAAAAAATCACAGCCATTCAATTCGATTCGATTCGATTCAAAGTCAAATCCTAAAGAAAGAAAAAAAGCAAAGGAATCGACCCAAAGAATTAGAACGAAGCCAAGATGTACAACGATGAACAAACAAAACATAGTTTTGATTCGAATAAAAAAAATAGAAGAATTTATCGAAATAGAAGAATAGAAGGCTGTGAAACTAAGGATCCAGGATCCATAGAATATTTCTCAAATCGCGTTCGATCTATATAGAGCAATATATTCGCTTCTGGTATTTGCGCATCATCATCATTAACATCGTTGAACATCGACCGACCAAAAGACAAGAATTGAAAAACAAAATCACGAAATTTATGATTATTGTTTTCGAATGGTGGTGGTGGTGGTGGATACATTTTTTTCGTGTGTTTTATCATGTGCCATATCAACGAAAAACAGAAAAGCATCATTCAGAGATGTATTTGGCTGGTATTAATATTGGTATCATGATGGTTACCCCGACCTTCGATTTTGATTTTAGTTTTGGTTCTTTGGTGGTTTCTTTTCAGAATCGAATGTGGAAAACCTGGTGTCTATGTCTATGTGTGTAACCAAGAAGGAAGCTTCAAGAATTCAAAAGACTATATACTGTGTTTTTGTGCACTAAATGAAAGAAAATTTCATCGCCCTTCTTTGTCGATATATCGTTGTGTGTGTGTGTTTGTGTGTTTGTTTGGCTCCTTTTCATTTTTTCCCTCACATTTTACACACAAGCCAAATGAAAAAGATTTTGTTATGTTTGGATTTTTTCTTTCGTTTCATCTAAATGGATGCTTATTATTATGGGCTGTACATGATGATGATGATTGTGTGATGGAATGGAGAACAAAAAATAGCGATCCATTTGGAAACAAAAATTTGTTTTTTGCAAAATAATTCCAGTGTGTGTGTGTTGAGAATCGATTTTGATTCTTGAAATACCACTACCGTCTTTTTTTTGCATCCAGAAAACATCATTTCAAAGAGATATATAGAAATTTCATTATAAAGCTGCATCATCACTTTTTTTCAACCCAAAAATTGATTTTCAAAGAATGTCTTGATACTGCTGCCACCGTTTTTTTTCGTTGCGTGTTTCGTGTTTTCAAACTTCCAAATCTCTCTCTGTCTCTCGTTGAAATTGAAAATTGAATTGAAAATGAAAAAAAATATATCAAGAACACAACACATACTCTTTATATATCATTTTGTGGCCAACATTGAAAATAAAATAGTAGAAGACAGTAACGAATAAGTAAAGTCATTCATCGTATTCAGGATCCATTCACATCCATTCTAGGCAAAGTGAAATTCTACTGGATCTACAAAACAATTTTGAATATCATATTCAATATATCCATTGAACAAACAAACAAACAAACCCAACCAAAAGTGAACAAAAATATTACATGTTCTCTTCCTCAAACAGTGTGTGTTTGTGTTTGTGTGACAAATGTGAGAACAAACAAACAAACAAACAAACATGCACCAAACACATCACATATAGAAAAATATATTAAAATCATAGCCCAAAAAAATGAAAATTATATAATATTTATAACAGAATATTATATGTGTGTGTGTGTGTGTTTGTCTATGGGCATAAACAAAAAACAGAAAAAATTTATATGAAAATGATAATAATAATGATGATGATGAACATGGAACAAAAACAATGAAAATGAAACAATGATTCTTCTTCTTCGTTGTTTTTCTTCTCTCATTGTTAATTAATTAATTATCATTTCTAGAATTTTGTGTTTGTTTTTTTTTGTTGTTGTAGGAATTTCTATTTTGTGCAGGTTGAAAAAGATTCTGAACTTTTTTTTCTGTTTTTTGTTGTTGTTACCTGCAGATTTTGAAAAAAATTTGTTGTTTGCTAATAATCATTCAATGATGGCTAAATATAAATGAAATCGATAATGTATCATCATCAACAACAACAAAAATCATCATCATCATTATTTATTGTTTGTGATTGTCATTCGTTGGTATTGCTGGACAGGTTAGTTATACATTTTCTATTTTTCTTAAACAATTTTCTTATTCTGGGTCAACCTAACCTAATCTAACCTCTCCCAATATATATCAATAATAATAGGTCTTGTCATTGTTTTTATTCCATCATCCATCATCATCATCATCACCATTCATATAATCATCATTGTTCGTTAAGGACTTTTTAGGCTGTTTTGTTTGAATACAAATAAAAAAAAACATCAAATCGGAAATCACCAAAAAAATGTGTTAATATTTTTGTTTCTGATTCTCCACGTTGTAACCAAGTCTTCCAAAAATCATCATCATCACTATTGATGTTTGAAAATTCCAGTAAACAGTGCTTCCAATTCGATCAAATCAAATTCATTCAAATCCAATCAATCATTATTATTGTGATTCAACAAACAAACAACCAAATTCCATCTTTATTTCGCTACAGAATATAAATCTGTCTTCCAAGAATTTTATTCTTTTTTTCTCAGAATTCATTCATTTTTTGTTGTTGAAACCATAACTCTGTATGACCCGATCAAAACCAAAATACAATCAATTTTTTTCCAATGAAGTCTTCCATTTTCGTCTTTTCTCTGTATATCACCTGGTATTCTTAATTAGTTTCATTTAATGTTGATCATTTTGTGTGTGTTTGATTTCTCATGTGGGCTGTTATCATTATTTTTCTCTTCAATCAAATTCAATTTTTTTTGCTTTCTATTGATTGAACAACACACACACATTTGTAATTAGAATTCAAAGAGAAAATTTTCTAAGCTTGTAAATTACTGTTGTATTCTTATTATGTGAAAATATACAGAACACAAAACGGCTGGCTGATTTTTTCATTCAATCATCATCATCATCATTTATCACCAGGTAAGTAAAGAATCAATTTCTCTCATCAAATCAAATCATCAGAAAATAATGATGATGATTGAAATTGAAAATTGAATTTATCTTATTATCATCATTATATTTCTTTCTTTATTTCTTTGATTTTTGTTTTCTTCTTCACCAATTATCCATCCAACATCATCAAAATTAACGTCATCATTTTTGTTCATCATAATGATATTCTTCTACCACCATCATCGTATTCAATTCAATTCAAATTCTATTTCTACCACCATCATCATTTACCAGATCGACAAAAACAATTATTGATCAATTTTTTTCACAAAAAAAATATCATTCAAGGATTGACTATTGAATTGTATGTTGTAATGTGCAAATTTTTGTTTCAATTCTGATGCAATTCTTGTTGAAACAAAAATTGCTTCCGATTTTGGCAATCTTCTTTGAGTGTGTTTTTTTTATGTGAAACAAAACCAGAAAAAAAGTGCAATACCTATTTGAATGAAATTTTTTTAAAAAAAACTTCTGTTCTGAAAAGAGAAATAAAGAAAAGAATATCACAAATGAACAATATCTAAAGATTAAAAAGGTCAATTCAATTCAGCAACTAAAATACATTGTGTTTTTTGTTTTTTGGTTGATATAGTATTACTGATCAATTCAATCTTATCAACCTTTTTTTTATTCATCACCATCATCATCAACATTGTGTTTTTGTTATTATTCTTATTCTTATTTTACACTATAGTCATTTATTCTTAAAGGCAAGTAATTTTTCTGTTTTCATTGGGGATGTTGTAAGATAATCTTTCATTTTTTTTATTAGTTGGTTTGCTTTTTTTTCTTCACAATGTTATGATCATATTTCTTTAGATTTTTACGGCAAACAAACAAACAAAAAAAATTAGTTATATTTTATTCTGCCTAATAAAAATATGTTTGACTTATTAGAATTACTGAGAATGTAATTAGATACTTTATTATTGATCTTTTCCTCTTTTGTTGTATATATCTTGTTCGTTTGACATAATAATTTGTTTTTTTTGCTTTCCATCATCCCAAAAAATATAGATTCATCAAAGTTCAATTTTAGTGCCCAGAAAAAAATTTGTTTCAAACTCAAATAATAATAATAATAATAATAATGGCTGGTAATAAAGTTGAAATGAATAGTTTTGATGGTAATACGGCGATGGGTATTTCATCAACTACAATGGGTGTTGGCGGTGGTATTCATCAGGCAAATAATGCAACAACAACCATTGGTGGTGGTCGTATTGCGTCCGCTTCTGGTCAACCGGCTGCAATATCTGGTGGCGGTGGTGGTGTTGCCACCGAAGTTAAATTAACCAATACAAAAAATATACCCGAACGTGGCCAATGGTCCGGACAATTGGATTTTTTAATGTCTTGTATTGGTTATGCAATCGGTTTAGGAAATGTATGGCGTTTTCCATATCTATGCTATAAAAATGGTGGTGGTAAGTTTATTTTCTTTATTTGATATATTTTGAGTAATTTTACAAGGCAAAAACCAAATTCCATGATGATTATGACGCCCTTAGGATATAATATTGAAGAATTTATTGAAAATTATATCAAATATGACAAGGAACAAAATCAAAATGAATGTTATGTAGCTTCAAGCTTTATTGAATTCTCAAAACTTTGAATGCAAGTTTAATTCGGCAAAAAAATGAGAATGAAAATTTCAAAAGTTTTTTTTGTTCGCAAGTTTATTGAATATTATTCTCTCACTATTGATAGTATAGTTGATCGACAAGGTCGATCAAGTCGATCAAAACGATCGATTCATTCGATTGGTGATCGATTTGTTTCAATTTTTTTCATATTATAGGTCTATTCTTTTCTAAATTTTTTTTCGAAGATGAAAAATTTAAATTTATAGAGTTGATACAAAAAATGAATTCATTTGAATGATGGACCAGAGAAAAAAAATCTTTTGTAAAAGTAAAAGAATTTTCATTCAATTTTTTTCTATTTAAAATTTTTTTTTCGGTCAACCACAAAATATATATAGAGAGAGAACATGTGTGTTTCAAATACCGACTGTTCAATCAATTTGATTAAACAAACAAAAGCGAAACGATTCTCATTATGTTTGTCGGAAATCCAAATCAGACAAAAAATCAATCTTGCAACTATGTTTGTTTGTCTGTATTATGTTTAGCATCGGCGATGTGTTTTAGCAATCATCATCATCATCATTGAATGATTTCGGTCATCGATTCTTTCGTATCATTTTTGAAACATTTTCCCATATATAGCAAGAGATAGAAAGCTGAGTAGACATTATTTATGATGACTATGATTATTTTGTCCATTTTATGTAACAAAAATATGTAGGCCAAAATAGATTAAAGAGATGATGATTATGATGATTTTAGTTTTTTTTATTTCTTTACAAAAAAAACATTGATTTCAATCAGAAAATTTTTTGATCCATTAAATACATGATCATTTTGATCAAAAATTTTTATTCTATGAATTTTGTCACACCACCATTGAGTTTGACCGGTTCCGAAATACATGTTTCAAAAAGTTTTTTCTGTGAAACAAGGAGAAAACTTTTTGTTTCCAATCAAGTCTGTTTCATTTCACTTTCATTCATTCATTCGATTGGATTCAATTTGAATATGATGGATTCACATTCAATACACACATTTATTTATAACGTTTTTGTTTCACGGTTCAAAACGAAAAGTTGAAATGAAAGTTTTTTTTTGTTTCTGGAACATACCATAGTGAAATAGTTGTTTGTTTTCCTGATGAAACTGATTGGACCAGAAAAAACTTTTCCAAAAAAGAAGAATCGGATTCCATAAATATTTTCTTTTCCATGGAAACAATTTTTTTGCATAGTATCGATTATCTTTACTCCGGGAATTTAAATTATTTTTGATCCGATAAAAATTTTGTTTAAATAATCTTTTTTGGTTTCCATTCCTTCATCATATCTAAAAATTTTAACTAATTATCCTGAATTTTTCATTTGAAGTTTGTTTGAGCATTCTCTCTTGACGCTTTTCTGGTTGACTGCCTATTCAGGAAAGAATATATTTTTTTAAGTTGAAAGTTTCTATCAACAACAGATTGTGTTCATTAAAATGAAACAAAAAAAACCCATCAAAAACTGGATAAAGAGAGAGAGAGATGTTCATTTGTTCAACTCTTTTACACCTGTCTGCCTAGCATGACTTTTTGTGAGCATATGATTTATCTTTATGTCAAAGTTTTTTTTGCTCCGAAGAATACTCATTAAAAATCACATTCAGGTAGTTTTTATCTTTATGAAAAAAATGAAAACTTTTTTATTATTTTTTTCGCATAATGCATACATTTATTATCGAAAAAATTCAAAAAAAACAATGATTTTTTCGATTGATTTCTTTTGATTCGGATGATGATTAATTGATTTAAAATTGTATCATTTTTTTCGCGCGCACATCATTTTTTTCTGTCAAGTCAGCATTGATGAAGATGATGGATTTTTTTTTTGATTGTTAAAACTTTTTTATTTCCGTTTGTCGATTCCGGTGTGAAAAAAGAGAAGGAAAGAGAGAGAGAGAAAGAGAAAATATGGAAATTTCAATTTCCGTTTTACTTTGCAGCAACAACGATTTTTATAATTGAATTTAGAATCATTTTTCTTTGCCAACTTTTTCATTTTTCTTACATATCTTACAGATCTTTTTTTCTTTTTTTTCAAATTTAATTTTAAATTTCCTATTTGATTTAATTTTTTTCTTCTTTTCTTTTAGGTGCATTTTTAGTACCATATCTATGTTGTCTAGTGTTTGCCGGTGTACCGGCATTTTTTCTCGAAGCATCACTTGGTCAATGGCTTGGTATCGGTGGTTTAGGTGTTTGGCGTATTTGTCCTGTGTTCAAAGGTTTGTCTTGCTTGACTCTGGTCCGAAATTAATTTCATCAACTTTTTTTCAAAAAAAACTCAATTAATTAATTTAGGTGTTGGTTATGCTGCAGCTGTAATGGCATTCTGGTTAAATGTTTATTATATTGTTGTATTAGCATGGGCTTTATATTATTTTTCACAAGCAATCGCTGTTGATGTTCCCTGGAAAGGTTGTAATAATTGGTGGAATACTGAAAGTTGTCGTTCAGAATATGATCTAGCTGATGAAGAACGTCGTTGTTATATTGAACGTGGTGCACAAGATTTTACCTGTAAAATGAATACATCATTATTTACAAGTCCAGTTAAAGAATATTGGGAGTAAGTCAAAACAGTTGAACAAAAAAAAATTCAAACTTTTTAAAAATGTCTATATTACCCCTGTGATTAATGTTATTTTAATGTTTTGAGCAACCATCACCTTCGCACCTGTTTTTCATCATAACTAAATTGAGCATCCATTTGTTACATTTTTTTGTCTGTTTTTGTTGAAAATTTATAGAAATAATGTACTACAAATAACAACTGGAATGGATGATTTTGGTGGTGTACGTTGGCCATTAGCACTAACATTGTTTATAACATGGGCTGCTTGTTATTTTGCCATTTTTAAAGGTGTAAAATGGACCGGAAAAGTATGTTGCAGTTGGCAAATTATTTATATTTTAATGATAAAAAAATTTAAATTTAAAATTTTTTTCCATATTACCTTTGATTATATAGTTGGTATATTTTACATCAGTATTTCCATATGTATGTTTATTCATATTATTATTACGTGGTATAACGCTTGATGGAGCATGGGAAGGAATACGTTATTATTTAACTCCAAATTTATCAAAATTAACCGATGCAGGCGTTTGGAATGATGCTGCAACACAGATTTTCTTTTCATATGGTCTTGGTTTAGGTGCTTGGATTGCATTAGGCAGCTATAATCGTTATCATAATAATGTTCATAGGTAATTTATTTCTCCATTTTGTTTTGTTTTTTCCATCAACTTTATTTATCTTTATCATCCTGATGATCATTTATTGATTTAGAGATGCACTTATTATATCATGCGTCAATAGTGGTACATCAATGTTTGCCGGTTTTGTCGTATTCAGTATTATTGGATTTATGGCTAAAGCACAGAATAAACCAGTTGAAGATGTAGCTACTTCAGGTAAAATTGATCGTTTGTTTGTTTTTGGTTGAACAAAATTTTGATTTTTTTTTCTATTTTCAGGTTCTGGTCTAGTATTTTTAGCCTATCCATCAGCTACACTAAAATTACCATTTTCACCATTATGGTCAATGTTATTCTTTATGATGATTGTTATGTTAGGCCTCGATAGTCAGGTAATTTTTCATTCGTTTCTTCATTGTTTTGGTACTAATTTATTTTTTTTCGTAAAAGTTCTGTACAATGGAAGGATTTTTTACGGCAATCATCGATGAATGGGCACATATATTACGTCCACATAAAGAATTATTCATTATGTTTGTTTGTATGATATCATATTTGATTGGTATTATATTTGTTGTCAAAGGTGGAATGTATTGGTTTCAATTATTTGATTATTATGCTGCATCGGGTTTCGCTTTATTGTTTCTCATATTTTTCGAAGTTGTCGCCATATCATGGTCATACGGTATGTTTTTGTTTGGGAATTGATTACAATTTGACCTGGACAATAATCATCATTATTATATTTTTAGGCGTAAATCGTTATTATGGAAATTTAAATCAAATGTTGAAATTTCCGATACCAATCTGGTGGAAATTATGTTGGTTTTTTTTCACACCATCTGTTTGCTTTGTAAGTGTGCATATTTATGTTGTTTTGATTTGTTTTAATCATTCGATTTTATATGACTTTTTTTAGCTGGTATTTTGCTTCAGTCTTTATCAATATAAGCCTTTAAAATATATGAATTATGAATATCCATGGTGGGGACAGGCCATTGGTTGGTTTCTTGCATTATCATCAATGGTTTGTATACCAGGCTATGCTATTTATCTGTACATTGTTACACCAGGTACTTTTAGCGAGGTAAGTCGTCTAATAATGATAATTAGATAATTAAAGTTTGAAAACAAAACAAAAAATTAATTAATTCTTACATTATTATCCATTAATAAAATACTAGCGTATGAAAGCATTATTTCGGCCAGATATACCTGAAGTTGAAGAAGAAATACGTCGTCGATCACAAGATGATATTGATACATCTGTTACACAGGTTTAAAAATAAAAGAAACAAAACAAAAACAAACACACCATGCATTCACATCAATGAATTGATAAAATGCATCAAATGATCATCGATCATCATCATCATCAATTCAATCAAATAATAATTGGAGAAAATTAGCTTTGAATTTCATCATTCATTCATTCACCCATCTCACCATCATCTCTATAAAACCAACTCGTGTTCATAATAAACTGTGTCGATGTCAGTGGGTGGATAATGTGAAATTATCACACATACACACAGAGAAGGATAAAGATATTGATAACACACATTAATGATATATTTAAATAAATGTAGAGATATTAATAATAATGCTAATAATAATGACTTGTATTTATATTTGACATACATACATAAACACCTACTACCCAATCGGATCCAACTCCTCCTACTTATTGATCATCATCATCTAATCATTATTCAATTTTTTTTGTTGGTCTTATTACAAGCCAATCTTCAGCATCATCATTATTATTAATCATCATCATCATTTTCTGTTGTTTTTTGTTACTATAGTCATCATCATCATTATCAAGAGTGTTAATAATAATAATAAAGTTCGTAAATTCGTAAAGTTATGTAATAATATTAATTGAATAATGCTAATCACAATTTTCATTTTTCATTGCACTCTAATTGCCTTTCGACATTACATTTTTGTTTCATTTTGAAAACAAACACACAAACATCAATCAATCAATCAGTTATCACAAAAATACAGGTAAAAATTAATTAATTAATTAATTAATATTTACCTCGAATTTTCATTTTCATTTTCATTTTTGATAGTCACAAATGAAGCCAAACACAATCAAGCTTTTGAAAACTTGAATCACATGCGATTTTTTGTTGTAAATATTTCAAAAGTTATCATCATCAGCAATCAATAATTTTTTTTGTTTCGTTTCGTTAATTTGATGATGATAATGATGATCACACAATGGTAGACAGTGATGATAAACTAGAAACAATATTCAATTGTAACTTCAGCACATGAGATACACACCCGCCAAACACATATTGTGGAAACCTTATCAAGTTTTTTCTTTTTTGGTAACCTTCAAAATGATGACAATAATGATGATGATATAGATATGGATCGTTATTAGAGAAAAAAAATTATTTAAAAATTTACAAAATATTTTTTGTTTTGTTTTTTGGCCTTACCCGAAAATAGAAGAAAAGAAATGAAACCTTTCAACAAAAATATTTTTTAGCCATTTAGGGAGAAAAACATATATAAAAACAGCCATAATGACAATAATGTAGATAGCAATCAATTTCAATTCAATCATATTCATGTTCTTCATATATCACACAACAAACCAGTTAATGATTGATCCTGAAACATATCAAGAATTTTATTTGAAGGGAAAACAAAATAAAACATTACCAAATTTTTTTGCCATATAGCTCCATATCACAGGTTTTTATTAATAAATTTTTGTCAATTTTTTCTTCTTCTTCCAATGTTGCTTGTTTCTTCTTCTTCTTTGCCCAAGTCTTCCAAATTATTTTGATTCCTGCAAAAGTAAACAATACAAAAAAAAAAATGTAAGAATCAAATCGAATCAATGTGCGTACCGGCCACAATCTCAATTCAAAATTTTTCATCAAATTCAAACAAAAGTCTTCCATTTTAATAAAAAAAATAATCATTACAACAGCTACCAATCACTAAGATTGATCAATGATTCTTATTATTATCAAAACTTACCCACCACATAAACACACATTCATTAATGACATTGACATTGTGACACTGATACTTATTATTATTATTATTATTATTATTATTATTGGATTTTGAAAAAAATTATTATTAATAATTATTATTATTATGTAATTGGGTATTATTATTCTGTAATTCGAATTATATTGTTTAATTGAATTGAAAATAAATAAAATAA
Organism: Dermatophagoides pteronyssinus; assembly: GCF_027571235.1. Taxonomy (NCBI): domain Eukaryota; kingdom Metazoa; phylum Arthropoda; class Arachnida; order Sarcoptiformes; family Pyroglyphidae; genus Dermatophagoides; species Dermatophagoides pteronyssinus. Next base: position 142,290 of record NW_027461528.1, read on the forward strand.
AAATAAAAATAAAATCTAATGACCTGAAAATAATCTATTTATAAATCAATAGAGAAGTATTGATTGATTGATTAATATATCGGTCAAATACACTTCTTTTTTTTTGGTCGCGTTTCACGGTTAATCGATTAATCCGTTCATTTCAGATGATTTAGTTTTGTAAAGAAAAGCATTGCCCTCGTTCTATGTTAATATTCAATCAATGATTATGATGTAATTCACACCCCCATATGAATACCAAGTCAGTCAGTCACTTCAGTCAATGAGCTAGACAATCATTGACCATGAGGCAAAATTAATCGAGTTTATTTTCAGAAAGTTCGCGCCTAAATCGTTGAGATCATCAAAAATAATAGTTTTATAGGCGCCTCTTCAATTTTTCAAATAAATTAATAGGATTTTTCGAAAAATTATGATGTTAACAAAAAATTCTGGAAGAATTTCATAAGTAAATATTTTACACAAAAAATCAAACCAGTTTAAAAAAATTCTTCACAATAACCTAACCTCACTTGACTATGAATCATAGTCATAGTCATAGTCATCAACCTAACCTCACTTGACTATGAATCATAGTCATAGTCATAGTCATCAACCTAACCTCACTTGACTATGAATCATAGTCATAGTCATGATCATCAACCTAACCTCACTTGACTATGAATCATAGTCACAGTCATAGTCATCAACCTAACCTCACTTTACTATGAATCATAGTCATAGTCATAGTCATGATCATCGACCTAACCTCACTGAACTATGAATCATAGTCATAGTCATAGTCATGATCATCAACCTAACCTAACACAACTATGAATCATAGTCACAGTCATAGTCATCAACCTAACCTCACTTTACTATGAATCATAGTCATAGTCATAGTCATGATCATCGACCTAACCTCACTGAACTATGAATCATAGTCATAGTCATAGTCATGATCATCAACCTAACCTAACACAACTATGAATCATAGTCATAGTCATGATCATCAACCTAACCTCACTGAACTATGAATCATAGTCATAGTCATAGTCATGATCATCAACCTAACCTAACACAACTATGAATCACAGCCAATGAGGCAATTGATGTGTGTTTACATTGAAAATTATTGCCAAAGAAACAAAAAATAAAATAAAACTTAAAAAAGATTTTCAGGCTAAAAATAAACCATGATGATGATGATGATGATGTTTAGACGTCGCTTCTTCATTATTATTATCAAATATATTTTACAGAATCATTGTAGAAAAATAGATGTTTTAATAATCAATAAATCTTTCGAAATCCAAATTTTGATTTCGGTGGATTTTTTTTTCTTTAGTTCAATATAAAATGTTGATGATGATGATGAAATAAACAACTGGGTAAAAAAATTGACAACACGAGAAAAAAGTGAAAAAAATTCTGGGATTTTTTTTGTTTTAAAACAAAAACTAAATTTAGAAATTATACAGAAAATTTTGATTTTTTTCTCACCCAGTTTTGTCATTCGTTGTTGTTGTTATTGGAAAATTTAAATTCAGAAAAAAAACTGTAGGCTTAATTTTTTTCCCCAACTGAAATTAATCACTGTCAAAACAATGATTTTTTTTCTCTCGTTTGTTTGATCGTGATGATGTGTTACAAATATAATGCAGTAATAAATGCAGGAAATTTCGGAAAACCAAAATGAATGAATAATAAGGGATAATAATTTTGGATTTTGGTTTAAAATCACGAGAAAAACAACAATAACAACAGATTTTGATTATTATCTAGGTTTTTTTCGTTTGTTTGTTCATTTGTTCATCAGTATCCTTTATCCGGATTCAGGATTTTACAGTTTTTTTGGTTTTCACAAAACAACAATAACAAACTTGATAAGAGAAAAACAATAGTAAATAATAAAAAATGTTGGCTTGACTGTAATGCATTTTTACATTTGATTCGTTTAAATTTTTCTTTCTTTTCATCATTATTTTGCATATTATCATGATTTTGTGTAATGGTCAAGCAATGTATTTTTTTTAATTAATCCAAATTGAAAATTGATGATTTTCGTTTTCATTCATTGTCGTCGTCATCATTTGTAGGATTATCATTTAAAACGAACAAAAAACAAATCTAGGATGGTAACATTAAATAAAAATTGAACAAAATGAACAAAAAAAATGGACAAAAAAAAGTACAATTCGGATTAAACAAAGAAAAAAAAAGATTATCATCACCAGTGATGATGATGATTATTTGTTTGCAAACATTCGAATATTATTGGAATTTTATTCGAATTGCGCATGCTATGTTGATTCGATTCGTTTTTTCAGCTGAAAAAGAGAAAGAGGAGGATGAGGAGGATAAAAAAAAGAATCGAACGAATTCATTCGAAATGTGAATTGATGCGCAAATTGAATCGAAACGAAAATTTTGTTTCATTTTTTTGTATTTTTGTTTTGTTTTTTCGATGATATTTATTTCAATTTCGTCAAATGTATTGATCGATCGATACGGATGAATTTGTTTTTTTTTCATCAAAATAATATAAAGTCTTTGGTTTTTTCTGTGTTGAATTTTCAATTGCGAACAAACAAACAACAAGTGAAAAACAAATAAACAACCGAAACAAACAACAGCATTTCTTCCTATATCGATCTATCCGACCGACCAATAAAATAAATTTTCAATTTATCATTTTTCATTTTTCATTCAAAGTTTTCTGGTTTAAATAATTTTGTTTTTTGGATTTGATCGAATGCCAAAAAATAACAAAAAAAATATCATTCAATCAATCGGCTTAAGTGGCCATGAATTTTCAATTTCAAATATTTCCATTCATTCTGGTTAAATTTATATTTTAAATGAATACTGTCTTTCGGCTTTTGATGATTCTACCGCCTAATCATGTTTACTATTGTGATGATTCATTCCAGCCCACCATTACCATCACCACCAACGACGACGACGACGATTTATTTGGCCAAACATTCGACATTCGCAAACATTCCAATAAGCATATAAATTGACAATGTAAACAAAATTTTTCCTCTAATTAATTAAATGATAATGAAACAAAATGATAATATCAACATCGACGACAACAACAACAATGATGATGATGATGAATTTATCATTGAATTTGGATCATCCTGGAAATATTCTGCTACTTCAACATCAACAGCCTCAACAACAATCACATTTTTATGAATCAGATATTATGATTCGATCGAATCATAATCGATTTAATGATAATAATAATTATAATTATGCAACAATCATTAATTATGATCCAAATAATAATGATCATTTAAATCATCAACAACAACAACAACAACATTCATTGCAATTAATGTCACCAACAACATTTTTATCAGCGACAATCATATTGACAATTGTAACCATACTGGCAACACCAAGTAATATTCTTGTTATTTGGGTTGTAGTGAAAACACCAACATTACGAATAAAAGCTGTTAATATGTTGATAGTAAATCTATGTTTATTAGATTTGATTGCATCATTATTAGATCTACCGCTTATATGGATCATTTTACATTTTAATTATAATCATATTCGTTTCGATAGAATTATTTGTAATTTGTATGTATCATTTCATTTTCATTTTACTTTTTTTACTTACTTTCTTTTCATCCATCCAATTTTCTCCCAGAGAAAATTCATTTCTATCTTCAATTGCCCAAATGTCCATAGAGATAGCAACAATATAATCATTTTTGATTCGGGATTGATTTTTATTTCTTCTTAACATCAATTGACGTCATTCCATTTCACTTTCCCTGGATCTTGTCATATAATTATATATATTTAATTTTTATTAGCTCATCCATTTTAATGATGGAAGAAAATTTTTTTTCTCTTTAACACTTTTTTCGTTGATAACTTATAGTTTTATACAGGGAAAAAAACTATTATAGCCAAACAAACAAACAACCAAATAGAAAAAAGTCATTTTATTTATTATTATTTTTATTTTATAATCATCAAAATTCATCAGGAACTAAAATGATAGGAAAAAAAGATAAACATTGTTACCATTGTTGATGTGAAGGACGAAAAGTCAATTTCATCAAACATTTCTATTTGCTTCCTGTTTTTTTGCAATTAATTAATTTTGGTTCTATTGTTTAATCTTAATTAATATAGCCAATTATTCATACATCATCTTACAATATCCGGACAATTATTATCATTTGCATCAGTTGGTTATGAACGTTATCATACAGTATCGAATCCATTTGATAAAGAAAAAGTACGAAAAATTACACATTTTTTAGTTATCAATATATGGCTGTTAGCTATATTGATACCAGCATTAGAATTACAATTTGCACCCGATACAATTGATTATGCATTTTGTACACGTTCAATACGTGGTACTGGTCATTTAGGAATCCTGTTTATAATGTTACCATTTGGTTTAGTTTGTTTTCTATTTGTTGCATATTTTTATGCACGTATTGTTACATTAGTAAAAAAACATTGTAAAAATGTTAACACTACATGTCGTAAATATGTTAGTGTTACTTTTGGGTAAGTTTGTTTGTTTTAATTTAAATTTCTGATTTTTGATTAATTAATAAAATATAGTAACGGAACAGACATATCAAATGGATCAGAATTACCATCAATCTATGGTGAAGTATGTGTTCTTGATTCAAGGAATCGTTCACTTGGCAAACGAAAAATTGAAGCCGAAACAGCAAAACGTTCATTTTTTGTTATTGTATCATTTGTTGCATTCACATTGCCTTATCCATTAACGATAATCATTGAAAGAATAATGAATTATCAAAATCAACAACCACAACCAGATCAAAAATCATTATGGTTTGAATTAGAATATTGTTTAAATGTTATGTCACTATTATCATCAGCATTTAATCCAATTATATATGGTCTTGCTAATCGACAATTTCGTAATGCATTCAACAAAATTTGTCATCGTTATTATCGTCGTTATAAATCACGTGATTATATCTAAGAGACAAACAAAACATAAAAATGGTGATGAAAAATAAACCCAAAACAATATCTGCTAGCCTAATGGATTGTTCCAGCAACAACAGCAGATGAAATTTCAAACATTAAAACATTCAACAACAAAAAAAAACATTTTTTCTATTTAATATGAAAAAAATCATTTTTTTTACTATTGATCGACCAAAATAATATTCATCCGATTAATTTAGCAGCAAACATTTGTAAAAAAAATGCTGCACTTTTTTCTTTAAAGAAAACTGAATTGATTTCTTTTAAAAATCAAAAAATTGTTCCGATAATGTAAAACATTTCAGCGACGAATATGTATGATTGAATACATTCATTATGGTAATAAATGATGATAATGTAACCGAACTGGCTGTATTATGATAGTGAAATGGATCTTCAATCACAATAAATGATGAACCGGTTATCGATGATGATAATCGATTATCAAATAATTTACGAACCGAAAATGTTTGATGATAATCAAAACGTTGTTGATAATATTCAATAAAACGATAGAATAATTCACCTAATGACCAATGATTTTGGCAATGAAATTTTTTTCGTGTTTCCAATAGGAAAATATCCAGATTTTCTTGTAAACGACCACTATCAACAATATGATCAAATTGTTGTTGTTGATCATCAGTCGATGATCCAGATGATAATTCAATTTGCATTAATGGTAAAATTGGTGGTTGAATATTTTGTAGAAAATGTATGGCCATTAAACTAAGGCTATAACTGGAAAGCATACCATAAAATGGTGAATCGATACAATTTTTACGTGCCCATGATTTAATTGCTATGACTAATGGTGCAACACGATCATCTAGTTCTCTGCGAAAAAACAAAACAAAATGATAATGGTCAGATGAAAAAAAATAGAAAGTAAAACTTACTGATAAAATGTTAATAAAAATGTATTCCGGATGGATAGATCACCATTCAAATTTAAATCAACAGCTAAACGATAAAAATTCCATTCAGTTTCAATTTTTAGAATCGGTACACGGGCATTCATTAGTAAATTGATTTCATTTGTTAGATGAAATTTTTTCATTAAAATATCTTTAATTGATTTAAGTAATTTGATTGCCATTGTTTTATCATGACGATAACGTTGATCAATATGGCCATCATTATCATAAACCAACATACAAAGATCCATATCACTTGAACGTAATGAAAATTGTGTTTGTGTTGAACCAACCATATATAAATCAAATTGAACATTATCCAATTGATTATTAAGTATATCATAAAATTTTTGACGTATTTTTAATTTGGTTTGATAATCTTCTTTACGTTGTCGATGTTTTTCATAAACGAAATATATTAGATCATCGTACTGTTTTTTAAGAAGTGAATGGTAAAAAACGAAATCAAAATTGACCAAAAAAAAGAAAGAAAATATTGAAAATATCTTACATAATTAGGAAAGTTGGATACAACTGAGAACATTTTGTTTCTTGATTTGAATGATTCGGTTAATTTGTTTCGATCAATAATAAATGAATGAATGAAATAAATAAAATCGATCCGATCAAGACGAATTTATTTATTGTTTTTTCATTGAAATGAAATGTATTTTCTTAAAATTGATCATTTTTTTTGCTGATTCGAATGACTTTTTATCGGTCAAAGAAAGAAAAAATAATTTTTTGAATTAAATTCGAACATTTTTGTTTTTTCGCCCATTATCGATACAATCGATAGTTGACAGTTGTTATAAATAATCGTTACTCACTTACACATGTGATCAAATCAAATTCATTTGATGCATCATGGTATCATCATCATCATCGATTGTGACGAATTTTGATTCATTAAAAAAATATTTCGATATTCATAATCGTACAAAAGATGTACAGGCACATGTATCAAAAGTACATTCAGTCGATTGGAATGCTGATGGTCGTCATTTAGCATCGGGTAGTTTTGATCGTACTGTTACATTGTTTTCATTTTCCAATGATAAATTAACCAAAGATCATACGCTTAAAGGTTTGTTTAACCTTATTTGTTTTGTCATTTTGATCTGTTTCTTTTTATTTTCCTGACCAGGACATACTGATTCGGTTGATCAATTATGTTGGCATCCGATTAACAATGAAATATTGGCTACAGCTTCATTGGATAAAACTGTACGTTTATGGGATGCACGTATGGCCAAATGTATTGCAACAATAGATACACCGGGTGAAAATTTGAATATAAGTTGGTCACCAAATGGTCATACAATTGCTGTTGGTAACAAAGAAGATATTGTTACATTTATTGATGTTCGTTCATTCAAAATTCGTACACAAAAAGAATTTAAATTCGAAGTTAATGAAATTACATGGAATCGTGAAAATGATCTATTTTTTCTTACTTCAGGACAAGGTTTTGTTTATATTTTAAGCTATCCAAATCTTGAACAATTATATGTTCTTACTGCTCATTTGGCTACTTGTTTATGTATTGAATTTGATCCAACGGGTAAATATTTTGCTGTTGGTTCAGCCGATGCATTAGTTTCATTATGGGATTCGAAAAATTTAGCATGTTTACGTACTGTATCACGGCTAGAATGGCCATGTCGTGCTATTAGTTTTAGTCATGATGGACAATTACTTGCATCAGCATCTGAAGATATGTTTATTGATATATGTTCAGTGAATACTGGTGAACGTATTGCAGCTATACCAACTGAATCACCAACATTTACAATTGCATTTCATCCACACAGATATCTTCTGGCATATGCATGTGATGATAAAGATGGACATCAACGTGATGCTGGTACAGTAAAATTATTTGGTTTTAAACAATCCGATTAAAATTGTAAATTCAAACAAAAAAAGAAAAAATTTTTATTTAAATTTCAAATTGATTTTTTATTTTAATTATAATTTTTATACATAATATCAATATAAAATAAACTATAAGTGAATAAAATGAATGAATGAATGTGAAAAAAAATTCCTAAATGAATCATCATATTGATAGATTCGATTTTCATTTGCCAATTTCATTAGATACGTTTTTCACGTTGTGCAGACAATTTACTACGAACAAATTCCAATTGACGTTTAGCTTCACATTGTGGAAAATAATCCAAATTATAATAAACAGGTGCAATACGCAGTAGCCATTCGGGTTTAATTTCCGTAACTGTACGTATATAATTTTTTGCCGTTAAAACAAATTCATTATAAAGAACCCAATCAGGTTTATGATCTAAAACTGATGATGGATGTAGATAAACAATTTGATTATCTTTGATTGTTAAATATGCACCATTACGTTCAAGATGTGCAACTTGCATAAAATATCCCGAAACTAATGCTTTACGTATATTTAGATAATAATCTTTGGATGTAAATTCTGTTGAAATACGTTTCAAATTAAAACGATCCATTATTCTAGCTAATTGTTGCCGTACATTATCAGCTTGTTTTAATGAACGATAATTGATAAAATTTTCATAACACCAATTTGCATCTTCATGATTTTGTTTGAATGCATGATAAACATTTAACAATGTTAAATGATCACCATCAATATGTGCAAAACGTAGCTTAGCATCATCAGCAGCTTTTTTATGTTCATTTGGTCGTACAAAACATTGTGGTACCGACAGCATTGATGCAATTGATAATATTTCATTTGAACAATTATAATCACATGATGATATTAACATTTTTGATAATTGGGGATCCAATGGGAATTCAGCCATAATAGCACCAATATCAGTCATTTCACCTTCATCATCCAGTGCACCAATATAATTTAATAATTCTAATGCACGCATTAATGTTTCAGGTGCTGGTGGATCCATAAAATCAAAATGAACCAAATCATGTATACCAAGTTTTTTTAGCTGTAAAACAACCGTTCCAAGATTTGAACGTAAAATTTCTGGATATGTTTGTTCTTGCATATCATTTTTAAATGCTTTTTCCGTATATAGTCGAAAACATTTTCCTGGTTTTGTACGACCAGCACGACCTGCACGTTGTTGTGCTGATGCACGTGATATTGGTGATACCAATAATGATTCAACACGAATTCTTGGATTATAAACTTTTTGTTTGGAAAATCCTGGATCAATAACATAAACAACACCATCGATTGTTAACGATGTTTCAGCAATATTAGTTGATATAACAACTTTACGTCCAACAGCACCATTTGAACGATTTGGTGGTGCTGGTTCAAATATACGTTGTTGAAGATTTGGTGGTAATGTTGAATATAATGGTATACATTTTAATTGTCCAACATCAGGCCCGAGGTTATCAATTTCACGTTTTATTCGTTTACATGCTTCTTCAATTTCTTCTTGGCCGGTAAGAAATACTAAACAATCACCTTCTTCTTCACAAACATGAATCTGAATAACAGTACGAATTGCTGCTTCCAAATAATCACGTTCTGGTTCAGGTGTATAAAATATTTCAACTGGATGTGTACGACCAGGTACATTCATTAATGGTGCATTATCAAAATATTGTTGAAATTTTCCAGCATCTAATGTTGCACTCATGACAATAATTTTTAAATCAGAACGTTTTGTTACAACTTGTTTCAAAACACCCATCAAAATATCGGTAGATAATGTACGTTCATGTGCTTCATCCAATAAGATAATACTATATGCTTCCAATAATGGATCGGACATTGCTTCACGTAATAACATACCATCAGTACAATATTTTAATATAGTACGTTGTGAACAACAATCTTCAAAACGAATCGAATAACCAACTTCTTGTCCAAGTTGTACATCCATTTCTTCGGCAACACGTGTAGCAACTGACATTGCAGCTACTCGTCTTGGTTGTGTACATGAAACACCAATACGGATTTTTCGTTTTCGACAATAATCAACACACCATTGTGGTATTTGTGTTGTTTTACCCGATCCAGTTTCACCGACCAAAACAATTATCTGACTTTGATCAAGTAGATCGATAAACTTGCTTTGATATTCCCAAACTGGTAGCTGTATTCGTTTACGAAATAATTCATAATATCTTGGTGAATATGCTGTGTTTGTATTCGGATTAATTCCGGCAGTTGTTGTTGTTGAACTTGAAGTCGATGATGAACTGCCATCATCTTGATCATCACTTTTCATTGCAAGGAAAAAACAATCACAAAATTTTTAATGAAAAAAAACAATGTTTAAAACAAACTTACGCTTTTTTAGTAGGAGTGAAATTTTCCAAATTAATACGTTGTCTTTTCATTATTTCATCAGTGTTTTTATAGAGCAAATTTCAATCGGAAAAAAAAGAAAAGAAATCAAACTAAATTTCCGATTAAAACGATTTAAAATCGTAAAATGATTTTCGATGATAACGAGCGCTAATCACTCAACACAAGGTTCCATTTACACGCCGCTAAGGCTACACCTTGAGATGTGGGAGGAGCAAAATAGCCTCATGAATCTCATGAGACATCCAGAATAATAATTTCGTCATGAAGTTTATGAACGGAAAAAGCATTCGAATTGTTTTCGAATTTATATTCTTTCCGTTTATTCGGATTTATTTTTGGTTTTCTTTATTCGTTGTTCAAACAAGCTATTTCTTTATAAAAAAGGCATTTTTATTTATTCAAATTAAAAATAAATAAAATTGCTCCCAATTAGTCCTCATGAAAGATTATCAGCTTTCTTTAAATTTGTAATTAAAAAGGAAATACTTTATCTTCTCTGGCATATATCTCAACCAGCCATGTCAAAGATCATGTGAGAAGTATCAATTGAAATTAACAATGTTCTTCGTGACTCGATCAAATTATCAATGAATGAAAATGAATGTTTATTGGAAAATGTAAAGTATTATTGTGATTAATTAATAATAAATTGATTTTATAATTGAGTTATAACCATTTTTAGATTGGCTGGATCATTGGAACAATATAATGAATTGTTCAATTGATGTAGCATGTCCATTGCTGCCATCCGATGAGAATCACTTTTATTTATAACACCATAAAACATTTTGATTAAACCGGAAAGCATCATACGATCACTTGGTGCTAAATTAGACATAAAATATTCTTCATCATTTGGTATTGTTGGTGTTGAATATGTTAATGTTTTTTGCTGTAAATAATTGCTTACAGAATTCGCCAATTCATTCTTTGGGCTATTTTTTTCGACAGTATCAATACGAGTTATTGCCATGTGCATTCGATACATTGAATCAAAAAATGGCCAATTTCTACCATCACCAGATGCAGCACCTGTTTGATATTTCATTTTTTTATTAAAAGTTGAACGTAAATTTCGGTATTTTTTCTTTGCATCATCGCCAGTAAGTGGATTTTTAAAATCAAATTCCACATTTTTACTTGCAAAAAATTCTCGTGCAGCTTTTGTTACAGCATCGGCAACTTCTTGCCATTTTTCGGTACGTGTTTTGTTCATTTTAAAATTTTCATTGCCAGTATCGATCAAAAATTCCATTCGAATTTCAATTTCATCCAATAAAACGTGTACCAATTCTTCTTTGTCAAAGATAATCTTTGAAATGTCCATTATCAATTTAATCAATTTAACAATCGGTGGATAACAATACAAAAAAAATGAATTCAAATTACTCTTGGCTGTGGCGATCGACTGAAAATAAATCATCCGAGCTGAGGCACAACAAAAACATAAAGGAGTTCTTTGTTGGCCGCCTCAGTGGCAATTGCGCTCATATAAATAAACACACACCGCATACGTATGATGAACGACACTATCGATACATGATGAAATATGATGTGTATGGTAAAAAATGAAATGCATGAAAAATTCTTAATTTTTTCAAAAATTATTATTATTATTATTATCAAATCATCAACCCTAATATAATTTCTTTTCATAATATATAGCCAGAATAGAAAAAAAAATGTTTTGATAAAATATTAATATTGCGAAGAATTTAAAGATGAAATGTTGAAAGAAAAAATGAAATAAGATTCCTGGTCATTATCATCATCATCAAACTGGATTGATTAATTTCGTTTTTCATTTTGTCATTGATGATGATGATGATAATAATAATATCAATCAAATTGAAAATAATAATACAATCTATATATTATGGAGACAATTAGTGTGTGTTTGTACAAATTCAAAAGAATTCTTAACGAAATGTTTATATTCCAATTTCTCATAATAAATGTTGTTGATTTTTAACATTGGAAGATGTCGATGGAAGCGATATTAAATGTTGTTGTTGTTCATCATTCAAAATGTTATTCGCTGTTGTCGATGATGATGATGATGATGATGATTCATTATTCATAGGATTTATATCAGAATTTTTTCGTTGTTGTTGTTTCAATGATTCCAAATATTCAGCTTGTGATTGTACCAATACTTGAGCTAATAATGGATCCGATATATCAAAATCATTTAAACCTAAAATTGAATTTTCAAAAGACATTTTAATTACTAAAATTAAGATAATTCCAGGAAAAAAATTACCAAGAAATGATGCAGGTAATTCATCAAGAAATGTTGATGCGGCAGTCACAATAGAATCATCATCATCATTAGCATTTTTTATTGTTGTTGTTGCTGCTTTTGGGCTTCTTGATGATGTTGGTGGTGGTTTCATCATCATCATCGTCGATTCATTCGAACGTTTCGGACTTGAACGTTGTTGATGATAATGATTATGATGATGATGATGATGATGATTCGAAGAAGAGCCACCTTTCATCATCATCATTGATGTGGTGGCTGCCATCGATGCGGCAGCAGATGATGATGAACATCGTGGTGAATAACATCTTGGTGATGATGATGATGATGAATTTATGTTATTATTTTTGTTGGAAATCGAATCTTCATCAATATTATTCAATGATGATGTTGTTGTTGATGAAGATTTTGTCATTGTTTGTCGTGAACGTCGTTCATTATCACGAAGCCATTCAATATATGATTCACGTGCAATTTGTTCTTCAATTGCTTCATTTGTTGCTTCCCAATCTGTTGCACGAATTTTATCTTCTAACATTGCCTATTTTTTAAGAAAAAGATTTGTTCAAAAAAATTTTTGTAAAAAAAAAAATTTCAAAAATTTACCTGTTCCAATTCATGTTGTTCAGACATAAATAATGCTTTTTCTACCAAAGATTTTTCAGCAATACCTGGTTTGAATGCCGGCAAACCAAGACCAACACCAATAGTTGCTTTATATGGATTTACAATTGAATTATAATGTGTATTACGATGATACGATAATCTTATTGGTTCATTTTCCGTTTTTTGACAATTTTCAATATTAATTGGTTCAGATGAATAATGATAAACTTGTATTGGTCGATTAAATATTTCACTTAATGCTTGTATTTCAATATGATTTCCATGTATATGTTCACAACGTTTACGTCGGATATAATCGGCAAAATTTTCCGTTACATATTGGGAAAAATAATCACCATTTTTTTCCTGCATATGAAAATCAATTCAAAGAATTGTTCTAACAGAACAACAACAAAAACAATAAATCTCTCTTACCATATAATCCATACATAATTTTCTAACTGCTGAATGCATTTCTTGATCACCATAAACTTGATCAGCTTTGGAAAAAAATTATTATAATTAAAATGAAGAAAATTTTCAAATCAAATCGATCACATACCAACTGCACGAAATAAACAAGCACCATCTTCAGACATTTTTTTAATATTGAATCCTTTTTTTCGAATCATACGTTCAAATTGACGTTCTTTTTCATCCCAATCGGTTTGTGATGATGGATCATTATCATTTGAATTATTACGTTGATATTCATCACCACTATTATAACCGGAAAAATCTTCTTCTTCTTCTTCTTCATCATCATTATTATTATCATTATTATTATTATTGCTACAACCCGGTACATTTATGATTGAATCTTGATCTGTTTTTGCTGTTGTTGTTATTGGTAATGCTATTGCAGGTAATGATGATGATGATGTTGTTGTTGTTGTTGTTGCTGTTGAACGTATAGAATTCGATTGATTCGAACGTATATTAGCATTATTGATTAATCGTTGATGTGAATGATGATGATGAAGATGATTACGTTCATCATTATTACTACGTTGTTGTTGTTGTTGTAAACGATGTCTACGTTTACTTGATAATTGTGATCCATGTGTTATATGTCCATTATCAGGTGCTGGACGTTTAACATCGATTATTTGGCCACCAACAATGGATGATGATGATTGTGTTGTTGTTGATGGTGGCTGTTGTAATCCACCACCAACAACAACAACATTTGATGAATGACCAACATGATGTTGTTGTTGTTGTTCTTCATTTGTTGTCTGTTTTGATTGTTTCTTTTTCGGTAATATAGTCATTATTGAATTTTATGGAATCTATATTTCGAAAGTTTTGAAACCAAACAAACAAAAAGAATTTCAAAATTAAATTTATCAACAAAACAATGCAGACTTACAGAAATTTTTCCATACAAAAATGAAAAATTCGAAATTAAAAAAAAAAGAAGAAAAGAACCAGGATTAACACCAGGAAAAAAACTGTTTGCTTCAATGGGAAAGAATCAATATTTTCAAGTTTAGTTTCATTTGAAATTATATGTACAAAGCTAAATTGAGTGGAAAAATGATGATCAAATGTGCGTAGCATTCGAATACAAAAGAATTTCGGAATTTTTTTGTTTTGTTTTGCTGGAAAATTTAATCAATCTAAGTTTGGTGGTGGTATATGTGATGAGCAAATTTTGTGTGTTTGAAGAACAACAAAAATGAATGAATGAATGAAATTGGTTAAAGATGAATAATAATAATAATATTCATAATTCGATATAATCGATTGTTAATTTGATAAACTTTATCGTGAAAAAAAAATTCTATAAATATTTTCTTGATTTTTCATCGGATAATTCCATGTTACCATCGTTTGACTATCTTCTTCTAGGAATTCTTTTTCTTTTTTCAAAAATACAAAAATCCATAACGATTGATTGATTGAATTGATGTCGAAGTTCGTGTGTTGCTCATAAAAAATATTCAGCAGATTTGTTGTTGTTTTGGCTCGCCAGATATTTTTTTTTATTTAATTCAATTGAACAACAAAAACAAAAAACAAGTTTGCTGCTGTAGCTTCTTTTGAAAATTCATTTTTTTTTTTTTTTTGGGAAAAGAAGTGGAAAACAAATGAGAAATATAGTCGTGGCTGGTCAAATGAATGAAAAAAAAATCTGTTTACTTTTTTTTTTTGGCTCACATCATTATCTTGATTGAGCGATCGATAGATGGCGTTTGTTGATTGTTTGATTATTAATCGAACATGTGTGATGTGTTCTAATTCGAATTTTTTTGTTTTTTTTTTGAAATTTGAAAAAGAAAAATGTCCACCAAATCGAAACATTTAAAGAATAAATCACATCGACGACATCAAAATAATGATGACGATGATGATGACGATCAAATGACAAGTAATGTTGTTTTTAATCAACGAAATCCAAATGATAATCCCGATGATGATGATGAGGATCAAAGTGAAGAAGTTGATGACGATGACATCGAAGATGATAATGATGCTGATGAAAATATTGAATGTAATATTAAAATTGCAATGTGGGATCTACAACATTGTAATCCAAAACGTTGTACTGGTCGTAAATTGGTACGAATGAATCTTTGTCGTTGTTTGAAATTGGGTCAAAAATTTAATGGTATAATATTGACACCAATTGCAACCAGATGTGTATCACCATCTGATCGCAGTATTGTTGATAATGATGGTATAGCTGTTGTTGATTGTTCATGGAATCGTATTGATCAAACACCATTTCATAAAATGAAAGGTCGTCATTTACGTCTACTACCTTATATGTTGGCAGCAAATCCAATAAATTATGGTACACCATGTAAATTATCCTGTGTTGAAGCAATTGTAGCAACACTTTGGATTACTGGCCATATTGATCTAGCTAGATTTTATATTGGTAAATTTAAATGGGGCAATGGATTTGAAAAATTAAATGCCGAATTATTTCAAAAATATTCTTTATGTAAAAATTCCGAACAAATTATTGAAATACAAACAAAAGCAATGGATATTAATCCGATTATTGAACAAACAAGGAATCTTGATCTACCACCATCGGAAAGTAGTAGCGATGATGATGATGATGATAATGATCAGGATAACGATAATAAAGGATAATGTAAACACAGAAAAAAGGTTGGCAGCAATTTTTTCACAAAATTAAATTAAATTTTTTGGCCAATTTGATTACATCAGGTTTTTGATCACAATTCAGATTTTTGATCAAATTTGTAAATAATTCTTTCAAAATTCTGTATTCATTTTCCGAAAGAAATGAAAAACATAAATCAAATCTTGGCATTTGAACAATAGCTTTATCAAGTATTTCATAAACTAATGATTGATTTGATAGCTGAGAAAGTTGATCCAATACATCGAATAATAATGATGATTCAAATGGATATTCGAATATTTTTCGATAATTATCAATTGAAATGATGGATAAATATTGTTGTTTCATATCGGATCGACTCAATTCACGCCAAAATTGATCAAATTCAATAAAATTTCGTGGTTTTTGTTCGGGTATCAATTTTCGAATATGATTTTCCAATTGTTTTTCAATTTGTTGATCATCACCATCGTTATCGATATTCATTGATTGATCAGAATCAATTTGGATGGGTATATCGATTAATGGCATTTTTGATTGTAAATTTTTATCCTGAATCATTATCGGTTTCAATCGTATTGGTTGTTTGGAATTTAATATTTTTACTGTTTGTTCAATTTCTTTTTGGATATCCAAATTATTTGGTGATAATTTCTTTGCTTCTTCAAAATCCTGTAAAGCTGATCGAAAACGACCAAGATTTTTTCTTGCTAATCCACGACGATAATAAGCTTTAGCAAATTTCGTATCTAATTCAATAGCTTTATTGCAATCATGTTCAGCATAAAGATAACTGGAATGATGATAAAGATGGGAAAATTTGAAAAAAATTTCTAAAATTCAAAACTTACTCTTCACATTTGATATAAGCGAATGCACGATTCGAATAAAGAATCGAATTTGATGGATTCAATTGAATAGCATCACTGTACATGATGATTGCATTTTTATAATCACCTTTGGAAAAATATTCATTTCCTTTTGATTTCAATTGATCCGATGATGATGCTTTGGCCATATTTTTAATCCAAAAAAAAAAAAAAACGAAAATGAAATTTTCAAAAAAATCGAATGAAAAATTCAATTTGGTTAAAAATTCGACCATTTCGATTCGAATGATTTCGAAATGTGTAAATAGATTTTGTGATTCGAAATTTTTATTTTTTTGAAAAAAATTTTAAAAGTTTTTTTTATTTTACAATTAAAATTACGATGATGATCATGAAATTACAGAAATATGAATATAATTAAAAATGAATGATTTCGATCATTGATTAATTTTACGCATATCAATATTTTCCAACATAACTAATGGTTTAAGAAATTCGGCAAATTGTTTCATTTCATCAGTTATGGCTGTTTGATATGATGGTGCAATAACACTTAATTCAACTAGATGTGAATTAGTTATTGGTTCAAGATTTTCATCGATTAACATATTATTAGTTGCAACTAAACCACCACTACTACCACCACCATTAATACGAAATATTTTAAAAACCAGAATTTTCATTCGACCTTTACGAAACATCCAACCACGAAGAATGAATTCAAATTCTAATTTAAATCCCATTTCCATAAGAAATTGTGTAATGTTTGATGTTGTATTACAATCGATACATGTACGTGATAATGTTGCACGATTACGATCAGTATCATTATGGCCAAGATAACGTAAATTCCATGGATTATTTGGACAATCTATTGATCGTCGAACACGTAGCATACTTGATGGACCGTTTGGAAGTTCTATGGCGGAATAATTGTAAATTGACATTCAAACAATAAGAAATTGAGAAATGATATCACCAAGAAAAAAACTTACTGATAGCAAAAACCATTTCATGATCTTTAAATTTTGGTGGTGGCATATCGGAATTATCACAAAAACCACGTAGTTTTTGTAATAATGCATCACATGATTCATCCAAAATACTACCCTGTAATAGAAATTCATTTTGTGAAAATGCATTTTTTCGTTGTTGAAAATTTGATTCCGTCATTTTTTTCGATTCTTTTGTTTAAGAAAAAAATTCATGAATCGAACGCGAAAAATTGACAGCAACGATGGTTGATCACGTGATCAAATGATTCAGATTCATTCAAATAATACGTGCATCAATAATTTTTTTAATTTAAAATTTTTTAAAATTAACAAAAGTAACACTAATATAAATCTTTAAATAATAAACAAGAACCAGGTATATTTGGTTGATAATAATTATAATGACCATTAAGTTGTTGTTTTTGTTGTTGTTGATTAGATAATGATGATGAATCAGGTGAATAAAGGGTTTTTGATTTTGGCCTTTTTTTATTTGTAAGATTTTTATCATCATCATCATTATAATCATCAACACTTGCAATAATTGTATTTGTATCACTTGCCGTATCAGTCGATATAATCGATGATGCTCGTGGATTATTATGTATAAACATACGTTCAGCTGATTCACTAAAACGTACTGTTGGTGATCGACGATAATAAGATCGATGATGGTTATGATGATGATGATGATGATTGTGGTCATCATTATTTCGATCATTAATAATCATTGATCTTGGATTAATACTAGAAGAAGATGCTGTAGAAGAATTAGGATGGGTAGTAATAGTCGACGATAATCCACCGCCATTATTATTGATTGTCATTGATGATAATAATGTTGAAATTTGTTTTTCCATTAATTCAATTTTATTTGAAAGATTATCCAATTTTGAATCAACATCTTTAATCATTTGTTCCATATTGAATGTTAAATCTTTACTATTTTTACGTAAATTTGATGGTGGTGGTGATTTTGATCTTGCCATTCTTTTCATCCTTATGATCGATGATTGATCAATATCACCATCATCATTTAATTCATTACCATTATCATCATTATTGTCGTTATCAATATTGCCATTAATATCTTCATAATTGATTCTATTTGGTCTATGATGATGATGATTTTGATGATGATGATGATTCAATGATCGATTATCATCATTGATTGTATTTGTATCCATAATAATTTGTCCATTCATTGATTGATTATTATCATATGATGGTGATGGTATTTTATGACATAATTCAAATGCCTGTCCAATTGTACGTACAATATTGATTGCTAATGACTATTGGGTTTTTGATGATAAAAATCAAAAAAATCAATCAGAATTCAGAATCAATCGAAAAACACAAACCTGTTTAGCAGCTTTAAATACAAAACATCTAAATATACTACCTTCACGCGCAATATAAGAAAATATATGTAAATCAGATGAATCATGTGATACGTAGAATATTCTTGAAAGAAAAAAAAATGATAAAATTCTGTCAATCAAATCATTGAATCGAAACAAACCTATGTATTGGATGATGTGTTATGATTAGATTGTTGTTTGTTGTTGATGGTAATGCATTATTGGTGGTTATGGTAGAATTACGACGGTTGTTGTTGTTGGTCAACATCATTATCGTTGATTGTCGTTTTTGTTGTTGTTGAAGGAAATTTTTACCATTCGATGATAATGCTATTCGTACACCTTCATCCGATACTGTTAGAATAGTTTTACGTTTTTTATCTTTACGTAAACGACAATCCGATCGGATACGACGCATTGCAGAAACAATTTCCATTCTTGAATTTGGACGTGGAACAGTACCACAACCAACAAGTTTAACCACAAATGTAATACCCATACGAAATTCATCCACAGTTCTTGGTGGTTGTCGTTGATCGAATAAAGCATCTTCTAATGTTCGATAATTTTTTCTTCTTCGTAATCTCATTTTGAATGAGGGAAAAACAAAAAAAAAACTTTAAAATCTGGACGTCGAAACAAAAGTCAAAATCACAATTTGATCAACAGTAAAAATCACGTATTCTATTTGCCCTGACTTGATATAATTTCTTTGAGTGCGTGCAGTTATGTGTTCATCACCATCATTCATTCATTAACTGAGTTTTTTCAAATTTGTTTGTTTTTTTGGCATCATCAGCCAAAAAGCCGCATCGTCGTTGTATATAAGGAAGATCGAAGGAAGAAGAAGAAAATCATTGAGGAAAATCTTTTTTCACATGTGTGTGAATGATAAACTTGAAAAAAGAATCCAATTTTTTACACAATAAAATGTCGCCGGTGCGCAGTAAATTTGGTCTCTTTTTTTATAAAGTTGCTTTTTTTGGCACGAGCATGTCCCATTTGGGTTTTTCAGTTTTTTCGTTCGTTCGTTCGTTCAAAATAGATTCTAATATTGAAGCGTTTGATTTTCCAAATCTTTTTCGGTTTTTTGTTGTCGTCATTCTTTGGTTTGTGATTGTTGCCTGCTGCTAATTTTTTTTCATTCGTTCTTCACACCATCACCACCATCACCATAAATAACATCGATATACGTCAATGATGCATGTTTATTTTTATAACTGAAAAAAATAATAAATCGATTTTCATTGACTAATTTCCAATGATGATAGTGGTGGATCAGAATTTGATTTTTTGATTTGAAAAAGATCAACAAAAAGTGAGTGGGTTTGCAATCGATTAATCGATTTTAATCGTTCATCGATTATCGATTGATCGAAGGGTTAATCTAAAGAAAAAGGGGGAAGAAAAAAATTCTTGAGTTAAATAACGAAAGAAATTAAAAGATAAATTACTCACCACAACCACTGCCACTATCATTAATTATTCATTTCATTGATCGACTTCCGCATCGTGATTAACAGTGAACGAAAAGATTTTTTCTTTCTGAAAGATAGATAACCAAACAAACCAAACACACAGGAAAAAAAAGGGTTAGCCAAATATCTTGAATATCACACACACACAAACTTGATTGATTTTTGGCATAACCCTACACCTTTTTTCTTTCTTTCTTTCTGAAATGAAATTGTTTGAAACAAAATTAATCAACTTACCTGATGTTTTTGTTTTTTTGAAGGGGAAAAACAAAACAAAACAACAAAATTCGAATGATATTCGAACCATGTTGGTTGTATACACACACACACACTGTTGTTATTAATGACCCCCCTCAATATTCATTAACATCCAAGTGTCAAAAAAAAAAAAGATTTTGTCAAGGAAGGAATTCGATATCAAACATCGATGATGGTGGTTGGTGGTTGATGGTGTTTCTTTTTCTTTTATTGGTGTGATTTAAACAAAAATTTCGAATCAAAAAAATGACGCCCAAATTATCATTTCATTCGAAATTGTTTACACTTCCTTCCTTCATGTTATTTATGAACAGGACGGAAAAACAAAAAAAAATACTCTTTTCACATATACAGTGTTTGTTTATGTTCGATTTAATCTTTTTCGAAAAGAATTTCTATCCGAAAAAAACTCCAGACTTTGAAAAATAAATTCCTTGATTTATCTTGGCAAATCTTCGAACAAGAAAGAATCCCATTCATCACCTTGGCCTTAAATTCAACTTTTTTTTTCATTTTGAAACAAAGATTCAAATCAGTGTTTCAAACAAAACATTCGGTGTGATTCAATTCGTGATGTTTTATTTTTTTTTCTTCGTTGAATAAAACAGACTTTGCAGTTGTTATTTTTTTTTCTTCAAATTTTCTTGCTGGATGTGATGATAATATCTTTCATTTCAATTCTTCATCTGCAATTTCTTTCTGTGGCCAAACAACAAAACATCTTTTAATCTTTTAAAATCTTCTTTTTTTCTTCTTGTCGAATGAATGTCAATGTTGTTATTTTAATGATGAAATGTTTTTTTTTTCGTTAAAACACTTGTCTCAAATCAAATGATCAAATAAGACGAATCTTTGTGTTTAACACTTCAACATTGATCATCAATATGATTATTATTGTGCAACATTTTTTAACACAGAAAAATATGTGTTTCAAAACTAAACTAAATAACTTTTTCTACTATACACCACCCACGATATTTATTCGACCCGATTTTTTTTCTTCTCTCGACATTTGTTAATGGAGATATTCAACCCTTCATTATAATTGAAGGGATTGAATTTGAATTCAAAACTTTCAACCAAAAAAAAAAACAAGATTAATTTAGTTGATCCAGATTTTTTCCTATGACTGAAAGAAGATAAAGATGATGATGATCTTTATCCATAAGATAAACTAATTAATGGCAATTAATTAGCACATCATCATCATCATCATCATTAAAATTCTCATATATACAGGATCTTCAGGTGTTCAGGTAAGGAAAATAATGATCATGATGATGATGATCCATAATCCTTGACCTTGTACGAATATTTTAACAGCTTAGCAGGGATGATGATGATGATGAAGAGACAACGAAATTTTTTTTCTCGTATTTTTAATTCGGCTTAACACTCTGTGTGATGGAGAACGCGTTAATAAAAACCGGATAAAAAAAATAAACCAAAAAAAATCGAATAAAGATGAAACGAAATTAATCTAGATCAAAATTGCAAAGGTGAGGTAAAATTATTGAGGGTAATTAGTGGAAAAAAGCAAAGCAAAGATTTATTTTGATTCAAAAATTTTACCTTTATTTTTTTATAACACTAACATAGAATTTATGGCAAAATTCGTAATGATGATGATGTTTTTATTGTTGTCTTTTAATGCTGGGGAGAAAACTTACTTTTCACTTTTTCCATCATCATCATCTTCGTTTTTTTCTATGTCGGTCATCATCGTTGATTTCATCATTTCTGCATCCGTCGTTGTTATTGAATGAAATTTTTTTCATTCAATTCATGTCGATCATCATCATCATCATAGATCACCAACATTGAACAACGAAAAATCATTAATGTTTCTGACATCCAGTTTGATGTAAAAGGTGTTTTCATTCACTTTCCGTTGCTGTTGTTGTCCATCTTGTCATTCTGACGACGATGACAATGATGACCGATCAAAATGGCTAAAAGGTGTTTAATATTTCGGATATATCCATTGATTGAATTTCGATTGATTCAATGAAAAAACTGATTAAGAAATCAATAAAAAGAAAAGGGAAAGAAATGGCAATGAAAAAAAAAAATAAAAATAAAAACTAGCTAATTTCAAATTCACTTACCTTGTTGAATATCAATAGCATCAATTGTTTTTTTTTGTTTTGTGATCCATTTTCATGGCAAAATTCAAATTTTTCCTGTAAAATCATAAAAAAATTTTGAAAATTTTTTTATGATTTTTCGCTCCACCAAAATCAAATTAACGAAGAATGTTTTTTTACTTCAACCAATTTCAGTCTTCCGTCATTACGCACTCAAAACATACAACATATGGAATGTTGAACGTGTGAAAAACATCTCATTATCTCTTAATGGGATGTCTATTTCTACTCTATCTGTTGTGTAATTACAATGAATATAATCATCCTTTTCATTAATTGAGTTCCGTTTTTTTGTTTTTATCATCATTTCAAGTGAAAAATCATTTTCCGGATTATTATCATTATTATTATTTAATAAATGGTGCGTGAATGAAAATACCATTTTTGTTGTTGAAATATAGTTAAAAAATCTTTCTTTGAATTCTCATTGATGTGATTTTTGTTCAATTTTCATATTTTTTTGATCATGAAACCACGATGATGATCGATCTATCGATTGATTGATTATCCAATCCAAACAAGTTCATTATTATTTGATCTACACTTGACACGATCAAACAACAACTGGACAAAAGGTATTATATTAAAGGACAAGGATAGAAACATTGTTGCAAATCTTATGTAAGGTATGTTGTGTGCACAGACATTCAAATTGGACAAATTTTTCGTTCGTTTTGTGGATCGAAAAAATCGATGATGATGATTATGTAAGAGCCACAAAAACTACTTAAGGCAAGGCCATTACACTATTTTCATCCATTGTTGACCACAATATGGATATGACCAATGATGATGATGATGAATCAGACTATAGATACGATCGATTTTTTTTGTTGTTGTTGTTGATCCACAAAAAAAATGACATGCCCTTGTTGTTCTATTCATCATCATTATTGTTGTTGTTGTTGATATCATTTCATAAAGTTCCAAACAACATTGATCATAAATCAATAACCTTCAATCACGAATCCTTTTTTTGCTGTTGTTCGATGTCTTCATCATCAAAAAATAATAATAATCACCAATCAATATCGATTGTTGTCGTTCGATCAATCGATCGATCGAACGAATAATGTTCCATGATATTTTCATTGACAACAACAAGCCAGGTTCAATGATCAATAAATATCTATGGAAAAAGAGAGAAAAAAAATTAACAAATTTCATCATTGTTTTTTTCCAAGTGCTAAAAGGGATAAAAAATAAAAATTCCATTGCAAAACAAAAACGAAAAAACGCATCAAACCTGTTTGAATTATTATTCGATGCGTTTTTTTTGCATAACATTTTCCATATCGACATTGAAGTTTATCTTTGATGATGATTATGTCATAAATTTTATTTCTAATCTCATAGATGGATGGGTATTAAAAACATCACCGTAATAGACATTTTGATGAAGATTTTTTTTTCGAAGGAAAATCGACAAAAATCGGGAGGGTTGATTTGCATTTTTCTTGGCTGCATCTTCGATCATAATGCATTTGATTTGATTTCATTTTGAATTTTGATGAATCTGCCATAATGATGATTAGGATCATAAATTGAAATTTTTTTTATTGAGATAAGGATCGTCGTCGTCAATGAAAATTCCTGAAATTCAATTGATTGATTGTCAGGAATTATTGTTGTTTCACGTTCGAAACTATTTCGACTGTATTCTTGGTCAAAATCATTTTTTTTTCACGACCCTCCACACAGTTTGTCTGACTGACTGGACTATCTTCAGGGTTTGATCTTGTCGAAAACAACAAATGGTTAGCCTCATTTTTTTTGTTCAACAAAAACGAAGAACTTCAAAGTTGAAAAAAAAGGTTTTTTTTTGATTGAGAACTTAAGGAATTTTCATCATCATCGTTTATTCACGATAAAACAATCTTCATAACCAATCATCATCCTACGAGGAAAAAAAATTTCAAACAAAGTGCATCACTTGAACGAAACGAAAAGATAAGAAAAAAGAATTAAAATTTTTTCAAAGAACAAATAATTTACCTATTTTTTGTTGTTGTTGTTGTTGAAGGCAGGGGTATGGATGAACAAAGTAATTAGTCAATGTCTTTGTTGTTTGGTTGGTTGGTCATCATCATTATCATTATCATCAAAAAACTCAATGATGATGATGATGATCATGGTAAATTTAGGATAATTTATCTTCAAACCAAACCGAACCAATCAACCCAAAACTGACCGAACCGAACCAAATATTTGATAATGATCTTGTTTTTCTTCGTTCTCGTTGTTCATCATCATCATTTTTCTTCGAAACTTGACCATTGGTGATATTTGAATTGGTGGGCTGGAATTTGGGCAATCAAACTATATACAAAATCATCAACTAAATGAAGAAACAAACAAACAAACAATAATAATCAGGGTAATTGACAAAACAAACAACAAACATTAATATAGGTCGATGATAATCGAATAAAAAACAAGAAAAAAAATGATTGTTTATATTCCGGCTATTCGATTCTATTTCAACTCAAATTGTTGTTGATGAAAAATAGTCGAATCGAACGAATTTTTTCGTTCGATTTTTTTTTGAAGGTCATCGATTTTGATTGATTAATCTAATTTGATTACGCTAATTGAAAAAAAATAATTGATTTTTCATCATATTTCTTCTTCTTCATAACGTAAGTTTTTGTTTTGTAAATCAAATTACCAAGAACTACTAGCTTCAAGCAACTTTTCGTTACAGATATTTTTTTTTTCATCATCATTTTTACTTCAGGAGTGATGATGATTCCGTTTTTTTTCTCTGTTTCTACTTTGTGACGATAATGATGATTGGTTGATTAACGAAGAAAGAAATTTTCCAAGAAACCAAAGAAATTATTTATTTTGGGTTCAAAGCAAATAAACAAACAAGCCGCCACTATTTTTTTTCGTTAATTTTTTGACATTGGATACAACTGAAGAAATCTTGACTTTTATCTGTGTTTGTTGTGTTGGTGTTTTTGCTTGAATTCAATCAAATGAAAATAATTATCCTCGACCAAGGTAACATTTGAAATGGCCAATGAATATGAAACAAACAAAAAAAATTGGCAACTTTCTTGAAAAGTAATCACCAAAGGTAAGTAAAGATAATAAAGATAATAAAACACTAACGTAACCTGTAAATCTGTTTTATTTTTTTCTCTGTTTGAAATAATTAGATGACCTTTTTTTCTTCTTGCTTTGTCTTTTGATTTAGTTCAAGAATATCAAGAATTTCGGGCTATCAATAATCTCCATTCTTCAATTCAGTGTATACCCGGCATCAGGTAAGAAAAGAAAAAACAAAGATTATCCCATCATCATTAAATCATTTTTCCATCTGAAACAAAAACAAAAAACATCCTTAAAAACAATTATGTCAACAACAAATCATCATTATTATCATCATACAGCCAGGTACCGGTTACATTAATTATCTGTTATTTGTCTGTTGTGTGATCATCATCATCATCATTGTCGTCGAAATCTTTCGAGGAATTTTCTGTCAACAAAAAAGAAAAAGAAAAGAAAAAGATTTTTTCCAAATTAGATATATTCAAATTGTTTCAAGTAAAAGACGAAATTGTCCATCATCATCATCAAGATATTTAATGATTCATGGAAACAAAAAAAAGAAAAGAATATGAACACAACAAAATGAAAACATTTAAAATATTCATATCCATGACATGGTCTTCTTTTTTTTTTTTTGATGATGGTAAGTAATTTCTTATCTTATTGTGCTTAATGTGAAACTTTGAGATTTTTTTTCAGTTTTGTTATCATGTTTTAGTTGTTGTTGTCAGAATTCTTAAGACGGTGACGATAATTTTCTTTTGAATTTTTTTTTTGATTTTCCAGGCCAGTTTGAAATGTGTTAATCTTTCTTTTTTCATTCAGGACTTTTTTTTAGTGTTACGTCTCATTTGTAGTTTGTCGGGTATGGTCCATTGCAATACACTGTTATATCCATTGGGTTTTTTCTGGCTGTTGTTCTGTTTGATTTGTCTCGACTGCAGATGATATTTTGTACGTTTCATTAAACTTTGGTCAATTTCTTTGGCCAAATGTCACATACATAGTGGGACATCTGGTCGGGACCTGAATTCATTTTGAACTCGTGTGTTTGTATGTGTGTGTGTGTGGCACGTGTCGAATACAAAAGCTGTGTTCCAAAAAAAAAATGATTAACAAAAGAAAAAAAAATTACCTGAAACTCTCGAGAACAAACTGAATAAAGTAAGTTATTATCATAAAGGTAAAAGGTCGAATTAATTCGAGACAAAAAATCAAAATCAAAATCAAAAAAGCAATATTCGAATGATAGCAGCATTATTTTGTGTATAGAATGATTATTACCACATACCATCACTATTGCCTATTACTATATACCACTGCCACTACTACCACTATTATTACTTGTTGAATGTTGACAGACAACATTTTTTTTTGTTGAGAAGAAATTGATGATGAAAAGAGAGAAAAATTTTCCATTTTGCATTTTTTGCTGTTTCCATTTATTTTGATTTCATTTCAATTCAGAAATTCATAGTAATCACACATACATCCATGTTGTGAAACAAAACAAAAAAACGGAAATTTTTTTTTCCCATTGATAACATTTTTTATCATTCGCATTTAGCAAATGTTTTCTTGTTTTGATTAATCAGTGAAATGAAATGAAATGAATGATGACAGTGAAAAACAAAACCAATCAACAAATGATGTTCCGGTGCAATGAGAAATCCAATCGATCGATCGATTGATTGAAATCGAAAATTTTTTGCTCTGTGTGCTGTTGTTTTGTCTTTAAGTTTTTCTGTTATTTTTATGGATTGCACACACAGCAACAACAACAACAACAAAAATGAAAATATTTTGTTCAATTTAATTATCATCATCATATTTAAACGGTTGAATAATTTTACTTTGTGAATTGTCATCATCATCATCATCAATTTCTGGAACAGCAACAGCAAAATATTTCCTTATTTTATCAATTTTTATTTTCTGGTTCCCATATTGATTGCCTATTTCTGTTTGTTTGTTTTTTTTTTTGAAACTTTTTATTGGTTTTTTTTTCTGTCAATCTGTTTTTCCCCCCAAAAAAAAAGATAATTATATCTTTTTTTTTCAACAACTATTTTAACCCCTAAAGTGAAATAAATAGACAACAAACAAAAATTGTCTATTTTGACTCATTCATTCATCAATCTGTTGTTGTTTTGCCCGAAAAAACGGGAAATATCAAGATAACAAACTGAATAAATGAATTTTTTGTTACTAAAAAAAAATTTACTGATTGATTTTCAACTGATTTTTCTTCGTTTTTTTGTTTTAGTGATTTTCATTTTCTTTGAAACGAAAAAGTTTTCGTGCAAAAAAACATTCGAAAGATTTATCTGTGTGAATTAAACCGGCAAAAACATTTTGTTGTTGTTGTTTTCATCATTTTCAACGAATTCGGTAAAACATTACCACCGCCACTAATCAATCAATCGATTGAAGTGAATATAAAAAAAACGAGACACAGGTAAATATAACATGGTTTCATTTCGATTTTTTCAAAAATATTTGAAGTGAAAAAATACGCATTTCGAATGTTGTTTGAGTGAGGGTTTTTTTAGTGCATGTTGAACATCCAGATCCAGATATCTTTCTCTGTGTTGTTGTTGAATGAGTGTTATGTCGAAAAAAATTTTGCAGCTGTGCAAATATTTTTCGGCTTTATTTGTTGATAATGATGATGATGGTGGATTATTGTAATGATATTATTTGATGTGCGACAGAAACACAGAAATACAGAGCATATCATCAACCAACTGGTTGGCCTTGTTGTTCTTATTGTCACATTTTGCTAGAGACAGGCATACACAACAAAAAAAAACATCTGGAAAAGATTTTTTTTGTGCTGGTGTTTTCTGGTCATTTTTTTTTTTTTTTGATTTGTTTGTTTCGCAAGAAACATAAAGCTATAAAAATTCTTTGGTTTATGGATGATGATGATGATTGGTAATAAACATACACAGAGAAAGAAAATCGAAAGGAATTGACAATTTTGCCCACACGTGTGTCAAATTCATTCATTTGATTTTCTTTGCGGTATTTTTTTTGAGTGTGTGTGTGTGTGACACACAAGGTTTGTTTTGGTCATTTTTTTGGCCTTTGCTGCTGCTGCTGTTAACGATCGATTTTTGTTTGAACATAGTGACCACCACTTGTTGCTTGCTTGCTTTGTTTGTCGTTGATGATTTGATGGCATTTTTTCTTCTTTTGCTTATCAATGATCAGGAATCACATTCCTTTCTCTCGTTTATGATGGGAAGTTTTTTTTTGTTGTTGAAAAAATGACCATTCGGTTTCCCATCGATTTTGTTATCATTATTTTATGTTGGAATTTGAGAATGGGAATTTTAAAAGATAAACAAAACAAAAAACCCAAATAGGCCTTAAATACTTAATTACTTTTGGTCTGTTTCTGTTGTTTTTTTTGTATTATTTTTTCTTCACTGAATTTGAATGATTGATTTTCGATGATGAAAGATTTAAAAACCTTAAACTGATCTGAATTGGGTGATTTTGATTAGTTTGACTAATTTGATTTTCTCTCAGCCACCGCCTCAATCAGCATTGGAATTTTTCATTTTTCAAATTTTCTTGAAAAGAAAATTCCAATGTAGCTGCTGCTGCTGTAAACACTTGTTGTTGTTATGTACTTTACCTTATCAACTTACCTCTGATCTTCGAACACCAACTGTGTTTTGACTTTTGATCTTTTCTTTTCTTTTTCTTTTGCTGTTGATGATGATCATTTAAGAAAATGAAATGAATGATCATCATCATCAGTATTTAATCAAGAAAATAGCCATTCATTATGATGCTTCTGCCCTTTTTTGTTCAGTTAATTTGTTTTTTGGTAAAAAACAATGATGATAATGATGATGATGATTTTGTCTTTGATCCGGTTCAGTGCTGTTCTTTTTTTGTGTGTGAAAATTTCATTTTCGCTTTTGTTTTTTGTTGAAAATTTCAAGGTCGATCTATTAAAAATTACCTGTCTTTGTTTTCTAAAAATCATCATCATCATTATCATGTCTATGTTTTTTTTTTTGATTATTATTGTTTCACCTGAAGGCAGTTGGTTTTTTCTGTTGAATTTCCATCTGGAAAAAAATTAATTTTGAATCAAAATAGAATTCAGCCCTTTATTGTTGTTGCCATCATCATTATACAATCCTATCCTATTTCATTTTGATAATGATGATTCGTTGATAATCATAGGGTAGATTGAATACTGAAACAAACTGAAAACTTTTAAAATGAAAGTGTTTTGTCGTTGTTTTTTTTGGAAAGTTTCTTGGAAAAGTTTTCTTGGAAAGAAATTGATTTGAATACAGCCATCACTATACAACTACATTGATGACAATGAACTTTCAATGATATAAACATTTTTTTCAAAATGTGGATGTATATGAATAGTGGTGAGTCATACAATTTTGATTGATAGATTTCTATAGATACAAAATACCACCAACACCTGTTGATGAAAATCTAATCAGAAAAAAAGAAAGATTATAATCAATGTTTTAGTTTTCAATAAGTCAAGGGTAATGATAATGATTCACATAGATATTCTATGTGCAAAATGGATTCAAAGTAAAGTTATTTGAAAAAAAAACAATCAGGATCCATATGATTAATCCAT
Source organism: Dermatophagoides pteronyssinus (assembly GCF_027571235.1). Taxonomy (NCBI): domain Eukaryota; kingdom Metazoa; phylum Arthropoda; class Arachnida; order Sarcoptiformes; family Pyroglyphidae; genus Dermatophagoides; species Dermatophagoides pteronyssinus. Next base: position 173,221 of record NW_027461528.1, read on the forward strand.
ATCATCATCATCATCATTAATCAGAGCAGCAGCTGTAAATGGTTAAATGGCTTTACATTCGACAAAAGTAAAAAAGCATAGAAATCCTTATTTGTATCGATCGAAATAGGGAATGAACTTTTTTTTTACTTTTCATACAAGAAAACATTATGTAAAGATGTTTGGATGTTTGTTACCACACTTAACATCTTTGTTGTAGAGATTTTTTTTTGATTACCACATAGCTTGATGTTTTTTTACTTTTGATGGTAACCTTTGAACTTTGGCCATTTCATGATTTGATTTTTTTTGATATGAGAAATGAGAAAAAAAAATTTGTTATCAAATCAAAAGTCAATGCATCATCATGTTCTTTTGATTTGGTTTGTCCCCTGTTTGTTTTCCCTTTGTGTGTGTGTGAACATGATGATTGTGCGAATCATCCATAAAAAACATCATCATATAAGCATCTTTAGTTGTTGTTTTTTCAAAGCCATTTTTGGTCATATCATCATCATCGTTATAAACATCTCTCTCTTTGTATAATGATTGTTTTTTTCGTTACATTAAAAATTGCATAAGACCAGAGGTCAATCCGAAATAAATTTCAGAAAGAGAATGAGAATGAGAATGAGAATCCACTTTCGCTTTGATGATGATGATTAAACCAAACATTGTCGAAATGATGATTTTGAATTGAATGATGATTCTTGCTTTTTTCTGGTTTTGTTTTTTATCACACACACATCTGTTGAGCTGGGGGAGGATATTCTCCTCTCTTATATCGGTATATTGTGTTTGATGTTTTTGTTTTTGTCACAATGGTTTCCATTGGAAACCATTGTTTTTTTAATGTTTGAAAACCGTTTTTTTTGAAAATAATTAATGTTGACCGTTTTCGTTTTCTCTTTGTTTTTCACTTTTTCTCATAGAAACATCATTTTGGTTTGAATGGATTTGATGAGAATCGTTTTTTTATTGGATTATAATTCATTCACATTATCTGTCAATCAAACATGAAACCACCACGTTTACCTGGAACGGAAAAATTTCGTTTTTGTGATAAAAAATTTTTCATTCAACAACAACAACAAAATCAATGTCATCATCATTCAGATGATAATGATAATAAGAATTCAGAAGATTTAATTCTTTTATCATCATCACCATCTTCTTGTTGTCAAAATGGTAATGATAATATTCTTTTATCATCTGCATCATCAAATTATTCATTACAATCATCATTATCTGATTCATTATCATTATCATCATCACCATCATTATCGGTAATTGGTGTCAATAATAATAATAAAAATGAATCTGAACAGCAACAACAACAACAACAACGATTGAATAAATTATTTACAAAAATAATGAATTTGGATGTTGATGATGATGATACTTATAATCATCAATATGATGGCCATCCATATAATCGTTCGATAACAACTTCTACAGCAACAATAACAAAACGTAAACCAAATATACCGATATCAAATCGTTTGATGACCAGTCTTTTATTGATCAATAACTTGACCTCTTATAATCATCAATTATCGGATGATGATGCTGATGATGAAGATGGTGATGGTCATCATCATCATCATGATAATGAAGAAAATGATAGTTTTTTACCATCATCTACATCGGTCATTGATCGTAGTTGTTATGAACAACAACAAGAAGAATCGAAACATAATGATAAAAAACAAATAACAAACAACAAGTTATCATCCGAATTATTGAATAACCGGTCTAAAGTGGCCAATATTGAATCAACGACCTGTCCATTATTATCATCCATTAAATCATCAACAACAACCACATCATCATCTGATCATCGATGTTCATCACCATCAAATAATAGTATTGATAGCGGTAGCGAAAGTATTCATAGTTTTTCAATTAGAAATGATAACCATAATGGTGATGATGGTAATGGATCAATACAAACAGCACCTAGTCATATATCTTTGATGAGTAATGAATCTTCAAGTTCAATTTCATTTCTATCAACTGGTAGTAATAATAGTTGTTGTTGTAGTAGTAATCAACAAATAACATCATCTGAATCATCATCATCGGAAGAAGATTCATCATTACGATCAACATCATGTTCACCAATGATCAGTTGTGGTCTTTCTCATCAATCATTATCATCAAATAATAAACGATGTCATCAAAAAACAACTAAAAGATTTTCAACAATATCATGGCAAGAAGAAACTGGATCATAATCATTTCATTGATTCTTAATTTTTGTAAATTTCTTCATTTTATTTTTGTACATTCTTTTTTTTTGGACGAGCTTGTTTCTTCTTGATCTTTAGACAAACACAGAAAGAGAGAAAACAAACAAACAAAAAGTATTATTTTTTATACACAAAAAGATCTTTTTTTCACTTCAAATTCCATACCTTTTTTTGTGGATTTCTTTTTTCTTCTTTAAATTATTATATAATCCTGATAAGAAAATTAATGAATGACTGAATGTAATCAATTAATTTCGTTGATCGTTTCGTAAATAAAAACACCATCAAATAAAATCTTTCGTAATTTTTTCGAAATCAAATCAAATTTTGTTTTTGTTTACAGTTCCGTCTTTTTTTTCATTTCGAACGTTTTATCTTCATCAAATGTCCATAAAGTACGTACATACGTTGTTTGTGCGTGGCACGCGTTCGTTTTAGCCAAAAAAATCCTCTTATCTTTTTTATCATTATCTTTTGAAAAGATAAAGACAAGATTTGTTTTGATTAACTTTATCAACCACAAACAACAACAACAAAAATCCTGATTGAAATGTCAGAAATGTCAGACAAACAAAAAAAATAGCTAAACATTTTATTATCTCTTCATTATTATTTTGGACTTTTTTTCTACATTGAAAAGTTGTGTAATCAGAAACAAAAAGGTGTTTTTTGGAATAATCAATCTGTTGTTTGAATGGTGATCACAATATTTGTGGACAGACAAAAAAACAAACAATTTGTGAGCAGCCACATCCTATTTGCAATGTATGAAATTAAATCAAAAACAAAAACTAATGAATAATAATGATTATGGAAATCTTTCTTTATTAATTCGATCCATATTCATATAATAATGATAATCTCTGGCCTCGACATCATCTTGAAAGCAAAAAAAACAAAACATAAAAATCCATTCGTTTTCGATTAAAAACGAAAAAAAAACATTCAACGGTAATCCTCCATTGACCACAATGGCAAAAAAAAATTTGAAATACTTTCATCATATGAACATATGATGATAAATGGAACATTATTGGAACATTAAATTGTTTTTTTTTGTTTTGAACATTTTGTTGTTGTTGGTTCATCTTTATTTATGAAAAAAAAATAAAGATCAAGATAATTTTTCGCATAAATTAAACCGATAATGATCATCATTATCATTCGCATAATCCTTTTTTGGGTATTAAATGTTGATTTTTTTTTCTTCTTAAAGTTAATTTTTTTCTTTAAAAAAAATCAAAATCTTTTCGTTAAAAAAAAACGGTTAACCACCATCATCATCATCATCATCACCGGAACAACGGGTAAAGTTCGGTGACATTTTCTGTTTCTATTTCGTTTCGTTTATTTGATCTGGTCGGGTTGCCTGGTTATCGTGTAAATTCTTTTCTTTTTTTTTCGTTGTGGTTGTCGTGGTCACCGTGTGTAAAATCATTCCTTTCCAAACAAAAAAAAAGTCAACCTTTGTTTGCTGTGTATTTCAAATTCAGAAAATAACTTCAAAGGTGATTTCTGACCTCCGAACATTACATTTCAATTCATTTCAGGTGAAGTTTTTTTTCACATTTTCCATTTTTCTAACAAAAACAATGAATTGACAAATTTGAAAAACGAGAAAAACGTAAAAGTTACGTCGAACATCGATCGATCGATGATTAATTGTTACATCTGTCACATTGTTTGTGAATTTCTCTCCCAATGACACTCGGACAAAAAGCAAAAACATTCGAAAACCGGAACACTTCGGTTGGCCGAACGAACGATCATTGTCAAAATCAATCAATCCAATCGGATCGGTCAAACAACGGTGTTTTTTTCTTGGACAAGACTGACAAGGTAAGAAAAATCTCCAAAAATGATAAACGATCAAAAAAAAATTTGGAGAAAAAAATTATCAATTAATAACTTCCATCAAGTAAGTAAGAAAGATTATCATTGTTTTGACATAATCATAATCATCATCGATTGAATATATAAACGAATGATCCATGACATTGAAAAAGAAAACGAAGGATTTTCTTCTTTACCGCAACTTTCAAAACTTTCATCCCACACACATCACATTAAGGTAAATCTTGTTTCGATTTTTCGAGTTTCAAGTTTGTTTACGATTTTTTCTTTTTTTGATTTTTCGAAAAATGTCAAAAAATTTATGGCAAACAAAAATTTATGATCCAAAAAAGCGAATGAAAATCCATTTCTGACCACCATTAACGTCAAATTAATCCTGAAAAAAACGAAAATTTTTCGTTTTTCACTTTGCTTTCAATCATTTGGCTTTTTTTCTCGCTATGAAAATGAAAATTTTGCTGTTTTAAAAACAAAACGAGCTAAAAAAAGACAAAAATCAAAGATAAGAATTTTCGGGTTGTTGAAAAATCTATTGTTCGTTTTGATAGACAAACCAACCAAACTGTGAACAAATGAATCATGTTTTTTAATTAATGAATCTATTTCATCATCACTTCGATCACTATCATCATCAACAGACACGAGTGAAAATGAAAAAAAATGAATATCCAAAGATTTTCAATGAAAAAATGATAAATTTTTCAAACTGTTTCTTGTTTCGATCTAGTTTAGTGATGATAAATCTTTTTTTCTTTCCTTTTGAAGATTCGTCGATTCGGTAAGAAAATGAATCAAAATAAATGAATAATAATAATTTTCTTCTTGGTTTTTTACTTGCAGGGGTTTCACTGTTGATGATGATTATCATTCATTATTTATATTCATAACTCTTTCTTTCCTTTTTTTCAAAGATTTTTGCTAATTGATAAGAGAATACACGATGATGATGTTGATACAAGATATATTTCAGAATAGAGAATCGAAATGGTGGTGGAAACCAAATGAATATCGTTTTTTGGGCAAAACTCGAAACAAGATCAAACGATATATATTCAAGTTAGTTAAATATATCCGATTTTGTTATCATAATGAAAAAATCGGAAAACAACAACAACAACAAATGTCATGTGAATAATAAATAAATTAACAGAACAACAACAACAAAACGGCAAATCTTTTTTTCTTTTTGGCTTCAAGATTTTTATCGTTAAGATGAATGGACCCGAACATCAACCAAACGAACTAAGATTTGTTCATAGAAAAAAATCCATCATCATTTCACATGGATTTTTTTTCTCGTTTTAATTGTAGCATCCTATCGTTTTTTGGCTATTTAAATTTCTTCGAAAAAAAACGACAAAGATGATCTTGAAAAACCAATTCGAATTGATGATGATGATTTTATCAATGATCTTTTCTTTTTTAAACTAAACGATTAACTAAGGTGGACAAAATCCATTTTCGTTTTTTTTTGTTGATCCTTTACATATTATGACATTTTTGTCGGATGATGAACTTGATTTCATTTCATTTCAATGTCATCATTAAGCAAAGAAAAAAAAATTGAAATCATAATCATGATGATTAAGAGAAAAACTTCCACTCTTCTTCACTTTCCTGTAACTTTTTCCACTCTCTTTACTCTAATTTTTTTTATTATTTTTGAAAGTTTTTTTGGTGAAATTACTTTTTTTTTCTCTCTCTCTCGATTTCTATGATGACCGCTTTTTTTCTCCCCACACTCACTCATTAATGTTTATTTGCCCAGAAAAGTTTATTGCTTGTTTGCTTAAACCCAGCGTGTATGAAAAGCAAATATCCATAATCATCATAATCATCATATTCAATTTTTGACCATGAAAATCAAAACGGAACATTAAAATATTGGATAAACCATACACACACGACAAATGATTAAACGACAACCAAAGTTTTTTTTTCGAGGTTAAAAACTAACTAACTAGGATAAACTTTGTTGGCATTTAACTACCATTTACCATATATACGATTTTCCAAAAACATTCATCCATTCAATCAAATCGATCATAGGAAAAAGTTCATTTTTTTTATCTTGATCGTCATCAATGAAAAAATATTTTCAAAATCAAGATTTTCATTGGCGCCCGACCAATTACACAATTATCTATTTGTCTATAATCAATCACGGGTCAATATCAAAATTGTTTTGGTCAATTATCGATGTCATTACGATTAAATTAACAACCGTGAAAAAGTAAAAAATGTAAATACTTTTTTATTCAGTGAAAAAAATACAAATATGGTAAGTGTTTGTATGTGTGTGTGTGTACAAAGTAACAAAATTTAAGTATTAAAAAAAATATAGAAAATTCGATCTCGTGATCTTTGAATGATGATGGTGATTTAAAAAAAAAAAAATTTGTTGTTGACGATGATTAGATCAATTAATATTGCTTCCAAGTTTGCCTGAAGAAATGATTTAGTAAAAAAATTGATTGATTGATTAATTAATTAAACTTCCGAAATACGTGTTCCATTCATAGGAATTATCGTAAATGATGATGCTAAACGTTTAAGTTGTTGATCATGTATAGTAGGAAAAATATGACGATACCATTTCGATGATAGACCACTGTTTGTTTTTTTGGTTGGATTTGAAAAATTCATTAAAATTTTTCAATCAAATCAAAGGAAAAAAACTTACCGTAATTCCATTGAAATATCATGTTTAACTAATGTTTGTCCTTTTCCGTTTGGTACCATAATCCAATTGGATTGTATTGAATCACCTTGTTCCAAAAGTCTAAAACCACCAGGTTGTTCAATTGAATTTGACCATTTACGTTTTAAATTAAATGTTTTTGTCGGTAACAGACAACTAAATTGCAAATCAAATTCAAAATGATCACTATTTTGTTCTGGATCGTGATCAACAATTGTCCAACGTGATATAAGTTTATCAATCATATTTCTATGAAAAGAAATAGAACCAAAAATCAATCAATCAATCAATCAATATTAAAAACACAAACCTTTCATATAATAAACGTGCAAGAATATCATCGGGACTAGCATTGATAATAATAACCGATGTATGTTCATGATTCAATGTTGTTTTCGATGTGGTCGAAGTTGTCGAAGATGTTGTTGTTGTTGATGATAATTGTCGTTGATATCGTTTACCATTGATAATATTCAAATAAAATAATGATTCATAATTTTCAATACAATATTGTAAACATTTTTGTCCACGATTAATTTGTTTTTCATTTTCACCATTACACAAGGATGGTGCAAAACATATGGCCAGATTTTGTATTGTCATTTGATTTGTTGAAGAATTTGCCGCAATTAATGATAAAAATTTAAGTATTATGAATAATAAATAACGATGACAATCATCCAGATGCCATAGATAAAATTCAAATTGATGATTATTTTTAGATTTTTTAGCCATTATAAACATATCTATTAATTCATTTGTTAATAAATGTGGTCGTAAATCTCTTAACCATTGTTTCAATAAATCAGCAACATCATAAACAGATTCACCAGTTATTTCGAAATTTATTTCTTGTTGTTGAATTTTTTCCCTTAGAATTTGAATACGTGATTTAACACCAGATTTTCGAAATATTCCTAAAGAATTTCTACCGAATTTTAGCAGATAAATTATTGCATTTTCAATTGAATCCGGTAGAATTCGACCATTATTTTGTAATTGTAATTGAATAAAATCATTCATTACAGGTAATTCATTTGTTGTTGACGTTGGTGAATGATTCGATATTAATTCATCCAATTCGGATGAATGTACAAGATAAACAGGTAATTTTTCTGAATTATCATAAAAACTATAACGATGTTTATCCAAATTATTATTATTATTATTTACAATTTGTCCATGGCTAGATGTTGATGATGATCGTGATGTTGATGTTGATGATGATGATCCATTAATAAATGAATGTTTTTTATCCGAAATCCAATTAAATTTATCATTATTATTATTATTATTGAAGATTTGTTGATGATCATCATTTCGATGATAATGTTGTTGTTGTTGTTCAGAGTTTTGTTTGTTCTGGTTACCACCATTCGTTACGATTTGATCATTATTGATAATGGAATGTTTCAACGTAGATGGTATGGTACCACCATTAAGATTAATATTTTGTTCATTCAAAATTTGAGATCTTTGTTGTTGTTCAATTATCGTTTTGGTCGTTGTTTGGGTTTTGGATGGAAATTGTTCTGTTGATTTGTTAATACTGTTATTATTTTCAATGTTTGTTTTTATGGTAAGATCATCATTATGTTGATGTTCCAGTAAATTATTGGTCCATAAAATTTCATTATTAACTTTTTCCAATAAAATATCACAATATGAATTAAGATTTGCATTAGCCAAACGTTGTTTTAAATTATTATCATCATCATCATCAGTATTAAGATTCGATTGATCCAACATGAAAAGAATTTCATTTTCAATTTGTTTGATACTTTCTAATGCACGTTTATAAACATCATTATCTTCGTCGTTGTTGTCGGTATCCATCGTTTTTGTTTTTCTGATTGTTTGCCACCAAAAAGTTTTCAAGATTTTTTTTTATCACAGCCAAATCGAATTTCACGTGAAGAAAAATAAATCAATCTGTTTTACGGGAAAAAAATTAAAATCAATTTTCAAATTAAAAATGAGCCAAACAAACAAACAATCGAAACAAAAAAACACGCACATCAAATTTACCTTTGTGTTTTTTATTATTATTTTAATTTTTGCTAATTAATCAACTACTACTACTCATTTAGTATGTGTTATGTAATCATATTATCATCAATTTGATGATAATAAACATAAACGCAAATAAATAACAAAAAACAGCCAGTCAGTCAGTCAAAGTCAGTCAGTTTATCGATCGAATTTGATTATATGGAAATGAGGCAAGGAATGTAAATGAAATAAAAACACACATCAACAACAACAATAATAATAAAAATGGACAACAAGCCAGGATGTGTAATGTGTGTTTTTCAATGATGATATATGATGATGAATGCAGTTTGGTTGATGGTGGTGGTGGTGATGATGAGAGCGAATCGATAATCATTAAGTGGTACGACGACGACAACGATGATGATGATGATGAATAACGGCAACCATCGTTGTTTTGACAATCAATATATATTTTCACAATATCAAATTTTCTTTTTGGCTGGCTGAATGAATCATCGAACGTTTGGGAGAAAAAAAAATCATCCTGTTGATATCATCCATTTAGTCGTTCATCATTTATTCATTCATCGATTGTTTCGTTCATCATAATTATCGATTGTTTCGATTGTTGTTTGTTTTTGACTCAAACACGATTTTATCATTTGAAATTTTTCTTTGTTGTTGTAAATTTAAACTTTTCATAATATTTGTCACTGAAAAAAAAATGAATTCAATGGATAAAAATAATGATTGCTATTTTTATTTCTATTCTACCTGTACAAAGGTAATATGTTTTACACTTTTTTTTCAAAAAAAAACTGATTTGATTTTCGTTTGTGTTTAGGAAAAAAATTGTCCATTTAGACATTGTGATTTGGCACTTGGTTCCGAAGTTGTTTGTGAATTATGGCGTGTTGGCCGATGTCATGATCGTAATTGTCCATTTCGTCATATGGAACCGAATATAAAACGTTCAACAAAACAATGTTGGTTTGAAACACAACCAAATGGTTGTCGTAAACCACATTGTGTATTTTTACATACAAAACCACGACCAACAATAACCGATTTACAGAATAATATATCCGAATGGATATTACCAACTGGTGTTGTTGGTGCTGGTGGTCAAAATCAACAATCATCAGCCACTACTAATAATACCAATAATAATGATTCTCAACAAACACTCATCAATAATAGTCATCAAGAGTTATCCAACAACAACAACAATAAAGAATCACATATCATACTCAAACCACAACAACTACAAACAACTGAACAATTAAGTATTTCGATTGATGATAAAGATGATGAAGATGAATCGGATGAAAATTGTGAAACAGAAATTGTTCCAGATATTATTGCTACTGTACAAAAACCAGCTGTTAAAACATTGGAACAAATAAAAATGGAAAAAATTCTTCATTCATCAAATGAACATTTATTGGATACAACCAATAATAATAATGGTTCATATAATAATTCTATAACAACAGCACCTGTTAAGATTGATATGAAATTTGATAATAATAATCTTAACAGACATCCATCAACAACAATCGTATCATCACCATCATTGAAAACTGAAATGAAACGTTCGATTCCAATAAAACAACAGGAAAATATTCAACCATCACCTTCTTCGAAATCACCACTAGAAAAGAGACCAATAAATATTGTAATAAAAACATTGGAACAAATTCGTAAAGAACGTGAAGAATCTGAACAACAACAAACGACAATGAAAGGTGATGAAATGATTTCGAAAGAAAATCAAATCAATTCGTTAAAACGAACATCAATCAATGATGATAATAATGATGATGATCATAATTCATCATCCAATCCACCGAAACCAATCAAAATACGTCGAAATCGTTTGACAGTACCAATGATGATGATGATGGGCAATCAGAATTCAAATTCTAGCATTGAAGATACTAATGATAATGATAAACATAATGAATTATATTCACATCAACAACAAATGAATTTATCATCGACAAGGGAGAAATCTTCAGATCAAGATGATCAATACAACCAACAACAATCAACGAAATTATCAATGATAAAAGATGATGATGATGATCTTGATCTAGAATTTTTAAATGATAATAATGATCATCATAGATCATCATCAATAGGAATCTATTCAAATGCTATTACGGATGATGATGATGAATTGATGCGTGAAATTGATCAAGTAATCAATAGCTAAATTGATTTGTTCGTTTGACTTTTGTAAATTTCTTCAAAAACCAATGTTCATCATTTTTTTGTTTGTGTTTGTCACTTTTTCTTTCATTTAATTTAATTGAAAAACAATCCATTACCTTGATTGCGCATGTATAATTTATTTGAAATTTTTAAAAAATAAAACATTGAAATGATTGAAATGAAGGAATGTTGTTTCGATATCAATATTTACGACAAAATAATAGAAAAAATATTAATATAGCAATAATTAAATGTATCCATCCATTGAAAAAACAAAGAAATCCAACAACAGCCGTACGTAATTCATAATGTCGTCGTAATGCCAATGCACATCCTTGTTCATTAAGATAAGTTTTTCCAGCCATATAACATGATATTGGTATAGCCATACCATAACGGGGATAATCATTAAATGATTCAACACCACAACAACGTAATTTTATCTGAAAAAAATCAATAAATGCACGTGAATCAGCCTGATAATTATATTGTTGTAGCTCTCGTAATAATTCTTTATAAGCAAATATATATAATCTTGTTCCATAACCACGCATAATGGCCAATGTAACGATTGCAACTTGCATACCAAAACAAATTAGCAAAAATATAAGATACTAAATAAAAAACGGAATGAAATGATTAGAATAAAGTAATTAGAAATTTCAAAACAAACATTACCAATATAATCATATAGATATTTTCCCAACGAACAGCTAATATACCAAATATTGATAATGCTAATGTAAAGCTACTAATAATAATCATTATATATGCAGCCCATATTACATTATATGTATCCAAAAAACGACTTGGTTCATATGATTTTGGATCAGCAATTAACCATATACCGATACCTAATATAGTTCCGCTCATCATCTGATAATGATAGAATTGATTAATTATAATTCGATGATCAATTTACAAAATAAAACAAACAGAAAAAAACTTACAAAAAGTAAAACATTGAAAAAAATAATAGCCCATGTTATAATACGATTCATTAGTCGATTATCGGAAACACAAAATGAACGATAACAATCCCAAACATAAACACGTTGTGCATTCGGATTTGATGATTGTGGTGATTGCGGTTGTGGCTGTGGTGGTATGGAAGTTGTTGCAGCAATATCAATTTTTGGTAAAGTTGATGATGATGATGATTGTGGATGATTAGGATAACCTTCCGGAGATGATAATATTGTTGAATGTTGTGGTGTTGTTGTTGGTGAATACATTTCGCGCGAATTTGATGACTGTTGTTGCTGCTGCTGTAATGGTATAAGTTCATTGTCTTTAACCGTTGTTGAAGCCAGGTTTTTTTCTTCTTCTATCTTATGATCGGAAAATCCTTGACGAGAAAAATCCACTTTTTAGAAAAAAACAAAGCGAAATGATGATTGAAACAAAAAAAAACGAAATTTCGCATAAATTTTTCTTTCAAGCAATGACATAATATGAAGGATTTGTCGAAGTAGGAAAAAAAATGAAATTCATTCTTTTGATGGTGATGAGTCGTCGATTTTTTTTTGTGAATTTAGCTTTCCATTTATTATCTTTGAAATTACCTCCCTTTATGGTGAAAATATTTAAAAAAATTAGGTCATTCCACTTCACGAACGATAACGAAAATAACGATGGCGATGATGATCGACAAAAAAAAAATTTATATAACAATTCGTTCAAATATATCCAATGTTTGTTTAATATCTTTAATACGATTTCGTAATTCATCTAAAAATCCAAATGATTTATTTAATTCTTCACATTTTGATATGATTTTATACATTAACTATGAGTTAAATAAATAGAAATTCAATTAGAAAAAACAAAGATTCGAAAAACAAAACGAAAAAAAATCAAACCTTAATATTCGAATCAATTTGATCACAACATTCGATAACATTATCATGATAAATTTCCATTACATCTACGGATTTATTGGTCATATCTGTTGAATATGAATTTATATAGGTCATTATTTGATTTAAATTCTCTACAATCAACAATGTTTGTTGTTCAATATCGTTGATGAATTTCAATTGGAAAAATTTTAATTTCTGTTTTTCTTCTTCTTTTTCGATTTTTTCACTTTCGATTTTTGGCTCGGTTGTTTCAGAATTTGATTCTTGTTGTTCATCATCATCAACATTCGAATCTTTATTATATGATTCGAATGTTTTTTTCGACCATTCAATTATCTGTGATGATAATTCTGGAAGAGCATTTTTCGAATCTTTATCAATTTTATTCGATTTGGAAGGTGATTTTTGATCATCATCATCATCATCGTCGTCATTGACAAAATCATCCAAATTATCATCCGTCTCAGATTCAATATCAGTTTGATCATCAATAGTTTGATCATCTTGTTGTTGACGGTGATGATTATATTGTGATATTTGTGTATATGATGATATGTAATCTGGACACATTGATGCTTCTTCTGATTGACGAGTGAAAAATGAAAAGAAAAACATTAGAAAAAAAGTTTTAATCAGCAAACATTACCTGTAGTACTTGATGGTGAACTGATCGGTGTTTTCACTTCGGTTGATTCTTCTGATTCTGGATCCATTTTTTTAAAAATTTAAAATTTTCTCGAAATTCGGGTTCGGGATCAGGATCAGATGAGAGAGAAAAAAGTGTTGGTTTGCACACTCCAATTTTTTCGTGTGTGCACGCCAATATTCACATGTTATATATGGATTTTTTTTACGATCATTTTCAATGAAAACAGAAACATTTTATTTATTACAATAAATTTTATTTATTTATCAAAAATTTATAAAGTTCGGGTCATTTACAAAATTATTACATTCATTTTCAATTCATTCAAGCCATAAGGTGTGGAAGTGTGTCCATATTCAAGACAACTCCCGTCTTTCCAGAGCAATTCATTCAAAGAATTTATTCCAAACGTGTTTTAAAAAATTCGAAATTTTGTTGTTCTACCTCTCTCATTGATGCGAGATAAAGCATCCGCTTGAATCGTTTATTATTTTCGACGTTAGCAATTCGTAACCAAATTTCCAGAAATAATTGTTATTTCTTTCTCCATTAGAATAGGTTCATTGAAATAAAAATCTTCACTGAAATCAGATTGGAAGTGATAAAAGTTGATGATATCTCGAAGCTTGTCCTTTGTACATGGAAACAGCTGGCGATATCCAATTTTCCATATTCCGATCGTTGATGACAAGCGAGTCGTCGACCATAAGTTTAAAGGTTCAAAAAGCTTTATATTTCTTGTGAATAGTGAAGAATTTGATGGCTGAATTCTTGAAGGATCAATTTTTTCAAGTTCTGATATGTTGATTTATTTGTTAATCTTGTAAATTCTGCCATTGAATTATACAATAATAGTGAAAAATATTTCACGGTTGTTATGCATTTGCGAAACACAATTTTAAAAAAATTCCCTTGATGGTGAACTGATCGAGGGTGTTTTCATTGCTGATTAATCTTTTGATTTCGAAAGTTTTTCACTTTTCAAAGAAAAAAATTTCGAATTTTCGCAATAAAATTCGAAAATTCGAATTAGTCACATGACACACAGACATTCATTCATAAAATCTGTAACCATTGTTGATTCGATTTGATTTTACGATGGTTATGATAATCGGATCAAAATATTGAAGAAACGATGACCAAATCAATTGCAATCATAGGTAGCGGTATTAGTGGATTATCAGCTGCCTATTACCTGCTACAAAAATCAATTCAAAATGGTCAAAAAATTGGAAAAATTTATCTTATCGAACAACGATCACGTGTTGGTGGTTGGTTACATTCAAAATCTATTGATAATGGTCAAGATTATTTTGAACTTGGTCCAAGAACGATCAGTCTAAATTCATATGCCGGAATCAATTGTCTTTCATTGGTAAGTAAAATTTTGTTCATTCGAGGTTTATTAATCAAATTCAACTGATTAGGTAAATTCAATTGGTTTAGCTGATCAAATAAAATCCGTACCAAAATATTCAAAAAGTTTTCAAAGACGTTATGTTGTTATTGATGGCCAGCTTCGTCAACTACCAAATCGTTTTAGTGATTTATTTGTTAGTCGACCACCATTTAAACCTTTTATCTATTATTTATGGAATGATTTACGACAACCACCTGTTAAAAAAATTAACGATGATGATATTTCGGTTGATGAATTTTTTCGTCAAAGATTTGGTTCGGATATTGCTGAATATCTTATAAATCCATTATGTATTGGTATAACTGGTGGCGATAGCCATTTGTTATCAATGCCATCAATATTTTCATCATTATTTCAAAAAGAACAAAAATATGGATCAGTTGTGAAATCAATGTTTAAAAAAGAAGATATTTTCAAAGATTTACATCAAAATCCACTTGTACAACAATCAATCAATGAAAAATGGGCTGTTTTTTCATTCAAAAATGGTATTGAAACATTACCAAAACAATTAATTTCTCGGTTAACGGAGAATTTTCCAAAACAAATTGAATTAAAATTGGAAACAAAAGTTAATCAAATTGAATTCCGATCATCCGATAAATGTTTAATCAATGCTGTTCACAAGCAGGATAATACCATCATGGAAGATAAATTTGAAGTTGATCATTGTTTTTCATCAATAGCTGCCATACATTTAGCATCGTTAATTCGATCAAATTTATCTACGAATGATGATCAAGAACTTAAATCAACACTATTATCAATCAAAACTGTACATATGGCATTGGTTTGTTTGAAATTTGATCGAGAAATTATTCCATCCGATATGGGATTTGGTTTTTTAATTCCGGCCAATCAAAATTCATCGATTCTTGGTTGTACATTTGATTCGTGTATATTTCCAGAATCCAAAACCAAAATGACCGTAATGTTAGGTGGATATATGTTCGAGAAATTATTCGGTCAACCTGATCAAGTGGATCAAAATCAATTAATCGATATTTCATTACAAACATTGAAAACATTGTTGAAAATCAATATTCAACCAATCGAAATAAAAGTTGCCATTCATAAGGATTGTATTCCACAATATACAATTGGACATAGACAAAAATTGAAAAAAATTGAAAAACAAATTAAAAAATTACCATTATCATTATTGGGTTCATCATATTATGGTTTTAGTGTTCCGGATACCATTCTGAATGCACGACGTGAAGCAGAACATTGGCATCAACGTTAGAGAATAATATTTTTCTTTCGCTTTTTTTACTTTGTTGTTGTTTATTATTGTTTATTATTTACAAAACAAAATCTGAAAAATAAAATAAATTTATAATACAAATTGAAATTGAATTATATAAATAACTTTTTAAAAAATGAAAGAAGTGTAAAAAATGAATGAATGAATGGCATCTATTCAGCAAAAAGAATGAAAGAAAGAAAAAGTTGAGATACAAAGGCAGAAATGGCAGAATTTGTAGAGAAAAAAAATCGAACACTTTTTTTTTGGTTTTTTGTTTTAACAAGAACTTTGCATTATCACGAAATTATTACTGCCACCAGCACTATTTCCACTATTTGAATGATGTGAATGAAAATAGTTATTGTTGGTTTGATTATTTCCTGTTGAATATTGTTGTTGTCGATGATTATTCGAAGAATGAAACATATCCATTGTTGAACCATTATGATTAATATTCGAACGGCTATTATAAAAATGTCCGCTACCACCATTACCATTATTCAATATTGTTGTTTGTGATAAATCATGACGACTTCTTCGTTTTCTTTCTAATGTACCATTTAAACGTGTAAAACTACTATGATGATGATTTTGATTCATTCGATTAATCAAACCACCATTATTATTCGATGATGATATCGATGGTGATGGTGTATTATTTGATAATGGATCTAAATATGATCCGGATATTGAATTTTTTAATGATCTTTTACGATCAATTGTAGCTATTTGTTGTTGTTGTTGTTGTTGTTCAACATGATTCTGGTTATCCATATTATGTTGTTGTTGTTGTTGTTGATCATTATTTGAACTATATAGATGATGTTGTGATGATGAATAATTTAATAATCCTAATGAATTACGATGAAATGAATTTCGTCGATTCATTGATAATGTTATAGGCATCTGTGGCGGTGGCTGTGTTGTTGTTGTTGTTGATGATGATGAACAAGACAAATCATTATTATTATTATTATTCATCATAGCTGAATCTGTTGTTGTTGTTGCTTCATTCGTAGATGAATGATGATTTTTATTGTTTACATGATGATGATTCAATTGTGATTCAATAGATTTTAACATCATTAAACCAGATGCTGCATGATGGTTATTGCCATTTGTTAAACCATTGGATGTTGCAGATGTTTTTGTTGAAAGACGTCGATTTTGTTCTTGAATCAAACCATTAATAGCATTAAAATAATGATGATTATTATTATTATTATTCGATGTTGTCGATGATGATGATGATGATTCTAATTTTAATTTTGTTCCATCGGTTCCTGTAGAATTATTACCATTCATAGATGATGATGATGATTTTTGTCGTAAACAACATATGATACTACATGCTAGAATAAATAATACCATTGTAATGATAATTATAGCAATGGCTAACCAATCTCGATTCGGTGGTATTAGCCATTTTGGTCGTATAATTAAACCAAAAATATAATCATCATTATCATTTTTGTCATTGATTTCATTATTGATTTTAGGTGGTAATATTGATTTATCATCAAATTTCGGATCCAATTCTTTAGATGATGATTGTTGCTGTTGTGTTTTTACGGTATAAATATTGGAAAAATCCGATGTACCAGCATCATTAAAACATTGCATTTTAATTTCATATGCTGTATTTGGTTTAAGATGTTGAATATTTTGTCGACGACTATCTCGACCAATCGATGTAACCATTAGATATTGACCAGCTGAATCCGTAGCTCGATAATTAATAAAAAATCCATCGACTGGTTGTTGATCAATATTCAAATGTTCCCATTCGACAATAATTTCTTCGGATGATATTGATGTTGCATTCAATATTGTTGGTGGATTTGTTGGTCGTTTCAGCTGAGGATCTTTACGGAAAATAAATTTATTTGAACTTTTACCATTTTTATTATCATCATTTGAATAAACAGCTGCAATACGAAAACGATATGTTGAATTTGGATTCAGGCAACAAACTGGATAGGCAAATATATGTGCCGGTATATCAACATCGACTGTATTCCAATCACCACGACCCAATTCTTTATATTGAACTTTAAAAAATTGTATTGGTAATCCAGTGGTTTTTGGTACCATCCAACGTACCATAACTGAATCATCATTTAATTTAGATATTTCTGGCCGAGATGGTGGTATTAATTTTAAATCTTTACCAGATTTTCCTGGTTTTTTCTTTCCATGTGGATGATGTTGATGTTGATTTTTATCATTATTATGATGATTATGATGATGATTATGGTTATGATGATGTGGGCTATGATGATGATCAATTTCACCATTATCATTATCATCATCATTATCATTTGATCGATATTGATTATCAATAAAATCAGTATGTTCATTCGAATAACCATTATTATTATTATTATTCGAATCAATATTCGAATGTTGATGACTATTTTCACTTAAATGGCTCGAATCGGTAAATCGATGATGATGATGATTCGAATTTGAAACTTGTTGATCATCATGATGATGATTATGATGATGATGATAATTGGTCAAAGATTTAAATTGAATAACTTTAATAGCATATGTAGTACCTAATTCATTTGTAGCAAAACATTGATAAATTCCTTGATGTAATTTTGGATTAGCATCAATAATTTTCAATATTGAACCATTTTGATCAAAAAATACATCATTTGTTATTTGTGAATCAATAAAATAACCATTATGTAACCAACTAATTAATGGTTTTGGTTGACCACGTGATTCACAATAAAGATCCATGTTTTGTCCCGGTTCTAATTCAAATTGTTCATAATCATCTTGTATGATTTCAGGCATTTCATATACTTTTAATTCAGTATTTGTTTCGATTGTTGATTTTGAATTTGAAGCCGTACATGAATAAATACCTTCATCATTTTTTTGTACAGTTGTTATTATTAAAATACCATTTGATTGAAATGAACGTAATCTTGGTAGATGATCATCATTACCACCACCACCAATTTTTGTCCATGTAATTTTCGGTACAGGAAAACCATGTACAACACATTCAAATGTTATATTTGAACCAATTATAACGGTCATTTGGATTTTTGGTTTCAACAAAAATCTTAATTGTTTTTGATCATTTGTTGAATGTTTTGGTTTTAAAACTTTTAATTGTATAAAATTGGATGAATACATTTTTTCTTGTAAAAATGGATTATGTGCAATACAACGATATTTGCCCGAATCAAATTGTCGAACATTTTGTATTAATAATTGTCCGGATGGTAATATTCGATAACGATCTATTTCGACACAAAATGAATAGAAAATGAAAATAGTTTAAATTTTGAAAAACGTTCGAATTTTTGGAAAACAAACGATCGAATGAAACTTACCTTGATTTAAATTATTCGATGTTATTGTTTGATTTTGATTAAATTCAAATTCAGCAATTGCAATCGGTATTGAATGTGGTAGATTACAAGGTATAATAATATTATTACCTTGAATTGCTGTTATATTTGTTATCGAAGATTGTTTTGATTGTTGTTGATCATCGAATGGCATTAATTCAGCGATAATTAATTTTGCTGGTTGACTAACAATAACCTGATTATTCCATTCGGCCAAACATTGAAATACGGCACCTTGAAGATTTAATGAATTTTGTAATCGTTGTGGTTGTGATTCGATCATATCTAATGAATCACTATTTGTAAGTGTTTTCTGTAATTTTATTGATAATTTATTTTCACTAATTTTTATCCAATCACCATAGCTACCACCATTATTATCATTATTATTATTATCATTGTCGGTAATAATTGTACCATTTAATAACCATCGTATACGTGCATCAGCAGGTAAAACTTGACAACGAAATGAAATTTTTCTGCCATCAGCTATAGCCCATATTGTTTCCGGTTCGATAATAAATTGTAATCGTTGATCATCATGATGATTATGTTTACCATTATCACTACCACCATTATCATCAATATTTATCGTTGTTGCCAATGTTGATATGAATATTATACAAGTAAACATCAAAATGATGATATTATCCATCATCATCATCCTCAACGAATAATGATGATGATGATGATAAGACATGATGATTGTGGCTATATGTGGTTGTGGTTGACATTCAATGATTGATAAATTGCATAATATTGTACGAACAAAATCGATGAATCAATAAATCAATCAAAACAAAACAAAACAAACATCGATAAATGTAATGAATGAAATGAAAAAATTTTTTCGATGACAATTCACATCGGATTTTCGTAGTCGTAGTAATATTGTGAAAACCATGGAAACAATCAAAAATCAAATGTAAGGAAATAACGTTTCACATTTCATTCATAAAATTTTTGTTGTTGTTGTTATCGTTGAATCAAACACATCAATCCAACCACCCGCAACAGAACAAAATTCTTATGAAAATTTTATTCAAAAAAACTTAACAAAAGTCAATCGTTTTATCAAGCCGGTCAAAAAAAATCATCGATTGAATTGGACACTGTTGTTATGGTTGTCGATGATGATGAACTTTGAAAAAAATGAAAGTATATTATTAGATCAAATCTTTGAATCTTTGATCATCATCTTCACATCACAAAAACATCAAAAATAGAGAGAAAGAGAATCGTGTGCTCTTTGTAACCAAAACATACACACACACAGAGAGAAACACACAAGCCATTCATTCAACCAACCATATTTACAACATGGAAAAAAAATCTGGAAAATCAAGCAATTTTGGTAAACATTAAAAATCTGTTGCTTGTATTGTATAGGCTGCTGTTGCTTATGCTTATGATGGCCAATATCACTAAAAACATTAAAAACAGCAGAAAGAAGAAGAAGAAAAAAAATGATTAAAAAAATTTTCGGTCGGTTTGGTTGTTTACATAAGATGTTATATAATCAACAACATTTCGATTCGATTCTTCATCATCCATAACCATCATAATATGATGATGGTGATAAGGAACATTCTTTCATCAAACAAAATTACATTAAAAACACAAAAAAAAAGCTTTGCAGAAAAAAAACTTGAATATCTCTCTCTCTCTCTCTCTCCACTTGGTTTTTTGTTGTTATAGTTTGGAATGTTGTTGTTGTTGTTAATTCAACAACAAAAAAAAATGATCCTTTATTAATAGAGCACCATTATGGTCGTCGTCGTTGTTGTTGTCGATCGATTCTATCATAAACAACCACTACTACCGTATACTGAATCTTTCTTTGGCCAAAGCTTATCCACATCAAAAATCTTGTCCATCAAAAGAACTTTTGGTGGGTAAACACTTCGGAATGAATGTTTGTGAAGAAGAAGGTCGAGACCATTTTTTGTTTTCTTCTTTTCAGAGAAGCCAAGCCAAATGAATGAGTGAACAAGCAACAAGCTCAACCGGTGGTGTTTCTTTGTTCAAAATTCGCCTTGTTTGGTCGAAAGATTTTTTTCAAGAAATTTTTTTTTTTTTTTTTTGAAAAATTTCCATTTCAAAAATTCGGAATGTTATCACCACCGTGGTAGTGGTAGTGGTCAAATGAAAGAGGAGGATTGGGTGGTGGGTGGAGGTTCGTGGTCCACCTCATTCATCCATCATCATCTTTTTTTTCAGGGGACACCAAATAGAAGATCATCACCAATCACCACCACCACCATGGTCATCAAGTCTCCAAGACCCATAATCATCATCATCGTGATCGTGATAAGAACCGTGAATCATTTATGGTCGGTCACTTTTGAAATTTTTTTTTTTTGATTCGATGATTATATGGGTGTTGTTGTTGGTGGTGGTGCGGCACGGCTGAACTTTGAACAACATTCTTTTCGTTTCATTTCGATTTCTAAACGAAGAGGGTGAGGTGAGAGGAAACAAGCAAGCGAAAAAAACAAAATTCGAATGTTGGGTGATGTTGACCTTTTCAACGATGATGGTCAGTCAGAATGGATTTTCTTTTTCTCGAATAAAAATTCATGAGAAAAAAAACTAGATTTGAATAAAAATTTGTCGAAAAAAATTTCACATTAAATAAACTCTTTTTATTTTTCAAATTTCAAATAAAAATTCTTTTTTTTTCTTCGAAATAAAGAATTTTTATCTCTTTTTTTTCTTGTTGAAATGATGCTACCAGTGTTTTGTTTCGGTTGGTTGTTTATTGATAAATATCACGTACACACAGAGAAAAATATTTTTATTATTCGTGTTTTTGAAGACAGGTGATGTTCACCATAAATGTCCATTGACCTGATGAATGATGAATGATGATTTAACTCATTTTGTTTTCGAAGGAAATTCGATACAAATAAGACACATGCGATGCCTGTTTGAGTGGAAATAGTTTTTTTTGTTTGTTTGAGGGAAATATTTCCGTAAAAAAATGTAATTAAAACAAAAGATCCAGAACAGGTGCAGAATGATTATTATTTTTTTGGAAAGATTTTTCCGAAAAACTTTTTTTTCCATTTGGATCGTGATGGTTATTTTTTTTTTGATTTCCGTAATAACAAGGTTGAAAATTGGCCGACCAAACCAGAAAAAAAAATCCTGTTCAGCGTAGGTGTTGAATATATTGAATATTTTTCCCTTTCGTTTTCAATTGGAAAAGAAAATGAAAATCGTGATTTTTAATCATCACCACCATCATAATTATCGATTGTGATGAAAAAACAACAAGGAAAAACAAAAAACAACCTAAAAACCTATTTTTTCAAAGAAGCATCTATTTGCAGCCATTTTCTTTCTTTCATTTTCTGCATCATCATCATCATGATAATTAGACAACTTTATATTACGTTTCTTCTTCTTCTTCTTCCATCATGGATAGATATCATATTGCGCGATAATATCGATATCGATATCGATATTACCCCCATCGTTCATCGAACAAAAAAAATCCTTTCCTTTCGATGATTATCTTTTGTTGAATGTTTTCTTTTCCAAAATTTCCAAATTTCAATTATGAATTCGAGGATTTTCCTCAAATTAAATTTTTCTATGAAAAAAAAGTAAAAGTATAGAAAAACATTAAGTACATGCACTAAATATTGTCAAAAAAAAACAAACAATTAAAAAAAAATCTTGTTGTTTTTTCCCAATGAAATAAACAACAAACTAATCAGTGATGATGATGATGATGATTACATCTTTGATTCATTCATTGGATTTTGATTGTTTTTTTTCTCTCGCAATCACAATCAAAATATTTCGACGTAATCATGTCATGATCATTTGGGTAATAAGCCATCCATATTACGTTATTCAGATAAACAAACATTGAAAATGATAGGACAGGATATGACGATCTTTCCTTTTTGGTTGATTGATTGAATTGAATTGGTTGGTATATAAAAATGATAATTTCTTTGGTTTATTGATTGGTTTTATGGCCATTTTTCTTTTTTTCTTTCTTTCCATTCATTTTTTTTACAATCGCACCAGTCTTCTTCATTCAGTTCCTTCCATCATCACTAATAATAGCTGTATATGTAAATTTGTCGTTCGACAACGATAAGTCCAAAACTATCATCATCATCACACCAGCAAAACCATATAATATCATCGCGTCATCATCATTCGAAAGTTTGTTCGATGACGAAGAAAGAAATGAAAGAAATCTGCAAAGAAAAAAAAACATAAAATTAAACATATATAAAAATATTGCTGCTCATCATCATCAATTAAGTTAGTTCATTTTTTTCGAAGATAAAGATAGATATTTTCTTTTTTTTTGGTCAGGTGGTTTTGATTTTATAAAAGATTTTTTTTTCTTCTAAACATACCTTTTTCTCATCATCAATTATTATCATCATTTTACATCAAAACGACCAAGACTTGTTGTTGTCGACGGCTACAACGGATTCGGCCGGTCGAATCATTTTGATTTGTTTTTTTTTCTTCTTGATTCGATTTTCTTCTTTACTTTACTTTTGTTTATTTTTCAACCGAAACGTATAAGGAAAAAAAATCACTTTCATTCAATCAATCGATCAATCGATTTTGGTTTTTGTTGTTGTTGTTTTTTTTTGTTGTTGGAAGAATTTTGGCTATAAAAATGCCATTCGAAACAATACTAAATTAAATTAAAACGAACGTTCTTGTTCTTCATCAATAAATCAACCAACCAAACAAAAAACAAACCATTCTTTCATCAAAAAGAAAAAAAATCATCGAAAAAAAATGACCAGCACAGTGATCAATACAACCAGGTAAGTTTCCAATTCGAACAGTTATTTTTTGTCCCATCAATTCGAATGAATTGTATCTTCGAAAAAAAATTCATTCGAATTTCCCGTTCATAAATACCGTGATTTTATGTAAACAAAAAAAAAATTTTTCATCAAAAGTATTCGGGTCATGCCTTTTGTGATATTAAAAAAATAAACAAAAATTTCCAAAATTAAAAATCTAAAAAAAATCAATTTAAAAGTATCAATTTAGATATCATCAATTTTAAGATTTTGTCTTGTCTAAGATGTTATTCAAGTGTTTTCTCATCATCCAAAATCTAATTTAAAATTATCTGCTCTTTTTATCTTTCTTTTCTCGCTCTCTCTCTCGGTACTCACCTCTCGCTCTCTCACCATCAAACGATAATTCATATTTTGAAAAAAAAAAAAAATTTTAGTTCAAACACACTGGCATCATCATCATCATCATCACCATCATCATCATTTTGTAATCATTGTAAAGATAAAATTGTTAATAACAATTTAATTTCATCTCAACAACAACAACAACTTAATAATCATAATAATCAAAATAATCATAATCAAATTGAATCAAAATCATCAAAAGAATTAATCAATCCATATCGTCGTGAAAGTTATCTTTGTCGTAAAGAGATTGCATTACTTAAAAGTCGTGCAACAGCAGCCGCAGCAGCAGCGGCGGCATCTAAATCGACATCGACATCGAAATCAAAATCGTTGGCGACAGCGACGACCGTTGTTGTTGTTCAACAATCATTATCAGATAGAACATCATCATCAGTATTGAATGAATGTCAAACATATAGGACATCATCATTATCATCATCATCATTAAATCAAATTGATAATAATGATTTGAAAAGAAAATTTTTCGATCAACAACAACAACAACAACACGAAGAAGAAGAAGAAAATTATTCAATCAAATTGAATGGTCAACAATCATCAACTGCATTGAAATCATTAATTGTTGATCCTCATCATCATTATTATCAAGTGGAAATAGAAGAAGAAGAAGAAGAAGAAACCAATTCAAATGGTCATGATAATCTAATAATGAATAATAATAATTTCGATAATAATAATCATCAAAATAGTAGTAATAATAATTGTAGTAATAATGTTGATACATTATTAAATTATTCATCACCAACACAATCACAATCATCATCATCAACGCCATCGATAAATATTCAGAATGATTCTTTGATAAATAATGATAATGACAATGACCATGATCATCATCATTATCATATTCACAATGATCAATCATATAATTGTCGATCTGAACCACGTAAGTTGTTGATAATGGTAAAATGATTTTGAATGATTGATTTCATTTTTTTGTTGATCATAGCAATGCCATGGTTCGGTATGGATATTGGTGGAACATTAGTAAAATTAGTCTATTTTGAACCAACCGATCTGTCACCAGATATGCAAACATGTGAAACAGAAATTCTTGGACAAATACGACGATATTTACGTAGTAGTTCATCATATGGTAAAACTGGTATCCGTGATATTCATCTGCAAATGGATAATTGTTGTATTAATAATCGTATTGGTACATTGCATTTTATACGATTTCCAACAAGTGAAATGCCTGTATTTTTAAATATGGCCGCATCAAAAGGTCTGGCATCAACATCAAGTACAATTTGTGCAACTGGTGGTGGTGCATTTAAATTTGAAAAAGATTTCCAACATGAATGTCGACTGCAATTACATAAATTTGATGAATTAGATTCATTAATACATGGTCTACATTATATTGAAGCATCAAATCCACATGAATGTTATTATTTTGAAATGGCTCGATCACCATCGATGGCAATAAAACGACCATATGATTTTTCCCGACCATATCCATTTCTTGTTGTTAATATTGGTTCTGGTGTTAGTATATTGGCTGTTTATTCACCTGATTCATATCGTCGTGTTAGTGGATCAAGTTTAGGTGGTGGAACATTTCTTGGTTTATGTTCATTATTAACTGGTTGTGATACATTTGAAGATGCTATAAAATTGGCTGCAAAAGGTGATTCAACAAAAGTTGATAAATCTGTTCGAGATATTTATGGTGGTGATTATTCAAAATTTCGTTTAAGTGGTGATACTGTTGCATCAAGTTTTGGTCAAATGTGTTCGAAAACGAAACGTGAACAAGTAACAAAAGCTGATTTGGCACGTGCAACACTGGTTACGATAACAAATAATATTGGTTCAATTGCAAAAATGTGTGCAATTAGTGAACATATTGATCGTGTATTATTTGTTGGAAATTTTTTAAGAGTTAATGAAATATCATTAAAATTATTAGCATATGCAATGGATTATTGGTCTGAAGGACAAATGAAAGCATTATTTTTGGAACATGAAGGTTATTTTGGTGCTGTTGGTTGTTTGCTAGAATTAATGAAAACTGGTCAACATAATCAACATAATAATAATCATCATTAGAAAGAAAATTCAAATTCAAAATTTACCTGTGTTGTGCTGATCATTCGCCTAATTATAATTCCTGATAAATTCAACAAAAAAAAAACAAATTCAATTTGAACTTATCTCGTGTGTTGTGAATCTTCTTTCTTCGTCGTTTTTATATTCAGGATTTTATTTTTATTTAAAAAAAAACAAAAATTTAGTTCGTTTTTGTTTTCAAATTTTAAAAAAACAAAACTTAAAAAACTTATCTTTATTTTCTTTGTGTGCGAATTTTTCCCCTTTCGATTTCTTTTAATTGTTATATTTAATAGATGAGATAATTTTATTGTTCCAAATATCCAAAATAATCAATTTTGATTAGTTGATTAATAAATTAAAAATAAAATAAAAAAATTCAAAATTTTTAAAAATTTTGAAACAAAAAAAATTTAAAGATTGAAAATTTCGAATGCTATCATCACTATCGATTGTTGAACATGGTATCGATAGTGATGGTGATGATGAAATCGAATGTTTTTTGATTTTTTGAATTTTCTTGCAAAAATTGTCCAAAATTGATTGATTGAACGTGCAATGGGGGATCGTAATCGAATCGTTGTATTGATTGATATGGATTGTTTTTATGTTCAATGTGAACAACGTTTAGAATCGGATAAATGGTTAAAACCATGTGTTGTTGCTCAATATAATAATTGGCAAGGTTTGATTTGTTTTCTGAAATTTTCTCATTATTGAATTAATTCTCTCGCTTTTATCCATGGATTAGGTGGTGGAATTATAGCGGTTAATTATGAAGCACGTGCCTATGGTATTAAACGCGGTATGATGGGTGATCAAGCAAAAAAACTATGTCCAGAATTGCATATTTTTCGTGTTCCCGATGAAAATGGTAAAGCTAAATTGGATAAATATCGTGATGCCAGTGCAGAAGTTTTTCAAGTGATTTCTGATTTTATTGAAGAACAAGAAAAATCAATGGATCTAAATAATCTAGTCATTTTGGAACGTGCATCGGTTGATGAAGCATTTCTTGATTTAACCAAATTAATCGATGCAAAACCATCAATGTTGCCTGAACTTGAAGATCTGACCAACTTCAATACAAAACTTGAATTCAATAATCAATCATTGAATGATTGGTTTGATCAATTTGAACATCACAATATTGATAATCGACAACAACAAGATAATATTCGTTTGATTATGGCTTCCATGTTTGTTGGCCAATTAAGGCAACAGATATTTGAAAAAACAGAATTTAAATGTTCGGCTGGTATTAGTCATAATAAAATGTTATCGAAATTGGCTTGTGGCCTTAACAAACCAAATGCACAAACTATATTACCAATGATTGCTGTATCATCATTATTCAAGCGAATCGATATTGGTGATGTACGATTATTGGGTGGAAAACTTGGCAATCAAATCAAGACAATTTTCAATATACAAACAATGTATCAACTTAGCCAAGTGAATCGATTTACATTGAATGAAAAATTTGATAATAAAACTGCTGAATGGTTAAATGATTTAGCTAATGGTTTGGATAATGAACCAGTATCGGATCGTCGATTAACAAAATCAATTGGTTGTGGGAAAAATTTTCGTGGTAAAATGGCTTTATGTAAACAATCCGATGTTAATCAATGGATTAATTCATTACTAAAAGAACTTTATGAACGAATGATGAAAGATAAAGAAATGAATCAACGTTTAGCTAGATTAATGATTGTCGGATATTATACAGCTGGTAAAGGTCATTGTCATCGATCAATACCGATCGATATTACATTAGGTGATTATCCACCTGCCGAACGAATAGCATCCGATATAATGCGACAATTATTTTCAAAACCATTAATAATTATACAAGATCCAATACAGAATTTATCATTAGCAGCAACCAAATTTTTGGATACAACCAAAGCTATTATGTATAGTACAGCAAAAATTGAAAAATTTTTTCAAAAAATTGATCGTATTACATTTATTGGTCAACAACAACAACAACAACCAAAATCTTCCAAAAATCATTCAACCATCAATCAACCACCGATACAATCAAAAAGTCCAATAAAAAAATCAATCCAAATGGTTGGGAAAAAAAGTCCAATGAAAAATAAATCAAACAACAACAATAAATCATCAACGACGGTACAATCAAATACATTGGATCGATATCTACAACAATATCAACGACAATCAACATCAAAAACCAATAATGATGACAAAATCGATCTAAATGATCCACATGTACGACAGATAAATCGTGAGATGAATCAATTATTGGATTCATTTTTCTTTAGTAAAATTCTTTGTATGTTAGAAAATGGAACATTGAAAATTTGAATCATTTGAATTTTATAAAATTTAAAGTTTGTTTTTATTTATAAAATGATTAATTTAGATAGTATATTTAATATATGAATTATAATATTCATCTTCAAGATCATATAATTCACTGGTCATTTCATCACGTAATGCAACCAATGTTTGATCAATTTCTTTTGATTTACGAACATTTTGTTCAGTTTTTTTCGTAATCGATTCATTAATCAATGGAAAATCATTAATAGTTTGATATTGTTTAATTTCCCAAATTAATTTTAATAATGATTCACAAGCACGAATAAAATTCGCTGCACGTATATTAACTTCGAATGATAATTCATCTAATTTGGAATATTGTATTTTATCATCAATACGAACTGTACGAAATATTTCGGCAAAATTTTCGGCAATAGTATTGATATCACTTTTAAGACGATGTTGATAATTTGTAAGAAAACTATCATATGATTGATGTTGATGATGATGATGATGAGCCATGATTTAATGAATTTTGACAAGTTTTTTGAAAATTCAGAATTTTTTTGATTTTGATTTGAAAAAAATTAACTCAACGCTGCTTACATCACGTGATCGATCAAGTAACAACTTTGATGAAAGGATCGTCAATTTTTTTCAAAATATCGATTGTATCGATATTTTTTTTCCAACACTAAGCATGTCTGTTGTTTTGAGTGCGTGTGTGTTTGCCAAATACTCTTTCCTGTCGCAGCCGTGTGTTTGTGTTGTGTGAAAATTTTTTCGTTGAAATTTTGGCTATTTTTTGGTGTTTTTTTTCGTTTTTTGTTTTGTTTTGTTTCAAAAACATCTAATCAATTTGGGAAAAAATGACTCGTTATCAAACTGAACCAGATAATACAAGTAAATCATGTAAAGCACGTGGCAGTAATCTTCGGGTTCATTTCAAAAATACCCGTGAAACAGCACAAGCTATTAAAAAAATGCCATTAAAACGTGCACAACGTTATTTGAAAAATGTTATTCTTCAAAAAGAAATTGTACCATTTCGTCGTTTTAATGGTGGTGTTGGACGTAAAGCACAGATTAAAGCATGGACAATGGCTACACAAGGACGTTGGCCGAAAAAAAGTGCCGAATTTTTGCTTCAATTGTTACGCAATGCTGAAAGTAATGCCGATTTTAAAGGATTAGATGTCGAACGTTTAGTTATCGATCATATTATGGTTTGTTTTTCGATTGTTTGTGTAAAATTTTCCAACAAAAACTAATTATTTTTTCTATTAATCCAGGTAAATCGTGCACCAAAAATGCGTCGTCGTACATATCGTGCACATGGTCGTATTAATCCATACATGTCAAGCCCATGTCATATTGAATTGATATTGGCCGAAAAAGAACAAGTGGTAGCCAAAGGACAGGATGAAGCCGATCAACCGAAGAAAAAATTATCGAAAAAGAAATTGGCACGACAAAAGCTTATGAATCGCGAATAGAATGAATGAATTTTTTGGCTAAAAAAAATGATGAAATGAAATTTTTGTCCACCGTAACATCCTGGGACATTATTTTCCAATTATAATATAATAATTTTTCAAAAAAAAAACATCTTTTTTTTCTTAAAATTAAAAAAAAAAAGATTTTCCAAAAAAAAAATTCTTAAATTTTCTTTTCTTTTTTTGTGTGTGTGTTTATTCAACACCGATAGATGGCGTTAGTTGTTTGGTTTATTTTTCTCTATTTTTCTCTTTCATCTTTTTCGTGTATTCATTTTCAATGTTTACTTCGCAGTTGAGTGTGGTGGCTCGAAGTTTTTTTTTTGTTTTCCATCATCGACGTCTTAATATTTTGGTTTTTTTCCTTGCTGCATAAGATTTGGCCTTAGTTAACCATCAATGTTCTTCAGAATTATCGTTTGGAAGAATCTTTGATTGAAAGAATTTTCCGTTAACATTACAAACAAGTCTTTTTTACTTTGATTTTCGTCTGTGATCAATTTTTTTTCTTACAAAATTTTTTTGATATTCGATTGAAGAAGAAAAGGGAAAATCAAATGATAATGTTGGAATTAAGACCGGAATTTACACGTTTCTATCAAGAAGTTAGTGAACGTTTTAATTCTGGTTTGAATAATATCCGTTCGTTTGGACAACAAATTACAACAAGATTTCAACAACAAGAAGAAGATAATTCAATGGTTAATCAATCTACTGCTGCTACTAGTAGTAGCGATAACCCATTTTTAGATTCTGATGAAAATTTACCAAATAATAATAATAATAGCAATGATTTATTGAATCCGGAATGTCCAACAACCAATCATTCTACTCGCTCCTTATCATCAAACAATACTCATCGTAAGTTTTTGAAAATTCTCATTCTTTTTTCTGAATGTTTTTTTTCTGGTTTTCCAGGATCAAATCGACGATCATCACGTCATCATCATCGACAGCATCATTCTAATTCAAATTCCCAATCAACAACATTATGTCGTGATCGTGATAATTATCGTCATCATCAAACATATCATCATCCTTATCTGTTTAATAATGGCAATAATACGAATTCAAATTCTTATTCAAATAATGTTGGCATTATTCATCGTAATGGTATGATTACTGTACGTTCATTTAATAATCATCGATCATATTTGAATGTGGATAATCATCATCATAATAATGATCGTAATGTATTGGCAGCAATACTATCGATAATTGTTATTGCTATATTAGCAACAGCATTAGTACAACCAAAATGGTTTTCAATTTATAATGATCTTTGTGTACCAACAACAACGGCAACATCAGCTGGACAACGTTATTATTCAAAATCAGATAATTCTATTGATACACCATCAACAGCAAACATTGATGATAATTCAATATCACCATCATTATCGATATTTGATTTTCAACAATCATCATCATCATCGAATCCAAATACACAATATCGTCCACAATATTATTATAATGGTCCATTTCATTCATCATCATCATATTCATCAACTTATTCATTAATACCGGTTACTATTTATGGTTTAACACCGGATTTTAAATCATGTGCTAATGCACAAATTCTAGCATTAAAACGTACAATTATTGGTCTATGTTTTTTAGCAATAATGTCAACATTAGTACAATTTTTTTTGGATACAATGGGTTCGGGTGGACGTAAATGGATGAATTTATTACGTCAATATGCAATGGGAAATATTCTTTGCGTTTTATTCTGTGTATTGATTATTGGCATTTGTTATTTTATAAGCGTTTTATATGAACGTGTACAATTACAACAATTATTTAATGCTACAAGAATGTCACATCATCATCATCAACAGCAACCGAATGCAATTTGGTTTAAAAATCGTATGATTAGTCGTGCAACATTTACAACAACAACAACAACAACATCGGCCAATAATAATATTGTTCAACCATTAGATTATCTAACAATTCATCAGATTGAAGTAAAATTTGAACTTAGTTATTATCTAATAACATTAGCAGGATTTTTATCAATTTTGGCTTCAGCTGCAAATCTATTTCGTCGTCCACGACAAATATTTATCGAACGTATTAATGGATTAAACAATAATAATCATAATGATTATGATGATTGTAATGGATATTATCCACATTATTATCCTAATCATCATACGAATAATAATCGATCATTAATGGCACGACATTTACGATCATCAACAACAACAACAGCAGCAACGAATGTCAATAATAATAATAATGGTGATGAAAATTCATTACTTAATTCGGATGTTTTAATGATGAATAATTCATTAGAATCGCCAACGACAACAACGGCAACAATATTACCATATTCATTTGCAAATGATTGGTCACATTATTGTAATCAAAATCATCAATCATCGACGCAACGATCAACAATGATACTGCCACCATCAATACCACCATCAATGATACCTCAATCATCATCAACATCATCATCATGTCCACCACCACCACCTTATTCGCCTTGATATTTTTTTTTTTCAAAAAAAAATCTTTGTTGTACTTTTGAGTACTAGTCTTTATGAATGTCTCACCCATTTGTTTGTTTGTTTGTTTTTTTTGGCTTCCTTCCTTTCTATCATTTTATTTCATTCAATCAATCAATCAATCATTTTATTGTCATATGGTGTAAACATTTTTTTGTTGATGTTGTTGTTATCTGTTTGTTTGATGTAAAAATTACAGCATTCACCCCGCACACATACCCATTTATAAATATTCAAAACATTGTTTCATTATCATCATTTTCATTATACAAAAACAAAACTGAAAAAAAAGGATTTTCTTTCTGATTAACATCATCATCAAAAAACATTCAATTATTCGCCGACACATGATGATTGAATTTGATTTAGGATATTAATAATTGAATGTGTATTAAAAATGAAATGAATATTTTAATTTTCTTAGTGTCAAAATGTTTTTGAATCGGATTGGGATTTTCTATGATGTGTGTGAAGAAATCATTTTTTTTTTTGATTGAAAATTATCATTTTCATTCATTCAAGGATTTTTTTTCTTTTTATCATTCAAAAACATCACGATCAATTTGAAAATATCATCATTATCGAGTTAAGTAAAGATATTTTTTTTCGACTTTTTATTTATCATCGATGGTGGTGATGATATTGGATTTACGATTTTGATATGAAATTTTCAGATTCGAAATCTAATCGATTGAAATAAATCACGTAAAAAAAAGTTGGTTTATCAAATTTAGGTTTGTTTGGTTTGTTGAATTAAATTGATACGGTCAAATCAAATCGATATGATCGTTTGGTTGTCATGTTTGTTTTGTTTTTCTGGTAAAAAATGATTTCAACACACACACACAGAAAAAAATCGAATGATTTTCAGTCGATCAATCAATCAATCAGAAAATTTTAGACAGGACACGTTTTTTGAACTAAATTTTGTTCATCTTTGAATCGGAAAAATTTGGATAAAAAAAAATAGTTCTGGTTAAATCAATGGCCGACAAACAACAACAACAACACCGACAAATGAACGATGCCATTCATATCTATCATGATAATGTAGATGATGATGATGATGGAAAACTTATCAAACAACACAACGTTCGAAGACAACAAACATCATCATCGTCAACAAACATTCATCATCCATATCATCAAGATAATCATGACAGCAATAACAATAACAACAACAACAAAAATGAATCACAAAATTCAAATTATTTTACAGCTAAAAGTCAGTTGATAAAATCAAGGTAAGTGTTTTTCGTTTCGTTTAGCGTATTCAATTCATTTTTAAAAAATTCAATTAATGACCTTCAATGATTTTTTCGGTTGTTTTTCTTGGCAATGGAATTTAATTGTTGTTGTTGTTGTTGTTGTTGTTCAAAGTTAAAATGCCATCTTTGATGATAATGATCAGTAATGATAATATTTATAGACTTTGTATATATTGAAAGTGAACTTAATCGAGTGACTTTTAAATTTTTGATAATGATGATGATAAGGATAATTCATAAATCCACTCATATGATTTTTTTTTTTTTTTTTTTTTTTTGGTTAGCTGAAGTGGATTTAAAATTGGTTTTCTTTTTTTTTTTTGAAAATCAGTCATTCAATTTTCTGATCGAATGATTATTTGGATTTAGTCATCATCGATAGGTCGTTGATTTTTTTTTGTTTGTTGAAAACACTTATCTTCAAAAAAAGAAGGAAAAAAAATTTTTTAAATTTTTGTCGATTTTAAAGAAAATAAAAATGTAATGAAAAAAAGTAGATGTAAAATTGCAATAAATCGAAATGATATCCGATCAAATAAATGAGGCCGAAAAAAAAACTTTAAAAAGAAAATGAATTTATGGTTGATCGATAAATTGATTGATTGATTGATTACTTGGATATCATTATCATAATCATCATAGCATCAAAGACACGCATCAATTGAATAAATGAAAAAAAACTTTTGACATTTTCCCTCTTCAAATTGTTTCGATTCATTCTTGTTTTGTGCATTGTTTTATCACATTATATCGACTAATTGATCATCATCATCGAAAAACAAAACAAAACACAAGGAAAAGGTATGTGATGACATTCGAATTCTTGAATTTCATAAACTTATGATGATGATGATGATAAAGCATTTAATCGCAATTCTCGAAATGATTTTTTCGATATTGATACTGCTGCTGTGGCGTGTAATTGTTTTCAAATCAATTACGTCACAATTTGTTTTTGTATGATGGCACATGATTGACTGAACAAACAAACAAACCAACAAATAATAGAAACCGAAATAGAAACAAATTACTATATCGGATGATTAGAAAATTGTTTGTCGTCGTTGTTGATTCAAGTGGTGGTGATGATGAAATTGATATCGGCAGCAAATGTTCAATTGAAACATAGTTGATACAATGAAAGAAAAATGTACAATTTTTGGTTTGACGGATTCAAAACATACAAAACTTCCTTGTGTTGAGAGAGAGAGAAAGGTCGTTTCACTTTCGATTCTTTCGATCCAGAATTGATGATCCAAAAAGAATAAAGCACAAAAATTAATTACCCGGATTTTATTTTTTTGTTTTTGTTTGGCGGCTGGTTTTATTTTTATTTTTTTAATCCTATCGATTCCGTTTGTAATAAAATTTTGTTTTTGGCTTTGAATCGATTCGAATTCATTCATGATTTTGATTCCAAACCAAACTGAAATGAAATAAAAGAATCATTATTATTATGATAATTATTATTCTTGTTGATTTACCATATGTTTTTGTTGTTGTTGTTGTTTATTGTTGTTTGAAAAACGATTCTACAAATTCATTAAAAATGGAAAAAATATCATCAATAATATCGAAAAGAATAATAATGATAACAATGAATATAATTCATAAATCATCATCATCATCATCAACCGATTCGAATGTTTCTGATTATGGTGGGAGTAGGTATGTATTGTTTCCAAGGAAAATTTCTTTTGATTACAGCCGGAAAACCCAATGATTTTTTTCCCGAAAACATTTCCCATTATCCACCCTCCCTCCTTTCCATCTTGAAGAATGGTATTTACGATTCGAATTCGAATTCGAATGATTTTTTGACATTTTCCATATTCACATGATGGATTGTTTTGTTTTGTTTTGTGAAAATCCATCTGTCAAATATTGCATCATCATCATCTGATGATAATGTTTTTTCAAGAAAACAAAATGTCATCTAAAAATCGAAAAACAAGCCAAAAATATTTCCGTTCGTCATCATTTTGTTTTTCATATAAAACGTTTACTTTTCTGTGATACCGATCATCATCATCATGGATTCAAACAAAAAAAATAAACTTTAACATTTAGCAGCAGCAGCCACAAGGGAAAATACCTTTCATTTTTCTGTTTTCGTCATTCATCCACCCACGCATGCAATATCATCGTCGTCGAAAGAGAAATTCATTTCGAAAGATTTTTTCGTTCCCCTTCTTCCCCTTCCTTCCATCATCTCATTCAATTTTTTTCTTGCTTAAAACTGAACCTCCTGAACACACTTCCTCTTTGCGTTTTTCTTCATCATTTGAATTTGAATTGGTTTGGTTACAATGTATATATAGAAAATATTAGATATGAATGACTATATATATTTGTCGGTGGTGGTCTTGTTGATTTCTCACATATATTTTTAGTTTAGTTTTTTCAGTTTTTCAGTTGTGGTAGTAGTTTTTTTAAGAAAAAATTCATCGAAAAATAAAGACTTGAAATGTAATATCTGTCTGTTTTGTGGTGTTTGTTGGTGAATGTTGAATGTGATGATGATATTGATGTATATGTTTTTTCTGGCTACATCATCATCTTAAAAATTGTAATTGAATATAACATTGAAAAACAGAGAAGATTATGTTGTTTATAAAAAAGATTTGATTGACAACTTGAAAATTTCAGGTTTTTTTTCATTTTATTTTTCGACTTACAATTTATTCTGACATTCTCCAGTGATTGTTGTTTGGGTTTTGGGGTAATAATCTATTTTACTTTAGCCGGTGGGTTTTTTCTTTAAAAATCTTCTTTTAAAATTTTCTGATCTAATTTTTTTTTGTTTTTCGTTCACAGATCACCATTAACAGCCGTATCATATTCAAGTTTAGATACAACAACAGGATCGGATTTATTTCATACGGCTGAATTATCGATAATCACTGATACAACAACAACAACAACATCGACAAATCCTCATCAACATTATAATCATAATCATCATCCAAATAATCAAACAACAACAATGGATTCGGAAAGTGAACGTCCACGTATAAAACAACAACCATCAATGACATTATATTTGGCTACTGTATCAGCATTACTTGGTGCATTAGGTATGGGTCTTGTATTAGGTTGGACAGCACCAGCATTAATAACAATGGTCGATGATGATAGTCAACCTAAATTAGATAATGTAGCCGATAAAGATGCTATTACATGGATTGGTTCAAGTATGACATTAGGTGCATTAGTTGGTGCATTATTTTCCGGTACAATATCACAATATTTTGGCCGTAAAAAGGCATTGATTTTCTATGGAATCCCGTTCACTATTGGTTGGCTGTTGTTAGTTTTTGCCAAAAGTATTACCCTTTTAATTGTTGGACGTGTTGTTTGTGGTATCAGTTGTGGTCTATTGTCCGGTACTGCGCCATCATATGTTGTTGAAATTTCTACAATCGCTATTCGTGGTTTGATTGGTGCTTGTTTTCAGGTAAAGGAATTTTTCGTTTTGTTTTTTAAAATTGAAAAAATGATTAATTTGAAATTGTTTAGCTTTTCGTTACAATCGGCATCCTTTTGGTCTATATAATTGGAGCTTTTATAAAATGGCGTCCATTAGCCGGTGTTTCAATGATACCGACAATCGTAATGATGATTTGTATGTTCTTTATGCCCGAAAGTCCATCATGGTTAATGTCAAAAGGAAAAGTTACCGAAGCAACACAATCATTACGTCGATTACGTGGCCAAAATAGTGATACCGATCAAGAAATGCGTATGTTACAACAAGCTGAAATTGATAAACAAGGTGGTGGATTTAAATTAAGTAGCTATGGTAGCCGACCACATTTAATGCCATTCATATTGGCATTATTGTTGATGTTGTTTCAACAATTTAGCGGTATTAATGCTGTAATGTTTTATGCAACATCAATATTTGCCGAAGCAGGAAGTTCTATTGAACCAAAATATGCAACAATTATTATCGGTGTTGCACAAGTTATTGCTACTGGTGCCGGTAGTTTATTGGTTGATCGTCTTGGTCGAAAAATTCTTCTCAGTGCTTCTGGTATTTTACATGTTGTTTCATTAGCTGCATTAGGTGTTTATTATTATGTAGCAGATAAACATCCAGATACGGCCAAAAGTCTTGGCTGGTTACCATTGGTCAGTCTAGTCGTATTTATTATCGGATTTTCAATCGGTTATGGGCCAGTTCCATGGTTAATGGTTGCCGAAATTACACCAACCGATTCACGTTCAATGACCAGTGCTATTGCAACAGCATTCAATTGGACATGTGCATTTTTAATGACAAAAAATTTTGAATTACTTAAAGATAGTATCACTACTGAAGGAACATTTTTTTCATTCTCTGGTTTGGCTATTGTAAGCATAATATTTGTTATATTTTTGCTACCAGAAACCAAAGGTAAATCAAGTGAACAGATTGCACAAAATTTTCAATCAAAAACATCATCATTGGATGTAACAAAACGTGGCAATCATAAACTTGAATTGGATCGATTGAATGGATAATAATAATAATAATAATAATGATAAATTAATGAACAAAATCATCAATCAATCGTGATCAACAATATCAATCGTGATCGAACAACAACAAACGCATAAACAATCCTTGTTCACTTTTTTTAACTTAATTTATCAACGATTCATCCATCCATCCATCCAAAAAATATTGACGATATTAATCATTGTTCAACAATAACCACAATTGTCCATTATCATTTTGGACAATTTTACTTTTGTGTATTTGTGTGTGTGTGACTCCTTTGTAACTTTGTCCTTTGTAACAAAGATATATTTGTCCCCCAAAAAAACGAAACTTTTTATTTGTTGTTTATATTTTTTTCTTTCTTTTTGTTAAATTTAATTTTAAAATAGACGATTTTTATTTCCTAAATATTAATTAATAATAATAATAATAAATATCACATCGGGTTTCTGAATCTTTTTTTTCATTTTAGTATTTACGAGTATAGTGAAAAATTACAATTAAACAAAAAAAACAAAAACAAAACAAACAAAAAAATAATAATGAAAAACTACGTTGAATGACCATCATCATCATTATCATTAATTATCGACTGTTGTTGTTGCTGTGGATGATGATGGTCATTATCATTGAATTTTGTTGAATTTTTCAGATCCATACAATGGAATGTAATACCATCATCATCATCATCATCATCATTATCATCATGAACAATGGATATTGTATCAAATTGTTTTTTTCGATGATTTTGATCAATTGATAAACGATGATTTTGATTATGATTATGATGATTTCTATCAATTAGATTATCTAATGATAAAGATAGATTATTAAAAGTATTGGATGATGATGATGAGCATTGTGGTAATTGATTGGATAAAGAATTTTCTGCCAATGTTGTTGCTGCGGTTGTTGTTGTTTCCGTTATTGTTGTTGTTGGATGTAAAAATGAATGATTCATTGATGATGGTAATGATTGTGGACCATGGATTAACATTGTATTCGATATATTTGATTGTTGTTGTTGTTGACTTCTACGTATCGAATGAAATTGTTGAAATAACATTGATGATTGACAATTTAAATGATGACCATTTAAACGAAATGATGATGATGATGATGGACTATGATGATCACCATCATGTAAAAAACCACCACCACCACCACTACCACTTGATCCAAATGAAGATGATGATAATTGTCCTGAATTTATTACCATTGATGATGATGATAATGGTGGATTTGTTATGGTTGTTGAACTAAATCGTCGTTGTTGATGACGAAGAATTTCCTGTGGTGATGATGTTGATATCACAGATGAACGTATAGAATTTGGTGTTAATATATCGAATGATAATGATGCACGTGAAAATGATAATGATGATGATAATTGACTTAGAATTTCGGAATTATGTTGACGCTTTTGTTGTCGTTGTTTACTAATAATATCTTTTATCTGTTCTTCAACAATAGCTGTCAATGCCGAAGTTGATGATGACTGTTGTTGTTTTTTTCCAATCGTGGATTGTGTCTGAGTTTTTATCGATTGTATTGTCATTTGTTCAACTTCTTTCCATAATGAATCAATCATTATATCGTTAATTTTAACTCTTTGTTTTTCATGAAAAAATTAAAAAAAATCAATCGATTAATCGAATCAATGATGTATTATTTACTTACTCATTAATATTACGTAATAATTTTTCATTATCCAAATCAAAATTATTATCATCACTATGGCTACGTTGACGTTGTTGTTGTTGTTGGCTATGGATATTATTATCGACCATAATGATCGATGGTGTATAAGTATTGAAACGATTTAATGTATCATCATTAGGACAATCATTACCAATATTATCATCATTATCATATGCAAATCTTTTACGATATAATGAATATAAATTGTATAATGTTTTAGCTAAATCAATTTCATTATCAACAATACCATCAATTGATTGTAATAAAAATACAATATTACGATTCAATAGATACCAACCATGTTTAAAAAATTTTAAATTTAAATTTGATTTTGATTTTAAATATAATGGTACAATACGATCGGATGGTGATAATAGACGATTATAAAGATCTAATATTGATGAATTTGAACCAAATGGTATTATCTATTTTGATTGATTGAATGGAAAGTGTCAAATAATTTTTGCTGAAAAATTCTGTTTAAAAATATTACCTGATGAAAAAGATAAACATCCAATACAATTGAAAGATAATAAACAAGATGTGCAACATAACCAATACCAATTGATATCATTTTCAATTGATGTTGTTCAAATTGTTGTTGTGAACTAGGTAAATGTATATGATTTATTGAATAACCTTGTCCATCGGGAAATTGTTCAATTGAATAAATATCGGAGAAAAATTTCCTTGCTAATAATTTCCGATGATATGATAATGTCGTACGTAATTGTAATAATTTCCTAACCATTTCAGGTAATTTTATTGAACGTAATTCACTTAATATGGATAATTCTTGTTTAAGTTTTTGTACATTTGATGACATATCCATATTATATTCACATAATTTTTCTTCAATCATTAACAATTCTTTACGTTGTTTTTCTAATTGTTTACGACGACGTTCCTTTACTATTTGAAGAAATTCAATAGAAGTTTTCATTTTTTCAATTTCTGATTGTAATTCTTGTTTACGACGAAATTTTTCCAATTCATCTTCTAATGATGATTTTTCTAGCTGTGATTGTGTTGCTGTTGCTTGTATTATACATTGTATAATTTGTATTCGTATTAATGTATCTAGACAATATGAATCACGTGTTAAATGATAATCATTAATTTGTAAACTTTCACTTGGTGGTATTGAATGTGTAAGAAGATTTTCACTTGCAACTGAACAAACACTTGTATAAAAACCTTCAGCAAAACCAAATATTATTGAATTTCGTGTTAAACGTCGATCTTTTGGAAATTCTTCACCAATATACAGTAGGCCAGTAAGATTTACATTCCATTCAAGAAATAATGTACCAATTTCATTCGAAATTTGCATTTCTTCATCATCATTCAGTTTGATATAATTTCTTGATGATGATGATGGATTAAATCGATCTTTTTGTAGAAAATAAACACGAACAATAAATTGTGATATTGATGGTGAACAAAGTGATGATCCATTGAAAACTTTCCATGATGGATTCTGTGATTGTGAAAATGAAAAATTAACAAAAAAAATCAAATCAAACACAAATCCAGATACAAACATTATTCATTAAACATTCACTACGATATAATAATCGTCCACAATTACAATCCTGATGATGATGATTATGATTGGATGATGATTTGAAAAGTTCGTTCGAATCATGACATTGTTGAATAATTGGATAATGTATAGTATAATAAAATGAAATATTTAAACGTGAATATAGCAATGTTTCATCATCTTCATTATCATTCGAATGTTGAGCAAATAAATCATCAACATTATCGACAATTGAATCACCATTATCATCCTGATGATGTGGGAATTTTACTTTATTTCGTAATAATTGTTCCGGAATAAATAGATTACGTGCTGCAATACGTTTTACATGACGTAGATATCGCTAATTTCAAAAAAAAAAAAATTGAAAATTTTCATTTAAAAAAAGGAAAAATGTTCTCAGACCATCATTACCTGTTGATTGATTAATGGTACATATTTTTTACGAATTCTTGAATCGAATGAAAAATCCATACAAGCCATCGATGATGAATGATTGAATGATGATTCGAATGTGAAATCGAATCGAATCAAATCGAAAAACCAAAACAAAACAAAACGTTTTATGAAAAAATCAAATTTGGCCAATTTGATTCATTGGCTGATCATTATTATCATCATTTTTTTCAAAAAAAAAAATGGGAAGAATCAAGAGAAAACTAAACAAAATAAAAAACGCGCATACGGAATCAAAAATCAATATTGGTAACCTCCACCAGAAAAGAAAAAATATCAATTTTCCTTATTGATGATGGCAAAAAAAAAAACAAAACAAATCCAAATGAACATGTCATCTATGTACGGAACATCATCATCGATCATCAAAGAAAATTAGGCGTTTTTTTTGAAAAAAATTTCAATTTCATTTTGATAATTAATCAATTTTGATTGGAAATTGATTTCAAAAAAACATAAAATAAACAGAAATGATTATAAATTGGACAATTTATCGATTGCATCGTTTAGATCTTTCGTTGTCGACGTCATCGTCATCGATTTATCATTGATGCTCATTGGATTGATGAATGGTTTTTCCGTTTGTTCCTGGTTTCGCGGAATACAAATGAGAAATTTTGATTAAAAAGGAATTTTCAATCGATTATTTTTTCATTACCTTGACTATTTTTTCAAATGAATTTTGATTCTTACGAATTGAATCAAG
This sequence comes from Dermatophagoides pteronyssinus, assembly GCF_027571235.1. NCBI lineage: Eukaryota > Metazoa > Arthropoda > Arachnida > Sarcoptiformes > Pyroglyphidae > Dermatophagoides > Dermatophagoides pteronyssinus. Next base: position 216,514 of record NW_027461528.1, read on the forward strand.
ATTTTTATTCAATTCCATTACGGCCTGATGATTCATTTCATTTTTATATTTCAATAATTTTGATTGATTTTTCTTTGCTTTCATTGCACGTTTTGGATCTACTTTGAAGAAATTTTTTGTTGACAATTTATTACCATTATGTTTTGTTGATGATTGATGATTTTTCTGAAATTTTTTTGCCATTTTTTCTACAGAAAGTTAGAGGAAAAAAAGAAAAACAAAACATTTTTTTTAATCAACTTTTAATCTTTTTAATGAAGATTTTGAATCAATTTTTGATTGTTCGTTGCCATTATCATCATCATCATCATCATTTTGTCCATAAAGAATATTTTTTCCAATACGAAAACTAAGTCGATACATAATTTTATTTGGTGCAACTTTTCGTACTTCATGTAATTCTTCAATATCATTTTCGAGGATTGGATGACCAAGATTTTTGCTTGCCAATTGCCAAAGTGATTTACAATCATCAACAGTATTACTTTTGAGAAAACAATAACAATGTATACGTAGAAATGGAATTTTATAATTTTGATTCAAACGAATTGATGATAATAAACCATTAAATTCATCAAGGAATTCGATGGCCATTGCAGGTAAATTCATTATAACATGATATTGACGATTAAAATCTGAACCATCAAAAGATTCAATTTGTCGAATAAGATCTTCTTTCAATGATTCACGTATAAATTGTCGTCCATCTTGATTAAAACATTTAACCAAATGTTCAACTTTATTTAAACAAACATTTTCCTGTAACCAACGATATGATTCTGGATTCAGATCATTTGCCAAACATTGACATTTTCGTAAACGAGCTGCCGACACAGCAAATGGTCCAACACCAGCAAATACATCATAAACAAAATCAATTTTTGGATTTAATTTCTTCATGATTAATGAACGTTCAATACCTAAACGTGGATTCCAATAAACATTGGCAAAATCAAAACGAAATCGGACATTATTTTCAATAGTATCAACAATAGTAGTTTGATTATTATCATCGATTTGAGCTAATATTTCCATTTGAAAATTACGATATTTATTATCGATTATATCGATTTTATTTACAACTAATCGACATCCATTGATTTTATCCAGAAGAACCTATTTATTGGGGTAGAAATCGGCGTAAGGAAAAAGTTAAAAAATTGTCGAAAATCAAAGAAATGAAAAATACCTGGCCGATAAGTTTTTTATATGGTAGCATATGATCACGAAGATTCAAGTGAATAATATGACCAATTTGACTGAAACCAGAAAGAGAATAATCTTGATTCTGATCATTCGATTCTAAATGATTAAATATTGAACGAAATATTACAAGGTGATTAAAATTTTCATATCGAAGTTCCAATTCTTTATGACCAAGATATTCTTCATCATCGGTTAAACGAGATAAAAGTTTATCATTTTCAAGATTTTTGATTATCGATTCGAATTCAGTAAAATGATCGGGATTTAAGAATATTTGCTTTAGATTTGATGATTGTTGTTCTGGTTCTGATTGTGGTTGATATGATTGTATTGGTTTAAATTGTTGAAGTTTTAAAAAATAAGGTCGTAATTTTTGAACAACTTCGGTAAGATTATCAATATCGGTTACAATGAATGGTATTTTTACTGGACGACGAAATAAATCTCGATCAAGTTCACGCATTCCACGTACTGAATCGGGTGGCCAAATTAATTTGTTTTTCGTTGTCGTCGCCGTTGGTAAAGGGTTACTATTGGTCATTGTACTCAATTTACTAATCGAAAACAAATGTTGAACATTGGAAAAACGATGCGGAAAACGTTTTACATCAAAATCAAATTGTCGATTTCGAAATAATGATGATGATGATAAAATGGTACGAACAATAGAAAATCGCTTTGCGAATATTCAAATGTTTGTAATAATTAATCAATTTTTTTTGAAGATTATCATCAAAAACTTACCATTTAAATTTTAATGATAACGGAAAAAAAACGAAATCAATGAAAATGGATCACGTGGATCAACCAAAAAACAAAATGTCATTTATGAACATCTCTCTCTCTATTTCACAGAACAAGAGAGTGAGGATAGCTCACAATATTGTTTTTCGAAGAAACAAAAAGATATGAGAAATGAGAGAGGGAATAGTCACAATGAAAATCACGTAATACTGACGCCTAAAAAGCCAACCAGTGTACCGCATACACAACCAAAAAACATAACATCAACATAATACCCTTCTGTGTGTGTGCGTTCGTTCGAAAAGAAAATACCAATAGCAACGAGAAACATTATTTTTCGTTTTTTTTTCTCCAATTTTTTCTTAATTTATTTTACTTTTTCTGATTGATTCAAGTCATCATTATCATCGTTATTGTTTGTTTTTTTGGATTGTCATCGGGTAACAAGAATTTCTTTTCTTTTCAAAAACACTTAATTCAACTTGTCATTCGATTTTTTTTTGTAAAGTAAATTTTGTGATTTGAATAAAAAGATTCGAATAGAATATTCTATTTGAGATCAGTGGTCGTTCGATTCGAATTTTATCTCAATTTTTTGGAAAAGAATTTTTTTTTTTTGAATTTTGAATAACAATGACTTCTCTGCCTAGACGTATCATCAAGGTAAGGTGTTCATCACCTGTTTATTTTAGCCTAAAAATTTCAAATTAAAAAAAAAAACATTTTTTAGGAAACACAACGATTAATGGCTGAACCAGTACCCGGAATATCAGCCGTACCCGATGATAATAATGCTAGATATTTTCATGTTGTTGTTGCCGGTCCTGAAGGTGTAAGTTCAGTTTGGATTTGTTTTTCTCTGTTGATATTTGATAATTTTATCTTTCTTTTTTTTTTAATTTTTTTTTTCAAAATCAGTCACCATTTGAAGGTGGTGTATTTAAATTGGAATTATTTTTACCCGAAGAATATCCAATGTCAGCACCGAAAGTACGTTTTATGACCAAAATATATCATCCAAATATCGATAAACTTGGTCGTATTTGTTTAGATATTCTTAAAGGTAATTTATTGGTGAATTATAATGAAATTGGATTGTAATAACTTTTTGTTTTTTCGTTTTCTCCGGATAAGATAAATGGAGTCCAGCATTACAGATTCGTACGGTATTGTTATCAATACAGGCATTACTTTCGGCACCAAATCCCGATGATCCATTAGCAAATGATGTCGCTGAACAATGGAAAGTAAATGAAGCTGATGCTATTAAAACAGCCCGAGAATGGACACAATTATATGCTACAAATAATTAAATAATGATGATGATGATGATTTAAACAACAAAAACAGCCATAACGAATATTCTTCGAATGATAATGATATCTTTGAATCAAATCGGATTGATTTAATTGTTTCACCATCACCAACATTATCATTATCATCATCATCAACAACAAAAAAAACAACTCACTTGAACATTCGAACATTATGAAAATGCAAGAAAAAACAAATTCCTTTATTTTCCTCTATTTAATGATTTGAAGAAGAAGAAGAATAAACACAATACACACACATCTACCATTTATACACCAATACTTACACAAACAAATGTACAGATGATTTATATGATTTTGTTTCCAAAATTAATAACTAATTAATATTATTATTATTATTTGTGAGTAAAATTATAAATAAAAAATTAACTAAATGAAAAGATTTGAAAAAAAATGTTTTTAAAAATTCAAAACAATCGATTGTTTTTTTGTAATCGATGTTCGAATATTCGAATCCATACTATCGTCGATGAATGATCCCCGATAAAAGATGATAAGAGAACAATGAGTTTGAAGTTTTTTTTTGGGTGGTGATGTTTTATTCGTAACTTTTAAATGATTAAATCGTTCAACGGTGTTTGTAATCGATTAGGCAATTTTGTTAGCAAATTTCAAAATCAATCTCGATTATTGTCATTTAGAATTCAAACTCAAACAAAAACAATGAGTACAGAACGTGGACCATTTGTTTATCCCGATGTTAACCGGTTATCGAATGTTGAAGATGAATATTTTGGCCAAAAAATTTCCGATCCATATCGATGGCTAGAAAAAGCTGATAGTGATGAAACAGCTCGATTTGTTGAAGAACAAAACCGAATAAGTTCAAAATATATTCAATCATGTCAATATCGTGATCGAATTATTGAACGTTTAACCGATTTGTTTGAATATCCACGTTATGGTTGTCCATATCGAAGAGGTGATAATTATTTTATGGAAATGAATACCGGTCTACAGAATCAAAGTGTATTGTATATTATGCGTGGTAGTTCGGATGCAAAACCGGAAATTTTTTTCGATCCAAATTCACTGAGTGAAGATGGAACCGTATCATTATCACCATATATTTGTGCATTTTCCGATGATGGTAAATGGTGGTCATATGGTCTGCAAAAATCTGGTTCCGATTGGAGTTCAATTCGTATTCGTAATGTTGATACAGGCAAAGATTTGGATGAAGAATTGATCAAAGTAAAATTTTCCAATATTTCCTGGACTAAAGATAATAAAGGATTTTTTTATTCGGTAATTTTTTTTTTTTTTTTTTTGATTTGATTTTGAAAATTTAAACATTTTTTCATTTCTCTCTTTCTTCAATTTCAGTATTTTCCTGATCGAAATGATCAATGTGATGGTCAAGAAACAACTGAATGTACATTTCAAAAATTGTACTATCATCGTTTGAATCAACCACAATCATCCGATATTCTTATCTATGAAACACCGGACCATCCACGTTATCGATTGTAAGTTTTTTTTGTTGATTCATGGTTTTTCGAGGTTATAACGATTATATCTCACTATATCTATCCATGTACACAGTAAAACATGTGTTAGCGATTGTGGCAATTATCTTCATCTATTCATTAATCATAGTTGTGAATATAATCTATGGTATTATCATCAATTTTCGGATCCGAAAAATCCAAAAATCGATGGTCGATTAGAATTTGAACCAATAATAACTGAATATGAATCAGATTATCATTATATAACAAATGATGGTCCAATACATTATATTCATACAAATCATCATGCACCAAAATTTCATGTAATCAAAATTGATTTATCAAATGAATCAACACGATTAGAATCAAATTGGATTGATTTGATCAAAGAACATTCAAAAGATGTATTGGATTCAATTCAGGTTGTACGTAACAATATTTTGGTTTGTCATTATTTAAGCGATGTTGTTAGCCGTATTGAACTGCGTAAACTATCGGATGGTAGTTTGATAAAAAATATTTCAATACCAGTTGGTACTGTTTCAGCAATCACTGCTAAACGTAAACATGATGAATTATTCTTTTTATTTACATCATTTTTGGTACCATCAAGTTCTTATCATCTGAAATTTACTGCTACCACCGATGATAATGGTGATATTAGCCAAGATGAACCGAAATGTTTTCGTGAATCAGTACCGAAAAATTTTGATCCAACCAAATTTGTAACGAAACAAATATTTTATGAAAGTAAAGATGGTACCCGAGTGCCAATGTTTATTGTACATAAAAATGGACTAGAAATGAATGGCAATCATCCATGTCTTCTTTATGGTTATGGTGGTTTTAATATACCGGTTCAACCATATTTTTCTGTTGCTCGATTAATACCATTAGATAATATGAATTGTGTATTTGCATTGGCAAATATACGTGGTGGTGGTGAATATGGTGAACAATGGCATGATGATGGAAAATTATTATTGAAACAAAATTGTTTTAATGATTTTATTGCTGCTGCTGAATATTTGGTTAAAGAAAAATATACATCACCAAAACGGTAAGTTTTTTTGTCCAATGTTTTGTAATTCGTTCATTTTAAATATCCAAATCTATCATTAAAAGGATTATTATTCAAGGTGGTTCGAATGGTGGTCTTTTAGTGGCGGCCGTATCAAATCAACGACCTGATTTGTTTGGTTGTACTATTTGTCATGTTGGGTAAGTGAACCTGAATGTTTTTTTTTTTTTTTTTTTGAGAATATTAATCTTATAGGGGTTTCACACTAGCAGCAATGTGAATGAAATATTTCAAATGCAATATTTCAGTCCATAAGGCTGAAATGTAGTGAAATATTGCATTTGAAATATTTCATTCACATTGCTGCTAGTGTGAAACCCCTATTAAAAATTTTTTAATTGAAAACAAAACAAACATATAGGGTATTGGATATGTTACGTTATCATAAATTTACTATTGGTCATGCATGGATATCGGAATATGGTTCACCCGATGATAATGATAATGGTGAAAAACATTATCGAAATTTAATTTCATATTCACCATTACATACAATACCGACAATGGTTGATCATTATCCAGCTACATTACTTTTGACTGGTAATTTTTGTTTTGTTTTTTTTGTGATTTTTGAATTGAATGTTGATAATTTTTGATTTTTTTAGCCGACCATGATGATCGTGTTGTTCCATTACATTCATTTAAATTTATTTCCGAATTACAATATCGATTGGGAAAACGTTTACCATCAATACCATTGATGATTCGTATCGATACGAAAGCTGGTCATGGTTTTGGTAAACCAACTACAAAAATTGTAAGTTTATTTTTTCTGTATCATATCATTTTCTGAAAATAATACCGTTATTGTTTAATTAAATTAATGCATCCAACTTTGTTTTTCTTTACATAGATCGAAGAAGTTGCCGATATTTATAGCTTTATTTTGAATTCATTGTCATTGGATTATGTCGATTGATAACAAATGAAATGAATGAATGAATAGATCGAATTAATGGAAAACATTTTGGTCATTTTTATTATAATAGCAGCCCGCGAGAAAATTCATTTTTTTCTATTTTCTAAATTTAACCAAGAATCTTTATTTTTTCATTTCGAAAATAAAATTTTTTTTACCTTTTTTTTCAATGCAAATTTGTTCATCGTCATTCGCATCATTTACATAATTTATACATAAGATTTTCTTGTTGTTCTTGAGTGAAAATATCCAAAATTCTTTGTATTATTATTATTATTATTATGGCTGTCATAATATAAACTTTATGCATTTTCTTCAGGTAAATTTAACCTTTTTTTTCTGTCTGATGATGATGAACTTTTGAAGGTCATTCTCGTTTATTTCGGTAATAGGATGATGCGGATGACCATCATTATTATCATCCATGATGATGATGATTATTCATTGTATTATTATGGCTTGTTGTTTAACTTGTTTTCTTTCGTTTTTATTATCTTTTCCATTTTCTTCGGATGTTTTTGGTTTGATTATTCCTGTGTTTTTGCAGAGGAAGAAATTCACCAGAAAGACAATTTGACATAAATTGAAACAAAAAAAATTACCTGTCATGGTTTATTATCATCAATAAATGGTGAAAATTTCAAGAAAAAAAAGAAAGAAAAATAATCTTTTGTTTTTTTTTTTGCTTGGTGATGTCCAAATCGACGATGATGATAAAAGGAAAGGAAATTAAGTGTTCGATTAAGACATTATTCGATTTTTTTTTGAGGAAAAATATAATCGATACAATCGATATTTTTTTTGTTTTGTCTCGGATAAAGATTCGAATTCTCAGAACCAGGACCAAATCATTATCATTTGTTGTTAAATTTATAATTTCTATCAAGATTACTAATTATCTAATGATGTTGATTATAATGATAATTAATGATCACACATCTGTTATTGTTGTTCAGTAAGTAAGTAAGAGAAAACAGAATAATCAAAGCATATTTTTTGTTGTAAAATTTAACCGATATTCTCTTCTTGCTTTTTGCTTTCATTTCAAATGTTTTCCAGATTTTTGTTTTGTGTAAAAAACTAATTTATTTTTTTCCCCCCAAAACATTTGATGGATTGCCTCGTTTCGAAATTAGTGATTATATAAACATCAAAAACCAAACGCATTATAAATGGATTATTTTGGCCAGAAACAAAACCAAAAAAAAACTTTTAATAAATTCCATTTGCACAACAGCAAACATATGGCTTGTTGTAAACAAAAAAAATATCATCTAAATCAAGAGAGAGAGAGAAAGAATTTCGATCATATCATTCGAATAATAATCATCCATTCTATTTCATCATCCAGACAACAAATGAAATTCAATGTTGTTTTTTTCAAACGTTATTTTTATCCCAGCCAGCCAACAAAAAAGAAAAACTATGTGAAAAAACAACACATTTTATTTTCATCATCATCATCATCATTGATTTTGATAATAATTACATATCGTATGTATGTATGTGTAATGATCATGTTCAAATGCTATAAATCATTTGGATTTTTGGCCATAAATTTTTTTTTCTTTTCCCTTATTGAATCCCGACGAGAAAGAAAAAACATATGATATGATTGGCCGGATATTATCATCATCATCATATTATGAATTTCTTAATTTGATTAATAATTTTTCCTTCTCATTCCATTCTCGTTTTTCGAAATGAATTTAGGCCAATTTTTCCTTCTCTATCAATTTTCGGTTGGGTCAGTCAACAGAAAGTCTCGCTTTATTATTATTTTCGATCAACAAGCAACAATTAAATTTCAATTGAAGAAGAAAAGCGAAGAGAAAATCAATCCTGGGGGAAGATAATGGAGATTATCATCATCATCATTACACTGCTATCAAATGGCTATTTGTTTCGGTGTCAAAAATCTTGATTTATATCGAAATATTACATTTTCGTTAAATGATCCAAGCCAGACACGTGTGTGTGTGTTTCGATTTTATCATCAGTATTGAAAGAAAAATCAAATGATAATAGCCATAAAAATAGTTGACAACAACAAAACAACAATAACAATGATAATGATGATGATGCTAAATTTAGCTTTCAATTTTTAAAGTTTTTCAACAAAAAAAAACTTTAAAAAATTCAAAGAAAATTTGCCAGATTTTTATTTCGTTTTGTTGTCTTCCATCTTTGATCGGTTGTTCCTCCGATTTCTGGTAGTAGATTTTTTTTGGATAAACATTTTTTTTCTGTTGTTGTTGTTGTTTTTGTTGTCCAAAATGATGGATAATAATGGATGATAACATCATCATCATGTCATCCATATCCAAACATCCAAAATACAAGAAAAAAAAACACCAACCAAACCAAAACGAACATGTCATATATTGAAAATGTTGATTGTTTTTTTCTTGTTTTGTTTTGTTCGGTTTCCCCCCTCTCTTTATTTCTGGTTGATGTAAGATGATGATGATGACAATTTGATTGAAGATTTTCTTTAAAAGAAAAGAAAATTTAATATCCATGAATTGTGTGTGGGTGGGTGGTTTGGAAAAGTGAAAAAAATCGATTCGTTTGATGATGAGAAAAAATTGTATCGAAAATTTTTTTCCGTGAAATTCAAGATTTATGTTTTTGCCGGCTATTTTTTTGTTTTTCGTTTCCCCCTCAAAGATTGTTTACTTATCAAAAAAAAAAAAAAAAATGTCTTGACTATCAACAAAGTCCAAAAAGTCAAAAATTCATTTGTGTCATCCAGCTACCCAGCCAGTCAGTCAGCCAGTCAAAAAAAATGACAAAAATTTATGACCCTCAAATGGAAAAAAAAAGAAGATAATAACGACGATGACCAAATGATGATGATTTTAGTCAAACAGTGTCTTGAGATACAAGACAAGACTGAAAAAATTAGTTCCATATGGTAAAATGTTTCAGGAATGTGTTTTGACCATGATCATATCATGGCCATCGATATGATCATCAAACAAACAAACACAGTGAAAACGAACGATACAAGATTAGACAAGTGCAAGTGCAAATCTCAAGTCAATTTTTGCAGAAATATTTCTTCCATGTTTGCTGTTTTGGCTTGTTTGTTTTCAAAAACATGATGACGACATTTGATAAATTTTTTTTTCGTTCTTAGGTTAGTAGGTGTCTGGATTAAGTTATGATCATCATCGATCGAATCTTATATATTCAGGTGACTAATTGAGATTTCTTTTTCAGGTAATAAAAAAAAATCTAATTAATTTTTTCAACAGAAAAAAAACATTGAAAATGCCCAAAAGTTCATTGACACAATACGCGTGTTTGGTGAATGTTTGAATGCTGATGATGTGATGTTACGCCTTGAATTGAGTCTCGATTTTTATAAAAAAAATTCTTTTTTCTTCTCCCCATTTAGAATCATTCATCCGAATGAGAATATCATCATCATCATCCACCTGGCCAATAATGATGATGAGGATTGGCAAAGTTACCTGGTTGCTGATGATTTAAAAAACTCTCCCTCTTCCCTTTCTTATTATTTAAAAAGACCACTGTTGGTGAAATGAACCAGAACCTGAATCTCTTTTCTCATTCTCTCTCTCCCTGTCTGTCTTTTATTCAGTGTGGTTACCATTGGAAACACACACTGAATTTAAATTTCAAAAGAATCATCATCATCATTGATGAAATGATGAAATGAAATAGATTTGGATTCACACATACACAATTGAATTGTGTTGACAAAAAAAACATGTTTTGCTTTGTTTCGTGTGGATCCATTAGAAAAACCTGGTAATTATCTTTTTCAAATTAAATAGAAGAAAAAAACATAGTGGCTGATGATAGGATTCCCACTATAAAGTTTAATGATTTTTTTTCATTTTGTTTTGGTTTTGTTTTAGTTTGAATGTTGAATGATCACCAAAAAGCCAAAAACAAAATGAAAATGTCATCAAATGGTCTTGGTGGTTGGTTAATTTTATCAACAAAAAAAACTATTTTCCAAAATAGATTTTGTTTTGCTGTCTGTTTGTTTGTTTCATTTGCAAAAACACACAGATGTCTGTTGTTTACTTATTGATAATGATGATTATCACCACCACTAACTAATCATTATGTTTAATTTGATTTTTGGGTCTGACCATCATCACCATAACCATAATGGAACCCAAAACATCTGTACAATATGATTGTTGAATCAGATAATCAAAAATGGATAATGTAACGATGATGAAACCAAAAAATAGAACAAAAACATTAACATAGAGATCATCATTTGGAAAAAAAAGATTGGTCATTATACATTAGCCATCATTATCCTGATGATAATGATGATGATCTATTCGTGATTTCATTTCATCTGAAAAGATATATTATATGTTTTTTTTCTGTGATCCAGTTTATCAGATAAATGTAGGGGGGAAAAAAAGAAAAACATTCAAAAGTCATATCAGATATGAAAAATATTTTTACATTTTATAATCCCATTCGATCGATCGATCGATTGATCGATCAATTGAATTTTTTCTTATTTAAATCGATCGATTTCGAAAGCCAAAAACTTTATTTGGCGCCAAGAGAACCGAAGAAGAAGAAAAACGAAATCCAACTTTGAAATAAGATTTTCCCCTGAATGATCTGATGTTGTTACCCCAGAAAAAAAAATATATATATTCCGCAGTTTGGGCGCGGTTCGGTCATTATTATTTTTGAATTTTTTTTTTTTTTTTTGAAAAAACAGAAGAACCCCACCTCTCAACAACAACAACAACGTCCACTACACAATGGTTTTATAATGAGATTTAAATGGACAACAACAAAAAGGGAGAAAAAGATGATCAGGCTTGTTGCGCGCGTTTGTGATTGCTTTTAAAAAGTTGCCGAACCTTATCTCACACATCTAAATAACTTGCGCAGCTTGCTTTTTTTTCGAAATCTGTCTCTGACTCCTCCCATTCGACTAATGAACAACAAAAGTGAAGAAAAGTGGGAGGGTCTTTCAAAAAAAAAAAAAAAAAATTCGGTTCTTTGCTGGCAGCAGCGCACATTGCGAACAAGATTTATTCGTTTGAACAAAAAGTTGCAACCAAAAATCAGCCATATCATCTTTGTTCGTCAAGAAAACGATCTTGGTATTTTTTTTTTTTTTTTTTTTTGTTTGTGTTGCTGACAGCCATCGTTGAACAAGTTTTCTTTCATTTGATTTCAATTTTTTTTTTTGAAAGTTTCGTTTTTTTCGTTCGAAAAACCACGAATTTTTTTGTTTGTTTGTTCGAATCAATCAACGAACCAAAGAAAAAACACTGGTTGCTGCTGTAATTTTTTTTCAAATTTCGCGCTCATCATCAGCATCCTTCCGTCCAAATCGATTGATTTGAAAATCATCATTTGATCAAGCAAAGGTAAGTTTCGTGTATCATTTTTTTGGTCTGAGCTTTTATCGACAAAAATCTCTATGGTCTAACGACGACAAAAAGATCCACCAAAAGTGTGTGTGTGTTAAATGAATGTTGTGGTTTTTTTTTTTTTTTTTGGTTATTTCTGGAGAGCTTTGTTCAATTTGGTGAGAAAAAAAAATTCCTAATTGTCATCCCCCTTGATGATGATGATTGTCATCGTTTAGTAGTGGTACATAGAGAAGAAGGGACCTTTGGTTGGTTTTTTTTCCTCGGCTGAACAAAAAAAAAAAAAAAAAATTTGTCCCCAACACAATTGCCAAGCAAGCTTATTTGTGTAACGGTCGTTTTTTTTTCCTCTCGAATCAAGCACTCAGATCGAATCGAATCGAACTCGCGTGTTATTCTTCGTTCATTTTGTTTTTCGAGTTTTAAAAGTTTGTCATTTTTTTTTGGTTTTCTTTTGAAAAATTAGAGTTTGTGTTTCGTTCACGTGGTTCATATTTAAAGTTTGAAAAGAAGAAAAAAAGATGGAAAATAAAAGTGGTTCAAAATCAAATCTAAATGAATCAGTTTTACCATTATTGGATGATGAAATTCATAAAGAAAAAATTGAACTGAAAGAAAAATCTGATGATTCGGATGAACAAAAACCAACCAATGATAATGATACAGCCGATTCAGCAGCAGCTAAAAAGAAAAAAGAAGAAGAAAAAGAACGTAAACGACAGAAAAAATTGGAAGAAGAAGAACGTAAAAAACAATTAAAATTGGAAAAACAAAAACAAAAAGAAGAAGGTAAGTTTGTTTAATTGAAAATGATGATTGAAAATTTCAATCCAAAAATTCCCGATTTGATATAGAAAAAGAAAAGAAAAAACAACAAAAAGCTGAAAAACAAGCTGCAATGGATTCAGCTAAAGGTACTAATGGTACATGTTCGGGTATCGGTGGTGGTCGTTCATGTAATTTCAATAATCATTTGAATCAATTTACTGTTGGCCTTAATCTATTGGATCGTGATGAACGTTCAATTAATGATCATGTTAATGTTAGTTTTGAAGATGTTATTGGTGAACCGGATGCAACACAAGGATTCGATTCGGCTTATCAATTATCATTTGGTCTATTTCAATTTGTACGTTTTTGGTTGTATCGTATATTGATGGCAATCATTTCATTACCATTGGCATTCATATGGGCTTTAGTATTTGCTTTGCTTTCATTGATATCGGTATGGATCGTTACACCGGGTTTTCGTGTTATGGACATTATGTTTTTCTTTATTCATCGTGTAAGTGTTTTATTTTTTAAAAATCTTTGTGATTTGTATTGGATATTTAATGTTTTTGTTTCCCTCAAATTAGATTTGGTCCTGTTTGGTACGAACATTTTTGGATCCAATATTAACAAGCATAGCATTGGTACGACAATCCGATCCAAAATCCTATCATCCATTACCAATAATAACAAATAGTGGCCGTCCATTATCAACAGTATTTAAAGATGGTGTTAAATATAATAAAATTAACAGTAATGAAACAACAATGGAATCATATAAAACATCGAATAATGGTGAACAAGATCCATCAAGCCCACAAGAACAAGTTACAGTTACAATTGGTTGAAATTATCACGACTATACATCACTTCACTTGACTTATCTCATTCGCTTCTCTTTACCATTTTTATAATCATTATTATTGACGAATACAACAATAACACTCAATGACCATACTCAAAAAAACAAACATTTTCAAACAAAATGAACGCACATAATTTAATTTGAATAAAAATAAATAAATAACTAATTTGTGTAAAGAATTCGTAACCCTTTATTTTATTTTTGGATAAAAAATATCAAAAAAAAACACACATTTTACATTCGACGACGACGATCTTCATCATTTAGATCGATTGATTTTTTTTTTTTTTTTTGGTTTGATTTGGTTTTTCTTAATAAAATTTTTTCGATTGTTGATCACGACCGGAAAAATAATATAAAGCACCAAATATCATTAATAAATGAATTGAAAGAAAACTTATAAAACTAAATGTTGAAATACAACTTTGTTGTGCTGATTGCGTTTGTTGTTGTTGTTGCGGTGATGCATGACCACCGCCACCAATTGAAGCCAATCTTGTTGTTAATGTACCAAATTCTCGCCGAACAACATTCATATTTTCACGTACTTCATTCAATAATTGTTGTAACAGGGCAAGCTGTTGATTACCTGAATCTTGTGATCCAACAGCTTGTTGATGTTGAACTGGAACCTGACCATGTTGTTGTTGTTGTTGTTGAGTATGTTGTACAAGAACTTTTATCTCCCTTGAATTTTGTATCAATTCACGTTGTACACCAAGTAATGTTTCTACTTCTGGACGTGATATAGGTAAATTGGCAGGAACTTTTTTTTTTTTTTTTTTTTTGGTTGAGAAAAATCAAATTTGAATTAATTAAATTACAGAGGGAAACAACTTACTTTGTGGAACACCACCACCGGTTTGTTGTGGAATAGCACCACCACCAATCGAATGTAAATTCGATATCATCGATAAAGCTCTTTCTTGTCGACCAATAATTTCATCCAATTTCCTACTCATCAATTTAACATGTTCATAAACTTCACTTTGGCCATCAAAAATTTGTCGTAATTCTTTTACGGAAAAATCAAAATCAGCATCAACAGCTTTTTCGGATTCTAATTCCAGTTTTCTTGCTTCATCCGGGTGTGCTTTCAAATATTCTTCACGTTGTCGTTCTAATTTTTCTTTATATATTTCATATTCTTTATTAAAACGTTGTTTATCTGCTTCTGAAAGACCTGGTCCTTGTTGTCCCGGTTGTTGTTGTGCATTATTAGCAGGTTTTGCATCTATACTATATGTAAGAAATTTCAATACATCATGATCATCAGCTAAACCACCGGTAGCAGCCGTAATACCAAAATGACCATATTGTGGTAAGAAAACATTTTCCACACGAAAACATAATTCATAATCATCATCATTATTTGTATTACCACTATGTATCATAACACTTAATACATTACGATAATATTCAATTTTTGCTCGTACAGGATATGGTTTATTACGAAAATCACGTAAACAACCTTGCAGTTGTTGACTAATACCATCCGAATTATGATCATATGTTTTCGTACCATCATTCAACATAGCCATTACATATGGATTATTTCCTTTACCATCATTATCGAATGAATCGAAAAATATAGCCAAACCATTCCAATGATCCGAAGAACCGAATACAGGACCTTCAGGATATTTCCGATCGGTATACCAAAATGCTAAACCATCAGCACCAATACGTCCTTTGCCGGTAACACGAAATATTAGATCAACTTCCCACCAATCAAATGTTGTCAATGATTTTGACCATAATTGTCCTTTTTTTGAATGTAATGATGGTGTAATACGTACTAATTCTTCCGATGCAATAGCATTACCACTATATTCCCAAAATGGTACTGTACCATCTTTTTGTGCAAGATATGGTCCTTTAAATGAATATTTATATTCAAAACGACGATGTTGTGGTATATTTGCGTCTTGATAATTTGATTCTAATTGTTGGACAACCATAAACAATAATAATAAAACGGTATAGATAGATATTTTATACATTTTTTTGCTTTCAAATCGAACAAAATGACTGGAAAATAGAAAAAGAAAATCAATCGAAAATTCAGAAAAAATCGAACTGATTACTCACATGATAAGTCAGCTGTTTTAAAAAATTTTGGTGACACGTTTTACATATAGAAAAAGTGAATCGAATTGGATTGATTGAGCAACGATCAATCTATTATTGATCGATCGATGATCAATATATATAAGCCGGCTTTAAACAATCCAAATTGGAATATATCGTATCGTGTGTGTGTGTGACATGGATGTTCAATCAGTCAGACAGTCAACACAATCACAATCGATATACACGTCACAAAATGATTGGTTTGACACATGTATAAACAGCTTGAGCGCCATCTATGGATGAAAAAATGTTTTTAAAAAGTTAATTTTTTTGTTTGAAAAATTTTAATTTAATTTGAATTTTTTTTTCTTTGTTTTGAATGAGAAAAAAAATCGAAATAAAGTTGAAAATTTTTACCAAAATTAATTTTCTATTATGCAAATTTTTTTTTTGTAAAAAAAAATAATGAATTTATGCATAATATTTACCGGTAAAATATTATTGTTATTGATCATCACTACTACATCATCAGTCGATTCATTATTATTTAATCGTTTTAAAGGAAAATCAATTGATCAATTAATTTATAATCGATTTGAATCAACCAAATCGGATATATCATTTTGTATAAGACGTTTTAATCTGACGCATAGTACTGGTTGTTCATCCAAACAAGACGGTAATAATGGCCATCCATATCAGATATTCAATCATTTGGATATGGAAACAAAAGTGTTAATTGAACGATATAAAAAATATGGTCCATTGATTTTAATTATAAACATACAGGATTTTTATTCAATCGATAAATTACGACAATATCGTTATCAATTAATTAAATGGATAACCGGTGTTATTTTGATTGAAATTAGTGATCAATCATCAATGAATTCATCATCATCATATAGATCATATTCACAAGAATCACATTGTCCAAATATTGGTTATGGTATACAATTGAAAAAACATTATGGAAATAAAACTCATACTAATAATGATAATGATGATGAACAAAAATGTTCACCTGAAATACCTGAACCAAATCCATATGAAAATTATTCCAAAATATCATGGCCATTTCCATTTTTTTTCGTCAGAAATAAAACAGCTATTAAAGAATTTCAAAAATGTCAACAAAAATCAAATTGTCGTTTACAATTATTAAGTTTTATGTATGGTACAATAAATTCACAACGTTGTTTAAAACGTAGTCAAAATGCAATGGATATGGTTGAAAGTTCATATTGTAAATTAATACGTGCACGTAATCTTCTTGCAAGTTTGTTTCCAGTTTATGAAAATCAATCTATATATGAAAATCGTTCAATATTATTATTAACAGCAAGATTAGATTCATTTACAATGTTTGATTCTTATTCACCGGGTGCTGATTCAGTTTATTCAGCATTCATTGTTATGATTGCAATCATATCAACATTGAATAAAAATCAACATCTTTTACAAACAAATCGTACTGGTAATCAGATTAAAAATATACTTTACGCATTTTTTGATGGTGAATCATTTGGTCATATTGGTTCAAATTCATGGATTTTTTATAATAATTTTATGGTAAATATCGATTTGATTTTCTGTATTTTTGATTCTGATTATTTTTTTTCCAAACACACACATCTTCTATAGGATGATCCAAGTGCATATGGTTCAATATTAACATCAAAAATTAAACTGAAATCAATCAAACAGGTAATCGAATTGAATCAATTGATTGGTGATAGTCAACAACAACAATCAGGTCAACAATATTGGATACATTCAGATGATTCAATGAATGATAATAATGAACCAACGATAGCGGAAAAATTTTTAAAATTTTGTAAACGAAATAAATTTCTAATGGCTAATAATCGACCATTACCATCATCATCAACAGCAAAACAATTTCGTCGTTATGATACAGAAATTGATGCCCTACTGTTGGCCGGTTATGGTTCAGAAATACGTAATCCATATTTTCATAGTTTATTTGATTCAGGTCATTATTATAATTTGGATATTATAGTCGAACGTTTAACGAAAATTTCGGATTTAGTTGTTAATGTAAGTAATAAAGTGTTAATAATCCTAAAATAATTAAACATATTTAGTAAAAGTGATAATTACAATTACAAGTGAATTATAATTACTTACATTTTTTTTACTTACACACACAGTTTTTATTCGAAATATTAGCCGAACAAGAATATTCCAAATATCAATTGAAAACGGATAGAAATCTTATACATCAACTTGTTGATTGTTTAATTGGATTATCATCAATTTGTGATCTGTTTGATTCAAATTTAAAATTATTTGATGTACAATATGAATTTACTGCACCAATACAACGTGAAACCGATATGATGATGAATACGATTGAAACACGTTCCACACATATTAAACAACGAATACAATTCAATATTGATGTCAGACGTTCATTACAGATAATATTATTTTATGCAAATTCACGATTAAAAAATTGTTCATCAATTTCATCAACAATAATGGATGAAAATGGTTTTACCGTTATACCATTAGGATATAATCAAACATATTTTGATGGTGATTATCATTCAAATGATTATCGTTATAGTCAATGTTTATTATCACAAACAGTTATGGAAGTAACTGAATCAACATATGCTGAATATATTGGTAAAGGTTTATTATTATTAGCTGATGATCAAGAAATGTTAAGACAACAAATGAATCATTTAATGATGACAACAAGTGTTGATTTTTCAACATGGACTGAAAGTAATTATCATAAAAATTTTGCTTATCGTCCAGTTATACGGATATTTTTTGAACAATCATTTTGGTTAAAAATATTAAGCTTTTTTTTGGGTTCATTGTTTACATCATTTTCAATTTGGCTGATCAAATTGATTGAAGAAAATTCGGAATATTTTTTTAATCAACAACAACAATCGAACAATGATGGAAGAAGTTACATCACTACTGTCGTTGGTGGCAGCACTGACAACACCACCACCACCACCGCCACCGTTACAAATAAATCGAACGAATTTCGAACATTATCATCAACAATGTCATCGGTAAAATGTGAAAAACATCATATTCAAAAATTAATGAATTTACATAATAATCATGATGATGATGATGAATAATATTACAACTACAACTACTAATAATAATTTTAGAATAAAAAATTATAAAATTAAATTATCGAATTATTAAAAAATTATTATTATTATTATAAAAATCGTTACAATTATCGAATGTTTTGGTTAGAATTTTTCTTTTTTTTTCTTTGGTAAATGTTTTTTGGGTGAATATTTTTTCTTCTTTTTCTTCTAGAATTTCAAAACAAAAATGAATCGATTTAATAAATCTACTTCGACGATAATTGATCATCCACCATCGCCGCAACTGCCACCACCGCCGCCATCTTCGGTTCCTCTTTTACCGACACCAACCGATATTGGTGATCGTCATAATAATCCTCGATCAACATCATCATCATCATATGCAAGGAATTCATCGAATATAACTTATGCAAGAGCAGCAGCATCAGCCGCTACTATAAATAATCAAACAACAACGAAAGATATTCCGAATAATAAAACAACAACAACGAATGAAAGTCAACAATCAATAGAATTGGTGGAAAAAATTTTAAATCAAATATCATTACATTTACCACGTAATCATCATCATCAACCACAACATTCAAACAATTCAACAACAACAACAACAACAACAACAACATCTACAACAACAACAAGAAATCGATTAACAATCAATAATAATCACAATAATAACAATAATAATCGTAACAATAACAACAACAACAACAACAACAACAACAATGGATCATATAAAAATGGAAAATTTTATCCAAATCATATTGTATTTACAAATAATAATAATAACAACAACAACAATAACAACAACAACAACAACAACAGTAATATTATTAATAATAAAAAACGAAGACATCAGAATAATGGTATTATTAAGAATAATAATAATAACGTTATTGTAAATGGAAAAACATCAATAATAACATCATCAAATATGGTCGATATTGATGATAATAATAATAATAATAATGATCATTGTAATCAATGTGAATATCATTATATAAATGGTCATATTGAATGTAAAAATAAATGTCGTACATGTCAACGAAAAGAATTACAAGCGGCTGCTGCTGCTGCGGCCGCTGCTTCTGTTAATAGACGACGAACAATTATGAATGGTAATGATAATCGAATGTTAAACACGCCGACGACAACGATGGCAACAAAATTATCGAATGTTGTCAATCAACAATCCGCATCAACAGCATCAGTGGCAGCGACATCAGCAGCACCAATAATACAACAACGATCACAGAATGAAGAATTATTTCATTTACAAACATTAATCGATCAATCAATAATACAGAATCCAATTATTGAACCAAGTACATGTGTTAATGTTAAAAAATATGAAGCTGTTGAAATTATATTCGATAAAAATATGATTGGTGTTATGCCTGTTGTTGCTGTTTCAAACAATACGAATGATAATGATAAAAAGAATGATTCGATGATGGCGGTAGAGAGAGAAAATGATGAACAACAACAACAACAACAACAACAGGAAATAATGATGATGATGCCAGAAAAATCGGAAACAACAACAACAACAACTATGGTAACAAGTGAAACAACCGAAAATGATGATGATGATGATGATATTGATGATGACGATGATGAATATGATGATGATGATGATGAACAAAGTTCGGATCGATTTAATCATCATCATCAACATGGTTATAAACATCACAATCATCATCATCATAATAATCACCATCATCAACAACATCAACATAATAATAATAATCGTCATTCGGAAAGAATTGAATTGGATGATTTTGAAATACCATTTTCGAATGTATTTCGTGGACAAAAAGGACGAATATTTACATTTATAACAAATTCTGAACAGCAACCACAGCAGCAACAACAACAACAACAGCCAGAAGAATCTTTGTCTTCTGATAATCATAAAGATCAACAACAACAAACATCACCACGAATACAGATGGTGTATAAACCACAAGCTCGACCGGATGAATTAGGTTTCGATGGATTAGATGGTAATAATAGCTATCTATATCGTTATATTGGTTTTGTTAATCAAAATCATAATGATTTTGTTCGACCAAGTAAAGAATTACTTTTGTTGTAAGTTTTTTAAACATAATGTATTTATTTATTAATAATGACTGATTATCTCCCACAAACAAAAAAAAGTCTACTTGGTCGTAATCAAAAATTGGATATTGATGATATTGATCTTAGCGATTATTATCGTAATCCTGATACTAATGTTGATGACAACAATAATAATAATGATAATAATAAGAATGATGGTGAAAAAAAGATGAATGCAAATGAATTATCATCATCATCATCATCTTCTTCTAGATGTTATACGAAAAAAATTTTCTATGAAACACTTGAAAAATTATGTGAAAATGATCGTGCTATTATAAATGATTTATATCATTCATTTCGTAATCCAAATTTTCAACAACAACAACAACAAAAACAACAACTACAACAATTGCAACAACAACAACAACAACAATCATCATCATCATTTGATGATGATCATGATCGTTCTATTGGTGGTATTATTGGTGGTGGTGGTGAACATTATAAACAACAACGACATTCACCATTTTATGGTAATCCAATTATACGTATCATAATGAAAACGAATGAAGAACAACAACAGAAACAACACGATGATGATGATGAACTTAAGACAAATGATGATAATGATGATGATGATGATGATGATGCTGGAATCGTAACATTCAAACATCAACAACAGCAGCAGCAACTATTGAAAAAAAAGGAAGAAGAAATGATTGAAAAAAATCTACGACAAATATTGGGAACAAATTTTCAAAATTTTCAACCATATTATTTGACTGATGTTAATTTTGAAAATATTGTTTCAATTACAACAACAACAACAACAAAAGATAATACTACAATAACTACTACTATAGCTGGTGATCATAATAATGATAATATTGATAAAACAAAACAACGAAAATCTTTATCTACATCATCATCTATGGGCGTTAATTAGATTTTGTTTTTTTTGTTTTTTGTTGTAAATTTTGTTGTTGTTGTTTGTTTGTATGAGAGACTGATTTTTAATTAAACAAATAAACTTTGACACCAAAAAAAAATGAAGCGGGTAAAATTTTGAATCAATTGAACAATCTCCCCAAAATAAAAATTGCAGGGAAAATTCTTCAATTGAGGGAAATTGCTGGGGAAATTCTTTAATTGAGTTTTTTTTCATAAATTGCTATAGAAATTGCAAGCTTAATTTTTGGTGAAAAAATTATTTGTATATAAATGGGAGTAATTGTTATTCGCGAATATTATTATTTATTATGAATTAGAATTCATAAATTAGATTTGTTTTTAACAATATATTGGTTTTACATAAATATAAATGAAATATTAACCAAGTTTTAATGTTGAATGTTGAGCTTAACAAACTAACAAAAGTTCTATATATAGAACTTATAATATAATTGAAAATGATTAATTGTTATTAAGAGTATAAATAAAGTCGTGTTGGCTACACTTATAGCTAACCAGTTTTAATTGTCCTACCGTTGTGTTTACTATTGTTTATTTACCAAAGTTTATATTTAATTTTTATTAAAGTTTTGATTTTTATTTGTTATTTTTGTGTTAATTCTAATTTTAATATTTGGCGAGCCAGAAATGGAATTTTCCGAACAAGAAGAGCCTCGAGAAATATTTAATAAAAGAAATAATTATATACGTAATTTAGAAACAAAGTTTTCTCTATTTGATTTGATTTTTGGACAAGAGACCTCTATAATAAACAGTTTTTTGGATCTGAACTCATCACGAGAAAGGAAAAAGAATTGAACGATTCATTCGACCAATTTACTTAAATTAAACGACTATATCATGATTAATGGCCTTTCTGATGACGATTTGAAGCAAGAAAAAATACAGGAAGTGACTAAAAAATATGCTTTTTGGTGCAAAAAATTTTCAACGGCAAAACCCTCTGTTGGAAAAGAATCTAGTGAAGAAACAACAAATAATAAGGTTGCAACAACGAAAATTTACAAAACTGAAGATTTTAAATTTAAGGACGCTGATCCATTGAATTTTCCATTGTGGTTTTCAATCATTGAGTTTTTTTTATGAAACAAAATATGATTTATAACGAAATAAAGTGCACTTATTGTGAAAATTGATGAATCGTGCTTTAACCACAAACGAAAATATAATAAAGGGCGTTCAAACCCAAACGAACAAGTGTGGGTCTTCGGACTATAGTTGATACTTCAACGAAACCTGCATTAGGTTTCATGAAAATCGTACAAAAAAAGGGATGAAGTTACCCTTTTTTTATCAATAATCAAAAATGTTGTAAAACCAGGTTCCATATTATTACATACTGACGCATGGCGTGCTTATCGTAGAATTGAAGGGGGATTGGTTTTGATCATCGGATCGTAAACCATTTGTAAATCCGGATAATGGGGTACATACTCTCAGACGATCGAGTCTTATTGGAATCGACATAAGAAAATTATGAAAGAAGTTTGCAGAATTTACTTAGAAAATTATCTTGATGAATTTATGTGGAGAGATCGCGGTATCAGGAGAACTATGCTTTTTACACAATTTGTGAAACAAACTATTTTAAATATAGAATTTAATAAATAAAAACTTATTTTGTCTTGCAAGAAAAACTTGAACAACTTATTTCTCTAATAACACACGAAACTTCAATCAATCACATAAAATAAAAACAGTTGAGTATTTTTACTGGGGAAATTCTTCATTTGATCCAAAATTTTTTTGAAAAATTTAAAATTTCAAAAAAATTTCAAAAAATTCCACACTAGATGGGAGCATTTGTATTTTTGGCTGCGCAATCGTAATAGAAATTTTATTTGATTAGCCAATCATATTTCGCCAAGTCGGTATTTTTTTTGTGTTTGTTTGTCAAGTCGGTATAGCGTGTTGTTGTCCATTATATTATGACTGCTGCCCTCTCACTCGTTCGATCATTTCATTTCATTCGAATATTCTCGTCATTTTTGTTTTGTTGTTGATTTTTCAAAATCAAAAAAATCATAAGGCTGACGTGTGCTTTGATTATTTGACAATTTACAAATTATTCGATTTGCAAAAAAAAACTCCCGAACTATATAAATTGATGATCGATTGAAAAAGTTAATTTTTAATTTTTCTGTTGTTTTTTTGGTGTCATTAATTTGTTGTTTCTAAATTTTCAAAAATCCGAAAAATCAATCAACCAAATTTTGTTCTGAATTTATATCGAAAATTTTTTTTCAGAAATTGATATTGACATTTTCAATTGAGAATAATGTCATCAGCTAATCGCTGTAATTTGACTTTTGCCATTTTTATTTCGGCATTCATTATTTTGGCTTCTTTTCGTAAGTTTTTTTTGCCTTTTTTTAAAAATATAAATAGGCAAGATAATCATTTTGTTTTCTGCATTTGTTTTTTCTGTTGGTTTTTTTTAGAACTAGCCAAATGTGAAGATATTCTTGATGATGAATTGAATTTGGATTCGGCAGCCACTGTTGATCAGGATTTTGGTGCACATCATGATGGTTCGAAAACCGATGATGAAGTAGTGAAACGTGAAGAAGAGGCAATCAAATTGGATGGTCTAAGTGTTGCACAAATGAAAGAACTACGTGAAAAAGCGGAAAAATTTCAATTTCAAGCCGAAGTTAATCGTATGATGAAATTGATCATCAATTCATTGTATAGAAATAAGGAAATATTCCTTCGTGAATTGATTTCAAATGCATCGGATGCATTGGATAAAATCCGATTATTATCACTTACGGATAAAGAAGTATTGGCTGCTACTGATGAATTATCTATTCGTATTAAAGCAGATAAAGATAATAAATTATTACATATAACTGATACTGGTATTGGTATGACTAAAGATGAAATGATTACTAATCTTGGTACTATTGCTAAATCTGGTACGGCTGATTTTTTGAAAAAATTATCCGAAACTAAAGATGTACGTGAAATGAATGATTTAATCGGTCAATTTGGTGTTGGTTTTTATTCGGCATTTTTGATTGCCGATAAAGTTATTGTAACATCCAAATCGAATGATGACCCAGTGCAACATATTTGGGAATCAGATGGTTCTTCGTTTACTATCGTTGAAGATCCACGTGGTCCTACATTAAAACGTGGTACATGTGTTACATTGGTATTGAAAGAAGAAGCTAAAGATTATCTTGAACAAGATACTCTACGAAATTTGATTCGAAAATATAGTCAATTTATTAATTTTAAAATCTATCTTTGGGCAAGTCGTATTGAAACTACGGAAGAACCGATTGAAGAATCAACAACAACTGAAGAAGAATCAAAACCAAAAACCGGTGATGATGATGAAGATGCAAAAGTAGAAGATGTTAAAGATGATTCGGAAAAGAAACCAAAAACGAAAAAAATTGAAAAAACCATTTGGGAATGGGAATTGATTAATACATCGAAACCGATTTGGACACGTAATCCGGCCGATATAACTGATGAAGAATATAATGAATTTTATAAATCATTAACACGTGATACACAAGATCCATTGGCTAAAACACATTTTATTGCCGAAGGTGAAGTTACATTCCGTTCGTTGTTATATGTACCGAAAGTTAATCCATCTGATTCATTAAATCGTTATGGTACACGTACGGATAATATAAAATTATATGTACGTCGTGTATTCATTACCGATGATTTTACCGATATGATGCCAAATTATTTGAATTTTATTCGTGGTCTAGTCGATAGTGATGATTTACCATTGAATGTATCACGTGAAACATTACAACAACATAAATTATTGAAAGTTATTCGAAAAAAATTAGTACGAAAAGTATTGGATATGTTGAAAAAAATATCCGAAGCTGATTATGAAGTATTTTGGCGTGAATATAGTACCAATATAAAATTGGGTATTATTGAAGATAGTGCTAATCGTGCACGTTTAGCAAAATTATTACGTTTCCTTTCATCAAATTCAATGGATAAAATGATACCATTATCAGATTATGTTAAACGTATGAAAGAAAAACAAGAACATATTTATTATATTGCCGGTACATCATTGGATGAAGTATCACGATCACCATTTGTTGAACGTTTATTGAAAAAAGGTTTTGAAGTTCTGTATTTAACCGATGCTGTTGATGAATATGCTATATCAGCATTACCCGAATATGAAGGTAAAAAATTTCAAAATGTAGCTAAAGATGGTTTAGATCTTTCATCACAATCTGAACGTACAAAAGAAAAACAAGAACAATTAGATAAAGAATTTGAACCATTAAAAAAATGGTTTCAAGATTTATTAACGGAAAAAGTATCAAAAGTTGTTGTATCACAACGTTTACATGAATCACCATGTGCATTAGTTGCATCACAATTTGGTTGGACTGGTAATATGGAACGTTTAGCATTATCGAATGCACATTCCAAATCACAAGATACAATGCGTGATTATTATTTATCGCAAAAGAAAACAATGGAACTGAATCCACGTCATCCATTGATACGTGAATTATTACGTCGTGTTGAAGAAGATAAAGAAGATCTGGTTGCTAAAAATATGGCCATGTTGATTTATGAAACAGCTACATTAAGATCTGGTTATCAATTAGGTGATACAACATCATTTGCACAACGTGTCGAAACATTATTACGTAAAACATTGGGTGTCGATGAAAATGCTCAAGTCGAAGATGACGATGATGATGATGATGGTGGTTTTAATGATGATAATTCAGCTGATAAACAACAAGATGATTCGGTAAGTTATTTAATTGGAAAAAATATTTAATTTTTTTAATAATTTCCATTCCTGCTGCATATAGGATAACAATACCAAAGATGAAGATTCGTTGAATGATGACCACGATGAATTGTAAAAAAAACTCTCAAACCCACCAAACACACACATAACTGCAATCTCTCTTCCTTTCCGGCTGAACATTTCATTTTTTTCCAATTATTTTTAATATATTAAAAATATGTAATTTCAAATTAATATTTACAACATTTATTTGTCAAAAAATTTTTTCTTCGTGGCTATTTGTAAATAAATATAAATTTTTTTCTTTTCATTCATTTTGTTTTGGATTTTTTCTTCGTACGAAGTTTTGGTTGTTCGTCTTCGACAATGGTATTAGATTTGATGATCGGATTTTGATCTGTCAGGAATTTTCGTTTATTTCGATGAATAATTTTATCCACTGGATCATTTGGACATTCCGATTCAAGTGGTTGTAATTCGGATTCATTCGTTTCGATCGATGATAATGGTGATGGTTGTTGATAAAAATTCAGGCAACCTTTTAGACGAGTATTTCGATCTAAACGATAAACATTGTTTTTATCCAATATTTCTGGTTGAATTTTATTCATTGAATAAAATGCTAATTGATTGTTGTTGTTGATAGCAGTAAAATTATATCCATAAGTTTGGTCATCACCTGATGATGATGATGATCGTATTTCATTCGGACGATCATCATTTCGATTCAGATAGATTTTCGTTCCATTCAATGTAGATGGATCGATTGTTTTCGGTACACGTATCAATATAAATTCTTCACAGTCATCATTTTTATCATCTTCCATAACATCAGGTTTTTGTGTCATTTTTTTCTGTAAATTTCGAAATATTTTTCCCGAATTTATTCTTAAATCCACACGTGCTTGTTGTATCACAACATTGGTACTGTCATTGATGAACAGGACATTTGATTTGATGTTTCGAGTCTGCGCCAAACACATTTCGCACACGTTAGCCTGTTTTCGCGTATTCGATTTCCCTTTTCCTCCTTTGACTCGCGTGTGTTTGTGTTTTTTTTTGTGTTTTGAAATTTTGATTTTTCGTGTTTCAATTTTGAATTTTTTTTCGTAAAATTTCATCGATTTTCACCGGCCAAAACCCGAAAAAAACATGGAAGAAGAAACTGCTGCTGCTGCTGCTCAAGTACCGAAAAAAAGGACATTCAAAAAATATTCATATCGTGGTGTGGATCTTGAACAATTATTGGATAAATCCAATAAAGATTTAATGGAATTATTCCCGGCACGTGCTAGACGTAAATTATCACGTGGAATGAAACGTAAACCGATGGCATTATTGGCTAAATTACAAAAAGCTAAAAAAGAAGCTGCAGCAATGGAAAAACCTGAAGTGGTTAAAACACATTTACGTGATATGATCATTTTACCCGAAATGGTTGGATCAGTTGTTGGTGTTTATAATGGAAAAGTATTCAACCAGGTTGAAATTAAACCCGAAATGATTGGACATTATTTGGGTGAATTTTCTGTCACCTATAAACCAGTTAAACATGGTCGTCCTGGTATCGGTGCTACACATTCATCACGTTTTATACCATTAAAATAGATTTTTTTTGTTTTTTGACCAACCAATGATGTAAATCAGATTTTCGTTGTTTTTTCTCTTTGAAAAATGAATAAATAAAAGAAATTCTGATTCACACAAAGAATTCATTTCATTTCAATTGGGTTTTTCCTTTTTTGAATTTTTTTTTCCCAATGTTTACATCATCATAGTCATATGAAATGCTTTCGGTTATGAAATATGGTCAATAAAAAAAAATTCCCGAAATTATTGACCCAAAAGATGTGCAATCTTTATTTTGATTTTTGGTCAACACCATCACCAAAGCCATTGCCAACAAGATCATAAATCAATCAATCAAACAAAATATTTCATCAATTGTATTCCTTTTTTCATTGTCTTTTTTCGTTTAATATTCAAATATATTAAACAAACACACACACAAACAGGATGGCAAAAAAAGAAATCCTTGAAATTTTCTTTAAATGAATGATTATATGATATGAGAAAAAAACTAACTCTAAAGAAAATTCAATTATCGATTGCCAATTGATTTTTGAATGTTTTTTTTGAAAACGGTTTATGATGGAATGGAAAAATAAAAAAAAACGTCATCCAAAAATCAACTGTTATCAGAATTATCATTATTATGGGTTTCTTTTTCAATTGTTTTTTGGATATAAAAGAAAATTGAAAACAATATTTTGGTTGATTGAATTTTTGTTGTTGTTGTTGTTCTTTGGTTACATCTTTTATCACTAAAAAAATACCAATCACACCACTACTACCTGGCCGGTGCATAATAACAGGTATTTTTTTCAATTTTGAAATTTTTTTTTCCATATAGAATAAACAAGACTGGTCTGATCAATTGATGATGATGTTAATTGCATTTTAGCGTTCGTTGATATCTGAATTGAATTGTGAATGAATGAATGAATTGAAGATGGGATGGATTTAAGGGGATGGTATATTTCTCAAATAGCGTCATCATTAATTTTTTCTGTTGAAATTCAATTTGATGAATTTGAAAAATTTTTCCCTTCAATTGAGGTAACAGTATGTAGTATGGCTAGTTTTTCTTCTCTTTTTTTGCCTATTTATATGATAATTTTTTTATTCGTCTTGGATAATGGTGATTATAATCAAATTGCTATCGAATCATCATCATCATAATCCAATGTCGTCGTCGTAGACAAATTTGTTTTGATAATGATACCTTTGTTGTTGTTGTTGTTGTTTATCCGATTCAATCGATTCATTTCTTTTGTTGTTGTTGTTGTCAAAATATTTTCTTCAATCAATTTCTTTTAACCCTTTTTTTGATAATTTCAGTACATTTTCCTTTAACTGCGCAACTGGTTGTGTTGTTTCATCGATATCTTGTAAGATAAATAGATCTGTTTTTTTTTTTTTTTTTTTTTTGATTAATTATCCTTCAAACAACAAGCAAAAAACAAAAACATGATCACCATTTATCATTAAACATCACAATGATCAACCATAATGATAATAATAATATTACAGGTGATAATGAAGAAGATGATGATGCCGACGACGATGATGATGATGATGATAATGGTGGCATTGACCAGTTATAAAACAATCAACCAACAACGACAATAACAACAAAAAAAAATGTTGACCCGTATCATCCCTACAATATATTTTAATAATTTAAATTAATTTTTATGATCAAAATCATCATAAAAATATAACTTAACTTTGTTGATTTGATTAGTTAATTTAGTTAATGTGTGTGTGTCAATATTTGTTCCGGGTTGATATTCACCTAAAAAAACAAAAAACAAAAAACATCATAAATTCAGGTTAAATGCATCAACACAAAAATAACATTTACCTTTTGTGAAAATAATCCCCAGTAAAAAAACATTCATTCGAATTGTTTTTCAATTTAAAATTCTTTGATTTGACTTGTTGATCATGTTGTTGATATCATCAATTTCATTTCATTCATTTATTTATCAGCTCAATATTAGAGCTTCATCATCATCATCATCATTAAATTTACGATTGTCTTTGATACGATCATTACTATTATTGTTGATAATAATTATGAATTTGATATTACCAATACGAATGTTACAATCATCAAGACGTTCGAACATGATAAAAAGAAATAATCTCGGCAATGAAACCAGAAAAAGCAGCTTGATTAATAATAGCAGTACAATATTATCGGAAACATTCGAATCAATAATACAAGAATTATTATTATCCAAATCATCAACGATAAAATCATCGAAAACAAAATCAATATCATCAAAAGAACGTAATCGTTTAATACGTATGGTGGATAAAATTGTACAATTAGCCAATGAAATTCTTGATCTAAATTATACAAAAATTAATAAAAATAATAATAAAAGTAATAAAATTAGTAATAAGTTACAAAATTCAACACATACCAATAATGAAAAGATGATTGTAAAAAATTTGGCTCAAATCATACCAATCGATCTATTTCATCCATGTCAATCGACCGATATTGATCTGATTCATTCAAACAATATTAATCATCAAATGGATCATTCAAATGAATTGATTGAAAATGTGGATAACGATGATGATGATTATAATATTGATAATCGATTTCAACTTGGTCGTCGTCGTCGTCGTTATCAAATTGGTTTTGATATTTTACAAGAAATAATTGAACGTTCGAATCATTTAAAAGGTATTGTTACCGATATGATACGTAAAGTATGTATTCGATTTTTTTTTTTGTAAATACGATACTATCGATTCGATATTCGTCCATCACTCTTACTAACACTTAATTACTTCTTTATTTTCTCTTCCCAAAAAGAATCTGGTAAAAGATTGTTTACAACTTAAACTACCGAATATATTTCGTATACCTGATCCACCATACGATGTAAGTTTGTTTGACCTCAATGTTTTTTGTTTGTTTATTGTCCAAAGTGGAATCCACTTTTTTTCCACAGAAAAAAATCCTGTGTGCAATCAATTCTTATTAATTCTTTTGTTGATTATTTGTTTCTCACCACACACATATAATATAGAATATATCGAAATCAATGATTTTAATCTATCAAACATTGGCCAATCAAACAGCACATCTTTATTCATTATGGAATCAACATAAACAACATTCATTAAACAATGATAATTGTTTACTATTTCGACATCATATAGAAACGATTACAATCAAACAACAACAACAACAACGGCAACAACAATCTGATAAAATATCCGATCCTAGAGATAATGATGATGATCAACAACGACGATCGATGATACCAAGAATGAAATTATTACGGCAAAATAATTTATTAATAGAGGAAAATTTTTTCCATGTTAGCAATAATCTACGTAGCCTATTATGTTATCTAAATCAGGCAATCATTTTATTTCGGATACCGGTACCGATCGAACCAATCATTCAACAAATAATATCGCAACCAATCGATTCAATTGAACGACAACATCTTTCTTGTGCTCGAAAATCAATATTCGAATGTCAATTAATGCGTGATTCGGTTCGATTATTCAATGATTTGGAACAATTTTTTCGTAATGAATCACATCGATTTTTTTCTAGCTGAAAAATAATTAATTGAAAATTCTGTTTTGTTTTTGTTAAAAATGTTTGTAAATATTATTTGATGATTATTATTTTGATTCTATTTCCGATCGCCGATCATTATTGAGTGAAAATAGAATCGAATCATTTTTGTTTCCTGTGTTCGATTCGAATGTTTTTCTTTTGTTTTTTTTTGTTTGGAAAATATTTATTTCAAATTTTATTTAAATTTTCATTAAAAATCATTCACCATTTTTATCATTCAATTTCCAGAAAAAAAAACTTTTATTTATTCATTAGATCGGTATGTGTGTTTACAGACCAAAAAACAAAAAAAAATGTATTGGGTATGTAAATAATGAAATAAGATTAATGATATGCAAAATGTCGATATCGTCCATCATCTTGTTGATCAAAAAAAAAGAAGGGTAATGTAGCTTTTTTGTTGTTGTTGTTGTTTTGAATTCTGATCTAGATTTTTGCTCCCATATTTAGTTTGTTTTTTTTGTGTTTCGTGTGTATGGAATGTTTTACATGTTCATTTTGTGTATGTGTGTGTATTTACCATCATATTATCAATTTTCACACAGCGAAAAAGAATTTATAAATTTCAAAATGTTCGATATCAAAATCAAAAAAAAAAATCAATAATAATTATAATAATAATAATTAAGCAGTGTTTATAACAAGACCAAAAAAAAATTGACAAACAATAATAATAATAATAATAATAAGCAAAGTGTGTGCGTGTTTTTTGGTTTTGTATTGAGAAAAATAACAATAATCAATAATTAAATAAGATGTTGAAGATCATTTGAATGAATGAATGATTATGTAAATGATGAATAATAATGTTGACAACAGAAAAAAAAACAATGATGATGATGATAATTGGCGATAATGAATAGAGGCGAGTAATGTTAAGTCTATGCGTGTGTGCGTGTGTGATGACTAAAAATTCTTTTGAGGAATTTTGTCCCCAAAATAGAGAGATTGATTGATTAATTTGAATTTTATTCAAATTTAAAAAAATTATTAATTAAAAATTAGTTTAAATTTTAAAAAAAATTGATAATATTGGTGGTGGTTATGTTTTTGTCGATAGTATCGTTCGTCCGTTCGTATTTTTTGGCCTTTTTTAAAAATTTCTTTATCCGCATAATGCCAACTTGTCTTCCGGCGTTTCACTACTGCCAGCTAATTTTAGTAGATATGATAAAGAATTTTTCAAATCATCTATGTAATGAGTTAGAATTGTTTTATAGCGTGCCAAAAATCTTGATGATGCTTGTGTATCATCAGTTGTCGTTATATTTGGCTGCAGCAATTGACAATCATGTTTGAATCTTTCGCATTTGGCAATATTTATTAATTTCAAAAGAATATCTCTTTTTAGACCATGCAATATTTGTTCCAGTTGTTCCATTTTATCTAAACGTTGCATGGTTGGATTTTTGCCCATTGCGTAATTCTCTTGGAATGTACTCAGTTGATTCAAATGATGTGTCATGTTTTGAAAAATATCTTTATATAAAGCTGGTGCCTATATAGATTTTTGTTGTTGTTGTTGTGATTGAAAAAAATGAAAAAAGAAAATGATTAGATAAAAAAAACAAATTCTCCGATTACATCAATCCACCCCATATCCTCTCCCACCTCCCCAACACCACCACAGCCTAAACACACACAAAACGCACACACCTGTGTGACAATAGATGTTTGTGTTGTGTGTATATGTATGGGGGTAGGTGTAAAATGAATTTTTTTATTCTGCTGTTAAAAATTCATTACAAACGCAATAAGCCTTTTCTCCCTCTCTCGACCACCTCCAACCTCACCCACACACACACACACAAAATCCTCATTCATCTCAGAATGACGTGAACAAGATAAAACCCCAAATCAAGCCAAACAAAGGTAAAATCTTTAAAAACATTTTTTTTTCTACATTTTTTTTTAAATCCTTTGCCCTGTTGTTTTGCTGTATTTAGATTTTTGTTAGTTTCTCTATACAAGACCTTGACTTAATGATGGGTGTTTGTGTAATCTGGGTAATCTGATATAACTCTCTCTCTCTGATCTTAACCAAAAATAAAAATAATTTTTTTTGTTTTCTCTTTGTTCCATTAACTTACCGAACGTTTGTTATATGGATTTTGATTATAATTATTTAATAATGAAGAAGAAGAAGAATATTTTGGATTGCGGAATAATACTGCTGATGATGTTGTTGTTGTTTGTCCATCACTATTATGAACTTGGTCATATAATTCTGCTAAACTTTGACCACCACCACCACCATTATTATCATTAGAATTATATTGTTGTCGATATTTATTTGCACCACCATCATCAAAATAATCATTAATTTGTCTATTTAATGTTCTCGTTGTTGTTGTTGTTGTTGGTAATAATTTATGTTTAAATTGTCGATATCGATTATGATGATGATGATGATTATGGTTATGATGACTACGAATACGTCCAAAATTTCGTTTTGATTTATCGTCCATCTTGATTCCCACCAGCAAGAACAATTGTAATTAAATTATAAAACTTTAAAATTTTTATTTTTATTTTTTTAAAAACTTACTTTTAATTGTAATTCTTTTTTAACTAAACACATTGACATCTGTATAAATGTACGTAAATCTTCAGTATATCTTGTATAATTACAATCATTTTTAATATCAACTTTTTGTTGAAATATATCTTTTCGTTTAAATTTATCCATTGTTTCACATCTTTTCATTAAATTTTTATATGGTACTTCTTCAGCAAATGATTGATAATTTTCCATTGTTTCGACCATAATCATTGAACGATGATCAATACCGTATGATAGCCAACAGCAAAATGTATAAAATATTAATGTTATCAAACCTTTTTTTATTTAAAAGATGGGTAAGATTGCGAATGAAATATTCAATTTTTTTTTTTTACTTACTTTTTAAAAATTTCATTCTGGATTCTTTTAAAAATATTTATTCAAAACGAATTACAGAATTTATGAATGGATAATCGATTGATTGACGGACTAATTGATTCAATAAACGAACGAACGAAAAAAACAACCGGAAGAATTTTTAAAACTGGGTAAAGTAAAATTATAAAATTGGTTTGGAGAAATTATGATTGGTATTTATATAATTATAAAATCATTATAAATAAAATTAATTAATTTTTTTTAGATAATTTTTTTAATTAATAGATTTAATTTAAGTTGTTACATACCTTGTTGAATATCGGATGACCATTCACAGAATGTGTTATGTGTTAATCAAGAATAATAAAGACGAATAGAATCAAAAAAACCAAAACAGATAACGTGGATTATTGTATTTTATCGATGATATGTGGACAATAATGATGATGTTTTGATCTGGATTTGACAAACTTGATATAAAGGTATTGTTTTTTTTGGACTGAAATGATATTTTGGTTGTTTAATCTTTGTTATTTGATTTTTGGTTTGGTGATTTAGATCTTCTTCTTGTTGTTATTGTTTTATTTTCGGAATGTTTGTCGAATGAAAAAAAAATTGTTTCCAAAATGAAAACATTTGATGACGAATAAACAAAAACGGAAACCATCAGAAGAAAAAACTTGGGTATTTATATAACACAAGAAAATTTTTTTCTTTTTCTTATTCTTATTCTTCTTTTCATCACCCATTATTATCAGGTTGAAACACTACACCTGTGTGTTTATATGATGATGATGCTGTGGTTTTTTTTGTTGCTGCTGTATGCAAACCAAAACCAAAACCAAAAAAAATAAACGTAAGAAAAGGATAAAAGGACAGCAATATAATGCGGCAATTTTTTTTTTGTTTCTTGCTCAAGCAAGCCAACCAGCAATTTAAATCCAAATCAAAAAAAAAAAAACAAAACAAAAGCAAAAATTTATATCCGATAAAAATCAAAAAAAAGGTGGAGCGTTTAAACCCAATTTGATTGCAACGATTCTTTTATCGCATCTCGCTCTATCTCTCCATTGAAAATGCATTGGTTGGTTGGTTGGTTGGTTGAATGGATGGATGAATGGATGATCCACATCACCATTCCATTACATCACACAAATCACACATCAATGTTTTTGGTCGGGAAAAAATTCAAGGATTATTTATTCGGAAAATGAAGAAGAAGAAGAAGAAGAATCAAGAGCGAAAAAAAACCAAAAATAAAAATTCATAGATGTGCCGGGTTAAAAGAATGTGTAATAATAAAACGTGTAGGTTGTATTAACACAAGCAAGGTACAGTGATGGTTGATGATTCCAAAAAAAGATACCAAAAGGATTATTAGTGATTATTATGAGTGATGAAAGATAATTTTGATGATTTTTTAAAAAACATTACGTCAAAACAAAAAAAAATGAAATTCTTTGACAAATTCTCCAAATGTTCCATTATGATGATGATGAAAACAAAAGGAATATTCTTGTCTTGTTGTTTTTTTGGGATTCTTTTGTTTGTTTGTTTGGCATTGAAGATTAAGCAAAGATGTTTTTTTTTTGGAAAATCTTTGATTTCTTTCTTTCGTTTGATAAGCCAAAGATTATCGAAGAAAATTTTTTTTCATTTTTTCAACAAAAAAAAGCTAAAAATAAAATGTTGATGATGATAATGAATTTTTTTTTCTACAAAAACAGAGTAAAGATTATTCGCTGAAACTTTTTTTTTGTTTTTCAAATGAAATGTTCTTGAAACACACCAAAACAAAAAATGGAAATTTTGTCGGAGAATTTTAGAGATCAAAAAAAGCAAAAATCATTGCCATTGATAAACCGAGGGAAAAAAAATCATGAATGTCAATGTTAATTTGCATTCATCCGGAATCAAATTCCGGAAAATGATTTTTTGGAGCATTTTTTTTGAAAAATTAACACTTGATTTGTTGTCGTTTGGCACTTGTTTACTACAGAAAAATACACACACACACAAGACACAAAATCACCAAAGCAACAAGTTGCTTCAGGTTAATTTGGTTATTTGGTTGATGATGATTCAGTCGATGATCAATAACAGAATGTAATAGTTTTTTTCTTTCTGCTGTTGTTGTTTGAAAACAATTCAATCACACAGTGTGTGTTTTGAATGGTTTGTTTTTACACGCCGCCCATCAATGAAATTTTTGAATGAAACTTTTGAAAAATTCAATGAATGAATGAAGTGCAAAAGAGAAAAAGGCTAATAAACTTATGGTGAAGACGAAGAAAAATTGCGAAATGTTTTCAAAAAAAAAACAAAAAAAACTTTATGTAAGATTTTCAAGTCTTAATCATCATCATCATCAATGAATGAAGAAAAAGAAAAG
This sequence comes from Dermatophagoides pteronyssinus, assembly GCF_027571235.1. Lineage (NCBI taxonomy): Eukaryota > Metazoa > Arthropoda > Arachnida > Sarcoptiformes > Pyroglyphidae > Dermatophagoides > Dermatophagoides pteronyssinus. Next base: position 253,711 of record NW_027461528.1, read on the forward strand.
AGAAAAATTTTCTGTTTGTCCCGAAGGAAGTCTTAATGTCTTAAGTTGTAATGTGTTGCATGGGCAACACCTACTTTGATTTTTGTTGTTGTTGTTTGGTTTTTGAAGAAGAAGAAAATTTTTTTTCATAATTTGCATAATGTGTTTCTCTGACTATTCTAAGAAACTAAAAGGCGTATTTTTTCGATTCTTATATTTCATTTAGATTTGTTTTGGTTTTTAGAAAAATCGATCAAATCCACTGTTGATGATGCATTGAGAAAATTGATTTTTTTAAATCCTTTTTTTCCCGAAACTTTTCCCGAAAGATTAAATCAAATTTAATTAAAGTATTGGTCAGTGATGGTGGTTGTGGTGGTCAGCGATTATCATTATGTTTTTTGTTGTTGTTGTTTCTCATTCGACAATTTCAAAAAGGAAATATTTTTCTTCTTTTAGACAAAGTTTACAGCGAAATTCTTGGAAATTTTTCCAATCAAAGCAAGCAAGAAGACAAGAAGAAAGAAAAGGTAATCATTTTTCTGAACTAATTTTTGTTGTTTTTTCGTTGTTCTTTGCAAATGATGATGATGATAATCTCGATGGTCACAAATTGATTGATTGTAAATCGACAAACAGAAAAAACAAAACGGTAAGAACCTTTTGTGGTTTTGCTTTGCTCTATGTGTATGTGAATGTAATGTAAGAAGAAGGAAAAAATTCCTGGAAAGAAAATGGCTATCATTTTATTTCTTGGAATGTTTCTCTATTTTTTTTCATCACTTTCATGATGACTTGTGTAATAAGCATCTTTTATTTCGTTGAACTTTGGCCCCATTTTTCTTCTTCTTCCTTGGCTTGTTGTTGTTGAAAATCGTTAAATTACAACAACAACAACAACAATGATGACAAGAATGTGCATTCCATTGTGCGGTTTGTATGATTTTTTTTCTGCTTGTTTTTTCTGTTTGTCGTTCCAAGAATTTATCCTTTTTTTTCTCAATGAAAATTTCTTGTTTGAATGATGGTGGCGGTGTGGTTTATGTGGCGAAATGTGTTTAGTGTTTTTTGCCCTGTCACACACACATTATAGGGTTTACTATGACTAAAATGTTGTTGTTGTGTGACACATTCGATATTTTTCTGAACAATCAAATGGCAATGGAGATGACCATTTGACGAAGAAGGCGTCTTTTATTTTCAATGATGAAAATCAGGCGTCATTTGCTGAATTTGTAGACCAAAAATCAATAATGATTTGAATGCGACAAATTTTTTTGCTTGCGGTCTTTGACTTTGGTTTCTATTTCTACCTTGATTTGCGTGATTTGATTTTTTAAAAATATTTTTATTTTTTTCTGGGGTAATTTTCAAACATTTTTTTTGATCTTTCGGTCTTAGCAAGCTGTTCAACAAAATTTTTCTGATGATGTTGCACAAGTTTAGGTCTTTTTCTTTAAGGTTTTCTTTTGGTGAAAGCAATGCAAAAAAAAACTCATAAATTACAACATTATCTCACCAGTTGGGTTTCCATTGTGTTTGAATGATGTTCGGTTTTCCATTACGAATTTTCAAAACAAAAAAAAACGATGCGGACGATGACCCATTATTATTGTAAGCACGCGTTACGATTGATTTTTTTTATCCCCGGAAAATTTCTTGGAAAACAAAAAAATCTTTTCCCTTTTTCTTTCTTTTCTTTCGGATTTCTTTCTTGGAGTTTGCATCTCTGAAATAATACCGTTTTTTGCTGGCAGAGCACACCTGGCATATTTCTCTTGTTCGTTTCGTAAAACCAAAAGAAAAAACTGATGATTTGGATCGATCCAAAAAATCTTTTTGGTTTTTCTGTTTTTTACCGCTAATATGATCAGGCAATAAGAAGAAAAAATGAACGGTTTCAACATTGGCAACATTGGAAAAACAAAAAAAAAGTTTATGGAAATTTTTGTTGTTGTTTTTTGAAGAAGAATTTTGGAAAAGATAAACCAAAAAACAAACAACAAAAAATTTTTGGAAAATTTCCCGGAAAAATAAAAATACCAATAAAAATGGATTTTCATTTCCGTAAAGTTTTTTTCTTTCATTCATTTTTGGTTGAATATTCGTCGAAATAGAAAAATTTTTTTTCTTCTAAAAATAGATTTTTCAAACGGATCCAAAAAGGTATCAATCCAGTTGTTGTTGATGACACTTTAGACAAGAAAAACAAAAAATCAAGGTTTTCTGTTTTGTTATCGGAAGTTTATCAGAAATATCATTGTTGTTGTAAATGTTTCCGTCAAACAATCCATTTTTCCAAACATGATTTAATTATTATCTTTGATTATGATGATTATGATGTCTTCTGCGGTTGATTGCAATAACTTTGATGGTGATGATAAGCAAACTAAATTAGATAACCAAAATCAAAATCAAATCCAATATACACCTGGAAATATACACCTGTGTGGTATAATTACCACACACGTACACACAGTCAACCACACTTGATGATTTTTAATTTGCGAAACCTGATTGATTGATTGATAACAAAAACAAAAACAAATAATTTTAAATTAATTTAACCCCGTTAAACTCCAATGTTACTGAAAAAAAACAGAACAGAACAGAACCAGAATCGAAAATGATGAAGAATAAAGACTCTCCGCTCAAAAGAAAAAGAAAAGAATGAGAGTGGAAAAAAAAAGTTTCGAAATTTATTCAAAAATGAATGCAATCGCCATAATAATAAATAAGATGATTTTTTATTTGTTTTTTATTGCCCTATTATTGTGTTTACAATTGTTTATTTTACTCAGCTTATAGGTTATGGGCCCAGCACGCTTCCGCTGCGCAACTCTGCAATCATTTTTCCTTTATGACAAGGAGTACAATAATCCAGGTCTTGATTGAAATTTGATGGTAAACCAATCACCAAATCCTTATTTGCCATTGAAACTATCGTCTGTGCATTGACATGATTAAATCTCTCATGCCACAAAGACATACTATTATGACAAGCCATCAAGGCAACTGATCTCTTTCTTGGTAACCTTGCACGTACCATATAGACATTACTATACTTGCTAGATCGATCAGCATATATCAATGGATCTCCATTCCGATATATAACTGTACTTCTGAAATCTCCACCAAAACTTATATTTCTATGTTTTGACAGTTGACCGAGTGAAATCATATTCATCGGTGATTTCTCAATCAGCAATGAATTAGAGAGAGAAACAGTAATCCATCTTTTGCCATTGTTCACTTCAATCTCTACTGTTCCAATAGCAGTAGCTCTTGTATTACCACCAGGCGATATAATCTACAACGTGTAGTTAATTGTAATACTGCTTTTGAAATTATAAGCTGAGTAAAATAAACAATTGTAAACACAATAATAGGGCAATAAAAACTGGTTAACTCTAACTGTAGTCAACACGACTTTATTTATACTTTCCATAACAATTATAGGGGTTTCACACTAGCAGCAATGTGAATGAAATATTTCAAATGCAATATTTCAGTCCATAAGGCTGAAATGTAGTGAAATATTGCATTTGAAATATTTCATTCACATTGCTGCTAGTGTGAAACCCCTATTAATCATATTCAATTATATTATAGAACTTTAATTAGTTTGTTAAGCTATACTCAACACTCCCCTAGTTAACAAACATATTCCAAAGTTCGATCATTCTTTCATGTTTATCGGGTGATAAACCTTTAGTTAACCAATCTGCTAACTGTTTGCCAGTCTCGATCCATTCAACAGCCAAAATATTTTCCTGTATAAGTTGACGTATCAGATGATGCTTAATTTCGATGTGCTTTAACTTCGACGGAATACCCAATTGTTTCAATTGAACTAAAGCGGATTGATTGTCAACAAACACTGTAGGTTTTTCAAACGATATATTAATTTCTGTAAGAATATTCATTATATATCTCAGATCTTTCGAGCACATGCTGCAGGCGATGTACTCTGCTTCGGAGGTGTTATCAACGATCACCTTCTGTGTCTTTGTCCGCCATAAAATTGGACCATTAAACATTATTACGTAGCCGGTTGTCGTCTTCCTATCGGTTTTCCTCCCAGCGAAATCAGCGTCAGAATAAGCCAAGAATTTAAATTTACATTTATGACCTCCCAACTTTATTCCAAAATTCCGTGTACCACTTAAATAACGAAAAATTCGTTTAACAGCTCTAACATGAACCTCCAATGGTTTCGAAACGAATCTTGCCAAAAGTGTAACAGCAAAACATATATCAGGCCTAGTCTTAGTAGCCAAATATAATAAACTACCAATTGCTTCACGATATTGATAAACATTATCTTCAATTGATTCTCCATACATATCATCAGTCGATAATGGTGAACGAACCTCACGACATTCAGCCATGTTGAAAGCAGTCAATTTAGCCAAAGTATATCTCGGTTGTGACAAATAAACTGTTCGATCTTCTCTTTTCCTTTGAAATTCAATGTTAGAATCTACTCGATTCACCTTAAAATATTGATTCAAAAAATCAAATATTTTGGTAATCTCATTAGGATCAGTTGAACAAATAATTCCGTCATCAACATATAAAATAACGATTGTCAGCTTATCTTCTTCACGTCGATAATAAAGACATGAATCAAGTTTTGACGCTACTAAACCATATTTGACAATTATTTTGTCAAAACGTGTATTCCAAGCTCTTGGACTTTCCTTTAAACCATACAGTCCTCGTTTAAGCTTACAAACTTTATCACTGCCATCGTTGTAGCCTAATGGTTGTTCGATAAATACATCATGATAGATATATCCATTTAGGAATGCCGTCGAAACATCAAATTGCAACATCTCCATGTCTAATGTTGCGATGATTGAGAAAACTAAACGTATTGTATCAGCATTCACCACAGGTGCATAGTTGCTCCAGATTCTGTCATCGTCTGCTTCAAAACCTCGAGCAACAAGACGAGATTTATAACGACCATCGTCTTTTATACGATATAACCACTTGACAGAAATTACTTTCTTATCAATTGGTCTAGGTACAAGCTCCCATGTTTCATTAGCAATCAGAGCTTTGTACTCTTCATCCATAGAAACTTTCCATTTCTGTGATTCTTCGCAATCTCTTGCATCTTCAAAGGAACACGGTGCTGTTCCAGCAACAGCTAAACCAAGAATTTTACGTGGACGTAGAGAAGCCAAACGTTCAGGATTTAATTCATACTTTTTATTTGTTGATCCAGGTGGACGACCTCGAGACAGTGGAACGCTTTCTTTCTGTTGTTCCAATTCCCCTGTTTGATTGAAAATTTCTTCATCAAGAACGTCATCATTATTATTCTCAATAATAACTTCAGATTCAACAGAATCACCAGAATTCACAGGATTTGCCTGATTCTCTGGCACATTGACATTCACAAATTTAGTAGATGGTCTTTCATCCCACTTCACTGATGATGATAATTCAATCTGTCTCGTTTTACTGTCGTAACATCGATAAATCTTTTCACCTTCGTATCCAACAAACAAAACTGTTTTTGTACGAACACCAAATTTAGCTTTATTCTTGACAAGCATTTCACCTGAAGAACCAAATATTCGAAGATGAGACACGTTCGGTTTTCTTCCAAACCACAACAAATACGGCACCACTCCTGCAGAATTTAATAATCGATTCTGTGTATAAACCGTCTGATTAACGGCTTCATCCCACAAAAATCTCGGTAAACCTTTATTTGATAACGATGAAACAGTATGTTCTATGACTGTTCGCATATTCCTCTCGGCTTTACCATTCTGCTGTGGAACACCAACTGTAGCAAATTGATGTACTATACCATGGTTATCTACCAATTCTTTAAACTTATTCGATGTGAATTCTGAACCACAATCACTTCGTATACAACGAATTTGATTACCAGTTTCCAACGCAACTTCATTCATTAGTCGTTTAAACTTTGTAAACGTCTCAGATCTGTCTTTCATAAAATAGATTTTGATATAACCAGACAAATCATCAACACAAAGAAGGAAATATCGATTATTATGGATAGACTTTTCTCTAACATATCCACCGATATCCAGATGAATGAAATCACCAGGTTTGACTTTAAACCTTTTACTCGATTTCGAATGACAACTTTCAATCATTTTTCCTTTATGACAAGGAGTACAATAATCCAGGTCTTGATTGAAATTTGATGGTAAACCAATCACCAAATCCTTATTTGCCATTGAAACTATCGTCTGTGCATTGACATGATTAAATCTCTCATGCCACAAAGACATACTATTATGACAAGCCATCAAGGCAACTGATCTCTTTCTTGGTAACCTTGCACGTACCATATAGACATTACTATACTTGCTAGATCGATCAGCATATATCAATGGATCTCCATTCCGATATATAACTGTACTTCTGAAATCTCCACCAAAACTTATATTTCTATGTTTTGACAGTTGACCGAGTGAAATCATATTCATCGGTGATTTCTCAATCAGCAATGAATTAGAGAGAGAAACAGTAATCCATCTTTTGCCATTGTTCACTTCAATCTCTACTGTTCCAATAGCAGTAGCTCTTGTATTACCACCAGGCGATATAATCTCGTTTACGCCACACGGATGAAGATCAATAAAATAACGTTTATCGTTGAAAGTGTGATGACTGGCTCCACCGTCAGCGAATACCTCACAGTATTCATAGGCATCTCTCGATGGTTCAGGCAAGACGTTTGTTCGACCAGAAAAATTATTCTTGACTTTCAGTGCAGACAATGCAACTTTAGTCTCCTTTTTCGGTCCATTCATAGGACATTTAATCATATAATGCCCTTTCTTATGACATTTATAACAAACAACATTAGCCTTTTTACGTTTAGTCATTCCACCCAAAACATTTTTTGATATTTCATCACCGTCATTTTTCGTGGTAATAGATCCTTTGATCAAAATTTCAAGTTGATCAAATGTAAGACTTGAACCAGAACTCAGCCTTATTGCCTCTACACTGTTTAAGATGGATTCATATTTATCCGGAAGAATTGCCAATAATTTAGCACACATTTCACTATCGGATAAAATCTTTTTCTTTACTGATAATTCTGAGGCTACAGATCGTATTTGTGAAAAAACATCTTTAAGATCATCATTATATTTTATTGCATGGAATCTTTGCATCAATTTCTCGATGGAAGTCGTTGAGGAGCCACTGTGATAGTCGATTAGCTTCTTATATATTTCAAAAGCAGTATTACAATTAACTACACGTTGTAGATTATCGTCATCTAATGTGCTGTATATTAAACTAACGGCTCGATACATTTCTTTGGAATCACCAAGAGTTCCAATTAACGAATTTGTATTACAACTCGATGCTACAAACTTATACAGATCTTGGGACTTCAATGCGGCCTCAATTTCGAGATTCCATCTTTTAAACGTTGTGTCGGTCAATATTGTTATTTTGTTAATAGCGGCGTTAGTGACAGAGCCCATAACCTTGGTAGCAGATCATTTATTTCCAAATTAGCTTTTATTTTGTCTAATTTTATATCTAAAATATATACTTGTTAATCGTCTACTTTAACCAGAGAAAAAAGAAGCCAAAACCAACAACATTACAAGCATTACAAGCATTAATCATCACATAATCATCGCGTAATCATCACATAATCATAATGTACATTTTGAATACAGGTATTTTCTCTCTCTCTCTCTCCCTTGCTACCTATCATTTTGATTATCAAATGGATTGATGAGAATGGACTTTTGTCATACAAGGCAAAGCAGAGCAGAGCAAAAAAATTAATTAAATTAAAAAAAAACATTTTTGACAGATTTTATCATCATCATCATATTGTTGTTGTTGTTGTCATAAACAAACAAACAAACAAATTTTCTGTTTGTTTTGATGATGATGATCAACATTACATTATGAAATCATCATCGTAATCATCATTTTTTTAAAAAAAATTATAACGGAAAGAATAAGAGCGCAAGTGTGACTTTTTTTCTGACTGTACACACATTTTTTTCTGATTTTGATTTTCATCCGTCCAACCAAAAACCATGGTTAACTTTTAATTCCAAAACAGAATTGTACCCAAACTTCATAACGATAACATTTTTTGCCTCCGAATTACTGTTACAAAACCGATTGATAAGAAAAGAAAAGAAAAGAAAAGGGGTAATTCAAGAACATGATTCACATGAATTTTATGGCTTTTTTTTTGTTTACCTGATTTTTTTCCCGTTATTTAACACACACACACAGGTGATTCATTTTTTTTTATTGTTAACGGTACCTGTTGATTACAACACACCCTAAAGGTATAATAAATCTGTAATATGTAATATGATTGTGTGCTTGTGTGTGTTAGTAATGGCATAGTGATGGCATAACCGTTATACAATTCCGCTTAATTAAGCGCCTAAAGCCATTTATGACATAACTCTTTCTTTTTTTTTGACCTAAAGAAAAAAAAGAAATTTTCGCTTTGGAATGCTAAAGGCAAACAAAAAAAATTCAGCTTTTTTGGTTGTATAATTTGACCTTGACATTTTCAACAAAATCGAATGGGTTAATAATTTTCGTGCTTTATTTTTTTGTTTTTTTGGCACACTTTTTACTGAATTTTCCATTGGCTATTCCAATTTTCAAAGTGATAATTAACGTAAAAAAAACAACAACTAAATGCAAAGTCAGAAAAAAATTCTTTTCGATTCTCATCCGGCAAAAGCCACCGTAAAAGCCATACACTTCATTTTCGAAAAGTAAAAAAAACAAAACTTTCCAAAATTGATAAATCATATTAGCAGATGAATATCGTTAGTTAGTTTTGTTTCGGCTAAATAATTTATTTTCTTACATAACCTACACACAATGTAGATATAGTGTCATCGTCGATGATGGTGGCAACATTCAAAAAAAGCAAAAATTAACCTGGCCTCTTTACCAAGAAACAAAAAAAAAAAAAAAAAAAAGAAAAAAGATCACAAGACCGGCCCGACTTGTACCGATTACCATCATCATTTTGAGAAGAAAAAAAACATAAATCTTTACGGATCATGTGTGTGATACGTTTTTGGACATTCAAAATGAAAATGGTCAACTAACTAACCAAACATATAAAAAAAAATCAAAAGGTCAATTGATTATCGTCATGGTGATGGTCTTCATCATTCATTCATTCATTGTCGTTTTGTTTTTTTTGCTTCTTTGTTTCATTCTATGATGATGATAATGGACAAAAGAAAACAGAAAAGAAATTTTCAAAAATCAATTGGCCGTTTCAACAACAGAAAAATGTGGTCATAAATAACCGGACTTGTTGTTGTTGTTGTAAATTTATTTTTGCCTTTGAAAAAAACAACAACAAGTTAGTTAGTTGGGTAGATAAGTTTGTGATTTACCATTTTTGTTTTTGATTTTGTTTTTCTGTTTTGTCCAATTGGATAATCAATGGATATCGATGGCAAAGTGAAATGGGAATGATGGGAAAGTTTTCCAGAATTTTTTTTCGAAAAAAATTTTGACAGTGAAAAACTTTCCCGGGAAAACAATGTGTCGTCGACTGTTCAGTATTGAATTGACCAAAATTGATCATCTGTTTTTTTCTGGTTAGTTTTCGCATTTAATTTTGCTTGGCCACATGGCTTTTGAATGAAATTCCAAAATCAAAAACAAAACAAAAAATGGCAATCAACTAAACAACCAAGAGAAAATTTTACCAAAAGAAATCAATTTTCAAAAACAAAAATTTATTCAAACTCAAACTATTGTTTTCATCATTCATTTGAACGAATCACTTGACTGTACTGGAATAAAAAATGGCTGAAGAAGCACAAAAACGTGTACAAACTGAAGTAAATAAATTCCTTACAAATTTAGATCAAACATGTTTACGTAAAATGCAAGTACAAATGTTTCAATGTTCAGCAAAATGTTGTGAAAATAATCAAGCATCAATGGAACAAGTTGCTAGCTGTGTTGAAGATTGTTCATCCAAATTTCGTAAAGCACAAAGCTATATTTCAAATGAAATGTCCGGTTTTTTGGTTCGTAATTTTTTCTTTTTTTTTGTAAAATTTCTTTTAATTTTCAGAAAATTTCTCCCAAAAAAATTGAATAGAAACGATTAGAACGATGTGCCTTACAATGTCAAGATCAAATACATGATCAAATGAATGCCGATACAACTGATGATCAAATGAAACGTTATGAAACACAATTTGAATCATGTGTAATACGTTGTGCTGATGATACTATTAAAGTGATGCCTGATTTATTTCGTAAAATTAAAGGAATTATCGATAAAGAAGCCTATCATAAAGCCTAAACAAGAGGAATGGGATTCTGGGGGAAGAAAAAAATGTTTGGAGGGGGAAAAACCACCGGTAATCCACCGCGGTAATACATTGCATCATCATCATCATCATCATCATCATCTTTGTCTTCGTTGATAATTCCTTTTGAACATAGATGTGTTATAATTCCTTTTTTTTTTGTTTTTTGTTCGAGTAGAAATAGCAAAATTCTATTAATAATTTCACCAAAAAGAAAAAAAATTGCGTAGTCGTTTTTCGATCAATATTTGAATTTGGTTTTTTGTTTTCAATTTTATTCTGGATTTTCTGGTAAATTGATTTTTGTTTTTTGTTTTTTCGATTTTTGTTTTGTGTACCCCGTTCGTACATTGGAGTTAGAGAAACAAACAGAAAAAAAGTGTTGGTGTTTTTTTTTGATCTGATGACATTTTCTGTTTGTTTGTTTGATCGATTAAGATTGGTTTATGTGTGTGCGTAGGGTTAAATCAATTTGATAAACACATCATCAATCCACCACCCTCACCTATTTTTTTCCAAATCAAAATCAAACGAAAAAATTTTGATAAAATTAAAAAAATTTTTTGATTTTTTTTAAACAAAAAAAAATCGAACGCGATGAAAATATCGATTGTATCGCGATATTTGTTGCTTGCTTGGTTGGTGTTTGGGCGTCGATATTTTTTTTTGTCTGTTGCGGCCGCTAATGATGATTATTGTGCCGAACTGGCAATTTGCATTCGAGGGAAAAGACAGCCAGTTTTTTTTACTTGTCATTTTTGTTGTGTAACAATTTTGTCGTTTTCTGGTTGCTTGAAAACATTATTCATTCATTTTTTGGCAATCAAAATCAAAATCGTCATCGACAACCACAAGAGAGGCCCGAAAAATTATCCTTAAAACGTACGCACCACAATTATTTTCGTCCATCGAGAATTTGAAAACGTAAGTTTGTAAGAATCCATCATTTTAGGCGATGATGATGTTTTCAACGTCAACGTCAACGATTCGTTCGTTCGTTATTTTGGCTCAATTTCAATTTCGAATGACAAAAACAAGAAATTTCATTTGCCTGTTGCACTCTTTTTTCTTTCTAACTTTCTTTCATTTGGTTGTTATGAGAAAAACAAATCATTTAATAATAATTTCACTAACCAACCAACCAATCAATTATATAGCTGTTGCTCATTAAAGTTTTGTTTTGTTTTTTAGTTATTTAGTTAGACGACGACAAATCCAGATTTTCCAACCATCATTGAGTTTTATCTGAAAACAAAGTAAAAGGAAAAGATGTTTCAAAATCGTAAGTTTTTTTGTCTGTTGGTGAATTGTTTGGGTGAAAATTGATTTTTTTTGTTTGTTTCAATTAGGAAATACATTTGCAACATTACCACGTACACAACGTGGTATGCCATTAGTATTGGGTGGTGATCCAAAAGGAAAAAATTTCCTTTATCCAAATGGAAATTCAATTATAATTCGTAATATTGATAATCCTTCTATTGCTGATATTTATACTGAACATTCAACAACAACAACAGTTGCAAAATATTCACCAAGTGGTTTTTATATATGTTCGGCTGATATTGGCGGCCGGATTCGTATCTGGGATACAACACAAACCGAACCTATTCTTAAAAATGAATTTCAACCATTTGCTGGTAATATTAAAGATTTGGCTTGGTCACCAGATTCACAACGTATTGTTGTTGTTGGTGAAGGACGTGAACGTTTTGGTCATGTTATTATGATGGAAACCGGTACATCAGTGGGTGAAATTGCTGGCCATTCAAAAACAATAAATTCATGTGATTTTCGTCCAGCACGTCCATTTCGTATTGTAACCGGTTCGGAAGATAATTTTGTCGGTATTTATGAAGGACCACCATTTAAATTTAAAACACAATTATCCGATCATAGTCGTTTTGTACAAAGTGTACGTTATTCACCTGATGGTCAATTATTTGCTACCGCTGGTTTTGATGGAAAAATGTTTCTTTATAATGCTAATGATTATAGTAAATTAGGGGAATTTACTGTTGATGAAGGAAAAAAACCAGCACATGCTGGTGGTATTTATGCTATTTCATGGTCGAATGATGGTAAACAAATTTTAAGTAGTTCAGGTGATAAAACCTGTAAAATTTGGGATATTTCAACATTTACTGCCGTTACGTAAGCGTGTTTTAATGAAATTGTTTGATGTTTATTTAATTTGTTTGTTTTGTTTTGTTTTTTAGTGAATTTCCAATGGGTTCCGATGTATTGGATCAACAGGTTAGCTGTTTATGGCAAAATAATCATCTATTATCAGTATCATTATCTGGTTTTATTAATTATTTGGATATAAATAATCCATCAAAACCATTACGTATTGTAAAAGGTCATAATCGTACAATAACTGCATTAACACTCAATACAGCTTCGGATGAACAACAACGTCTTTATACAGGTAGTTGTGATGGTTATATAACACATTGGAATCCAAAAAATGGTGAACATGATCGTATTGTTGGTAAAACACATTCAAATCAAGTTAGCGGTCTAATTTTTGATGGTAATAATCGTATTTATAGTGCCGGTTTTGATGATATTATTCGTACAATCGATGCAAATACTAATGAATTTATTAGTGAATTTAAATTGGATCAACAACCACAAGGATTAACATTAAGTAATGATAAACAAATTCTTATTATTGCCTGTCATTCACAATTACAAATAAGACGTTCAAATGATGGTGGTATACTTTCTACCTTGCCTGCACCATATGAACCATCAAGTATTACTTGTAATCAACAAAATAATGATATTGCTGTTGGTGGTAATCGTGATAGTAAAGTACATGTTTATCAATTTGATGGACAAAAATTAATTGAACGTTCAACAACATTGGATCATCGTGCCGGTATAACGGATGTTTCTTATTCACCTAATGGTAAATATTTAGCTGCTTCGGATCAAAATCGTAAAATTATCTTATATAATACGGATAATTATCAGGTAAAGGAAATTTTTATTATCTAGAATTCTGTATAACTTTATTTATCTTATTTTTTTCATTTAAATTTAAATTTATTTAGCCTGCACATGATTTAGAATGGGGTTATCATACAGCACGTGTTAATTGTTTAGCATGGTCACCAGATTCATTATTATTAGCATCGGGTAGTCTTGATACTGGTATTATTATATGGGATTGTTCGAATCCAACCAAACATTTTACACTTAAAAGTATGTTTTTGTTTTTCTTCTTGAAAATTTCACTTTTTTGGTCTAAAATTATTTTTCTTATACAGAAGCACATCCACAAAGTCAAGTAACACAAATTGTATGGCTTAATCAATCGACTATTATTTCGACTGGTCATGATGGTACCATAAAAACCTGGGAAATTAAATTACCATAAACAAAAAACTGATGACCATCAACCAACCAAAAATGTTGACTAAATCTAATTAATCGAACAACAACAAACGAAGATCTCGAAATTACCACCAACCAGCCTTCATTATTTTGTTTTTTTTTTTTTTTGAAAAATATTGCCCCGGATACATAAGGATTAATTGTGTGAATGGAATCTATCATCTTGTTTGGTCTTAAATGGAATATGGCACATACACAAAGAAAACATCCAACAAAACACCCACACTCGATGAATTATTAATATTATCAAACTAAAATAAGATTATATATATTTTTTTCATTATTAATAAATGGTTGATGAATGAATGAATTGAACATTGCATTGGGTTATTATTCTTTGAATTAACATCTCTCTAGATTCTCTCTTTAGAATCCATTATTGTTATTATTTGTTATTTCATTATTTTCATCATGAATCTTGGTTTGTTTTTGTTTTTGTTTTGCTTTTGTTTTTGATGATGAATGAATTCTTTGGGATCATAACTTTTTTGTTTCTGTATAACTGGGTTTTGGATGCTTTTTGTTTCTCTCTCTCTCCTGATATTATAGTATATCCAGGGTTTTGAATCGAAATTAAAGATGAAAAACGTATTAAGCGTGTGTGTGTTTTGATTGATATATCCGGCCAAAAAAAAACAAAATCAAGAAAATTAATACTTTTACTGAACAACTTGCCTAATGATCCTATTTTGATCATCTATCGATCGGTCGATCCACTGATAGTGTAAATAGGATTTTTATCATCAATTTGATTTGATTTCGTTGTTTTTTTCATTTGTTCCTGTTCATTTTGTTTTTTGTTTTTCCTACGTGATAATGAATGAAAAAATACTAATGTTTTGTTTCTGTTGTTGTTGTTCAACTTGTTTATTTTGTTTTCGATGTCCGAAAAAAGAAAAATAAAATCCGGTAAGAATGTAAAATGATTTTTTTCCCTCCTTTTTTTTTTTTTATTTATCAAGACTATTTCGACTGTAGATTTTGATGAAATTCTTTTTCGGCTCGATTCTTTTTTGTTGTTGGTTGATTGGTGAACATGGCAACCGAATTATATTGATTATTTGAGAGAGAGTGAGAGATGTTTTTTCGAAACTAAAATATGCTAATTTCAAATCGATTTTCAACAAAAGAAAAAGAATCGATTATCCGTGAGTAGTATCGATGATGTGATCGATTCAATTCGATTCGTTTTTTACAAATTGAATTTGATTTATTTTCTCTCTGCTGTTGTTGTTGTCGTTGTTTCTGGTATTGAAACTTTTTCTATGTTTCAAATGTTTTTGTATAAATACCTTTTGCACAAGAATAATCCTTGTGTTAGGTGTTAATTTTGTTGTATTTTCAGTGTGATTATTATTATTCCATGTGAATACAGAATCAAGGAATTTTCTTCTGTTTTCAACAAAAAAAAAAAGTTTCAGTTTCAGAGTTTTTCAGTTCGGAGTGTCGAAATTCTGCAATTAAATTTGAATTTCGGAACCAAAAAAAAACTAACTAACAAGCAGTGAATGAAGAGGAAGAAGAAATTCTTGTTTGAAACAAAAAAAAAAAGTTTAAAAAAGCTTAAAACAAATCAAACGAAAAGAGAGTTTTACTATTGTCATGTGATTTTGTCATTCATTTGCCTTTGAAATGAAAACTTTATTTTTTGTTATACTTTTTCTTTTTGAACAGAAAAAAATCATTATTATTTTTTTTCTGTCGAATGTTTGTGATCCAGCAAAATGGATAGCTGATGCTGTTATTGCGTTTGTTCGTGAGAATATTCATCACAACCATGCGATGGTAGTAGAGAGAGAGAGACATCAGCAGTTGGGATTATGTAAAATCCAAATAGAATTTTCAAAATTTTTCAAGTTTTCAATTCTGAAATAACCAAAAAAAAAAATTTTCATTTTTTTGTGTCGAAAATGTCATTCGATTTGTCAGGATTTTTTCTTTCTTTCTTTTTTTCGGCCAGACGAAAAACTAAAGAAGAAAATTTCTTTCCCAAAATCAAATTCAAATATCCGGGTTTTCTTTTCACTTTTTTTTGAGGGGGATGTTTATTGCTTATTGTTTTCCTACAGGGAAGAAATGATGATGATGATGATGATCATCATCATCATAAATTATTTTGATGAGGATCCATTTTTCTATATTTATCCTTCCTACTAAAACAATGAATGAATGAAAAACGACGACGAATGAAAGCGATATGAAATAGGAATATTAAAATGGCCAAAAAAAGAATCCATTTTTTCTCTGGTCTTTTGATTCTTTCTCTTCTGTATGGATTCTGGTGATGAGAATCCAGAATCCACAAAGCAAACATCATCATCATTAAATTAATTATTTGACTATCATCATTATGGTGTGTTCGATATACAATAATGTGTGTTCATTGAATAATCATTTTTATACTTGGTTCTTCTGTCTTTTCTTGTTTTGTTTTCTACAGATATTCGGTTGATTTGTGTATGATGATTAAATTCAAACGAAACGAAAATTGCTGACATTCTTCTTTTCTTTTCTTTTCTTTTCTTTTCTTCTTCTTCTCGAAATTCATTGTTATCAATGATAAAGATGTATTCGT
The DNA here is from genome assembly GCF_027571235.1 of Dermatophagoides pteronyssinus. Classification (NCBI taxonomy): domain Eukaryota; kingdom Metazoa; phylum Arthropoda; class Arachnida; order Sarcoptiformes; family Pyroglyphidae; genus Dermatophagoides; species Dermatophagoides pteronyssinus. The sequence goes on from NW_027461528.1 coordinate 270,013, forward strand.
AAAGATTGTCAATTTTTTTTTTTTTGATTCAAAACAGAGATTCCAATGTTTTTTTTTTTTTTTGACAAAAGTTGTTTAAGGGTTATTATTTTGGGAATAATGATGATGATGATGACACAAAAATACGAATATCTGTTTCTCTTTTTTTTGCTATTCAAAAGAAAGTTTTTCTTTTTTGCTGTAGAAATTTCCATCTACATAATGATGATGATGATGTTTTTTCGATTTTCAAAATTCCAACGAATTCAAATGTCTATTATCCATCATGATCTTTGGAAAAAAGTTTTTGATGATGATGCCTTTTGGCAAAAATTTTGGAATCAATGTTTTTTTTCATTTAAGTTTTCCAAAAGAAAAAAGAATTCATTTTTTCAGAGCTAATCGTTATTCGATCTGTTGTTTGCTTTTTCTGTTTTCCAATCGATTTTTCATTCGTTAGGCTACACGCGATAACAAAAAAAATCTAAAAAAAAAATATCAAATTTCCATGCATGATCGATTCATATTTCCCATATGCAAGAATCACAAATCAAAAATCAAAATCAAAGCAAAATAGATTTTACTGTTTGCTGGTGGTTCATTCTGTTTGTTTCTTCCCCCTGTTTGTTTCTTCCCTCTGATTTCCCCCATTCTGTAATTAAATTGTAATCATCATCATTCGAATATTGGTTATTGGAAATAATGATCATTATTGGTTTGTCCAAAAAATCATTCCACCTTTCTTTCTTCATTTTCCAAAAATGATTCATACATTGATGATTCATTTTCAACCAAAAGATTCTGATTGAAATTCCTTTCCTTTCAACACACACAATTATTTTCCAATTTCATCATCATCATCATCATCATAATTTGAATTTCAACAAGCATAACATTATTATTATTATTATCAAAGTAAATAAATTTATAGACGTCTTGTGTGTGTGTCGTGTGTATGTGTTTTTTATTTCGTTTTGCTTTGTTTTGAGAAATTCAACATCTGTATTCTTGCTTTGCATCATCATCATCATCATCATAGAATCAAAGAATTCCATATATTGAAAAAAAAACAAAGTTCTTGAAACAGCTTGGAAAAACTGGTATGAATGAATGAATGAAGATGTGAATTGGGAGGAAAGAAAACAACATTCACAAGTTGTCGGTCGTTGAAATGATGATAATAATAATAATGATATTATGAAAAACAAATATTTCACAAATCACATACATACATCAAACACACACATCACCATCCAACACACACACTTATCATGAAGAAAATGAAAAAAAAACATAACGGAAACTTTGATGGTGTTTTCTTCCTCTCTCTCTCTCTCTCTCTCTCTCTCTCTCTCTCTCTCTCTCTCTCTCTCTCTCTCTCTCTCTCTCTCTCTCTCTCTCTCTATTTAAGACTATAGTGAAAAAAAACTATGAAAAAAATGAAAATTTCATATTGAATAACAACAACAACAACGAAAGACAAACATGAACTAGTTTTTTTTGATAAAATAAATATTATGAATGTGAATGAATTCGTTTGCATAACATTTACTTTTTCTTCTCTCTCTCTCATCAACCCGAAGCCCATACCCGACAAACAGATTTTTTTTAAACAAAAAAAAACGTGACAAGTGAAGTGAAGTAAAGTTTCTCGTAACATTCAGATTCATGAAATTTTTAATTTCTTTTCTTTTTTGTTTAATTTTTTGATTTTTTTTAAAATGAAAATGTTTTTTGATGAATGTCACATTGATGCGAATGGTTTTTCAATGATTATTCAATGATTTTTCTTTTGCATAATCGATTCATTTGCATAAAACAAAACAAACAAAGAAAATGTTTAGTGATCGGTTTGATTGAGCAGATGTTTGATTAGATTTTTTGTTTTTGTTTTGTTTTGTCATGTTTTTTAATTATTCACCTTTTTTAATTATTCATTTCAATTGAATTTACCTTTTGATTTACCTGTGTGTGTTTGTCAATGTAATTCTTAATTTTAGGTTAGGTTTTTTTTTGAATTTGTAATTGTTGTTATTGTTGCTAATTGCTTCGACAACAACAACAACAGCAAATAGAAAAAAAATGCCTCCCTGAATGATAATCAAGGAGTAAAAATTATTTCCAAAAATCTAATTAAACATTTGAATCACGTCATCATCATCAACAGCACAGAATACGTGTGTGTACCAAACCTGAATTCTGTTGCTGTGTTAAGTGTCTGTTAAATTCTATTTATAAATTTTACCCGAGTTTTGGTTACCCGGGTTCGGTTTGGCTTTTGTTTGCTTTCCTTTTCTTTTCAATGATGATCATTGAATATTAAAAAAAATGAAAAACAAGTTTCCACACACACAAAAAGTCAAGTGCATACAGAATGTCTTTGATTTTGTTTCTTTCCATTTACTTTCTCCCCCCTTTCTTTCGTCTTTCTGGAATATTCATCATTTTTTTTTGTTGTTGTAAAATTTGTGTTTTTTTCAAATTGTATTGATTGGTAGTTTGTAACAACTACTAAATTCCATTACAGTAATATAATGATAATAACCCTTTTTTTTGCCACATCCATAATCTCATTACAAATTAGTAATTTTTTGTAAAATAATAATAATTTTTTATCGTTTTTGTTGTTTCGAAATTTGATACAGTTTGAGTAAAATTGTCCATTTACAAAATGTTAATGACGTAACCAAAAGTCAATTTTCCAAACAAAAACTTGTCAATTTCGATTTGTTGGGTTGATTTTTTGTTTTTTTGTTTAAACATTATAATTTTCCATGAAAATAATGATGATGATGATCATCAATAATGCGACTTGGCTTCCCATATAATTATCATTATTTGAATTTTTATCCCTTGGTTTTTTCTCTCTCCATTTTTTTGGTGGTGGGGGGTTAATGTCGATTTTGTTCGGGTTTTTTAGTAGCGTGAAATTTTGGAACCAAATGAAAATTGTTGGAGAAATGTTTTTCCCCGGTCACATTTGGGAATTTGGAAAAAAAATTTTTTTTATTGTCGTCGATTATCGATAATCGAGAGAGAGAGAGAGAGAAAGAAAATCAAATCAAAGCAATCATCGAATGTCAAATGCACATTTTCATTTCGTAATTTATTATTATTATTATGATTTTTTCATAAATTTTATAGTTGTTTTTTAATTTGAATTTTTGTAACTTTCCAAAAACTTTGATTTTACCTTTTGATATGGAAATCATATGGGAAAGTTTTTTCCCCCTTTCTTCTGCTAATGGAAGCATATTTACATTATTAGCCATTGTCCAGTTTGTGATGACTGTGTTTTGTTCAAAATCAACTTGTAATGCTACTTTTATCTACAAAACAACAAAGAAACTTTATGGAAATGGCTAAAATGATCATTTTTATTTTTGACAATGACCATTCGATGTTATAAAATGTGTTAATGGCCTTTTTGCATATATAAAAAACAACGGTTTTTTTAAAAAGAAACATCTTATTATACTTTACTTTCGTTTTCCTTGGAGACTAATCTCTACACACACACACACAGAGAGAGAGAGAGAGAGAGAATATTCTTGTTTTGTTGTTCGAAATACGATCCAATTATTTTGTTTCATTCTGTGTTTGGTATATGATTGTCGTTGGCCAGGGAGAGAGAGAGGTAGATAAAAATGACCGAATTCTTCTGTTTTCTGTATTTCAGGTTGTTGTTGTTGTTGGTGAATCAGTAAAGATTACATAACATCTTTATTTTCATTTTGATTCGAAATGAAAAAGTTTGTTTTTTTGTTTTCATGTTCAAAGATGTTGTAACAATGTTTTTTTTTCAAATGATGATTGTCTGTTAGTATTTAATGATCAACACAGATTAAAAACAACTATTTTATTTTATTTATAAAAACAAATCATCTCATCATTAAAATAACATCACATCTAATAAATAATAAAAACAAATGAACAACTGACATTAATCAATTTATGTCTTTTATACAAACATCTAATGCCTGATTAGTTTGACCTTGACTCAAGTCATAGTCTCCAACACACCCCCGTTAATCAGGCCACCGTTTGATACTGGTTTTGTCAATCCATCTGCAAGTTGATTGTTAGTTCCGCAGTGGAATATTTCAATATTTTTCAATTTTTCAATCAAAAATTTGCAATCAATATCAATATGTTTAAGTTTTTTGTTCTTGCTGGAATAAATGAAATCTATTGTTGATAGTCTCCAACATTGTCCATTGAATGTTCGTTTTTTTTCGGGTGAAAACCCAAGTCCCTATAGCAAATAGGTTGTTGTTGTTGTTGTTGGATGAATAATGTGACCAAAACAGGAATTTCCGGTTACGGAAATCAATGCTGTGTTTTTTTTCACATTCATCCAATTGATATTCATCATTCGAAGAAAGTTTTTTCGAAAATGAAATTGAGTAGAACTGATCATTACAGAGATGTTTCAAACTACTACCATAAATTCTAAAGAATTCAAAAAATTAATTCAATTTATTGCCTTTTTTTTCATTCGGTTGTTGTTGTTGTTCGGAAATAGTAAAGGTATTTTTTTTACCATTTTTTAATGATATCTATTAATAACTCTCTCTGTGTATGTGTGTGTGTGGGCGAATCAATAAAAACTTTTTATCAAGAAAATTTGATTACTGATTTTGTTTCGTTTAGTTTTTGGTTATAATGATCGTTTCTGGATAAATATATGGACTTTGGATGATGATGAGCATAGTGAAAAACAAACAAAAAACAGAAAAAAAAACGAAATCGAGAAATGTTGGCTTTTCCTCATTAAATCCTCTGTTAGTGTCTATATGTATGTGTATCGTTTGATTGAATCAAATTGAATGTTGCCTTTTGAAAAATTTGATCCAAAAAGAAAAAACGAAGCACATCTTGGTTAAAATTGTTTATCATTGATTTTTTTTATATTTTTCGGACATTTCAGGTTCTGTTGTTGCCAATAATTCCATATTGACCGACTGACTGACTTGACTGACTTGACTGATCTGCTTGGTTGTTCTTGTTATTCTGGTTTCACTTTTGTTGGATCGTTTTTTTTCTTCTCGATATAGCGCATGCTCGCTTCAATTGATGGTGATGGTGGTGGTGGTGTGAATTGCAGAATTCACGAAAAAAAGAATCAGTATTGGTTTAGATTCCAGAATGACAACACACACCAAATACCCATATACACATAATGATCATTATGGTTTTCAGTGAAAGTGTGTGTGTGTGTTTTTCATGTTTTTCAACTACGGTTGATTCTGGTTAATCCAACTTTCGAAACGGACAAAAAAAATCAATCATTCATTCATCCTTCTTCTGTTTTCACTATTGATGAATGCTGGGTAAGTGTTGTGTGTGTTTAAAATATGATTGATTTTCTTCATACAGCAAACATCGTTATTCACCCGATATAATCATTATTGAATATTACCCAATTTTGAATAATAAAAAATCCTCCAATATGCACCGAAACACCATAACCAGAAAAGTGAAAAATTCAATTGAAATATTATTTATAGTTTTTTTTTCGTTTGTTTGTTTGTTTGTTGTTTGGATCGAAATAGTTGAAAAATGACATGAAATTTAAATTATCGCCATATTTTATTTTATTTTTTTTTGTTGAAAGAAAGTTTTTCAATGTTTTTTTGCGAAAGTTTTCCGAAAACTATTCACACATATAATCTCTTATGTGGATTTTTTTTTTTTGAATAGTCGATTCGTCCATGATGAATGACCAACAACAGATGAATAGATAGATAAGATGTTTTCAGTGTTTTTCTCTCGAACAACTTCTTTCTGACTTTATTGAGTGATTTTTTAAAATGTACCTTTTTTCACTTGTTATGGTAAAAAGCAATTTTCCAAGAAAACTTGTCCAACCCTCTTTCTTTTTTTCCCGAGAAAATTTCTTTTCTGTTTCCGTTTTTTTTTTTTTTTGAAAAAGTTTTTCTCGATTCCGTCAAAACAGATAATGATTAATTCTGTTCATATACGGATCAAGTGAAAATGGAGCAAAATTATTTTCTAATTTCCGTTTTTTACGTTTTTGAAAAATCATATTTTAATTTCCTTTTTATTTTCCCCAATCAATTTGATTGATTTCCGTATTTTTTTTTTAATCAAACCGGCAATCAATCAATCAATCAATGATGAAAATTTGTCAAAAAAATTAATGAAAATTGTCATGCATCTTTAATGATTTTTTAAAAAAACCGATGCGCATGCGAATCACATAATTTTGATTTTGATGATTATGAAATTCATTCAGTTTGATTTGAATTTTTTTCCATATTTAGATGAATAAGTTTCAGTGAATCGATTTCAAAATCAAATGAAAAACTTTGTTTTTCACTTGGATGTTGAAAAAATGTAATCAAAAGAGAAGAGAAATTCAAATTTCCATTTTTCAACTTTAACTTTTTTTTTATATGAAGAATTTTTCCGGAAAAAATATTTCTGGAAACATTGATTTTTGTGTGTATGTGTGATAAGAATGTCAGTGGTGATGTGAAACAAAAAAAAATGTCATTTTTTTCTCAGGTGAAAATTTAAAAACAAAACAAAACAAAAAATGTTTCAATTGAAAATAATAATGATTAGAAGAAAATTATTCATCAACATTATTATCATTATCATAATGGTTATCATTTTGATACATCATGTTCATCAAGCATCATTAACAACAACAACAACAACAACCTCTTCATCAAAGTCACCATCATCAACAACAACAACCACAAATGTGATTATCATCAATGATCAATCATCATTAGTAGTATTGGATAATGATTTATTGAATCGATATAATAATGATGATAAAATTCTAGCGACTGATCATGCGCACATTGATAATTGGAATAATTATCTATCATCATCATTATCATCATTATCATTATTATCACAATTACCAAGCTCAAATCATCATCATCATAATCGTAATCGTAATGATAAATTTGATGAAAATCTTATCATTACTACTAATAGTAATGTTGACGATGATCAAATGAATCCATCCATCAATTTAACATCATCATCATCCTCATCTTCGATTTTATTATTCAATCAGGATAATAATAATAATAATGTTTTTCGTCAAAATGATGATGCATATGATGATGATGATGATGATGAAGTTTTCATTGCATCAACCCATTCGACAACATCGACAAACGATAATGATGATGATGATTTATGGTCTCGTTCACATTCGGAAATTATTTTCCGTTTGATTGGTGCAATTATTTGTGTTGCATTGATTATTGTAACTATTGTTGGTAATGTATTGGTTATTATTGTTGTTGTACGTTTTCATCGTATGCGTACTGTTACAAATATACTTCTTGCAAGGTAAGTTTTTTTGTTTTGTTTATTTATTTCAACTTTTTTTTGTATGTTATGTGCAAAAAAAAGTGCAAAAAAAATCAACCTGAACAACCTGTTTTTGTTGTTAACCTAACCTCACTTGACTATGAATCATAGTCATAGTCATAGTCATCAACCTAACCTCACTGAACTATGAATCATAGTCATAGGCATAGTCATCAACCTAACCTCACTGAACTATGAATCACAGTCATAGTCACAGGCATAGTCATAGTCACTGTCAGGGCCGGTCCGAGGAAACGCGGGGCCCTGTGCAAATTTTACATGCGAGGCCTTTTTTTAAGTAATGATGCGGGGCCTTAAAAAATTCGAATTTAAAATCTAACATGAAGAGAATCTTCATTTAACAATGCCAAATTTTAATTCTGAAATGAAGAATATTTTCGTGTAACAAATTCAAATTGATAATCTGAAATGGAGAATATCTTCATTTAACAAATCCAAATTTCAAATCAGAAATGAAAAGAATCTTCATTTAGCAAATCCAAATTGATAATCTGAAATGAAGAATATTTTCGTGTAACAAATCCAAATTTCAATTATGAAATGAAGAATTTCTTCTTGTAACAAATCCAAATTTCAATTCTGAATTGAAGAATAACTTCGCGTAACAAATCCAAATTTCAATTCTGAATTGAAGAATAACTTCGCGTAACAAATCCAAATTTCAATTCTGAATTGAAGAATAACTTCGCGTAACAAATCCAAATTTCAATTCTGAAATGAAGAATTACTTCATTTAGCAAATCCAAATTTCAAATCAAAAATGAAGAATATTTTCGTGTAACAAATTCAAATTGATAATCTGAAATGGAGAATATCTTCATTTAACAAATCCAAATTTCAAATCAGAAATGAAAAGAATCTTCATTTAACAAATCCAAATTTCAATTCTGAATTGAAGAATAACTTCGCGTAACAAATCCAAATTTCAATTATGAAATGAAGAATTTCTTCTTGTAACAAATCCAAATTTCAATTCTGAATTGAAGAATAACTTCGCGTAACAAATCCAAATTTCAATTCTGAATTGAAGAATAACTTCGCGTAACAAATCCAAATTTCAATTCTGAATTGAAGAATAACTTCGCGTAACAAATCCAAATTTCAATTCTGAAATGAAGAATTACTTCATTTAGCAAATCCAAATTTCAAATCAAAAATGAAGAATATTTTCGTGTAACAAATTCAAATTGATAATCTGAAATGGAGAATATCTTCATTTAACAAATCCAAATTTCAAATCAGAAATGAAAAGAATCTTCATTTAACAAATCCAAATTTCAAATCAGAAATGAAAAGAATCTTCATTTAACAAATCCAAATTTCAATTCTGAAATGAAGAATAACTTCGCGTAACAAATCCAAATTTCAATTCTGAAATGAAGAATATTTTCGTGTAACAAACCCAAATTTCAATTCTGAAATGAAGAATTACTTCATTTAGCAAATCCAAATTTCAAATCAGAAATGAAGAATATTTTCGTGTAACAAATTCAAATTGATAATCTGAAATGGAGAATATCTTCATTTAACAAATCCAAATTTCAAATCAGAAATGAAAAGAATCTTCATTTAACAAATTCAAATTTCAAATCAGAAATGAAGAATATTTTCGTGTAACAAATTCAAATTGATAATCTGAAATGGAGAATATCTTCATTTAACAAATCCAAATTTCAAATCAGAAATGAAGAATATTTTCGTGTAACAAATTCAAATTGATAATCTGAAATGGAGAATATCTTCATTTAACAAATCCAAATTTCAAATCAGAAATGAAAAGAATCTTCATTTAGCAAAACCAAATTTCAATTCTGAATTGAAGAATATCTTCATTTAACAAATCCAAATTTCAAATCAGAAATGAAGAATATCTTTTCATAACAAATCCAAATTTCAATTCTGAAATGAAGAATAACTTCGCGTAACAAATCCAAATTTCAATTCTGAAATGAAGAATATCTTTTCATAACAAATCCAAATTTCAATTCTGAATTGAAGAATAACTTCGCGTAACAAATCCAAATTGATAATCTGAAATGAAGAATATTTTCGTGTAACAAATAAAAATTTCAATTATGAAATGAAGAATTTCTTCTTGTAACAAATCCAAATTTCAATTCTGAAATGAAGAATTACTTCATTTAGCAAATCCAAATTGATAATCTGAAATGAAAAGAATCTTCATTTAGCAAAACCAAATTTCAATTCTGAATTGAAGAATATCTTCATTTAACAAATCCAAATTTCAAATCAGAAATGAAAAGAATCTTCATTTAACAAATTCAAATTTCAAATCAGAAATGAAGAATATTTTCGTGTAACAAATTCAAATTGATAATCTGAAATGGAGAATATCTTCATTTAACAAATCCAAATTTCAAATCAGAAATGAAGAATATCTTTTCATAACAAATCCAAATTTCAATTCTGAAATGAAGAATAACTTCGCGTAACAAATCCAAATTTCAATTCTGAAATGAAGAATATTTTCGTGTAACAAATAAAAATTTCAATTATGAAATGAAGAATTTCTTCTTGTAACAAATCCAAATTTCAATTCTGAAATGAAGAGAATCTTCTTGTAACAAATCCAAATTTCAAATCAGAAATGAAGAATATTTTCGTGTAACAAATTCAAATTGATAATCTGAAATGAAGAATAACTTCGTGTAACAAATCCAAATTGATAATCTGAAATGAAAAGAATCTTCATTTAGCAAAACCAAATTTCAATTCTGAATTGAAGAATATCTTCATTTAACAAATCCAAATTTCAAATCAGAAATGAAGAATATTTTCGTGTAACAAATCCAAAGGCAATGAAAGTGACGGAATTTCATTCATTCTCTAAATTGGATAACAATTAATGAAATTAAAGAAAAAACACTCATACCTTGAAATCTTTGGCATTTTCTTGTAGGATTTTCCAGTTACAATTTTAACCATTTTTTAGTTCGATTCGTAAATTCGAAATTCAACATTCCAATCAATTAAAAACACAATTCTTGAGTAAACAATTCGGCTTATGATCCAATGAATAAGAAAAACTGCGATCATTTTTTCGAAAGTAAGGTTCGATAAAAAAAGTAAAATAAAAACCAATTTAATCATTCGTATTTTCAATCAAATCATAACACAAATAAAAAATTTTGGCGGAAAATAAATTTTTGTTTATCACGGCAGAATTTCCAATGCTTATTTCGGCGCCAATTTGAACCGTTCGTATAACACGTGATTTTCAAATTATTTGCAATTGCCAAAAATGAGAATAATTAATTACAAAATATCGAATGGAAATAAAAACAAAAGCTTTTTATTTATCATGAATTTGTCCATGAAATGTTGAAATGTTGAATGTAATGATCGAAAGATGTTAGATATGAAATTTGGATTTGTTATTAACAGAATCTTCATGTTACAATGGAAATTCGAAGTTGTTATTGAAGGATTCTCTTCATGCTAGTTTGGAAATTTGGGTTTGTTATTAAAAGAATCTTTTCATGTTAGGTTTTGCAGTTTTCAAATTAACAAATTCAACCAGTTTCCAAGTTAAATTGGCGCCTTTTTTAAGTTTTCAAACAAACTGCACAGAAAAAAAAGTAGACGGGTTAGTACTAACCCATTTGGGTTGGGAATCAAAAATAACCTTTAATAACCCAAATGGGTTAGTACTAACCAGAGGATTCCATAACCTATTCGGGTTAGTACTAACCCTGTATGATTCCTGGCAATTTTCGTTGCAACGATTGTTTAATCGATCTATCGAATCTACAATCGATAGTCTCGCCCAATTTTTCCTCCTTTTCATCCTCCTCCAATTAATTATTTCCTCTTTTTCACCCTCCTCCAATTAATTAAATCCCATATTAATTAAAATTAAATTGATTTTATTAAAATAATCAATTGAATTAAAAATAAAATTAGTTTATATTTTATCTTCCAATTGTACTCGTCTTTTCGTGCTATTCATCGCTATTCACAAGTGAATGTCCGAATTCCAATGATAATCCTAAGACAGTTCATCAATGTCCAATATGAGATTGAGACCAATGTTTATGATCCATATCTCGCCCCAGCGAATGACTTTTCGACATGTTAGTGAATACATGATGGAAAAAATATAAGTCGTCAGTTTGTTCATTTCATTCAATTACATACCATTCATTATCAATCAATGTCAAGTGTGCATTTCAAATGCGAATATTTGACTGATTTAATCATATTTGTCGATCGTTTTGTTGGTTACAAAATTTCAGTCGGCATCAAATTCAATAGGAAATAGCTCAGACCATGTTCCCTAACCCTGATCCTAATCTAACCTAGCCTATTGTTGAACATTGCCAAACTATTCTTGAATCAGATGCCGATGAACAATGAAACCAACAAATCAATCTAGAACATGATAATCAGTCGAATCAGTTGTTTTGACTATCAATTGTAGTCACCGTGTCAACAATTAAAATACATCGATCCAGCCAATAATTTTATTTGAGGCCATGTATTTTCAATCGAAGTCAATGTTTAAAATAGGAAAAATTATAACATCGACTAAAAAAACAACTCACATTAAGAAAAGTTCGAAATTGAATGATGTGAATTCGAATATTCAAAACTTGTTCAAAGAAAGAAAAGGCGCCAAATCAATTAAAAAACAATGAGAACGGAAAATTTACCATAAAATGAAGAAGAATTCTGCAAGAGCTTATAAAAGTCACATTTATCTTATAGAGATTTTCCAATGTATCAATCAATATTTGTTCTTGCATCACACAGCCAATTCAATTCAAGCAAAATAAAAATAAAAACTTGAAAATTTTAAATAAGCAAATTGATCATATTGTTTCAAAAAACTGAGAATTATTTCAGCGAAAATTTTTCAATTCTAACAGATTTCCGACAAAAATACAAAATATCTCAGGAAAATATTCATCGACATGTCTCATCAGAAAAGCGATTTTATTGGTTTCATCAATTACCTCACTTTTTTCTAAGCTTTTTTAGGACTTAGCGATGTTTTCTATGATGTTAGCACACTCCCATTTCTCATCAAATAGTGATTGGATCATCTGAACTAATCTATTATCATTGCTTGATAATGAAAATGAAAATTAACAATTAAAATATTGTTTTAATGACTAAATTAATCATTGCAATTTATTCTAACCTATTCGGGATAGTACTAACCATTATTCTAACCTATTCGGGTTAGTAATAGCCCAAGATACTAACCTTTTCGGGTTAGTACCATTTCAAGATACTAACCTTTTCGGGTTCGTACTAACCTTTTTGCTAACCTAAATTGAAGAGTACTAACCCGAAAAGGTTAGTATCTTGAGATGGTAATAACCCGAATAGGTTAGTATTTTGGGCTATTACTAACCCGAATAGGTTAGAATAATGGTTAGTACTAACCATCATGGGATATCTTTAACCTAAATGGGTTAGTACTAATCATTTTGGGTTAGTAATAACCCAAAATACTAACCTATTCGGGTTAGTACTAACCTTACTTTTTTTTCTGTGTGTAGAAAGAATCTTATGAGGTTAACTTGATATTTTCCTTAGTTTCATAATTCTAATTGAATTTTGTTAGGTTTTGCAATTTCACAATGAATTTGGCGCCTTTTTTACGTTTTCTAACAAACCAATGGAAGAATCTTATGAAGTTAACTTGATATTTTCACAAGTTTCATGATTCTGTTTGAATTTTGTTAGGTTTGCGTATTTGAGAAACAATTTGGCGCTTTTTTTACGTTTTCAAACAAACCAATGGAAGAATCTTATGAGGTTAACTTGATATTTTCCTTAGTTTCATAATTCTGATTGAATTTAGTAGCTTTTGCAGTTTTACAATGAATTTGGCGCCTTTTTTAAGTTTTCAAACAAACTGTAGAAAGAATTTTATGAGGTTAACTTGATATTCTCCTTAGTTTCATGATTCTGACTGAATTTTGTTAGCTTTTGCAGTCTTACAATGAATTTGGCGCCTTTTTCACGTTTTCAAACAATCCAATGGAAGAATATTATGAGGTTAACTTGATTTTTTCTTTAGTTTCATAATTCTAATTGAATTTTGTTAGCTTTTGCAGTTTTACAATGAATTTGGCGCCATTTTCATGTTTTCAAACAAACCAATAGAAGAATCTTATGAGGTTTACTTGATTTTTTCTTTAGTTTCATGATTCTGATTGGATTTTGTTAGCTTTTGCAGTCTTACAATGAATTTGGCGCCTTTTTCACGTTTTCAAACAATCCAATGGAAGAATATTATGAGGTTAACTTGATTTTTTCTTTAGTTTCATAATTCTAATTGAATTTTGTTAGCTTTTGCAGTCTTACAATGAATTTGGCGCCTTTTTCACGTTTTCAAACAATCCAATGGAAGAATATTATGAGGTTAACTTGATTTTTTCTTTAGTTTCATAATTCTAATTGAATTTTGTTAGCTTTTGCAGTTTTACAATGAATTTGGCGCCATTTTCATGTTTTCAAACAAACCAATAGAAGAATCTTATGAGGTTTACTTGATTTTTTCACAAGTTTCATGATTCTGATTGAATTTAGTAGCTTTTGCAGTTTTACAATGAATTTGGCGCCTTTTTTAAGTTTTCAAACAAACTGTAGAAAGAATTTTATGAGGTTAACTTGATTTTTTCATTAGTTTAATAATTCTGTTCCAAGTTTGGGCCTCGCTTTTCACTGATCGCATTTTTTGGGCCTCACTTTTTACTGATCGCATTTTTTGGGCCTCGCTATTCTCTGATCGCATTTTTTGGGCCTTTTTATAAACTGGTTGAATTTTTTGGGCCAACCTTTTCCCTGATCGCATTTTTTGGGCCTCGCTTTTAACTGGTTGAATTTTTTGGGCCTCGATATTCTCTAATCGCATTTTTTGGGCCAACCTTTTCCCTGATCGCATTTTTTGGGCCTTTTTATAAACTGGTTGAATTTTTTGGGCCTCACTTTTTACTGATCGCATTTTTTTGGGCCTCGCTTTTCACTGATCGCATTTTTTGGGCCAACCTTTTCCCTGATCGCATTTTTTGGGCCTCGCTTTTAACTGGTTGAATTTTTTGGGCCTCACTTTTTACTGATCGCATTTTTTTGGGCCTCGCTTTTCACTGATCGCATTTTTTGGGCCAACCTTTTCCCTGATCGCATTTTTTGGGCCTCGCTTTTAACTGGTTGAATTTTTTGGGCCAACCTTTTCCCTGATCGCATTTTTTGGGCCTCGCTTTTAACTGGTTGAATTTTTTGGGCCTCACTTTTTACTGATCGCATTTTTTTGGGCCTCGCTTTTAACTGGTTGAATTTTTTGGGCCTCGCTTTTGATGATTTTATAGGCGTTTTGCTAATCAAGTTTATGGAATTTTTTTGAATCAATTCGTTGTTATTGTTTAAATTCCACTTTTTTTTGTTAATTTGTACATTGTACATTGAATTTTCAAGGCAGATTTGTAATTGGCAACGCAATTTTCAACAAAGATCCATAAGCGAGGCTTGAAATTTAACGCTTTATATAACATGTGCTTTAATCATTTAAATGAAATATTGAGGTCTTATAAGAAGAAAATATTTGTTTATTTTCTTTTGTTTCGATACTTGTTTAATATTTTTTCTTAAAATAAGTAAACTAGATTGTTTTTTTTTGATTTATATAACATGTGCTTTGATTCATAAGAGATATAACAAAAATCTTTCAGTGGTATGAATTTATGTGAGAACATTTTCGACTTATTGATTGAACTCACATGCTTCTCACTCACATGCTACTCGCTTGAGAACATGCATACAATGAAAAAAAGCAAAAAAAAAAAAAAATTTTTTCGAAGCGCGGGGCCTTTGGAAGCGCGGGGCCCTGTGCAGTCGCACACCTCGCACACCCCAAAATCCGGCCCTGGTCACTGTCATCAACCTAACCTAACACAACTATGAATCATAGTCAACCAACAAAGATATAGAACCTGATTTTCATTCATTCATATTAGCTTTACTTTAATGGTAATTTTATATTGACGAAAAGTTGTTTTATTTTTTGTTTTTTTTGACATCCATTTATGCACTTTACTTTTATCTAAAGTGAATATAAACACACACACACACATCCCCTGTACACGATAATAATAATGTTTATATCGAACATTGTCGATAAAATTTTTCAAAAGAAAAAAAAATATTTTATCCTTTTTGTCAACAAACAAAAATCCCCAAAAAAAATGAATCCAAAAAAGAGTTTCCCATTTGAATTTTGTTATTAGATTTTTTCGCTATTCATTCATTCATCCATCCATCCATTTTTTCTCTCGTTTGAATTCATTCATTCATTTTTTTTCACCTAATTAAATCGATATATATTCGAAAACAATTCATTCATTCATCGTACATTCTTCCTCCTTCTTTTTGTTTATGCGAAAAAATTCCTATATTCCCAATATTCATTTTTCATGGTTGGAAGATGATTTTGTTTTTGTTTTAGTTTTGCTACAGTGATTGGGGAGAAAAAAGAAACAAAAACATCATTATAGTCATTCAACACTATGGCAAAGTGAATCGATAAGATTTTTTTTCATTGATTGAATCCACATTATCAGTATCATCAGTATATAGCTAATCTTTTTTTTCGAACCCAAAAACATCCACAGGAACAAACAAACAACATTTTTTCTGGAAACTTTTTTTGTTGTTTTTGTTTTTGAAAATCTTTTTGTTGTGGCTTTTCTTGTTCTTAATATGTTTTGATGCCTTTTTTCACTTTTCACTTTTTTCTCATCTCGTAAAAATTGATCGTTATCGATATTTTTTTCACGGTTAAACAAAGCAGCTTTTTTTTACAATCGATTTGATAATGTGTACTTTGCTCGCGTGAATGAATCAAATTTTTACATTTTTCGCTTCGTTGTTGTTGTTGATTTATCCAGAAAAATATTATGTGAAGAAAATTGATTCTTTTCTTCTGGAATCAACAACGAAAATAAGAAAAACCATTGAAAAACAATTAAGTTCAGGTTTTTTTTTGAAAAAATCAAAAGATGATTCTTTGGCATCATTTTAGTATGGTTTTTTCTTTCTCCATGATTTTCTTAAGAAAAAATGTTTGCAGAAATTTCCAGAAAACTTTCCTTCAGCTACATTTATCCATTTTCGACCTTTTTCTTTCAAAGATTATTATCTTAGTTTAGATTTCTTTCTTCTTAAACATTGATAAATGATAATGATATACACTTAGCTAAACTAAATAAAGACATTTTCTCTCTCTCTATTATCAAAGCATTCAATTTTCAAATTGAATCTTTTTACTTTTTCATTGGAAGTTGATCCATTTCAAATTGTCCAAAGAGGCCCATATTTAATTGAATCTTTCTCGAAAATTTCTGAAAATTGAAATCCAAGAGAAAAAAAAGATGTTTTGTCCATCATTATCATCATTACCCAAAGAAGAAGAAGATCGAGGTGAACGTAATTTGTAATGGAAAAAAAAGCAACAACAAAATCAATTTCTTTACAAACTTTTTAAAAACATTTTCTATCGCTGCTGCTGCTATTGACTTTTAATGGTGTTATCCAAAGATTTTCGCTAAAGATTTTTCGTTTTTGCTTTTGTCTCATTTATTTCAAACAAATAAAGATTGTTTGTTTTGATCTTGCTAAAAATGTGTTTTCTGTTGGCTATTGGAAAAACAGATAGACAAACAGAACAGAACAGAAATCCTAATGATTGCTAAGATAAGCAGAAATGAAATGAAAAAATGATTGGGGAATAACCAATGTGTGGCTATATCTACATTTTAGTAGGAATTCTTTGTTTTTCATTGTTGTTGTTGTTGTTTCCAGGAATCTTTCCCTGATAATAATAATGATGTAATACACCAACACTGGTGTGTCTTGTGGATCATCAATAAACTCTGAACAAAAAAAACTTTCAATATTTTTCTCTGTATATCCAATTTGTCTTTTGCCTGATAATTATCTTCATATATGAATCATTTGCTGCTGCTGTTTTGTTTTGTTTGGTATTGTATTTTGTGATTGAAATGTGAATCCGGAAAAACAAAACAAACAGCAAATTGACCGTGGCAAAATCGTCGCCGATGAGGATATTGATTGATCATTTTTTTGCTTGAAAAAATTTCATTTATTTGCATTTGTTTTTTCCGTTTTTTTTCCGAAAAAAAAAGAAAATTGCTGAATCGGTTTTAAAGAAAAAAATTTGCTTTTCCCTCTGTTTCAATTCGATTTTTGTTTTCTGATGATTTCAGCTATTTTAACCTATTTTTAGGATCTTTGAAATGATGAATCTTGAT
Source organism: Dermatophagoides pteronyssinus (assembly GCF_027571235.1). Taxonomy (NCBI): domain Eukaryota; kingdom Metazoa; phylum Arthropoda; class Arachnida; order Sarcoptiformes; family Pyroglyphidae; genus Dermatophagoides; species Dermatophagoides pteronyssinus. The sequence goes on from NW_027461528.1 coordinate 287,673, forward strand.
ATTTTTACTGTATCAATCCAGCCTAACAAAACCAAACTAGATAAAGAAGACACACACACAAACAAATCATTTGTTTATATCGATCAAATATCATCATCATCATTGTTTGTTTCACACTTTTTACTTGGATCAATGTTCAGTGTTAAAATCATGAATTATTCACCAGAACATATATAGTGTCACCAGAATCATGTCACACACGCTATAGCATCATTTAACAAAAGAATTTCATCGTTGTTGTTCACTTTAGTCACAAAAGAAATCAATCATTTGAATTTTGTTTTGTTGTTGTTGAAAAAAAATTCCGAAATGAATATTTAGGCTTCATTCTTTCGTCAAGACGCACACACACAGAAACTTATGGAATGAAATTCCATCGGGATGGAAAATAGAAAAACCCGAAATAAACTTTGGAACTTTCGGGTATTTTTTTCTCGGTTATTTTCGGCTGTTGTTGTTCGTTTTTTTTCTCTGGATTCGATTGAATGAACATTGTTGGCAAACGAATGGTTATTGGTGGTGGTGGTGGTGATGGTGGATGATAATAGAAAATGAATTTTTTCTGTTACGCCGAAACCAAAAACTACCCAGACCGATTATTATATACCAGAAGCAAAAATGAAAGATTTCATTCATTCATTCATTCATTCATTGTGTCCCACATAAACACATGGCCAACAACCAAAAATAATAATAATAATAAAAATGACAACAACAACGACGACAATGACAAAATGAAGAAGAAAAACATCATCATCATTGTGTAATGATGATGAAAACTCCATATAGTAACAGTAACACACAGGTTCAGAAAAGCAAGAGACTAATCACTCATGTTTATTGAAAGAACATTTAAATAATGAAATAGTTCTAAGAACTAATTAATCCAATTAAGGGGCGCTACTCTTCCCCCCCACGATTAAACAAGCGCGGACGACCACGACTTCTCAAAATATCATTAGACGATTCATCAAAAAGAGAATCAACTTTTTTCAAATGATTATGATGAATCCAGCGAGTATTTCCAAAATTATCCACAATAAGAAAATTAGGACCTTCTTTAGCACGAATTTTGAAAGGACCACGCCAACGTTTGTTCAATTTCTTAGACGACCCAAGAGCTCGATCCAATTGATGCCACAAAACCAAATCACCCGGCTCAAGAACTTCCAACTTCACATCTTTGTCATACTGAAACTTTTGAAGCGTTTGAGCCGAACGATTTGCCAGAATTCGTTTTTGCGATAACTCAACCAAATCCGACATTTCATGACGAATACCAAACTTTAAATCCAAGGGAGTAGACATATTATGACCAAACAACAACTTAAAAGGCGACTCCTTCGTAGAAAAATTAACCGAAGCATTATAAGCCGCAATCAATCTGGGTAACGCCACATCCCAATCAGCTTGATCAAGAACTGAAGTTCTCAGCATATCCTCTACCGTGCGAATGGCACGCTCAGCAAGACCATTAGTTTGATGATGACCAACGGAAGCAAAATTTAACTTTATATTGTTGTCAGCCAAAAACTTATTAAACATCGCACTCTCAAACTGTGAACCACGATCACAGACTAGAACAGCTGGCCAACCAAACATCGAGAAAATTTCAATCAGCCAGGAAACTAAATTTTCAGTCCTGGTATCCTTAAAAGCACCAGCAACCATAAATTTCGTAGCATAGTCTTGAAGCACCACAATATATTTGAAACCCTTCGACGACAAAGATAAAGGTCCACAAATATCCAAACCAAGACGATTCCAATTTGTGTACTCCACATCACTCGGAATCATCGGAAGCTTAGTCTTTTCGGCATTCGACTTGAAAGCTTCACATCTTCTGCAACCGTAAACCATTTCTCTAACATCCTTTCTCCAATTAGGCCACCAGAACCTCCTACGAACTTCTTCTTCATTTTTGAAAAGGCCAAAATGACCATTATCATGGATGGTTCTCAAAATTTTCTTCTTCTCATCTTCATCTCTGATATACAATCTGAAGATTTGACGCTCCTTTGACTTGTCAACGAAAAACCAGCGATTATCCAAATTCACAAAATTATTTCTATCTTTCAAAATAACGCAGTCTTCAGACTCAGAATCTTCAACTAAATTAATTTGTAAACGACTCAAAGCGTCTGCCAAAATATTATCAGATCCCTTAACATAATCAATATTCTCGATCTGATATTCTTGAAGCTTCATGACCATCCTTCCCAAACGGCCAGAACAGTCTTTTTTTGATAATAACCACTGCAAGGGGCGATGATCCGACTCTATCTTAAAAGGTTTACCAATCAAAAGATGACGCCAATGCTTAAGAGCTTCCATAATCGCAGTAGCTTCTTTATCGTATGTTCCATAACGCACTTGAGCCTTATTGAAACTACGGGAAAAGAAATCCACCGGAACCTTTTCCCGATTAATAATTTGAGACAGGACACCACCAAAAGACAAATCTGAAGCATCCGTAGTAACAATGAACGGAAGATCAGGATCCGGAATCATAAGAGTAGGATCCTGACGAATGGCCATTTTCAGCTTATCAAAGGCTTCTTGACATTCATCCGACCACACAAATTTCTTCTGATTCGAACAAAAAAATAAAGGAGCTGCCAGTTTAGCAAAACCAGGGATAAGATCTCGATAATAGTTTGATAAACAAACAAAAGTCTTGGCTTCTCTAGAACAAGACGGGACAGGAAAATCCAAAATCTTCTTTTTATTCGAAGCAATAATTGATCTTTTACCACCATCAATTCTAAAACCCAAATAATCGATAGCAGACCGACCAAGTTCACATTTTTCACGATTTAAACGTAATTTCTCCCGCTTTAAAATGTCAAAAACCTCAGCCAAATGTTGACGATGTTGAACCAAATTGTTGCTATAGACAATAATATCATCCAAATAACATTCCACAAATGGTAAATGACCCAAAGTCATCTCCATCATACGTTGAAATGTCTGTGGAGCAGAAACCAAACCAAACGGCATGCGATTAAATTCATATAATTTGTTGCCAAACGCAAAAGCAGAATATTTCCTCGAAGACTCCTCCATTAAAATATTATAATAGCCCTTCTTTAGATCCAACTTCGAAAATATCCTAGCCTTCGCCACTTTCATCAAAATATCACGAATCCTCGGCATGGGAAAAGCATCTTGACGAGTAATCTTATTCAAATCACGATAATCAATCGCCATCCTAACAGAACCATCCTTCTTCTTAATTGGAACAATACGAGAACGAAATTCACTTTTCGATTCTCTTATAACATCCATTTTGAGCAACTCATCAATATGCTCCGCCAAACTTTTCTGCCAATGAAAAGGAATATTCTGATAAGCATGACGAACCACCTTATCAGAAATCAAATCAATACGATGCCGAATCTTTCCACTTTTACCAATGCCAACAAACAGATCGGCGGATTGATCCATTAAAACTGACCAATCATCAAAAGATTTATCCATAAAACAAGGATCCGATACATCAGTAACAGTACAAAGACAATCATCCATATAAATACATAAATCCTTCCGTTGTTCCAAACCAAACAAACGAATTATATCTAATCCAATAATTAAATTATGTTGTAACTTGGGAAAGACACGAAGCACAACCATTTTCTTGACTCCATTGATATCCACCAAAACATTCGCCCTCCCAGACGACACTAGTTTAACGCCATTAGCCAAAAAGACAGATTGCTTAGCATTGACAAATTTAACGCCCAACTTCTTACACAACGCAGTAGAGATAGCAGACACACCAGCACCCGTATCATACAGAGCAAAAACATCTTTATTACTAATGCGAACCAGTAAACGAATCAATTGTCTGAGAGGGCGAGGCAGTTTAAAGCCTCGGAAAACTCGTCTTTAACATCATCATTAATATCAACATTATTCATCGTTTTCGTGGACCGACCAGGAGAAGCATTTGAACAGACATTTGAAGAATGCATTCCACGACAGCTCGTACACAAAAATTTCGATTTGCAATCCTTAGCAAGATGACCAGGTTGCAAACAGCGTAAACACAATTTTTTAAGCATAGCCATTTTCTTGCGAGACGCAGCAGAACCAACTCTGCAAGCAAACGTCTTATGATCTTTAAAGCCACACAAACGACACAAAGCGATAACGGATCTACCACTTGAAAACGAGATACCATCACCGTAATTACCACACGAACGCCACTCCTTCTCGACTTTCGCCTGACGAGACAAAAAGGCCAAACAATCTTTAACCGAAACCAAACCAGCCTCTTTCAAACGACCCACCAACGGTAATGATATAGCGGCAAACAATTTCTTCTTGAACACGTATTCACGAACCTCTTCCGAAATAGATAAATTCAATGCTTGAGCATACAATACAGACAGTTTATCGACCACCAAATATAAAGGTGATCGACGATTTAAACTTAAATTTTCCACTTCTGATAGCAAATTACGACCAATCTCATTCACATCCCCAAACTTCGATGAAAGATGTTGAATAATCCATTCAAAATTCTCTTCAGTAGGAACCATAGGCAAATCCTTCTTGATAAACAAAGGCAGGGCATTCATCAATAGTAAAAACTTCTCCTCAAGAGAAAAACCATTTTTCGATAACAATGCTTCAAAAATCTTTAAAAATGATAGCCAATCTCGTTGTTTGCCTGAAAATTCTAATTTAATCTTAGGCAACTTAATAGAATTAGCATTGAATTGGCCATTACAAAATCCAATCAATATCTTTAATTTGGACGTGTAAAACTCGATTTTCTCCAATATCTCATGATTCAGATGATCCTCGACATCAATATTCAACAAAAGTTTACTATGTTCCGAAGCGAGTTCTTTAGCTAAAGAATTAATCGATTCAGTCAACTCAGGACTGCAAACCAACTGGCCCAATTCGTACAGATTAAATAATAACGTTATTTTCCGTCGAATAACGGGTAACATTTTTTCTCCTGACACCAGTAACAGTAACACACAGGTTCAGAAAAGCAAGAGACTAATCACTCATGTTTATTGAAAGAACATTTAAATAATGAAATAGTTCTAAGAACTAATTAATCCAATTAAGGGGCGCTACTATATCGTTTTTCTTCATTTTCATTTTCATTTGACCTATTAAGTCTCTATATTCAATGATGATGATGATGATTCATGACTTCTTGGAATAATGATAATAATAATAATAATATTTTTCCTATCATCGTTTCATCCAAGAATCCAAAGAATCCAAGAATCGAAAGAATTCCATCACTATCATCTTTTTCTTTTCTCGTTTTAGTTGTTGTTTCCCAAACCGAAAAAATTATTATTAACAAGGCAATATTGAAGGCACAAAAAAAAATTTGTTGTCAAGTTTGGTTTTCGTTTCGTTTCGTACCTGGCAAATAAGAAATTTTTAATGATATTTGGGGACATCTTTTGTTTTCTTACTTTGCTTTCCTTGTTACTCAATTTATTTTTGATTTTTGATTTTCTTTTTGAGGAGAAGATTTCCATGTTCCATTATAAATGTTTTCCTTTGATGGAGTGTGTGCCTGTTATATTATTGTGTTTCATTATTTTTTTCAGTTTTTTTCTTTGTTTGCTTGTTTGACACTTTTTCTGTGAAAAAATCTGTAAATGATTGGTTGGTTGGTAAATATACGAAATTTTGTTGTTGTTTTTACGACGAAAAAAAAACTATTTGAAAACAAAATGAACAACATTCCTGAAATAGCTAAACTTCCAAACAACAAAAAAAAATGATCGAAATGTGATTTGATTTGTTCAAGTAAATGAATAGCGCTTAAGTAAAGAGAGAAAAAGCTTGCTAATTACTTAATTAAATTCCTATTTTTTCGGATTTCTTAATTCTGTTTTTCGTTTTTTTCAGTTTCAGAATTAATTAACTGAAATAAGTTAACCGATCGAGATTACATAGGAATAACATAGAATTTTGCCTGTATGTTTTTATTCGACCCCTGTCAATGTTTGCTTTACTGCATTGCATTTTTTCAATTTCAACAGGGTTTTTCGCTCTTTTTTAATTTCAACGGGTTTTTAGCATCATCATTAAAATGTTCGCGAGCAATGTTGTTTGAAAATGATGATCATAATTTAGAAACAAACAGTAACAACAACAACAACAACAGAAAAAAGCCAAAGAATCAAAAAAGAAAGAATTCATTTACGATTCTCTGTAATCGATAATGGTGATACCTTGATAATGATGATAAAATTGTCAATTTTTTTCTTACATTTTTCAAGGTGTGTGTTCATTTGGTCGGTCGGTTTGGTTAATGGAACAGCCAAAAAAAAGAAGTGATAATTGAAAAATAAAACGAAGAAGAAGAAGAACATCAAATAGTCATCATTATCATCCATTAGATTTTCTTTCGTCTTTGAAGTCAAAAAAAAAGTTTCAAAATTTGGCCAGAATAAATGGTTCCAAACACCATCATTTTTGGAAAGCGAAAAAAAATCACCAAGAATGAAAATTATTAGTTAGCAAGCCAGTGTGTATAGTGTTTTATTATCAAACTTTTTCTTCATGATGATGATGATTATTATTATGATAATCATAAGTTATTAACATTCAAATTTCGTTTTGTTTTTTCTCAAAGAACCAAACAAAACGATAGAGATACAAAAAAAAACAAGAGAAACTTATGGTGATGATAATCATAGTGAAAACGAATGTTGATGGTTATGTAAATTTCCATTCTGTAGAGAGTAATGCATATATAATTAACTATAGTCTATGGTAGTATTGTTTTTGTTTGGCTAGGTTTTTTTAGTTTGAATTTTCTGATTGAAATGGATGATGATGATGATGACCAAGTGGCCATAGAATCAAGTAGGCGTCGTTATTTTTTTTTATTGTTTTTCATCATCATCATTTAATGTCCACAAGTCGGTCGTTCGTTAATTTGTTTCTTGGTTTTTTTTTGAATTAGAAAAAATATCTTATCATTTTCAAAATAACCAAAGTCTTTTCTGGGACTTTTTTTTCCTAAATTCTCGAACAGAATATTCTCTATTATAATAAAGTTTAATGGTTTCTATTTTGCTAATTGTTTTTTTCGTGTGGTTTAAATTGTTGGTTGCCAAAAAGTTTTTTACCTATTTTTCCTCTGGCTATTTTTAGAAAAAATTTTCAATTCTTTTTTTTTGCATAAAAGTTTTTCTCCATTCCTATCGTTTTTTCTAGAAAAACGATCAATATCAACATTGTCTTTGCTCACTCTTCTTCGTCTGTTGTCGTTTGATAATTTATCAATTTGAGAATGGAATTTGTTCGGTAGTAATAAATTTGATCTTAAATGATAATATTGAAACCAAGAATGAAATATGGTTCGAAGAAAAAAAAACAAATTTCGATCGATTTTGTTTCGATTTCCATTCTCTCTCTCTCTCTCTCTCTCTCTCTCTCTCTCTCTCTCTCTATGTTCGTGTTACGTAATGAATAAAATCGATTTGTTGAAAGAAGTAAAGAAGAAGAAGAAGAAAAACATGGAAAATACTTTCTGTCATTTTTCATTTTTCAATTCACACTCAATTTGTTTGAACAAAAATAAAATAAGTTTCATTCAACGATAACAACAACATAGATAAATCCACAATCATTTTATTTTTGAAGGAAAAAATCATCTTCAGTATTTTTTCCACAAAAAAATACTGTAATCGAGACATTGATGATTGGATTTGCGAAACTCTGAAATTCAATTATCATTCGAAAGAAATGAAAAGGAAAAAAACATATTCAGATTATATTATTCTGGATACGTCATCTATGAATGAATGATGAGATAATCTCTGAATTTCCTGAATTTCTATCGTTTTTTTTACACTGTAATCGGATCATGTCATTTCATTTATTGATTTTACTGAAAATTTTTACAATGTCCTGTTGTCTGCTGCTGCTGTGTGTATGTTTGCTTGTTGTATGAATAAATTCAAAAAACTTGCTTTACTATCAAATTTAAATCTTTTTGAAGAAGAAAAAGAAGAAGAAGAAGGAGAAATGAAGAGATTGAACAACTTCAATGTGATGTTGGTTGACGAAACTGTACATTATTATTATTATTATTATGGATGTTTATTGTCAATGTAATGTGTAGTGCAGTGATTCTCAACCTTTTTGTTGTCGCGGCACAATTTTAGAATTTTTAAATATATAACAGTTGCATTTTCAGAATTTCGCGGCACACCAAAGTGCCGCGGCACACTGGTTGAGAATCACTGGTGTAGTGTAATAATATTCTGTTATTCATCTGGCATTCCATTATGTAATTACTATTCAACTATGCTGATTTTTCTCTATTTTTTTTGAAAAAAATTATCTATTTTCTTTTCTATGGCTTCCCATTGCTCAAACATGCTCGTATTACAACAGTCTCTCATCGTCCTCATTGATGATGATAATAGAATCATATTTCAAATTTTAGTTTTCAGTCAAACGGGAAGGAAAAAAAGCCATAAAAACCGTAATATAGCAGCTGCTGCTGCCCCCTGAAATCACTAAAGATTTTGATGTTTTTTTTTGAAGAAAATATCATTCTTTGATTTAGACTTTTTGGCTTTCCATCATCACCACATGATGGTAATTGCTTGCTTTGTAAAGACAACAATTTTTTTTGGGATTTTTACGATTAAAACTGAAAAAAACGATTATGAAAATTGCATTTGTTTTTTTTTAAAAAAAAACCCAGAAAAAATGAAGAAATATCATCAATCAAAAACATACCAAAAAGCAACCCAGAAAAATGATGCAATTAACCATATGATTTAACGAAAGAAAACCTCGAACAAAAACAAAAATTTTTCAGCCTAAAGTTTTCAGTTCGTTTCAAAAAGAAAGAAAAAGAAAAAACTAAATCTCTCTCTCTCTCTCTCTCTCTCTCTCTCTCTCTCTCTTTATTCGATAATAATGATGATCGTGATCAAAATTGGAAAAAAAAACTTTTAATTCTTTCAATTTCGTACATTTCAAGTACGAAAAAAAACTCAAAATTTGTTCTGTTTTTTGTTTTGTTTCTTCTTCATCATCATCATCACTAATTCTCTTAATTGAAATATGGACTATATGATTCAGCTAATCAAACTGAATTTGATCCTCTGGAATCAATTAAAAAAAATATAAGCAGAAAAACAAAATCAGGGATTTGATCAGGGCCAGAAACAACAACAACAACAACAAAAATGATATTTCCCAGTGATTGGTGATAATCTTCACTAAATATATTATCCATGGTGACCAAAAACAAAACTAGAAAATATTCAAGTTTTCATTTTGTTTTGGGAGAAAAAATCCATTGGGTAATTAATTAATTCCAAATGGGAAAAATATTCTGATTCTGGATTTTGTTTTGTTTTTTTAAAATTTAAATTTAATCAATATTTTTTCTGGGAAGTTTTCTTTCTCCCAACAAAAACAATGGCAATGATGATGATGAAAAACAGAGAAACTGAAAAATTCAAATTCAAATCCCGTTTATTATTATCATTATGATTAGAATCGATTTGAAAATTTTTATTTCTCTCTCTCTCTCTCTCTCTCTCTCTCTCTCTCTCTCTCTCTCTTTGTGAATAATTGCATGAATGAATTATTCATTTTTGGATGCTCAAACGATGCTCCAACAACAACAATGATGATGATTGGCATTAGAAACGAGAATCTTTTTCGATAAAAATCGGTTGGCTGAGTTCGTTTTTTTTATTTTCGGAAATATTTCCGCTTCAATACATTGGTTATGTGTGATCGACAATTCTTTTCAATTCGAGATAAGATAAGAAATGACGAATTGGTGATGAGAAAGAGAAGAGAAAAATTTAAAATTGAAATTAAATTTTTTTTGTATGCAAAAAGCGAAATTGCTTTTTTTTCTGCTTGATTCTTTTGGAAAAAAAAGATAGTTTGCACGTTCTCTCAGAACAAGCAAGACTACTTGAAGACAAAAAAAAATGATGGTTTTAATGGAACGGCTGCGGCAGCAGAATCAGTAGCAGAAACTGGAGCAAAAGCAATACACATCCCTGGATACCTTGGAAAATTAATAGAAGAAGAAAAAAACCTGGAAATTCCTTATGTTTTTTTTTCTCCTATATAAATTATGATTTATTATGATTTGAAGCAAAGAATTGAGGCAATTTAGATTGACAGATTTTATTCTTTGTTTCTTTGAAGAATAAAATCTACCTTGTACATAATTATAGTCTGGGTGAAAGAAAAAGATGTCTTTTTTTCGTGTTTGTCGTCACACACATATGGGGAATTATGCTTATTATCAACGATCGCAAATCACACGATTCTTGTTTTTCCTATAAGTAGAATTTTGACAGGGAAAATTTTCCTTTGAAAATTCCAGAAAATTGAAAGATTTCACATCTTTATTTGAATTTTGTTTCATTTTTTTGTTTCATATTTTTCTGATAATCACATTCGTTTGATATATAATTATTATGTAATTGGGGTAATCATTATTATTATTATTTCGTTCATTATTTTCCGAACAGGTAAAAGAAGCAAAACACCTTACCTGTTCACATTCATCCACCTACACATGGTTTTCGAACGAAAAGAAAAAAAAATGTTTCGTAATAATTTCTCCCTTGTTATTATTCTCATTTTTTGGTTATATTCTCATTTTTTTCTCTTTTTGTTATCAATATTTTCGGGAAATTTCTTTGTAAATGGAAATTCATTCATTCATTCGTCATATATATGTGTTCCAACATGAATGAAATGTTTGTTTTTCGTTTTTCATAACAATAACCATCATCAGCATCACAATGACACAATGATGAACGAAAAGAATCGATATGGTTGGTTGTGGTTATTATTATTTTGCCATGTTACCTGCTCTAGTTATTATTCCATGTTACCTGTTTTGGTTTTGTTTTCACAGAATTTTAAATGAATAAATGAAATAAGAAAATGTAGAAAGACAAATATTGACAAATCTTTATTTTTGGGTTTTTTCTTTTTTTGTTCAAAGATGGAATAGGTGTTTTTTTTTGGAATTTTTCTTTCTGGAAATTTTCCTCTTGCAACTCATTATTATTACATTGGTTATAATTTCAAACATTTATTTGATGGCATGCAGGCAGGCAAGCAAGTTTGCTGAATGGATCTAGTGGATCAAATGGTAAAAGACAATGAAGAGGATATTGTTCAGGATCTGTTCAGAAGCTTTATTCCAATGATGATGACTGAAAACGCAGTGTTAAATTCAGTGAAATATTTCCCAATCGGTTGGTTTTTTTCTCTCGCACTGATTTCGGCCATCATGATGATGATGTCAGATTTAGCCAAATTGTGAAGCCCACAGGGAACACATCCAACAACACACAAACACATTACATATTTCAATTGAAACAATTTTTTTTTTGAAAATTTCGCCACCTTCATCATTGAAATTCATTTCATTTTGTTGCTGTTGATTTGATTGTGAAGAATTGATATATCTGTTATTGTTTTATCAAATTTTTAACCCTTTTGTTGATTATTCTTTGAAAAAAAATGTCAAGATGTTTTTCTGATTATATATGAAAGGCTCTGGAATGAAAATTCATTCATTCACTATTTGCACCGGAAAAAAAGCAACAACAAAAAATCAATTTTACAAATATTTACATTGTAAATTAGAATTTCGATGTTATGTGATGTGGTTTGGAAATTTTTTCTTGTTGGTTTTCCAATCGTTTCTTTATTTTTCTATTTTTAACCATTCATTCATTTTTTGGGGGTGAAGGGGGATGCTGTTATTTCTGATTAATTTTCATTTTCATTTTCTACTCGGTTCGTTCATTCATTCACAATAATAATAATAATGAATTTCTCTTAAGGTTTGAATAGTGTTTATAGTGTGTGTGTGTGTATTAGGTATTACGCCTCGGGAGCCAAACGAAATAATAAGCTCAATTTTCTATGCAATAATTTTCTGTATAATGTTTTGTTGTTGTTTTTTCTTTCAACCGAAAAATAATTCTTATAATTTATAATCATAGATCGAAATGAATAATGATGATTGGAAACCAGGAAAACAACCCAGAAACCAGAAGCTAGAAAACCAAAAAAAAAAAAACCAGAAAAAGTCGAAATAGCCGGTGTACAATTTTTATGACCGGATATTTTTTGTTCTTGTTTTTTGCTTTTTGTTTTTGATCGATGATTGAATTTCATTTTTCCATTTTTTTAGAGGGAATCTTTTCTGGGAAAAAAATAAATGCATCTTATTTCCGGTAAAAATTCCCGAATCTTTTTGTTTTTTGAATAGCTGCCAATGATAAAAACCAATTCAATGATTAATTGTTTTTCTTTGTTTTGCTTTTTCCACATTCTTTGAATCATTCATTCATTCATTGTGTTTTAAGCTTGTCTTAGCAACGAAAACAACAACAAACAAAAAAAGACAAAATACGAAAATATTTTCTTCTTTTTTCATTAATTCACGAATTTTTTTTGCCAATCTTCTCCCATTCATTTCATTTCATTTCAAACAAAACTAATCTCTCTTTTCTTCTCTTTTCTTTCGATGTTTTTTTCTTGGTGCCCAAAATAATAATAATGATGATGATAACGACGACGACAACGATAATAACGATAACGATGATGATGATAATATTAGTTTAGCAATAGCTGATATAACTGTTGCAAGTTTAGTAATGCCATTCACTGTTGTTTATGATCTATATCGTTTTTGGCCTTGGGGACCAGTATTATGTCATTTTTGGATATCATGTGATGTTATGTGCTGTACAGCAAGTATATTACATTTATGTTGTGTTGCAATCGATAGGTAAGTTTTTTAAGAAAATTTCCAGGATTATTTTTTTAATGCATCAGTTCCACCCTCGCATAACCAAAAAAAAAAATTAATTTTCTTTCCGGAAAAATTTCCCCAAAATTACAGTCCTCAAATATTGATAATAATGTTTTTTTTTGTTGTTGTTTTTCAATTGCTTTATGGTCAAATTTTTTGTTTTGTTTTTTGTGTAGATTTTGGGCAATAACACGTCCATTACGTTATCGTTCATTAATATCAAAAAGACGTTTATTCTGTTGTATATTAAGCATATGGCTTTGTTCAGCTGCAATATCATTTATACCAATATTTTCCGGTTGGTATCATTCACAAGGACCGATTAATATATTTACACTTGAATATGTTAACGAATGTGGACTTGATGTAAGTTTTTTTTATTATTATTATTATCATCATTATTATTTAACCTTCCTTACTTTTCTTGAGAACTTGATACATCATATTATATTAGATAATTCGACTATTTCGACCATTTCGACTATTTTAACGATATTCAATTTTATTTTATCATTTTTTTATTGATGGAACCATGTTTGGCTCCATGTTTTATTGATAAATTTTTTTCCTTTTTTAATGTCTGGCTGGTTCTTATCCAATAAAAACGTGTGGTGTGTGTGTGGTGTGCACGGCGTAGAATGTTGTTTGCACAAGAATTTTCTTCTTCTTTGATTTCTTTAAAATCATAAAAAAATATTCTTCCCATACTATATAAGTGTGACAAACATTTGAAAATGAATTTTTTTTTTTTGATAATCGAAAAAATCCCTTTCGGCCTATTTTTTTCTTTTTCATCGATTGACAAACAAACAACCAAGTAAAAAGTAAAAGAAGGAAAAAACATGTATAAAATAAACGTTTTTTTTTGGTTCGGTAAAATTAATATGAAAATGATGAATTTTTTCTCTTCTGCTAGTTTCTTCAAAATTACACAAAGTAATTTTGAAATTAATAAATAATATTAGAGAGAGAGAGAGAGAGAGAGAGAGAGAGAGAGAGAGAGAGAGAGAGAGAGAGAGAGAGAGAGAGAGAGAAAATGATAAGATTATGTATAGATATCATCAATATATTGATAATGTTTATGTAATAAATTTTGAAATTTTTGAAAAAATATTGATATCTTCGATGATGATGATAATGTTGTTTGAGAAAATTGAACCAAACATAGAATCCAAGAAGTCCACTTCATCATATATGAAATGTTTGTTTTTGGTTTTTTTTTCTTCTTCTTTTTCATTTCTTGACAAATTCTTGACACATTTGAATTAGATAGATAGTTAGTCAGAATAGTATACTTGACATTTTCTTATTTTATCGACTGATTTTAAATCAAATAAACAAATATCAAATCTTCACAATCTCTCTGTGAAGAGAGATTTAAAAAGTAATAATATTTTTTTTCAGTCATCGATTTGTTTACATTTTAACTTATCGATTGGAAATATGATTGGAAATGTTTACGAAGGAATTTTGTTATTGATAACATCACATAATGGTCAATAATGAATTCTTACATATGTAGAAAAATGATTGGTTTTTTTACACCTGAAACATATCTGATTTTCCAATGAATAATAAAAACAAAAACAAAATCTTGATAAAATTTGATACATTCTGTATTCTGTATTCTCTATTCTGTGTGTGTTTTGAATAACAAGCGACAACAGCCAGATGTGTTCCTGACATAAAGAAAAATATGACAATTTTGACATTGTTTTTCACACACACACACACACACACCAGCTGGCTTTACAATATCATTATTATTTGTATCCTGTGATAAGATTTTGTTTTTGTTTGTTTGTTTCTAAATTGTTTTTTGTTTTTGTTTCTTCTTTTTTCCAATTTCTTTTATTGATCAATAGGTAAATCGTATTTATGCAACAATATCATCATTAACATCATTTTATCTTCCATTACCAATAATGTTTTATGTTTATTTACGTATTTTATTGGTTGCTGAAAGACAATCAAGAGAAATTAAACAATTGGAACAATCATTACGACAAAATGGTTTTCTTTCAATGAATTATCCCACTACTACTACTACCTCTACTACCACAATACCACAGCAACAAAGAAAATCTGATTGTCCAATGGCACCGATAACATTGTTACAACATCAATCAACAACACCAACATCGATAACATTAACACCAGCAGCAGCCACAGCAGCAGAAACCGAAACAATTAACAAATCAAATGGACAAAATGTTCATTTTCATTTTAGTTCATTGTTGAATGTAAATCAAATTAATAACAATAATGATGATGATGCAGATGAATCCTGTTCACCAAATAAATTATCATTACCATTATCATCAACAACAACAACAAAACAACAATCATTGAAAACAACAATAAATTATTCAAGTAGTATGGATCTTACTGAATTGGCTGCTATTAGTTCCAGAGGAACTGGTGTTGTTAGTGGTGGTAGATTATCAACAACAACAACAGCAAAAAATCATCATTTAGTTGATCAAACATCATTGGAAACATCCAAACGTCATGTTGAACGTAGTCTACGTAGACGTGCACGGCAATTAATTACAGATACAAAAGCTATTCGTACATTAGGAATTGTTATGGGTGTTTTTTGTTTATGTTGGTTAGTTTTTGATTGATTGATTGATCGATTCACAAATGACGTTCATTATCTTTATCTTTTTTAAAATTAGGTTACCATTTTTTATAATGTACGTTATATCAGCTTATTGTGATCAATGTAATATCAGTTATGAATTACGTTCCGGTATTACATGGTTAGGTTATGTTAATAGGTAAGTATCGGGGGAGACCGAAAATCGCCAAAAATAAAAATCGCCACAGCCCTAAAATCGCCATAGCCCAAAAATCGCCATAGGCTAAAAATCGCCACAAATTAAAAATAGCCAATGGAGAAGATAGCCACAAATTAAAAATCGCCAATGGAGAAAATCGCCATAGGAAAAAATAGCCAAAATAATGAAAATGATGGGAAATTGAGTTTCTGGTTTGGTTAAGTTAGGTTTTTGTGTGTTTCTGGAACACCCTTTTGTTTTTTAATTGTTCCAAATGGATTTAGGCAGGTTAAGTTAGGTTTGTGTGTGTTTCTGGAACACCCTTTGGTCTTTTAATTGTTCCAAATGGATTTAGGCATGTTAAGTTAGGTTTTTGTGTGTTTCTGGAACACTATTTGATTTTTTAATTGTTCCAAATTAATTTAGGTAGTTTAGTTTAGGTTTCTGAAATTAGGTTTTCCGGGTAGGAAAACCTAATTTCATGGGTAGTTAGGTTTTCCGTTAGGAAAACCTAACTGTCAATTTGCCAAACCGCCAATATTTGTGGCGATTTTTGCCATTGGCGATTTTTGGGCTATGGCTATTTTCTCCATTGGCTATTTTTAATTTGTGGCGATTTTTAGCCTATGGCGATTTTTGGGTTGTGGCTATTTTTGGGCTGTGGCTATTTTGATTTTTGGCTATATTCGGTGCGACCCTAAGTATCGATACTATCGATTCTTGATTCAAATGACTGTTTTGTTTTTTTTTCTTCTTATTTGTTACACACAGTGCACTAAATCCAGCCATTTATGCTTATCTAAATAAAGAATTTAAAATGGCATTTAAACGTGTTTTATTCTGTATGCCACATTGTAATAATGATAATTTTGATCGTGATACAATGTTGGATGAATATTCTAATGCATCACATCGTCATGTTGGTGGTGGTGGCAGCACTGGCGCTGGTGGTCATCGAACAACAAAACGAATCAATGAACATCATCATTTTGGTTTTATGATCGATACGGATGAAGGTGGTGGTGGCGCTGGTGGTGGACCAGCACGTCAATCATCAACAGCATTAGATATAATTCCATTACCATCAACACCGGGTTATTTAACTCGTACGCCAAGCAATGCTACCGAAACACCTAATTGGATTATTTTACATGCACAACAACATCATCAACAACAACAACAACAACTTGCTGATAACAATGGTGGTAGCAGTTGATATCAATTATTAATGATTTTCTGCCAAAAAACAAAAATTGATAAACTAAACAGACACTCCTACCACACATCCACCCACTTACCTGAAATGAAATGAAATAATGGCAAACACTCCCCCACACACCAAACAAACAAACATCAACATTATTAACGGAAATAAAGCAAAGCAATAAATAAATCATTTTTACAATTTACAAATTCAAATGTTTTTCCATTCAAAATTTTTCATTAATTTTTGGCCTTTTGGCTATATTTCACACCCGCTTATACCGACAATAACAGAAATTGTTTTGTTTTGATTTGAATTTTTTTAAAATGAATTTTTTTCAAATTTGATGGAAGTGCTGCCATCTAGATTCGGTGTTTATTAAATAAAATGAAAATTCTACATTCGAATTTTTAAAAAACAATCATTTTGAATGAAAATAAAACAAATGAAATGTTTGTTGAAATTTGTTTCTATTAATGTTTGCAAAGAACTTCAAAGAATGGGTGAAGAAATTTGCAATGAACATCAACGACGTATAGTTGATTTAAAATTACGTGATGTTCTTGTTAAAGAACAACAAAAACGTCTGAAAAATTTTATCAACACTATTCAATCAACAGTAATTAATAATAGTGATATTGAAATTAATAATGAAGATGAATTGAAAAATCTATCAGGATATTTTCAATTAAAATCAAAAGAAGAATATAGTATTGTTGGTCAATTTAATACTGTTTATAGTCGATTATATTTGGCACAACAACAACAACAACAACCACAACAAAAACATCGAAAATCGATAAAAATCTTTTGCCGTATAGTACATACTGATCGTATGTCTGAATCATTTCGACAATATTGGTTAAAAGAAAGTTTATTAATAATGCGTTTTATTCGCTATCAACAACAACAACAACAACAAACACAATTAAATGTACATCGTTTATTACAAATTGTACATCAAAAGGATGATAATCGTTATTATTTATTTATGGATCGTATATCATTATCAACAAGTCTTTTACATATTTTATGGAATAATAATATTGGTAATAATAATAATAATAATAATAATAATGATACAACAACAACAACAACAACAACAACACCGACAACAATATTATTAACAAATTATAATATAAAACAATGGTTATTACAATTATGTCAAATAATTGAATCATTAAATCAATGTGGTATTGCACATCGTTTTATACGGCCAGAAAATATTCTGATTAATGTTAGTGGCGGTAATAATAATAATAATAATAATGTTAATCATCGATTAATGATAACTGGATTTGATATGGCTTGTTTTTTTCATTCATTCGATCAAGATCAACAACCAATACTACAATCAAAACGTTGTTTACCAAATGATATGATTGAAGATTATCTTTTAGATCATTTACCACCAGAATGTTTTCAGGATAATTATGATGCAAGTATGGTTGATGTATGGAGTATTGGTACAATAATATGTTTGCTTATTATTAAAAATAATCCATTTAGTTTAACATTTGATAATGATAAATATGATGATGATTATAATCATTTAAATATATGGCATTCATGTTGGGAACGACGTACAATACCGGAAGAATGGCGTACATTATTGGATGATATATTCCAAGAATCAAATTGTCGTATGACTGTATTTGATTTAAAATCAGATCATCGTTTATTACCACAAACAACAGCTACTGATCAAGCAACAACAACAGGGTTAAAATCAAAACGACCATATTATCGTATTGATTTGAAAAAAAATCTAAATACAAATGAAAAAGAATTGAAAAAAACTGGTGCTGTTTTATCGAAAATTCAACTAGCATATCCGGAATTTTCATCCGCCGTACGAACAATATTTACAACACAACCATATCAACAGATTGAAAATGAACAACATTTATTTGAACAAAAACATTTTCGTATTGAACGTAATGAATCATTTACGGATGAATTTAATTCATCATTTATAAATGATTATTATATGAGATCACGTTATTGTTTGGACGTTAACAATCAGAATAAAAATCATTTAGAGAATTTTGAACAATGGAAAATTGGTTTGGTAAAAATTTTCCCAATAAATTATATACCAAATCGTCATAAAAATATACTTATTAATGAAAGTGGTAAAATAATGAAATATTTAAGTAGACAAATAATGAAACAACGAAGAAAAAATCCTAAAGATAATAATAATAATGGTGGTGGTAGTTGTGTTGAAAAACATGAAGCAACAACAGAAAAATCATCATCAACCAAAATATCATTAATATCGATTGTATCGAATCATATACATCGATTAATCGAAATATTTCGTACAACAATTGAACAAACAAATCATTTGCTGTTGTTTTATGAATCATTATCATCATCTACCGGTGATAATAATAAAGATGGTGGTGGTGGTTGTAATTATAGTTCATTGGCAAAAATATTTTCATCCATTGATTGTCGATCAATATGGCCATCAATCATTCAATTGAAACAATTATTATCACAATTATTAGATGTTATTGATTATTTATCACGTAATGCAATATCACATCGTTATATACGTCCAGAATATATTTATGTTGATAATCACTATACAAATTTAAAGCTTGGTCATTTTGAAATGGCATGTTTTATTTGGAATCCATTAGATCGACGGCCAACATTAAGACATCGTGGTTTACAAGATGAACGTGAACATCTTTGGAATCATCTCCCACCGGAATGTTTTAATATAAAATATGATAGTTATTTGGTTGATATATGGAGTTTTGGTACTGTTTTACTTTATTGTTTAATACAACAAAATCCATTTACCGTACCACATAATAATCAACAAGCTGAATTATCATGGACAACATTTAAATTACAGGAAAAAGATCCAACATCAATGCAAATACCATCAACATTTTTACCAATATTAAATTCAATATTTCAATCAAGTGATTTACGTGTAAAAATTTCCGATCTAAAACGTCGTTTTAATAATCTAAATCTTATGATTGTTAATAATGAACTAAAGAAAAAATCATCATCATTATCAACATCATCATTATCGACAGCTGAAACATCAATGAATTCATCGAATATTTCAAAATTAAGTCGTATTAGTAGATGGAAACCAAGTCAAATTGCTAATAATGAATATGATGATGATGGTGGTGGTGGTGGTGGTGGATCATCATCAATATTAGCATGTATAACAAGTTTAGAAGTAATGGATAGTAATGCATTAGTACCAAGTTCAAGTGTTCTGATACCAAAATCAATGAAATCTGGATCTGTACATCATCAACATCAGCAACAACCACATTCAGGTAAAATTCAAATTCAATTGAATTTAAAAAAACAACAATCGCAACAACAACAACAATCGCAACCGCAACAACAACAAAATCGTATCAAACGATCAAAAGAAAAAATGCATTAAATGTTAACTTTGAAAAATAAATAAATACAATTTTTTTTTGTTGAAAAACTTAATCAATCAATCAATCAATTGATTGATTGAAGGCAAGATCAAATCAATAATTACAAATTTGAAAAAATGAATTGATTATCGATCAATGATGTGTGTGTGTGGGTGGATAGGTGTGTTATTTGTGTGTTATTTCGAAAACGAAAGACTAGAATTTTTTTTTGTTATGTAAATGTCTCCAGGTATGTTGATGATGATGATTATAATGATGATGATAAGCTTTATTTTTTTCGTTTTAGTTTGTTGTTGTTGTAAAATGTCCAAAGATGATGATGATAATGATACTGATGATGATGATGATGAGTAATGAATAGAGTTTCATTAACCCTTGATTGATTGATTGATTGATTGATTGGTTTAGCCTTTTGCTTTTCCTGTTTTTTGTGTTGTTGTTGTTGTTGATTTTTTCGGTATAGGTATCGATGCAATCGGTAATGGTGGTAGATCGATTGTTGCACCCATTCTTCGTAATGCTAATATTGCATTAACAGCTTTCTGTGTTGAAAAGAGAAAGAAAGAAAAAAAAATTTAACACTTTAGTACTCGCTGTTTGTCATCATCGCAATGATCAACATATGAACTTTTGATCATTTTTTTAGTTCCGCCGAAATTTATTCGTCGGTCAATAACCTCAGGTAGATGTTGACCATATAATCAACATAAAGGGTTATATTAGACATTTCATTCACACAAGTCTACATTTGAAGAAAAACAAATGTCTACGATCAATGATAAGCAAGCAAAGAAAATCCAAATCCAAAATCGAAAAATTCACAAACTTGTCACTAATCTTGAATAATTAATTGATTTTTTCTTTTGGAAGGGGGCGCTATTTCGAAATTACTTTACTTTACTTTACTTTCGTCTTTCTCTTGCTCTCAATCACTGTATTGACACTAAAAAATCTTTTTTTCCCAAGTGCAAACAGTTTCGAGTTTTTTTAAGAAAGAAAAATTATTGAATATTGATTGTACAAAACTAGCTAGCTGTTATAACGCCCATCATCATCCTAATCGTATTTTGTGTACTTGAAATTATTCTAAAATATTTTCCCAATGATATTTTCCAATGAATAATCAGTTTGATCAATGTCATATTTATCTATCCTGTCCTGTGTCTGTTCTGTTTTTGTTTGGAATGTCTTAAATGTCTCGACGATGAATGTCTTGTTTGGATTTTCTTTTTCCTTATATTCCATCATCATTGATTTATCACAATATATGAAAACCGTCAAAACAAAAGCAAAAACAAAACTTCTTCTTACCTGCCAACGTCTTCTAATGACAAATTTTTTCAATTTTTTCTTATCCAATGATTTATCCATTGGTTCATGTTTCAATTTTTTCGTTCGTGTCTAAACCAAATGAGAGAGGGGCCAAGGAGAAAAAGAAAATCAATGAAAAAAATCAAAAATCAGATTTGTAAAAAGCCAGGCGTCCAAGAAAAATGGGGAAAAAACACATTTTTTACTTTTACCTTTAGCCATGGATGTTTCAATGCTTGTGCAGCTGTTAATCGTTTGCTATAACGTTTGTTTGTTTTTTATGAAATTAATTAGCGAAAAAAATGATTAATAATTAATAAAAAAAACATGATTTGATTTAAAAGAAATAATAATTACACACATACGTTTTATCTTTGACCAATAATTTTGAAATAAAATCTTTAGCATTTTTTGAGATCGGTTCAAATGATTCATCATTAAAATCATAAACAGCTCTTGTTACATTGGCCATTGTTTCTAGATCGCTATCGCCCATGAATGGTGATAGACCAGATAATCTTTAAATGGAAACAAAAAAATCAATGAAAATCAATCAATCGATCAAATGAAAACTTACAAAACATAAGTGATGACACCTACAGCCCACCTGTCCATCATGTTATTTAATTGGAAAAAAGGAGGAGAAAATGAAGATTCGTTAAATTTTTTGTGTGGCAAAATCAATTATCGATTCAAATCAATCAATCGTTTTTCAACTTACATATCGGTTACAAAATCAACATCTTCAAAATTAATAACTTCAGGTGCAGCAAATTCCGGTGTACCGAACATTACCTGTAATCCTTTGTTGAATTGTCGTGCGAAACCAAAATCAATTAATTTTATACGATTACCGGTACGTGTAACGCATAATACATTTTCCGGCTTGAAAAATGACAATAATTTTTAATTAGCAAAGAGAATTCCGTTTTAATGAAGTAAAAAAGGAGTGAAAAAATATGTTTTTTTAACTTACTTTCATATCCAAATGTACAATTGATTTTGAATGAATATAATCAAGACCTTCACATATTTGTCGTACAAATATGGAACATGCTTTTTCTGTTAATACAAAATCATCATCAATAACTCTTTCGAATAGTTCACCACCTTCAACACTGGATTATTATTATTTCGGATTGTTGATCACCGATCATCGATAATTGATAATTGATCGAATCAAGTCCAAACATTTTTGATTGGGGTGAAAAAGAAAATATTCATTAATTCATTTTTTTGTGGGGAAAGTTTACAAAAACAAAGTCACAAATCAAATCATTTTGAAAAAAAAGGTTATGTTATTGATTAAGTTTGATTGATTTGATTCGATTTTGATTCGATTTTTGATTTTTACTTTTCAAATCCATACCATTCCATAATCAAACACATTTGATTTTTACCATCATCAAATGCATCATATAATTGTAAAAGACGTGGATGTTGTAATGCGCACATTATTTCAACTTCACGTTCAACATCTTTACGATCTTGTTGACATGTTGTTTGAATAAATTTTGCGGCTAATTTTTTTTTGGATTTTTTCTCAAAACACAGTCGTACCACACCGAATTTTCCCCTGGATTTAATTGGAAATATTGATTAATGGTGAATTCAATTTTTCAAAAAGAGAATTTTTGCGGATGTTTTACCTTCCCAATTCTTCGCCCAATGTATATTCACAAGTTGGATTGGTTTTTTTAACACAAACATTACGTGGTTCAAATGGTGGTTCTTCATTTTCATCATCCACCGGATCAGTTTCATCTACGTAAATCATTGTTTTTGGTTTTTGGTTTTTGGTTTTGTTTTTTAAATATATTCACAAAAATCAATGGAAAAAAATCATTGCAAAAAACAAACGAAAACAGTAAAAAAACAAGCGAATCAAAGCTGTATTGGCCTGATATTGATTTTGTCGGATTAGTTGGTTATCACCAAAACGCACATACACACAACACAAACACAGACATTTATCGAGATTTTCAATCAAGTGTCCACATAACAAACACAAAATAAATGTTGTAAGCGAGAGAGAGAGATTAAAGGAAAAGAAAAACGTTGATAACAACGACGACGACGACAAGGCAACCCAAAAAACAAAAATCTTTAGATACAAATCGACAAAAGAGTGGAAAGATTCAGTTGATCGAGCACAAGCATACACAATACAGACATACGATGAACAAAACAAGAATCACAAGAAAGAATCAAGAAAGAAGAAAGCTAAAGTTGTTGTTGTTGATAACCAAACAAAATCATAGAATCAGAGAATCAAAGAATCATTGCCAATTATTTTAAATGAAGAAGAAGAATATTCGGTGACAACCAAAACAACACGAAAAACAACAACAACATCGACGACGACGACGACAACAACAACAACAACGATGATGATGATGATTATAACAAGGTCAAGAATTTTAAAATGTTAATGGTGATGATAAACAACAACAACAACAACTGATGACGAGAAAGAAAGAAAGAAAGAATCCATGTTATTTATTTACAATCATCAAAACATGTAAAAAAGAAAAAAGTTGTTTGTTTTTTTGTAAATCAAGGTTTTTTCCTTCCATCCATCCATCCATCTAGCAAACAGAATCTATTAAGCTAAAGAATTAAAGTAAAAAGAAAAAAAGTTCATTGGATTCAAGGATGATGGTGGTGGAAAAGAAAAAATCTGGCAGTCATTATATGATGAGTGGGTGGTGTTAATAGTGGTGGTGGTAATATCCATTCACAAAATTGATTTTTTTTTTTTCGTTTGTTTTTCAAGATCGTTTTTTAGAGTTTCCGTAATTGAAAACTATTTATTTTTTGGTAGTAGCGGCTGTGGATGTAAACTGTTGGACGCAAGCCTAGTTTTAAATTTGCAACTGGTGTTATGATGCAGTGGTGATGTGATGATTACACATCATTGATGATCGGATTGCCTTATAACAGATTCGGATGATGAAAATGAATGAAATTTTTCCATTCATTCTCGAATCTTTTTGTTTGCAACAAAAAAACGAAGAAGATAATTAAAGAAGAATTTCATTTTTGAGAAACAAAACACACACACACATTTTTCCTTCGAAAATATTTCGAAAGTAATGAGTCTTTACAATCATAATCATCATCATTATTATTTCATTACAATGCTGAAAAGCAAAGCGATGATAATAAATGATGATGAGGATTCTGTCATTCGTTTTGTTTCTCATAATGTTTGTTATTGCTCGATGTTTGTTTGTAAATTTTATCTCCTTCTCTCTCTCTCTTTTTATGACTTATGTTTTGAAAATGAAAAAAGAAGAAGAAGATCATATCGTTTGCCAAGAATATAAAATGAAAATGTTGAAAAAGTTTGACAAAATCTTTTCCATTCTCCCTAATCTAATTCAATCTAATCTCTCTCTCTCTCTCTCTCGCACACTGTATGACTGTTGAAAAGCTAGTTTTTTTAAAAAGACAAAAAACGAAAAATTTCTTTCCGTCAGGATTTGTGAATATCAATATATTTTATTCGCTCTGTGTTGCATTGGCAATGGAAAAATTGAATTTCCATTGAAAACCTTGAAATTCAACCCAAACACACTAAACACGCTAAACATTCTTTCACATAATGTGTTTAGTGGAGAATTTGTTAGAAAATTCTGTTTTTTTGTTTTGTTTTGTTTTGTGTGTGGAAAAAAGATTAATACAAATCATCAAACACACACACAATTCATTCAAATAATGATTGTTTATGTAGGGAAACAAAGAGAGAGAGAGAGAGAGAGAGAGAGAGAGAGAGAGAGAGAGAATTTTTTGGCTTGATGAAATCTTTCGTTTTGTTTCGTTTTGTTCTTTGTTTTATTCGTTAAAAAAAAAGACACAAGACGTATGTGTGTGTTTGACATGTTTAATTAAATCTTCCGGTTTTTTTTCTTGTTGCTTTGATTTGATGAGGAGAAAAAAAAATTCCAATCCTAAACATCGATCGATCGATCGATCGATTGATTGATGACAATCATTATAAACAACCAAACAAGCAAACAAACAAGCAAACAAATCATAACCATAAAAATGATGGCAAAGAATCTGCAGAATTATTTTTCGGGATTTTGTTTTTGTTTGCATCAATAAAAGATGTTTATTGCATGATGATGATGATGCATGTGACATTTTTTTGTTTTGTTTGTTTGCTTCAATGTCATCATCATCATCATCATCATATTGTAAACAGGATTAATTGATGCGGCTGCTGTTGCTTTTCATTTTCAATTCAATTCAAAAATTGAACCGATTTGATTTTTATTTAAAAATTTCTCTTTTAACGACGAGAAGATGGCGCCACATAAGTATTGATTATGAAATTTTCTTTCCTTCCAAATGGATTATGATTGATTGATTTTTCTAAAAATCAATTTGAACAAAATCGCGATTCAGTTTTGATGAAAAGAGAATATGATGACAGATGCCCCAATCACACACATAGTATGTGTGATGTGATGTGATCTGATATGATGATTTAAAACTTCGTTTTCTTTAATTATTTTAATCATCTCTCTCTCTCTCTCTCTCTCTCTCTCTTGATGGTGGTTATTAATTATTATTTTTCGTTTTAGTGACTTGCTATAGTCTGACCGCACTGTCAATCGATTTATCATATTTCCAATGAAACAAACATACATATCAAATATCTTCTCTCTTTACTATGTTTGACACTTTTTTTTCGTTTGGATTCGCGAATCCTTCTTTCTGCAAATCCAAAAAATCTTTCAAATCATTCAAAAACTTTGAATTTTACTGATGATTTTCGAAATCATCATCATCATCAACATAATCGTTATTAAGATATGACCTAGCTCATCTAAACGAAATGATTTTTTTCTCTGACTTTTTGTAAACAAAAACGAAGAAAAAAGAAAAATGTAACATTCGAATCCAAAGATGTCAACAACAACGACAGAGAAAGAGAGAAAAAGAAATCAAAGAGAAAATACATTAGCAATTCAAATCAAACTTTACATTCCAAAATGATCAAACATTGATGTTACCTGCTTAGTATCAATTTGTTTGTTTGCTGTTTGTTTTTTATTCATTTTTAGCTACCCAAAACGAAAGAAAAAATGACATAATTCATGTTGACTGTGTGAGTGTAAATAGCCGAAAATAGCATCAGTTATTTTTTTCTGATAAAGAAAAAAAAATGAAAGTTTTTTTGATTTTCACTTTCGAAAAAAAAATTTCTATTTTTGCCATTGAACCAAAAATGGCTTGAAAAAAAAAGATTTGATCCTGATGATCCTCATTCGATGATGCAGATCTGCATATATGGCAAAGTATCGATATGCCAGGTGTTTCAGATTAATTAATTAATTATGAGAAAACAGGATCATAAGGTTCATAAATAAACGTATTCTGCGGGTAATCTTCTTGACACATTGTTCAATTCAAAATCGATAACGAAAACAAAAAAAAATGTTGTCTGCAATTTCATGTTTGGTTTCAGGCATGTTTTCAACGAGTTTTGATGATAATGATGATTACGATTATAATTCAAGTAATGGTTATCCAGAAAAAAATGTAATGTAAAGCTATGGATTAATTTTTTTTTATTCTAATGGACGCACACACCTGTTGTGTGTGTGTGTTTACCTGTGTGTCTACCTGTCAATTGATTAATGTGTTTTTTTTTCTTTTTTAAAAAAATTATAAATTTTTTTAAATAAGAAAAAATTCACAAAGATTAGATTTGTTTTCCGGTGATTTATTGATGGATTGATTCATTGAAAATATAGACTTGATACTTTTACCAAAACGAAAATGAATGAATGAATAATATGTTTCATAATAATTTACAAAAAGACAAGTGTTGTATATACACATCAATTCATTTCAATTTCAATTTATTCATCAAAAAAAAACTCAGGGAAAAAAACTGTTATTTTTCCTGTTCAAAATAAAAAAAAAGAAGTCAAGATAATCATATAGTCGAAAGACATTAATGAAACAGCAAACAAACTACACTATGGAACAAAAAGCAAGAGAAACTAGTCGGACAAACCAATAGGTAGACAAAAACAAATAGCCAAAAACTAAAACAAAACGATGCTTTTCCCATTTTAGTTAGTGCGAATCTTTTTTCCCCCCCATTTTCAAATGGTTCCAGGACCATACACATAAACGGTCATCCAGGTTGATGATGATGGTTGGTGAGAAAATCTCAACAATCATCAAAACGAAATATATTTGAGAAAAGCGAAAAAAAAAGATCGCTTTAGAAAGATTTAACACGGGTTTATTTCATATGGAAAAAAACGTTTTTTAAGTGTATTTTTTCGGATTTTAATTTCCGATCTATAAAAATGGACAAAAAGCAAGCAAGAAAAACTGCTGACCATCATCTGTTTGTTTGTTTGTTTGTTCATGTCTTTTGGATTAGATAACCTGCTGTTGTTGTTGTTGTTGTTGATGCTTGAAATGGTCATTTTCAGCAAAAACTTTCTCTTTTTCTCTCACATCACATCGATTATGGCGACGAATAAAAATCCCGGCCAGAAAAAAAAACAAGTTCCTATCTGGACGATCTTGTTGCTGTTGTTGATGATGATTTTTATTATTGATCAATCAATAAAGATAAAAACTAGCGGCAATAACTACTACGAGAAACTTTCCGAGAAATAAAAAACAGTGGGTGTGTTTTTGATCCATTTTTTTTCTCTCAATATTTCTTTTCATTACATTTTTTTTTTCGAAACAAGCAAAATTATCTTTGATCAATTTTTTCTTGATTGTTTCTCTCTCTCTCTCTCTCTCTCTCTCTCTCTCTCTCTCTCTCTCTCTCTGTTCTGATTTGACTTTCTCTTTCATCTTTTTTGATTTGAATTGATTTTTCATCAAAAAAAAAAAAAAAAATTTGGAATCCTGTTTTTTTCTGTTTCAAAAAAATGATGCTGTTGTTGATGAAAATCAATTCTTTCATCATTCCAATCGATCGATCAATCAATGGGAATATTTCTCAATTGAAAATCTCTTTTGATTTTGAAAATCCAATCTGCTGCTGCAAAAAAAAAGTGATAATTAAAATGATTTTTTTTTGTTGTTTATGAATCTTGTTTCATCAGTGATGAAGAAGAAGTTTATTTGATAAAGAGAGATATTTGAGAGTGAGATGAGAGAGAGGCAAAATAAGTGCATTTTATCCCCTGTACGTGTTTTTTTCTTCTTCTTGATTTTCATTCATTCATTCATTATTTCTCACCTGTACACACATTACCTGTAAATGAAAAATGAAAGTGACCAAATAACATATATGCTGTGTGGTACATGTATTCCTTTTTTTTCAAATGATACCATCTTCATTCAATAATAATCATGATGATAGCCTTTACCACACAGACAACATGATGATGATGATCCAAAACTGTTCATATATTTGATGATCATTATCTTCTACCGCCAGCTATTTCAATTTTTTCAATTTTAATTTTCAATTTCCAAATAGAAGCATTTCACGATTGATACATATATAAAATATTGATTCGTTTGTTTTGTATTTTATCTGTGTGTTTCGATTCCATTCGACCATCAAATCATCATTGAAAAAACGACATCAGCGAAGGATAATATCAAAGTGATTCTGTGTTTTGTGCATTTGCGTGTTTCTGTGTGTGTATAATACTGGTGATTAGTGATGAAATAATGGTTTGAATCCGGATCGCAAGGTTTTTTCTTGGTTGCTTTTTGCTTCGTGCTTGTGATTTTTATCAATCAACAAGTTTTTTTTTCATTGTGGTAAAGTTCATCAAATAAGTAATCTGTAAGTTTTTTGGTTTGTTTGTTTTTATTTCCATCTTTTGAAAAATTCATCACTTTTTATTTTTTCCGGGATCATTTCTTTTCATTCATTTGAAATTTGCTTGTTTTGTTTGTTTTGCTGAACAAAATGGCAAGATTATTATAATCATCATCATTTATGCTTTTTAACATCATCATAATCATTATCCTCAATCATCACAATAGTTTAATAGTTTTGCGAATGATGATTACGATGATCTCTATTATCTGTAACAACTCAAACAAACAATTTATCTATAGATACAGAAAAAAATTACCCGAAATTTTCCTCCAGATAATCGATCAATCGATCGATTGATTGATTATTGAAATATGATTAAAATTTTGGCCATCATTGAAATTTTCAATGAAAAAAATCACTTTTTTTCTTCCCCTCGTTACCACTATTTTAACTGATTTACTTAACCACCATAGATAGATAAACAATGTGAAATATAATCACACCGTGTGTGTGTGTGTCCTAAGGAGAAGTTGCCACTGCCCGCCAATGCAAGGGAAACACTAAGGCGGGAGGGCATCCGTGTGTGTGTGTGTGTGTTTAAATCGTGTATAATTTTTTTTTTTGCTGTTGTTTTGTTATTTTCGAAATGATAATTTGAATTAAGTAAAAAAGATTATTACATTTTTCTTCCAAATATCTCTCTCCTCCTAATAACAAAAAAGTGATTAATGATAATTAACGTTATAAAGAAAATAATGATTATCATCATCATATGGGTGGAGTATTTTCGTTTTCCCCTTTATAAAAATTTTATTAGATTTTTTACAAGCTTCGATTTTTTACAAGTTTCGATATTTTACATTCTTATAAATCGATTTTACAATGCATTTTGAATCAAGAATTCAAGTTTGTTGTTTTCTTGAAGTCATATTCTTTTATGACCATCCATCGAATCGAAATTTCCAAATCAGAAAGAAAAGATGATGATAATTTTTATGGAGAGAAAAAATGGGTGCATAATTTTTTTTCGTTTGTTTGTTATCAAAAAAAAAGCCAAAAATGACTCTAGTAGAAATGACAATGTAAAAATAGCCAAAAGTGATAATAATAATAATAATGATCAAGTAATTAACATTTAATAATCATTATTATTGAAGAATTTTCACAAAACAAACACACACACACACAGAGGGGAGAAATAGGGGAGAGATAGGGGGAGATGATAATTTTTCATTTTCATTTCCGTTCGCCTGTCATTCATAATTATCATCATATTTGAATATAAAAAACGTTATGGGTATTGTTTTTTTCCGTTGTTTTTTACTGTTTCTGTTTTCATCATTACTTTATTATGTTTATTATGTTTGTTGTTGTTTCAGCATCATTACTTCTTGTTGATTATGAATGTTTATGATGATTCCAACTGGATGGCCAATTTAAATTGATGATTTCGTAAAGTTTTTTTTTTTCGTAAAGTTTTTTCTTTTCTATCGAAATCGTTGATTTCGCTGTTGAAAATGACCATCATCATAATAATGTTAGTTTGTTTATCATTTTCTTCTTCTCATCCACTGGATTTGTTTCATTTGTTTTTCAGTTGTGAAAATTAAATGTACAACAAAATTTGATATTTGGATGCCGGTGTGTGTGTGTTTATTACACATGTAACAAAAATCGTAATTTACAAATCGCCAATGTTTTTTTTCCTTACTTTCTTACTTTCTTTTCGACAAATCACGATCGGAAACAAGAAAAAAATGAAAAATTCACACCGAACAGACAGGACATATTTTTTTTATCAATTGTTTTCATCGTTTGTTCGTAACGGTCGTCCACCATATATTAGATTTCCAATAGGTTTTTTTTTTTGCTTGTTGAAAAATCGATAAGACTGTGTGTGTGTGTGTGTGTGTGTCGAATGGGGATGCAAAAAAAAAAACAATGATAATAATTATTTTTAATGAATTCAATTTGACATCATCATCATTTCCATCATTTTCTTCTTCTGGGATTCAAGAAGAAGATGAAGAAGAAGAAGATGATGATGATAATGTCAGACATGAGTTGATGTTGATGATAATGATGAACTTATGATGCCGCATCCAAAATAAATTTTGCCCATCAATATACATCATGACATGATTATTTTTTATTGTACATGGATGATAATGATGATGATTGAGAAAAAAAAAATGAAGAACCTGTCTTTTTTTTTTATTAACACAATTGTCGTTGTCGTTGAACAAAAAAAAAAAAGATTTATTGATGATCATTGATGTTTGTCCTTTGAACTTCTTCTTCTTCTTCTTGATGATGAAACCTGATGTTCTTTGTTGTTGTAATGATCCAAAACGAATGAATGAATGAATTGATTGAGAGAATTGTGAATGATCGATTTGAAGTTCATCATCATCATAATGATGATTTTTAATGAAAATTAGTTTGATTTTTTTTTTACTTTCATTCATTTCTAATCGTTTTATTTTTTGCTTTTTTTTCCTTTTTCTTTCAAAATCCTTTCATCAGCACAGCAAAGCCCAGATTCCAATATTTGAAAATTTCATCCAGTTTTTTTACTTCTCGTTCAAGTATCTCATCCACACTACACATCAACATTTTCAACAACAACAACAATTTTAATGTGATAATTTTTTATTTTCTTCAACAAAAAACAAAAGTCTATTGATCAATCAATCAATCAATCAACACCTACCCACATGTACTTGTTATTATCATTTTTTTCAACAACAACAACAGCATCAACAACAACAACAAAATTATTATTCTTTTTATCACCTGTATGCCACCTGTAATGTTCAAGTGTGTCCATAACTAACGTCATTTTGAAATATCAAAAAGAAAAAAGGAAAAAGAAATCGGACACTGCCCCAAAACACAAAATACTGCCTGTCTTTTTTCACGATTGATTTGTTTTTTAAAAAAATTTTTCGTTAATCAAACAAAACAAAACATCCAATAATGATCATACGATTATTCATCTGTGCCATTTTGCAGGTAAGAATCTTGATATATATTTTTTTTTTCATCACCATCATTATTATTATCATCATCACAATCGATTGATCAATCAATCAATCAATCAGTCATATAGACACATAATGATCATTATTGATTTTTGTTTTTCCCTTTCATTTATTGATTTGATTCGATTTTCAATTTTCAATTGAAACGAAAACGGTCAGAACAAAAAAAACTAAAGTTTTGTTCGTCTTCAACGAACAAAAAGAGAAACACGATACCGTTAATCATTTTATCAAGATAAGGAAAACAAAAAAAAATTCATAAACATCATGACTATGATGAGAATTTTCTTCTTCTTTGAATACTGTGTTTGTGAATTTGGCCAACATTGTCATATTCAACATCTTTTCCCCATTTTTTCAAAATTGTTGTTGTTGTTGTCGTTCACGATAAATTATCAATGACAAAAAAATATTTTTCAAAAATTTTCATCTTTTTGTCGTTGACCAATTTGTTACGTTGTCTATGATTATGACAAATGTTGTTTTTTTTTTTTTTGATTAGATTAGTTTTGCTTCGAAAAAAAAACATTTCCTGTAATTTACAAACAAAAAAACAACCAATGTTTTTGAACAAAAATTATTATCCAATTTTCATTTTTTGTTACATTTTTTGGACAATTTTTTTTGACTTAAATTTCCAATTTTTCTTTGCTTCCTAATACAGAATTGAATGAGATTTTGATGATTTTTTCATCCCCGTTGATTATGATTATAATGATGATGATGAGGTCATTGATGATCTTAAATCCATTCGCTGACCACTATCATCTTGCACTGACCATTTTGAACTGATTTTTTTTTTTGCATTTTTTTAAACCATTCATTATCGATATCGTATAATATCCATTGATGATGATTACGATATGACAATAATTAAATTATTTTAATTTTTTAATGAAATTTAAATTTCATTTCAGAAATTTGAATTTTTTTTCTGAATCCAAATCACGAACGAACGAACGAACGAATCAATGAATGAATGAATGTTGTGTTTGGCCATTTTTTGATCTTATTGGATTGCTGTTGTTTTCTTTTGCAAATGAACTGACCTGTTGATTGGATTGGAAATGGATTTAAAGAGAGAAAAATCTTTTCGAAAGTTATTAAAATTAATTCATTCATTTTTCTTCTTCTTCGTCACTTCGGTGGTTGGGTCAACAA
The DNA here is from genome assembly GCF_027571235.1 of Dermatophagoides pteronyssinus. NCBI lineage: Eukaryota > Metazoa > Arthropoda > Arachnida > Sarcoptiformes > Pyroglyphidae > Dermatophagoides > Dermatophagoides pteronyssinus. The sequence goes on from NW_027461528.1 coordinate 321,198, forward strand.
ATATATCGTCGTTTGTTGACCTAGTTTTTTTTGTTGTTGTTGTTGTCCCTCTATGTCGAACGATATTGTCAATCCCGAATCACTCATTAAGGTAATCATTAGTCGATTTCTGGTTTGGCTTATAATTTGGTAACAGAATTTATGAATGATTGATCCCGAAACTTGGATTTAGATTGCGTGATGATAATTAAATCATCATCATCATCATAGTAATCATATAATAATGATTATTAACACTTTACTTTCTCCATTAACCAGCAACAATATTCAATAATCATCATTATCGACATGATTTTTTTTCCAAAGTTTGTCCAGTTTGCTTGAGTAAAAACTCGATTAAGTCAGTGAATGAATGAAAAAACCAGAAACTTGATTGAATTTTGGTTTTTTTCCCTATCATGACTATCATCATCATCATCATAATCTAAATCTGAATTCAATCTGATAATGATGATTACTTAACCGAAAATAGTTTCCGAATTGCAAAAATGAAAGGAAAAGTTTTCGCGTAAACGTAAGAAGAGTAAAGAAAACTAATTTCGATTAATAATCTCACTTTCTCTGCCCGGTGTATCCATGATGATGATCAGATTGGGAACCAAATTTATCCGAAAAAAATAATTTATTTACAACTTTTTTTTTCTATTAATAAAATGAATGAAAAGAGAGATGGACGATTCACAATTTTTGACAATCGATACTCGATGATGATGATAATAGACTCGATGAAAATTCACTTAGATTTCACTTTCTGCTTTATCATCATCATCCATTTATAATCGACGATAATTATTCATTAGTCACACACGCCTATCACTGATTCGATCACTTTCGCCAATTTCGCCTTGATTGTTAACGAATGGTTAAGCAAAAAAAAGAAAAGAAAAGGTGATTATTAATGATTTAGTTTCCTTCCGGTTTTTCTTTTTCCCATTCAATTCTTTTATCAATCTTTCGATGACAATCGGTTGGCCATCACCATCACCATCATTGAAAGATGGATTGAATTCCATTAATTTTCTCACACAAACAAGCAAAACTTTTCTTGTCGCATCCAATCAATCATCATCGTCAATTTGTTTCATCATCATCATCACAATCAATCTTCTCTCTCTCTCTCTCCCTCCATATGAATTCTTTGATTTATCAATTTCAAATTTCACAATCACATCACACAATCATTATCATCGCAATCTTTAATTGAAAAATTTCTTGTTTTGTTTTGTTTTTCGTTGTTGTTTCTCCAATGACAAACAAATCATAAAAAATTCAAAATTCAAAAAAAAAAAAAATCAAAATTTTCTTGTTTTGTTTTGAATTTTGTCAAAATTCAATTTAAAAATTCATTGCTTGTCACCTTGTAATTAGAATTTTATTGTTTTTTGTTTTGTTTTTGTTTTTAAACAAAACAAAACGTAGAAAAAAATCTTCTTTGATCGATCGATTGATAAATAAATCGATTGTATCGATAGTTGAGAACAATTATGAAATAATCATAATAATCATAATCACAATCAATCATAATCGGATTGACATCGATTTTTTTCATTTTTTCATGTTCAATCCGATTGTGTTGTTCAATTCCCTCGACAATACACAATGTATCCACTTATTTTGTTTTGTTGCACTTGAATCTTTTCTTTCTCTTTCTCCATTCAAAGGGAAAATTTGTTTTGGAAAACGACATAAGTGAAAGTGAAAACGAAAAACGATTTTCCGTTTTTCCGTGAATACACAGTGGCAGTCAAAAAAAAATCAATATTTTCAAAATGATGATAATCAAAAAACCTCTGTTTTTTTTTGCTCGAAATTTAAACGAAATTGATCGATTGATTTGTTGTTTGTTTGTTGTTTTTTTCAATCATATATCCAATTTCAAACGAGCAAAAAAACAATGATAAATCCAAATAGATTTGTCATCTATCCAGCTGATTTGCATATCCATCTTTCATCATCTTTCTTTGTTTTTTGAGAAAAAGAAAAACAATTTGGAAAAATCCATCAATGGATCACATATCGCGTGTGTGCATATCCATTTTTATGACGATAACGATGATGTTTCAATTACAAATTCAGTGAAATTTTTCTCCCCTTTTTTTCTTCCCACATTTTTTGTTTTTCCCCTCAACATCTTGACATCGAAATTCTCACACACACTGTGATTTAAAAAAAACTAACATCATTCTTGGGAAAAAGAAAAGGGAAAAAATAATTTTGTTTTGTTTTGTTGTTTTAATGAATCAAATTTCAATAATACAAGGTTATCGCAGCAATAATATCGCAATGTGTGAATGTTGTGTTTTCAATTAATCAAAACAAATCCTTTTCTTTCAATGTGTTTTGTTTTTGGCTGATTTTTTTTTGCTGAATTTAAAATTCAGCCAATCATCAATTCGGCCCTGTCAATTTGAATGTTTTTTCTTTTCTTTCAAAAAAATGACCTTTTTTTGAATTTCCCCCCATTTCTCTATCTCTCCATCAATTGGATTGATGTTTGATGTTTGGATTGATTGGATTGGATGATAACAAATTATCGCAAATTTGAAATAATAATAATTTTTTTGATGCAATTATGATGACCATCATCATCATCGAAATCGATTATTATCGGATATAATGTCATGATCAAATTTTGTTTTGTTGTTTTGTTGAGAAACGGAAAGCAATTTGAAGAAAAAAAACATTGCTGTTGTTGTTAATGATCTTTTTTTTCGTAAAATTCAAATGACAAAATAAAACAAAATATCCGAAAGGCAACATCGATTATATCGATTGTGAACATGATTAAGTAGTAAATAGACCAACAACTCTTTCTGATTTCCTTGATACAGAAATTATGATCGAATTACGAGTTCGAACGAATTGTTTGTTTCCCCCCTCCCCGATGAGATTTTGAACGAAATAATAATTTCTTTCCGATTGTTGTTGTTTTTTTCAAACAACAACAACAACAACTAGGCATTTAAGATGTTAATGATGATTGGATATGATCAAATCACCTTTGATCCATTTATCGTATTGCTCGAAACTTATTACTTTTTTTTGCTTCATTAAAATTTAAAATTTTAATGAAAAGAAAAGAAAAGCAAAAAATCAAACTTGTTTTTTAATTTTTTCTCGTGTGCAAATCTTTTCAAAGGAAAATTAAAAGGAAAAACCCAAGGTCTGTTTTTTATTAATTTTATTATCATGGATGTTTCGTTTTGTTTTGTTGCCAAGCGGCCCTTACACATGGATGGATGGAATGGAAATCAAGACGCCCAATCATCATCATCATCATAATCATGATGATCTCTGATGTTTTGTGTGTTCAATCTTAATGATTGTAATCATCAAATGAAAATGTGTTTCAATTGCCTTCATGTTTATAATGAGATTATCAGATTTTTACCTTGAAAATTTCATTCATTTTTTTATTATTTTGTTCGTCTGTCCAATCAAATACATCTTATCAATAAGTGCAATCATCATTACCATCATCAAAGAAGAGAAAAAAAATTATTTTTCATTTTTTTAAAAAATTGAAAGTAAAACATTCAAACTGTTAACTAAAAGATGGCCAATTTCTTCACATAATTCAGATGATGATCATAATAATAATAATTATTCGTACACAATCGATTGTCAGATGTTGATAATATCGATAATGTTCTCCATCACTGTTGTTCATTATGGCCGACACTTTTTTGTTTGCGAAAGGTGGACCGACTGTTTTGATCATTATTTTATCAGATTTTTTTCTTCGTGATGACGATGATTGATTGATTGATTGATTGATGAGATTATTATCTCATCCCACCATAAATGATGACATGGTTTCATTTTGTTTTGATTCGAAATCCAATTACGAGAATGTGCGGTAACAAGGAAAAAGAAGGGATTTTCAAAGATTACCTGTGTGTGTGTGTGGCAAAACAAGAACACCCTGTAAACAATCGATAGTTTCTCTCTTCTTTCTTCAATCTCCATCCAAAATCATCATTATGCCAATTAGCATTTAGAGCATGGCCAAAATCAATCAACCAACCAACCAACCAAATGATGATCATTATCACACCTTTCTTTTCTTTTTGTTTATTCAATTAAGGTTAAAATAGAACTAATTAATTAATAGCTGCTTTCGTGATTTAGTGGTTGGGTATTTTATTATTCAAAATGAAATGATTTTCAATGACTGTTTCCACACAGAAATGGATCACACAGTCAGCCAGCACACACACAGCAAGTCGCCATCATTGAATTTGGATTATGGAAAAAAAGAAGAGAGAAACCAAGAACAAGAGAAAAACCTTGAAACAAATCAAATTCATCGATCGAGAATCCAGAACAACAAAAAAAAATCATTTCATTTTCATCATTTTCACACGAAATTGCCTTTGGCAAATCGTTTTTTTTATCATCATTGATCAATTCATCTGGTTGATGTCAAAAAAAACAGAATAATTTTGTCAAAACTTTTACTCCAAAAAAAACAAAAATGATAATTTAATGGTAACATTCGTTTGTTTGTTTGTTTGCGTGTGTGTTTGTTCCTTCTAATAAACATGTTTAGAATTTATAATAATCTGTTGTCGATTTGTTCAAGATTTTCATTCGTAATCCATTCCATTGCAATATTTTGGCAAAAAAACATTGAATTTTTTTTCTGGAAATTTGCCGCAAGCATCTGCACGACAAGCGAACGGATTTCGTTTGTTTTGCTTTTGTTTTTGTTATTATCATTGTTCGGGGACAAGTTGGCCACTCCTTTTTCATATTTTTTTTTTTTTGATTGATCGATGATTGATTGATTGATTGATTTTATTACATGTTTTTTTTTAAAAAATGTACCTTGTTTAAAACATTTTTCTAATTCTTCTTTTGTTTTTTTTGTTTTGTTTGATTTTCAAATTTAACAGTTTAGCATAATTGGCCTAACATTTGGTGTTGTACCACAGATACAACGATTAAATGTACAATGTGATCGTAATGGTATGAAAGTAATGGTTGAATTCGATAATCAATTCAATGGTATTATATTTTCAAAAGGACATTTTAGTGATCCAAATTGTCGGTAAGTTTCTTTTATTTTTCCATCTTTTTCGCTATTTATCTTTTTCCTGCATTCAAAAACTGACTGACTGACTGACTAATCATTACTTACTTACTTTATTGAACTAAACACACACACACAGCATTTCTGTTTAAACATCTCTTTTTTTCGCATTTTTGGTCACTTGATCTACTTACTTTACTAATATGTTTTAATACTAAACGCACAGCGTGTTAACTAAACTAAACTAAAACCGTACAGTTATGAAACGAATGGCAGGTTGGTGTTACGGAATTGAATGAATTGAATGAATGAATGAATGTATCTCACACACACACACACGAATCATGTAATAATATCCAGTAAGCTAAACTAAACTAAAAAAAAATCGACTAAAATCCAAACATCAAAATGCTAAAATGAAAAATCTAAAAAAAAACTAAAAAAAATATCTAAAAAGAATTACTAAAATACTGAGAGAAAGAATAGGTGAAAATTTTCCTTTTTAAAAAACCAAAAAAAACTTCTATAGATGCTTATGTTTGATTGTTTCTATCTTTTTTCTTCTTATTCTTCTTTCGATCATGGCCTGAATCGGATGCATAAAAATATTTCTGGCTGAAAAAAAAACTCTTTTTTTCCGATTGAAATTAACCCTTCGCCATTTTCAATCAAATGAAAATCAAAAATGACTGAACTAATTAACTAAAATCAAATCAAACAAAAAAAAACAGTTATGTAAATCCATCTGGCGGAAGAAATGTTTATGAATTTTTTGTATCATCATCATCATGTGGTACAATGTCAAATGAATTGATTGCAACAACTAAAGGTGGTGGTAATGGTAATGGTGGAAAAGTACCAGAAGGTTTTAAAAATGTAATCATTATACAAAATGATCCAGATTATCAAGAAGTATGGGATTCAGCAAGAAGATTAAGTTGTGATTGGGTACAACGTTTAGAAAAAACAATAACATTTTCACCATTTGGTGTTGATATGTTAGGTGTAAAAGAATTACGTTTCCCCGGTGATACAGTTGATTGTTGGATGGATATACAACGTGGTCATGGACCATTTGCACCAACCATTGGTGGTGTTGTACCGATTGGTGAAAAATTAACCGTTGTTATTTATGTTCGTGATTCGGATAAATCATTTGATGTTCATGTAAAAGATTGTTATGCATATGATCAACCGGATTATCGTAATCCAAATGCACATGCAATTAAGCTAACTGATGAACAAGGTTGTCCATTAAAAGAAAAATTGGTTCAAGGTTTTTTCCGTACACGTGATGTACGTAATTCTGGTGCAACAATTATTGCTTATGGTATTATAAATGCATTTAAATTTCCGGAAAAAATGGATGTATTTCTTGCCTGTAATGTTGAAGTTTGTAAAGGTGGTTGTATGGAAAATGTTTGTCAACCGGTTGTTGAAATTGCTGGCCAAGATTCAGTTGCAGCTGCTGCTGCTGCAGCTGCTGATGCAAATGCAGGTACCGAACTAACAACAACAACAAGTTCAACGGATGATGATGATGAAACGTCAAGTACGGAAGCACCAGCCGCTGATGATGATAATGAAGATGAAGGAGGAGATAAGGATGATGAGGAAGAGAAAAAAGAAGAAGATAAACCTTCAGACGACGATGAGGAAAGCAGTACTACTTCCTCTGATGATACAGATAAAACCGATACGGATGAAGAAGAAATTGGTGGTGATAGTGAAAATGGTAAAGATACGGATGAAGATAGTTCTGCTAGTAGTGGTGATGATGAAGAAGCAAGTACTTCCGATTCATCATCCGATGATAATAGTGATGATGATAAATCAGAAGATTCCGGTTCATCAAGTGAATCAGAATCGAATGGTACTGATGAAGAATCTACTAGTAGTACCACTAGTACTGATGATGATGAAGAAGATACTACTACCGGTGGTGGTGGAGATGATGATGAAGAGAAAAAAGAAGAAACCACTTCCGATAGTGGAGATGTAGATGAAGAAGCAGAAGAAGAAAAAAGTGAAGATAGTAATGGTAATGGTGGTAGTTCGAATGAAGATGAAGAATCCAATGGTGAAGAAACTAAAGCCGCTGATGATACGGATGCAGAAGAATCAACCGATAATGATGAAGAAAAAACTGAAGATAATAATAATGATGAAGAAGAAGAAACATCGACGACCGATTCAAATGGTTCATCATCATCGGATGTTGTTGCGGGTAAAAAAGGTGGCAGCACCGGTACCGATGAACAAACTAAAGAAGGTGATGAAGCTGAAATTACAAATGGTGATGATAATGAAGATGAAGAAAGTGAAGAAGAACGAAAAAAACGTAGAATATCAACATCGCTTAAATTAAAAGCTAAAAGTAAGTTACGCTTTTGTATGAAATTCTTTTGATTTGATTTCTAATCTCTTTTTTGCTTCTTTTTTGTCAAACAGAATCAACAAAAGTATTGAAACAAGGTAAAAAAGGAAAAAAATTAGCTAAATCAGTAACATCAGCTGCTGCTGTGGCTTCTAAGCCGGTTGTTGCTAAAAAACCAAAAGCCAAAGCTTCCGCATCAAAATTAGTACGAAAATCGATACAGAAAAAAACATCGCAACCATTACGAAAACAGCCAGCGAAAAAAATTTTAAAACGAAAATCCTCCAACACCACCACCACTAATGGTAAAAAACCAGCAAGATTGATTCGAAAACCGGCACGAAAATCTAAATCATCTTCACGATTAGTAAGAAAAGCTAAAACCACTAGCCAAAAAGTTGGTAAAGTTTCTCGACCTATTTTGAATAAAAGAAAAAAATCCGGTCAATTAAAAGTGAAAAAATCATCGACGACAAGAAGAAGCAATAACCGAACTAGTAAAGTACGTCGTCCATCATCGACATCAGCTAAATTAATTCGACCAATGCGTCATATTCAGCGATCATCATCATCGGAATCGGAATTTTTATATCCATCATCACCAACCGCAATACCAATTGAATTACAACGATTATCCGCTACAATGCAACAGAATCCAAACGCTGGTATTGTTAATGATGGACGTCATATTCGTACACGTCGATCAATTCAATTGAATGATACAAATTTAATGAATGTTACATTTGCACCAATGATGCATTCAGTACAGATTATATCACCGATTGAAGATTTTGATGAAAAAGAATTGAATGCATGGGAAAAAATGATGCAACTGGAAGGTAGTGTTGAATCAGTTGATGATTCGGATGATGATGATCGTATTCCATCATTTACAATTGCAACAACATCGATTACAAGCAATAAACGATTATTATCATTGAATTCTGGTCATCATCATCATTCATATTGTTTTTCACGTATACATTTAATTACAGCATCTATAATGTTATCATCAATAACCGTTATATTGTCAATGATATTATATATGATTGGTTCATATATTTATCAACGACAACAACACCAGCAACAATTTCTTAAACAACAAAATTCGGTAACCAAGGAAAAAATTTCCTATTTTTCCTATGCTTAAAAATGACTGACTGAATACCTGGAAAACAAATATACCTGTAAAATTCTTTTCTTTTCTGTCCAAAATTCAAAATTCCAAAAAAAAATGCAAACATTTTTCCCTTCTCCTTTCTTACTTTCTCAACAAAAACAACATTCAAATCGCAAACAATATTTGTGCTCGAATGAGCGTTAGTCAATTTTCTGTTTCTTCTTTTTCTTCAAAATTAGTTTTTTTTTCATTTAGATTTTATTTTCGGTAGCGGCCAATTCGATCAATTTTTGGTTATTTTTATTTTGGCAATTCTTCTTTTCAAAGATTCAGTTTCTTTTTCTCTTTCTTTTTTTTGAATTCTTCAACGAAAAATAAATAAAAAATAAAATTTTTTTTACAAAAAATAAAAATAAAAATTCTAAAATTTATAAATTAAAAATTTTTTTAAAAATTGAAAAATTACAAAATTTTTTACTAACCAAAAAAATATTTTTTTTCTCTCTCATCCACCATCCATCCATCCATCCACCCCCCAATTTTAATCCAATAACTACCTCCAATTTTCCCCCTAAAACCCCTCTTCATCGATTTTACTAAAATTTCTAAACATTCACCCAACCCTGTTGCCTTGCTTTGCTTATTTTCACTTTTAAATAATTTTATAACCTTCATAAAACTTGCGAAATAAAAAAATCCTAACTTTTTCTTCAACCAAAAAAAAAAAAAAAAAAAAATTTGTAATCTAATCCCAATGAAACACCACTACCCCCATTCAACAAAAAATTGACCCCTTTATGTGTATTTTGGTGTACCAACCTCTTCTGTTGCTGTTTCTTCTTTTTGTTTTTCAATTGCGTAATCTTCTCTCTGACCCAAAATTTTTGTTTGTTTGTTAATGCGTTGTTGAAAACAACGCATCAAAAACCCCCCACCAAAAAAATATCCATGTCGACCAACTTTTTGTTATTGAACACTTTTGGTCAGCTATATCAAACCAAACACAAGTTCACAATCATTAGAATTTCAAATACCGGTTGATCAATGTGGTACAAATACATTAGATATTGAATCAGAAAATGGTGAACCAGCAAAACGTGGTTTTGAAAATATTGTCGTTTTCCAGAATGATCCAATATATCAAGAACAATGGGATCATGCACGTATGATGGTTTGTAGATATTCAATGGATGATGATTTTGATTCAAAAGATAAACGAGTTATATTTAAACCAATCGTAATTGATATGTTGGATGTTGTAAGCGTAAGTTGTTTGTTTGTTTACTTTGAATGTTTCTAGTACGGAAAAATGTATGAAAAATCCTCATTTGGTTTTTTTGACCGTTTTTTTGACAGATTCCAATCGAAGATGAAGATGGTACACAATCAAGGGTTGATTGTTGGATGGAAATTACTAAAGGTCGTTTTCCACATACAACAGATATTGATGGTGCTGTTAAAGTTGGTTCACCACTTACATTAGCTATTTTTGTTAAAGATCCACGTAAACGTACTGATATTCGTGTTAAAGATTGTTATGGTAAATTTCGGAAAGATTTCTTTCGGAAAGATTCTCTTTTTTTAATTAAACCAAATTAACCAACTTTTTTTCTGTTGTTGAATTCGCTGCAGCATATGATGATCCAAAAATAGCCGAAAGTAATGGACCAGCATTATTACAATTAACCGATTTTGATGGTTGTCCAAATCGACCAAAATTAATTGAAATTTGGAAACGAACACAGGATACTGGTGATACTGGTGCAACAATTATTGCTTACACTACGGTTACGGTATGTTTTTTGCGTTTTCAATTCAAATTAAAATTGAATTTTTTTACATTGAAAAAAAACCAATAGGCATTTAAATTTCCTGATCGACCTGACCTACAACTTACCTGTAATATTGAATTATGTCGTGAAAAATGTTCATCGCGATGTTCATCTGAAATGCCTGATCCAACAAGTGTTGGTGCATGGACAAGAACAACAGTGGATGATGGTTCTACAAGCGGTGATACCGGTACTGCTGCTGGTGATACGACCAAAGATGATGCGGAAGAATCAACAACCGATGAAGATGCTAAAGATGATAAGGCCGCTGAAAGTGAAGATGAAGAAAAAGATGAAGAAGAATCCACGGATACTGCTGCTGATGGTGATGGTGATGATGAATCATCCAAAATGACTGCATCGGAAGAAACAAAACCAGCCGAAGAAGAATCGGAAAAAGCTGCTACTGATGAAGAAGAAGAATCAACTGCAGAAGATGAAAGTGGTGGTGAAGAAACTGCTGCTGCCGATGAAGAAACAACTGAAGATTCGGATAGTGAAAAATCTGCTGAAACAGCAACCGCTGAAGAAAGTAGCGGTGGTGATGAAGAAACTACGGCTGAAGATGATGATGCTAGTGAAACTACTGCTGATAAAGAAGCCGAAACATCTGGTGAAGAAGAAGCTACTGCTGCTGATGATGATGCTGATAATGAAACCGCTGATGTTGGTGAAGATGAAAATAAATCTGAACAGGAAAAAGAACCAACAGGTATGGCCGGTAGTGAAGATGGTGAAGAATCTGCTGATACTACAGCAGCATCCGGTGAAAATGAAAGTGAAAATGAAACGGCTGCTGATGATGAAGAAGCAGCGGAAGAAGCGGAACAAGATGAAGAAGCAGAAGCAGAAGATGAAAAGAAAAAAGCCAGATTACAGGTAGCGCCAAAAATAACCGTAGCTAAAAAAGTTTCCGCTGCTAAATCAACGAATAAATCAAAATCAAAATCTGCTTCGAAAGCTAAACCAACAACAATAACAACAACGACGACGACTACAACAACAACAACAGCCGCACCAGTTAAATTACGTAAATCATCGAAAAAACCAAAAGAAGCATCACGTCAACGGAACAAAACATCGAATACGCCAACTACACGTCGTGCACAAATGATGGATACATCGGAAAATGCTGTAGATGAAATACGATCTGCATCCGCTAAATTGCAACAACAAAAACAACCAGCGGCCGCATCCAAAAATCGTAACAAAAAACAAAGTAAAGCAACACAATTAAAAGATGTATTGCCGCAAACGCAATCATTGATGGCCAATCATATGTCGACGACAACATTGCGTCCATTGAAAGTAATGATGGATTCATCATCATCAAGCGGCAAACAAAAATCTGCTTCGAAAGCGGCAAAAAAATCTAAATCAACTAAATCAACAACAACAACTACAACGACGACAACAACAACTTTACCACCAAAACCAATGAAAAGAATGGCTAAACAAAAATCATCAAATCAAAAAAATAATGGTTCAAAATCGGCTAATCTTCGACGTAATACACGTCATAATTCGGCCGAACAACAACAAATTGATGAATTGAATAATCAAAATCAATCATTGAATAATAATGGTGGTGGATCTATTATAAATCCACGGCAATTATCACCATATTATATGGGTATTGTTGATGATACACCATATGAAATGGATGCATTACGATCATTCTATGCATATTCAAATTTTCAACCACAACGTATACAACGTAGAACTAGACGTAGAATACGTTCAGTTGATCCAATAAAATGGTCTCATAATAATGATAATGATAATCATCAGCAAAAAGGTGCCACAATATCATTGGGTGCACGTGTAATTTCCGGTTTGGAGATAACTATGTGATCAAACAAATTCAAACAAAACATTGCCATTAACACGCACACACACAGAGCAGGAGAGAGATAGATTTCTTTCCTTTTTTTCCATTAGTCTTATCACAGTAAAAGCGAATCCAATCATCAAACAAACGAAAAAAGTCAATTTGGAATCAAAAAAACAATCGATTGGAATTCATGTAGTTTTTTTCCCCTTCATAGAGAGATTTAGATAATCGATACAATCGATAGTTTGTTTTTTTTGCCACACAGGTATCGATGTAATTATAATGTAGAATTTTTTTTTCTTTATTTGTCGAAATAATGGCCATATTTTTCCCTTGATTTTCCCTGATTAATTATATCATCACTTCGTATATTCGTGCAACCAAAACAATCTGAATGATGAGATGTTTGCCTGTAATTTCGTTGTAATTTTCTTCTTTTTTGTTAATTTTTTAATTATAAATTTGGCTGGAAATTTTTGTTGTAATTTTTTATAATTTTTTTTATTATTGTTATTTTTTTTGGTCGTTTATAATCTTGTTTTGTTATAGAATAATCCAATAATGTATTAATGTTTATTTAATAAACTTTGAAACAAAAAAAAATTATTCATTTAGTTATCATTGAATGAACGCACTCTAGCGGTCAAAATTCAAATATTGGTCAAGTTCAATATTGGTTTTAATGTTTTGCTTGTAAAACACACGTGCATCATTTTTTTTTTTTTTTTTTTTTGAAAAAATCGTGAGCAAAACAATCAATCAATCAATCAAGCAAGAAAATGTCTTGGATCATTCATATGGATCAATCGTATCGTCATCCGTATTGTCGTCGTCCGTATGAAACAATATTTGATTCTGAACAAAATTTTTTTGATGGTAAATGTTGTCATCAACATGCTGTTTCATCTTCATCATCATCACCAGCAACATCGAAATTAAATCTAACACTATTGGCGGATAAATTTGTTGGAAAAATTGTTGAAAAACTATCGATTTTAGATCTAACCAGACGTGATTACTGTAAACAGAAAAATCAAGATGGAAAAGAATCATTATCGTTGAAGAATAATAAACGAAAAATCTGTGAAGATGATGATGAAGCGTTTTGGCCATTCATCAAACTAATCATATTTTTCATATTAACAATCCTTTTCTATTATCTAATGTTTAGTATTGATCAACGTCATCGTCATTTATCATCATTGCAGAATGGATCAATGTTTAATGGTCAAGCATATCATACGAATGGTACAAATTATTTCTTTTTGAATCGTTCAATGATTTCCATTGAAAAAACTATCGACAATAAATCCAACAGTATTGCTATCGGTAATTATTTGAGATTACCGATCGCTAATCAACTACGTTCATCGATCGATAATCAATCATCATCATCAACAACAGATGACAAAATGATGGACGATAAACAATTTATTCAATATTTATTCAATAATATTCAAATGTGGATCGATTAATTCGGTTTTTTTTTTAAATTATTTCTCGACTGATAACATTTTTTTGTTTGTTTTAAAAATTAAATTAAAAATAAAATAAAATACAAATAAAACTTCTTTTTTGTTGGGATTTTTTAAAATTACAAGCGACCATAATCTAAAAACAAAATTTTAAGCTTTCTTGGGTTTGAAAATTTGTTTGTTTTTTTTTCTGTAAACGAATAAAATGAAAATATATATCACATGTTGATTAAATTATGCTAATGATGATTGCTGCTGGATGATCGATGAATGTAATCTCTGGACATAACACCTGGACGTAACTTGGACGCAACCTGGACGTAGTTTTCAATAAATAAATAAATAAATATAGTGTCTATTTAATCACAATTTAATTGACAAAATGATGATGATTGGATGACATTGATGTGAGTGAATGATATTTTGAAACTAAAATACGAATGAATGGATCAAAATTGAATATTATGGGATGATGATGATGAAAATGGTGATGATGGTGGTGGTGGTGGTAGTGGCGCGATTCTTTCCATTAGCGAACTAAGAGGTAGAATGTATTTTTGTAGAATAATGTTTTCTCTGGTCAGATTCTTGGTGTTTGATTGGTTTCAGATTTCGTGAATGATAATTGTAATGATGATGGCTGTCCTAATTCAATAACCGGATATTGTACATCGAATGAAGGATTATCAAATGAATTTTGTTGCTGTAATGGTTTTATATTGGATGATGATGATGATTGTTTATTATTATCATTTACAATATTTATTGGATCGGATAATGTTTGTTTTAATTTTGGACGTAATTTTATTGGTAATAAAGTAATATTTCCATTCGTTTGAATCTTATTATTGTCATCCGTATTATTATTGGTCATTGACGCAGTTTGTTGCGGTAAATCACCATTTAGCAATAATGGTGGATTAGCTTCCAATATTGATGATGACTGTTGTTGTTGTGATTGTTGTTGTTGTTCGGCGGCCATTGCTAAACGTGATGATTTCCTTCGTTGTAATTTTTCAATATTTTTATGTGTTGGTCCCCAATTCTCGGATGGTTGCATTAATAAATTGATTTTCTTTTGGAAAAAAATGATGATGAGAAAAAATTGATTGATTTTTGATCGATTCAAAAGGTAAAACAAAACAACTTACCTGTGCTATAGATTTATTTTGACCACCATCATATGAAAAATAAGTATGTAACATTGTTATAATGATTATGATTGTTGGAATGAATGCCAATATCCAACCAAATATATTTGACCATTCAGGATAGATATAATCACCACTTTTAGGTGGTTCATGTTTAATCCAATTGAATATTAATAGAAACTGAAAAATTGAAATTTGGTTAAGAAAATTGAAAAAAGAAGGAAGAAAAGTGAGATGAAATACCTACCATCAATATGGATGGTGTTATATATTTCCACATAATCGACCATAATTGTTTCCAACGTTTAGTACGATGACCAATCATTTTTTCAATATCACGTATAAATCTTTCTGTACCATAATACCAAGCAATCAATAAACATTCAGTAATGGCAATAATTAATACGGAAAAATTTGCTGCATAATGATCAAATAAACCAAGCCATAATACACCGCTTTGTGTTGTGAATATAATACCACCAGCATAACCAACTGTAGATACTAATAAAAGAATAATAATTTTATGATCACGTAATGATGGAAAACGATCCAATACAGCTGTTTGTACGGTTTCAAGCAATGCAAATTGTGAATCCAAACCCAATGTTATAAGCATAAAAAAGAATAAAAATGACCAAAATGGTGATACTGGTAAACGGGCAACTACTTCGGGATAAACCATAAATGCCAGGCCAACACCTTGATCAACAACTTCATCAATAGCAACATCCATTTCATGTGCAAGATAACCAATAATTGAAAATACAACAAAACCACTGAATATACTTGTACCAGCATTTGCAAACAATACCAGAATTGAATCACGATAACAATTATTTGTGAATTTATTATATGATGCAAGTGTTATTAGTCCACCCCATGCAGGTGAAAGTGCAAAAAATACCTGTACGGCTGCATCACCCCAAACCTTAATCAATGTTGAAATATATGATATATAATGTGGTTGATTATTGCGCATTTTACAAATATCAAAAAGTTACTTACATGAGCTGCAAATAAACGACTGAAATCCGGTTTAACATAGAATGCAATACCTTTCATTGCACCGGGTAATGTAATACCACGTATAAATAATATAACTAATACTAAATATGGAAATAATGCTGTAAAATAAACAACTTTACCGGATGATTGTACACCTTTGCTTAAACAAAGAAAAACCATTATCCATGCAATCAATAATGATATAAGTAAATGAAATTGTATATTTCCAGTTTCATCTATCGTTTCAATATTGCCCAAAACATAATTATTAAAATATTCATCAGCAGGTGCTTTTTTTTCCATTATTTTTGTTGTTGTTGTTAATAAATTTGTTGTTATATTTAAATGTTGAGCAGTAATTTGATCAAAACAAGTACGATTATAATATGTTGCATTTGGATCATTAGCCAGACAATCATCTTTTTCTTTATATGAATAACAAAGTTCTGAACTCCATAATGGATCACAACGTGACCATGGCAGTTCTGGTTTTAATGATGCATACATATAATATAATGTCCATGCAATAATCATATTATAATATAACATAACGATAGCCGATACAGCAATCATTCCATAACCAAGACCAGCAAATAATGGTGAAAAATGTTTATAAATAACAACTGGACTTAAACTTGCATATTGACCAAATGCTAATTCCATAAACATTAATGGAAAACCAACCAATAACATCATTACGATGAATGGTATTAGAAATGCACCACCACCATTCGAATAAACTAGATATGGAAATCTTATTGAAAATCAAAAAAAAATCAAAAAATCAATCAAAGATTCAAATCAGAAAATTCAATCAATATTTGAATTTTACCTCCAAACATTTCCCAAACCAACTGAATAACCAATTAATGATAGTATAAAATCAAAACGTCCTTGCCATGTACCACGATCTTTTAATGCAATGGATTTTTTTCTTTTTTTTGGTACACGTTTTGCCGGTGGATATGGTGCTTGTCTATGTTTTCTTACATTATCATCATCATCATCGTCATCGTCGTCATCGTCATTTGGATCGGGATAATCTTCTTCATCATTTTCAATTTGTAAATCATAACCAAATGACATATCATAACCACCACTACTGCCACCAACTTTTGGTGATAAAGGCACTTGTGAATCTACACGTGGAAATTCCGTACACATCATCATCATCATCATTGTATTATTATTATCAATATTTTCCGATGATGGTTTCCCTGGTGAAACAAACTAACCGGGAAAAGATTTTCACATAAAACAACAAAATAAACAAAAACTTCTATAGACACATACCTTCCAATCATAATATGGACGTAATCGTATTGTTTCGGATTTTTTTTCATCAACATCATCATCAATATCGATATTATCATCATCACCATCATCATCATCGATTACTATGTTTGTATTATCCATGATTCATTCATTTGTGTATATTGGGTTATATATCCGAAATGACCATCTGAGTGTGTAAAAGAAAAAGAAAAAAGAAAAGAGAAAATCAATGAAATGTTTATTTACCTCTGTGTGTGTGTGTGTGGATCAAATTTCAAACTGATTGATTGATTGATTGATTGATTGATCGAATGAGAAATGATATTTTTTTTCACTAGAATCTTTTTTCCCAAGGCAAATTAAATAATGATAATGATGACTGATTTGACTGGACCACTGACAAATTAGAATCAGAAAAAAACAAAAACAAAAACAAATACCTATTTCCTAATGGAATCGTATTGCACCATAGAGAGAGAGAGAGAAGAGCAAAACAAAATAAACTTTATCGAATTTCATCATCACCATCATCAACAAAACAAAACAAACAAACAAAACAAAACAAAAAAGCAGTGATGTTGTTTCACAATTGATGAAACAAAACTCCTACACTGTTTTTTTTTCATTGGAATTTTCGTTTTTCCGTTTGGTTGTTTGTTTGGTTGATTGTTGTTGTTGTTTGGTTGTTCTACTTGGTTATGAAACAGAGTATCAATATCGTTTACAAAATCGAAAATATTATCTGGAAATTCCGAATGCTAATTTATTATTTTGGAACAGAAAAACAAAACAAAACGATCCATCATCATTATGATTTTGGAACATTCGATGCATATAATTTACATTATTAATTATGGATAGAATGATGATGATGATCGTCATCATTAGAATATTGTTTCCTTTTGGGAAATGTTTTGGAATTTATGTTTTTTTTTTGGGGAATATTGCTCATTATCAGTATCATCATTGTTTGTTTTTTTTGTGAAATCAATAAAATTTTGAATATAAACTTTGAAGAAGAAAAAAAAATCATTCAATTTTCGATTTCAGAAAAGTTTCTAGGAAACTTACCCAGAAATTTATGATGGAAAAAATTATAAACATTACACACATCCAGAGAGATGAAGATGGAGAGATGTTTTGTGGCAAGAAAACACAAGCACTATTTTGTTGTTGTTGTTGATTGAATTCTGGATTTTGAAATTTAAGTTTTTTTTTTGGTCGGACAAACGATCCAGAATTATCAAACACTGAAAAAAAAATAATCGTTGAAATCAAATGATGAGAATCTGATGATGAATGAATGAATGAATGATATCCGTTCAATGTAGTCGAACATCATTGAACACATCACACTGAATGAATGAATTTTTTACGCCGAGAGAGAGAGATGCGCATCATTGGAAACCAGAAAAAAACATTCGAAATGCGCCGGATTTGAAATATTCATTTCGATTCTTTCAACAAAACAAAAAAACAACAAAAAACAAATTTTACACACAAAATTCTCTACCCGTACATCATCAAACGGTGAATGGAATATGAAACTGTTGTTCTTCGTTAGTTTTGTGTTTCGAATGATGATGATTGGTTACGATTTGAAGGAAATTAGCATCACTTTTTTTTGTTGTTTTTCAAATTTACACAAAAACATTTTTAAGGAATTTGATACGAATGATGATTATGATTATGAACCAGAAGCAAAACAAGCATAATACCGTTACGAAAAACAATCCAGAAAAGCAAGATTCTGTTCATCCATCCATCCACCCACGCCAAACACATCCATCTTGAAGAATATTTCCCCCCTCCAATAGAGAGAGATTCTATATAGATTTTTCTTTTGATAAATTCGAGAATCAGAATAAACCAACCGAGAGAAAGAAGGAAAGAAAATCTAGCCGGCTATAGCCGCATCATATGATGTGATGTGTACAACCAACCAACCAGCCAGACTTGATTATATAGCAGAAACACATATATCACACATATATATAGTGGAATTTGATTATGAAATTTGTTCAAATAAAACTTACAATGTAATAATAAGATATAACAATGTCAAGGTCAAGAATGTTTTCTTCCACACATTCATTTTCAGTCATCTGTAGTTGATCAGTAAGTAAATAAGTGGTTCGGTTATATGGCCGTCGTCGATGATAATGATGATGATGATGATGGTTTTCGGCGACCCTCTCTCTCTCGATGTTTATATGGAATTATCGTCGGCGTTGTTGATGATAATCCACCCTAGAAAAGAACATTATTATCGATCGATCGATCGATCGATCCATAACCATGAAACTAAGGCGGGAAAAAATGAAATTCAACGCATCAATTCGAAAGCAGACAAATCTTTTAGCCTTGACATTTACAATATATCGAGATGATGATGAACAAAAAACTATCAAGGTTACCAGAGAATCACCAGAATCTATTTATCATCATCATCATCATTGGCATTGTTTGCCGGATGAGAGAGAAAAAGAAATGTTTCTGTTTTCTGTTTGCCGGATGAAATTAGTTTTATATGCGGGGCCAGAATCATCGATGTTTGAATGAAAAGGAAAAAGTTTCCCGAAAATCATTCAATGGTTTTCAGGAAAATTTCCTTCTTTTTCCTTATTTCATCAAAATAATTAACACTTATTTTTGAAGAAGAAAAAAGTCTAATCGATTTTCTTTTTTTTCATTGTTCAATTTCGTAGAGAATTAAAGCAATAATGGAAACAAAAAAATCAATTTTCGTTGGAAATTCCGTTTTTCGACCAAAAACTATTAATGATTCGCGATTCACAACAATCGATATTACAGTATATCGATTATAATCGATACTGTCAAATTGATCATCCTTTGCTAATGAATGAAAATCATTATCAATTTTCTTTTCTTTTCTTTTCTTTTCATTCAAACTATTATCGACAGGCAACGATAATGATCATCATCATCTATTTTGAAAATGTGTGCGTAAATCCTTGATTGACGACATGGAACAGCAACAACAACAACAACAACACTTTTATTGACGCCATTCATTACCGAAATTATATGAATGAAAGAAAAAGCATCCTTCCTTCTTTTGGGTTGTTTAAAGAAAGAAAATCTGAAATCTTAGAATGAATAAATGAACATAGCGTAAATACCGTCATTGTACAACAACAACAACAACAACAAGACCTTATGACGTCACGCATGATGATCATCATGTTTGTGCGATTCATTCAAACAAACCAAACCGAACCGAAAAAAAAGGAAAAAAAAAAAGAAACCGGATTCGCTTAAGGGCCAACCAATGTAGATGTAATGCTAAAAGGCCGATTGAATATTGGAATCGTATCGTTCGGAAATTTCTTTCCCTTCACTACTTTTAAAATAAACTTAAATCGGGTTTCTTATTGACCGAAATGATTAAAATGTTTGTTTTTTTTCGGAGGTTAATTTTAATCGATCGATCAATTAAGGTTGACTATAGTTTCTTTGGATTTTTCGTTCTGGTTTTGATCGTTTGTTTACCGGGTTTATTGTTTTGACATTGACAGTGATTTTTTCTTTTTTTTTTTGAAAAAAAGAAGAAAAAAAGAAAAAAAAATTGTCAAAGTCGAATCCAATATATAGTAATGTTTTTGGAAATGCGCAGAATCAAATCGAATCGAAAAATCCATTACAAGGCCATTCGATGGATGGATCGATCGATCGAATTCGAATCGGAAAAAAAGAAACATCTTTTTTTCCGAACACCAAAAAAAAAAAAAAAAAAAAAAAACAACGACGACGACGATAAAAAACATAACGGAAAAACAAAACAAAACAAAATACACCCACGCATTGATGAATTTGATTTGGATCGTTCGTTCGTTCGTTTGTTTTCGTTTGAGAATTTTGTGTGTGCTGTCACAACCGAAAATCAACCAAATTTCCATCAAACCATTGAATCATTGGAAACATTTGCGAATTGATATTTGGGAATGTTGTTTGTTTTGTTCGCTTGATTGCATCAATAATGAACCCTGTAAAAATTCAATAAGTCACAATCATCATCATCACTAACACCAACACCACCATGAAAATAAATGATAAACCAGGCATCCATATGATGAATGATTGATTCGGGGGTTTATTTTTAGCATCATTTTCTTTCCAAACAACAACAATATTTGACGGATTGATTCGATTTGAATGAATACAGACGATGAAGAAGAATATTTCAAAATATTTCTTTCGCAAATGAATTCAAAGAATTTACATTTTTTTGCATACATTTTTTTTCACAGAATATTCTCGGATATTTATTCATCAAACTGATGATGATTGTGTCATTTGTGTTTGGTTTTTTTTTTTTGAAAATTTTTGTAAATTTCTGATTTTTTAAAAATTAAAATAATGGCGATGCTGCCATCTATCGATTGTTATTGGATACAATCAATTGATGAATAGAATTAACAATCGGTAATGGTAAATCGGTAAATTCTAAAAAACATTGACAATTCGGATTGCCAAAATGTACGACCATATTGGTTTTGGCCATCCATAAACAACAATTCCATGTTGTTGTTGATTTGGTGGTGGATGATTCGGAATTTCGTTGCCAATCAGGAAATGATTGTTGAACTAGATTGATTCGATTAATCGATTGTTGTTGTTGTTTCTTCTGTAACTGATTATTTTTGATCAACAATGAATTGGTTGCCATTGGATGATCGATATTCATAGTGACCACAGTCGACATTATCATCATCATTATCATTGACAGAATCATTACGTACATGATTGATTTTTTTGAATTTTTCGTTGCTGCAATTTATGACGACGAAGCTTTAAATGAAAATTCTTTGTTGAATGTTTTTTGTTTTCTTTCTTTCTTTCATTTTTGGGGAATTTTCTCCATTCATTTGGTCATCATCATCATCATCATCAAACAACAACAACATTCGCTGAATCAACTGATTTTTTTTTTGAAAAAAGGTATGTAATCTTTCATTCAAGGTTTTCAAGTTTTACTAAAATTCAGGTTTTTTCAGAATTTTTTGTTTCAAAAAAAAAAAATTATCAAAATGGTTACTGTTTATCACGATAGATGGCGCTGATTGATCTACTGGTTTTTTTTTCTGGATTCAATTTTGCTGTTGTTACAAGATGCCATTAGCCGAAGCTAATATTCATTTTTGATTCTGGTTTTAATCCGAAAATGGTAATAACCGAAAATGGTTATCGGAATTGAAAAAAAAAAATCCGGGACACATCGATCATTTTAAATAATCCGGTAAATATATCCGGTAATCACAAAATTCAAATGGACAAATTGAATAATGTCAAACCTAATTTGTGTCATAAGCAATTAGTGTGTGTCTATACATGGTGTATGTTGATCCAATGATTTATATGGACACATTTGAATGATGAGAAAGAAGAATCCATTGACGATTCATCGAAAAGCATTAACATGAATAAACATCTATGCAACAAATCGA
This sequence comes from Dermatophagoides pteronyssinus, assembly GCF_027571235.1. Taxonomy (NCBI): domain Eukaryota; kingdom Metazoa; phylum Arthropoda; class Arachnida; order Sarcoptiformes; family Pyroglyphidae; genus Dermatophagoides; species Dermatophagoides pteronyssinus. Next base: position 343,770 of record NW_027461528.1, read on the forward strand.
AAAAAAAAATCCATTGAAACATTTGTACATTGAACCATCGTCGCATTCATTCAAGCAATGAATAAATGAATGATGAATTGATTTGATAGTGATCCGAAAAAGAAAAGAAAATCCTATTATGATCCAAAGGTAAATAATATGCATATTGTTGGATATGAAAATAGAAGAAGAAAGATTGTTTGTTCAATCACAGAGAAATTCTCAAATATATATCACCAACACCAACATCTTTCATCTTTTTCACGACGATGATAATAATAATGATTAGTAAATATAATGAAATGATTCCAATGTTCACAAACATCAAACTGTCAAGCTAAGGAAGGAAAAATACAACAAAAAAAAACTGAATTATATTCGTCGACATGATGTAATGCAATCATCATCGCATGTAATCAATGTACAGAGAGAGAGAGAGAGAGAGAGAGAGAGAGAGAGAGAGAGAGAGAGAGAGAGAGAGAGAGAGAGAGACGCATATATATAATAAAAATCATTTTCCATCAATGATAGATATCACAAAAATATTTGGATGAATGTAATTCCCATGACGATATTCAAAAAAAAAAATAACAGAAATTCAGTTCATTTGGCTTGTTTTCTGTTCTGTTTTGTTGAATGAATTCGCCTCATTTGGATTTTTTTTTTTTTGGATTTTGTGGATGATAAAATGTCCATGCTTTTATGAATGGCCGGTCACTGTTTTTTTTCTACGAAATTTTCAATCGGAAAAAAACAACAACAAACAGACAAAGCACATGATTTGAAATCCAAAAAAAAAATCCAAAATCAAAAAAAATTATCAATCGTCTATGGTTGTTGCAAACAATGTCTATGTACTTTCGGGCACATTAATGGCACACACAGAGAAAAACTTGTTGATAATGTCAAGTGATGATATAAGGGGGTTAAATCATCATCAAGGAACCAACAGAAAAAATCCATAGTTTGGAAGCAATTAGTAATTTGGGAAAGACATTTTTTTTGAAAAACAGAAACAAAAATGTTATCATTTCCATTCATTATAATCGATAATCGGATTGCATTCCATTTTCGATTAACAGAAAAACAACAAAGTCAGTCAGTTGATTGCTGCTGTCAATTCCATTATAGATACGTATGTGTAACGTTTGTTTGTTTGTTTTTCTTGACTTTTGTTGTTGTTTATCTGCCACTGTTTGTGTGTGTATGTAATTTTCCAATCAAAAGCAATGAAAAAAAAACATGTTGTGGACTTAAAAATACATTGATATTTTGATGGTGATAATGATGATAACAATGGCTTAAATAAATCAACAGCATTTGTTTTGACATTACACAATGTGATGTGTATACAAAAAGATTATTCAAAAAAAAAAAAAAAAAATCCAAATTCATTATGGGAAACATTCCAGAAAGAAGAAGGGAAAAGAAAGAGAGAGAGAGTGAGTGGGAAAATTCCCTGATAAATAATTAAAGATATTGTGTATTTGCAGCAAATATTCTAAATAATAGAAAAAAAACAAAAATCATTCCTTTTAGGCTTGATGGAACTGGACAAATGGAATTTTTTTTTTGTTTTCCTGTGAAACAATCAACACATTCTTATGGCCAAAAGAGAAAAAGTGTTTGAAACAAATTTCATTGATTTAAAGAATGATAGGAGAGTGTGGCCAAAGCAAAACATTGTTATTTAACACAGAAGAAGAAGAAGATAAATGTGAAAAAGTAGTGCGTCAACGAAATATTATCACTATCGCCACCATTTAATCAATAAGAAGAATATTTACCTGATTCAAGAAATAAGCTAACACAGCGAGAGTGAGAGAGAGAGAAAGCTAATTATTTAATTACCAGGAATAATCAACTGAAAAGGAAAAGAAAAGCGGTTTATTAGTTATGGGAGGATTGTTTTTGTTTTTTTTTTTGTTTGCTGGTTTTTCCAGAAAAACAAATTTGGTTTAAATGTCAAATTTGTTCATTTTTTTTTACTGAAACACACAGTGTGTGTGGAGAGATAAGAAAAACGACAAATTTTCTTATGACTGAAATTCAATTAGTTTTCTATTAATAATAATAATAAAAAAAAACTTAAATTCTGGTTTGTTTGGTTGGTTAAAGATAAAAAGCATAATAGGGGTTTCACACTAGCAGCAATGTGAATGAAATATTTCAAATGCAATATTTCAGTCCATTTCAACCTTATGGGCTGAAATATTTTCGTGTATATATTTCATGAAATATTGCTGTAGTGTGAAACCCCTATAACGTAAATTTGACATTCGTAAAGTTATTAATATTATCACCAGAGAAAGTTTACGAAAACAACGAAGAATTTTCCGTCATTCTCGGTGATAAGCTTATGTGTGTGATTCTGCTGTATGATTCCTTTTTTTTTGATGGAAATTCTGTCAAAATTTTTTGTTCTTTTTTTCTCCCAAACCGTGATAACAAAGTAAAGAAGAAGAAGAAGGAAAATATAATGAGATTATCAATGAAAAAAGCGAAGAGAAGAATAACATTATCCAAAAAAATGAAACGGAAGTTTTTCATTGTTGCTCAATCAACTATAATTTTATTTTATTTAAAAAAAGTTTTTGGTTTTTGTTTTGGTTTGATTCATTCAAACCACAACATAATATATTGGTGGTGATTACCTTGATTGGTTGATGGCAGAAAAACTTTTTTACAGTTTTGAAGGAAAAAGAAATGAATAATTTATTTTTGGCTTAATCGAAAATTTTTTACAATTTTTATAAAAATATTCTTTCAAAAATAACAAAATAAAGTTACAACATCTCTCTCTCTCTCTCTCTCTCTCTCTCTCTCTCTCTGGATTCTGTTCCAGAATCTATGGATTTTATGTTTTCTTGGTCAAATTCGGATCAATTGTAAATCGATTGATTTTGTTTGATTGATTGATTGATTGATTGATTTGAAAATAATCAATCAATCAGCGATCAGCAATGTACAAAATGACAAATGGATAATGATGATGATGAGGAGAGAGAGAGAGAGAGAGAGTGAGTGTGTGGTGGGAAAATTTTTTCACTTTGTGTGTGTGAAATTTATCAATCAATCAATCGATTGATGAAAATCGCAATTTCACTCGGCAACAACCACAAATGATGATGACGGTGGTGGTGGTGACAATGAACAAAATAACATTGCCTGCCTAGTAACAACAACAACGGTAATCGAGAAAATCGAGAAGAAGAAAAGAAATATGATTCCATTTTACTGAAAAAACTAAATTTCCCGAATTCACACGAACAAACAAAACAAACGAAAAAACCGCAATCAAATTTTGATTCAAAAATTCAGCATCTTTTTCTCTTACTGTTTCTCATCATTCTGGCCACAAGCAAAAGAGGGAAAGAATGTCAGCATTTTTCCCATACACACAAAAAATTCTCATTAAATTTCATTAACCTTGAAATATGATCATCACCTAATCGATTGATGATTAATCGATTGTTTGATTGATCGATTGATTGACATATACCGGCAATCATTAAATAAAAAATAAAAATACAACGCGCACACGCATTGTGAGAAAAAAAAGAAAAAATAACGATGACTTTATCAGCCAACGAAAAACATACGCAAGCCGAAACATCATTGCAATCATTGCATCATCAATGAAATCAAATATGTCAATCGATCGATCGATCAATCGATTGATCGATTCCAACTATTTATATTTATTATTTAAAAGAAAAAAAAACTTTACAAGGTTAGTTTTTTAGGTGATAAAATTTTTTTATTTAAAAAAAAAAAGCAAAACGGTAATCTTTTTCCTTACTTGAATCAACGTTTTCTATGAGAATGATGATGATAATCAAATATTGCCAGAAAAATTTTTTTCTGCTTTGATTGATTTCATTGATTTCAATATCAATATTGCAACATTGGATAGATAATGGGTAAGGATGATAAAACATAGAGAGAGAGAGAGAGAGAGAGAGAGAGAGAGAGAGAGAGAGAGAGAGAGAGAGAGAGAGAGAGAGAGAGAGAGAGAGAGAGAGAGAGAGAGAGAGAGAGAGAGAGAGAGAGAGAGAGAGAGAGAGAGAGAGAGAGAGAGAGAGAGAGAGAGAGAGAGAGAGAGAGAGATGTTTAAAAATATAACAACGGAAATCGATTGATTTTTGATTGATTTTTGGTTTTTTTGATTTTTTTTAGTTATTTTTGATTGTGAATGAATTCATTGCTCAAAGAGATCAGTTCACTGGCATTTAAGAAAGAACGAAAAAAGAAATGAAAAATTTCTTCTTCATGAATAATCATGATGATCAAATCAAAATCAAATGATGCAATGTGTTAAATTTCATTTCATTCAATATTCACTAACACTCTCCTCTCTCTCAATGGCAATGTTTGCGGATGGAATTTCATCCAATTCCATTGATAAATAAATGTTTACGATGATGATGATGATGATTACTATTTTTAGGTTTTTTATTTTTTTTGTTTGCACTATTCGAGAACAATTCATTCAGTATGATTCATTCAATTTAATTCATGAGTTCATTCATCAAGTGTGAAATTTACAATTGAATTTCACATTTTTCCAAAAAAGAATCATTGTGTGTTGCACATAATGAGAATAGAATAGCAGCTTTCCCCACTCTCTCTCTCTCTCTCTCTCTCTCTCTCTCTCTCTCTCTCTCTCTTGATTGATGTAAATAACATTATTATCCTCTCATTGATTGAATGAATGAATGAATGAATGAATGTTTCGAAGTTTTACCATTCATAGTCATCATTATTATTATTATTATTATCATTATTCATGCAATATCGCTACAGGAAAATGAAATGATCAAAAGAATTTTGACTGTAAATTCTAACATTACAAACTGAATGAATGAAAATGGATTTCAACTTTTTTAAAAGGTTTGATTAAAGCAAAGTTTTGTTTGTAGCCATTTTGGATTGGATTGTTGATTTGCCATCGAATAGTTTAATTCCCAAGTGTGTCTATCTTGTTTTCACTCATTCCTGGATCGACATTTGCTTATTGGAACTTGGCAACCAAATGACAATCTGGAACTTGCAGAAAACCCAAAAAAATTATTAACCCTTTCCTCCCCCTCCAACAAAATACCCCTTACATGAATATTCATAAAATTCTGTCTAGGAAAAATACAGAATGATCTTCTTCTTTTTTTTGATATTTTTGCTTTTGTCCTGTTTTCACTTTTCACAAATCAAGGCTATATGTTTATCTATTGAATCAGGGCGAGAGAAAAAAAATGAAACAAACAAACAAAAACCCAAACAACAAACAAATTTAAATGATTTTTTCCCATTTGGATCAAAAACAACAAAACAAACAAACTTTATTTGAATTTGAAAAATAAATAAACAAAAACAAAACCAAAAAACCAAACACCTTATGACAATAATGAACTTGTTTTTCTCCATTTCCTTTTGCGAATCTTATTTACCTATACTGATATACCTCTGATATACCTGAATTGTTTTTGGTTTCCATTTCGTTTGGGTTTTCCATTTCGTTTGGGTTTTTCATTTACATTTTCATTTGGTCAAATAAAGTCTTCATTTTCTCGTTTTTGTTTCTGATTGATCACGAAATTAATTTGATGATTTTGTTCAACGGAATCGCTGTCGTTAAATTGATTAAAATCAACCACCGTTACTGCTACTGAAGTATTATTAGAAAATGAATGAATTTTCCATTGAAAACATTTTGAATAATAAAAGTTTTTTTTTTGGGTTCATCCGAAATCCAAATCTGATATGATGGTTGATACGAAGTGCAGTGACAAAGAAGAAAAACACACAGTTGCTATTCACAATCATACGGGTGAGATCCATTTGGTCAAACATTGGTCATCCGTTTCTGATTCTGATTCGGTTTGTTTGTTTTTGTGTTCAATTGTGAAATTATCATTTGATTGGTTATTATCCGTTTGATCGGTGTATTTGAAAAAAACAACTGGAAAAAAGCAACAACAAAATTACCTGCCTGCCTACCTTGTTTGCATTATGATTATCGGTTGTTTTTTTTCTTCTTCTTTTGTTTATTTGTCCAGCATATAATTACAAATGACAATGAAAACAAAACAATGGAACCTATAGTGTTAATTTGAAATTCCAAATAACACAGAGCAAAAAAACAGAGCAAAACCTACATGTTTTATGAGCTAAATTCGAATTCAAATTGTTCAAATTGATAAATATTTTATTTCATTTTTTCTTCTTCTTGTTTTTGTCAATGTTTTCTTTACTTACTTAGTGCTTTTTATCTACCTTAGTTTTTTATTTTCACTTTTCTTCTTGGAGGAAAGTGACAATCTTTGTGTGTGTGTTTGAGCTGTCCCAATTTATTCTTAATTTTGTTTTTCTTTTCTCACGAAAATGAAAATTAGATTTTCAATTATCATTTTTTCTTTTTTGGTTCATTTGGGAATTTCAAAACTAAATAAAATATTCAACAGTATCATCATCATAATGATGATGATCAATGTTCATTTTTCCATTGAAGAAATTTGATATCGATTTGATGGCAGCAATCGTCACTTTCTTGTTCAGTTTCTCTCTTCACTCTGCTTTGTAGCCATAAAATTGCCTTGAAGCCAAAATTAACGGCAGATGTTATGCAAATGCTTCCTTAACTACAGAAATATCCTTCAAAATAATAAGCCAAATGTAGTTTACATTAGCAGATAAGCAAAAAACCTAAATATAATTTGTTTTTGCTGTTTGTTTGTTTGCTGTTGTTGAAAGTCTATTGGGAATTATCTGGATTGTGATTTGATCCAATTATTAACCAGAATAGGAATTCTTGGATCAAATTCTTCAATTCGAAAGAAAGAAGAAGGAGGAAAAATTCCTTTAAATTTTCGGCAAACAATTTCACCAAAAAATTTTTGGTTTTCCGAACAACCAAAAATAAAAATTCAATGATCAAATAATTGTGGGGGGAAAAAGGAAAAAAATTGATTTGATATTTCTATTTTTTTTGTGGTGGTGGGGGGGAAAACAATACTTATAACCAATCAAATCAATTGAATGCGCGCAAACAAACCAAAAATCGGTTTATTTATGATGATGATGAGGCGGATCTAAAGAGGGAGAGAGAGAGAAATGCGGCGTCGTTGTATTGTATTATTATTGGCCACAAACATGGTGATGAACCCGGCATTCTCTCTCTCTCTCTCTCTCTCTGGCAATGAGAATGATTGCTGAGGATTCATATTTTTTCGGAAGTAAAATCCACACACACACATATTACATACATATTACACGAGAATTGATGAAATGACGTGCGCGGCTTTTTTTTTAATCATCACTGTTTAAAATGTTAATTACAATCAACGTCGGCGTCAAAATTTATTATTATCATCATTGCAATATGGTTATATACAGCCATATGCCATGAGAATATAGAGGTGGCGACGGCGACGATGGTATATTGCTGTCGTCGGCGTCATCATGGTTGCTGTCGTCGTATATCATTGGTTGGTTATAAAATCCGAGATTATATAAATAGCCTCATCAGAAGACATTCACTGTCATTTTTTACTGGTTAAAAAATTTGTATCCCGGTTACTTTTCTTTTTTGTGTGTGTGAAATGTTTGTTGCGACTATTTTAACGTTTTTGTAATAAAAAAAAGTTACCCAAATTTAAATTTTTTCTGTCAAAATTGTTTCCCAAAAATTATGATTGATCAAAGTATCAAAGGTGATGAACAACAACAACAACAACAACAATCGAACGATCAACAACAACAACAACAACAAATTATCCGATCAAACAATCAATATCAACAGTGTTTGATAAGTAAAGATTTTTCACCAACAACAACAACAATGAAAATGTCACCATCAACGAACTTTTCTAGAATTTTATCATCATTATTAAATGGTCATTCAAAACGTATTTTATCATTTCAAAATGATTTCATTATGAAATCATTCAGTAACCATAATTCTTTAAATTATCCTCATCATCATCATCAAGCGAAACATCCAAATTATCATCAAAATCACCAATTTCAATCATTGCATCATTCACATTCGCATCATCATCACTATTGCCATAATTCATCATCATCGAAAAAATTATCCAAAATCCTTATGGCCATTATAATGACCATAATATATGATTTATATTTCATTTCATCATTATCATCTACAACATCTACATCATCATTATCATTATCATTTGCATCATCCGCATCAATATTCGGAGGTGTACACGCTACACCAATATTTTCAAATGATCCATCAACGTTATCATCATCATCATTATCGTCGTCGACGTTACAGTCCAAAATGATTGTCAACAACAACAACAACAATGATAATAATCCCAATCAACTGATGAATTGGATTAGATTTTTAAATTATCGTTTACCGATCATATTGAAAACATCATTTTCAAACAACAACATTGATAATAATGTTGTTGTTGATGATGATAGTGGTAATAATAATGATGATGATTTGGATGTTGATTTTGATGGCCTAAATAATTATAAAGAAAAACCAATAAACATATTGTCGACGACTACGATAAAAAAATTACCATTATCAACAGAAGTAGTGGAAAAAAATGAAAAATTTATTCATAAAATGATCAATAATGAAGAAAAATCAAACTGGTAAGTTTTTTTTTGTAGATTCTTTTTTGGTGAAACAAAAAAGCAAAACAAATGCAAATTTAGGTCACAATCCCAACATGTATTCTGTTTGTTTAAGTGTGCCAAGATATCGCACTGAGATCGATTTGATTCGATTGATTTAATCCGATAAAAGCAATAACATAGAGAGAGAGAGAGAGAGAGAGAAAGTGATGATCATTTTAAGTAAAAAAAATTGTATCGGAAATTGGCTATCATCATTATTATCATTATCAACCGATTTCACTAAACTAAAAATAGCAAAGAATTTTTTGTTTTGTTTTTGTTTTTGTTTACATTAAAACAAAACAAAACAAAAAACAAAATCAAAATCATCATTATCAATTGTAATTCGATGCCCAAGTAATATGATCATCATATTCTTTGCTTTGCTTTTTGATTTCAATTTTGACAACCACCAACCAAGAGATTATTCCTCATTTCATTTCATTGTTGTTGTTGCTTCATTTTTGAATTTGACAAAAATTGATTTTTTTTTGGTCATCGATACAGATAAGATAGGAAAATTGCTACTCGAACTATAGTGAAAGTGAATGAAAGATATAAAATGTGAATGAATTTTAATTGAAAGAAATCAATGTACGATTATGAAACGAAATGAAATGATGTTTGTGTGATTAGCCAAGTGCGTATTTGAAATCTCTAAAAACCAAGAAGCAAGAAAAGTAGCAAAAAAAAACGGAAACATTATGACAAGTTCAATCGATTTTCAGTGTTGGGCTAACCAATATTCAATCGATTTGATTCAAGTATCACTTTTCATTGTTTATAAAAAGGATTTTTTGTTTGACATTTTGATTTGCTCATGTTGTTGTTGATGAAAATACCCTTGTGTTTTGATTTGATAAATAACACTTGATTTTCTCATTGGTTTTGAACAGGCAGAAGAAAATTGATGAAAATGTCAACGACGATATTAATGACAATAACATTAATGAACGTAAAAAACGTAGCGGTATTGCTGATCAACGTTTAGCTGAATTATTAGAATTAGCTAGAATGGATATGATACGTAAATTAGTACGTGATAATAATCAAATCAAACATCATTCATCAATGATTGATGATGATGATATTGCCTATGGTCTTATTGATCCACATATTATGTAAGTTTTTTTTGTTTGTTTTTTGCTGTTTTCCATAATCCTTTGAATCCTAATCATTTCTTCCTCTTCTTTCTTCAATTTCTCTTCAAATTCATTCATCCAGTGGTCGAAGACGATAAAAATCAAAAGAGTTTGATCAACCTAACCGTGGGGTTTTTTTCAACATCATCATCGTCATCATCATCAAATGATCAACAGCAACAGCAACAACATTTTGGAGAGTTTTTTGTTTTCACCAAAAAAATTCAAAAAAAAAAATCCAATTTCCAAACATCATCCATTCATTCACACACACACACATGCACCAAATCAAACAAGAACAGCCATTCCTTTTTTTTCAAATATCATCAAAATTGTCACCTTTGATAAAAAAAAAAAAAATTACAACCAGTATCACCGAGAGGAGGGAGGTGGAAGGGGGAGGGAGGAGAACAACACGCAAACCCACACACACACACACAACGAACAATTCTAGTCACAACCACCACCACTTTTATTCAATTTTTTGTTTTTTGTTTTTTTGATTGGTTTTGTTCATCCATCAAATTGATTGATTGATTGATTGATGAAACAAAGTTACCTGGATAACATTGTCAAAACAGTATTAGATATGATGCAATATTGATATGTTTGTTTTTTTTCAAAATAATAAAAATTAATTTAATTAATTTAATTAAATTTTTAAAATTTTGAAAAATTTTCTTCCGGTTTTTCAAGAAAGTTTTTTTTTTGTCTACCCAAATGGAAATTACTTTTCATTGTTTTTTTTAGGTGATTAGTATTGGTTAATTTGATTACTGATGATGATCATCATTATCGATGTTTGGAACTTGGACACAGGTAAATTTTTGTTGTTGTTGTTGTTCTCAAATTATCATTATCATTTCCGAAATTCATTCAACAACAACAACAACAACAAACTTGGATTGGACAAAGTTTTTTTTTCTTTGAAAATAGCCATTTTTTTCCCCTTGTTTTTTTCCCTTGTTTTTGGCCGGTCGGGGATAAATAAAGTTTTCTGTTTTGCAATGAAAATGGATCAATTCTCGATTTGTTTCGAAAATGGCTTCGAAAAAAAGTTGGAATTGAAACATTCGTTGATAGAAATTCAAATAGCTTTTTTTTTGTAGAAAAAAAATTCCGATTGCCCTAATTATTCCTGAAATGTGATGAATAAAAAGATTTTCTACTTTCGTTCGATAATCATAAATATGGATAAGATTTCATTTCGTTTCGTTTTTTTTTGTTTTTGGTTCCACATTTCGAAATAAAATAGAAAAAAAAACCTTGACATGAATGAATTTCTGGAAAGATTGCCAATGATGAACGCCATCTATTGGCAAAAAACGTCGACTAAATTCCGAAAAAAAATCATTTATCGTTCGTTTGGCGCCAAACACACTTAACCTGGACAGATCTTGATGTTTGATTGATTGAAAAAATGTTACCGAACAACAACAACAACAACACTGTCCCGAAGCTCAGTTCAAGCTTGTTTCTTTTTTTCATCAGCATCAACAGTTTTGATGAATGGCTAATTTTTCTTTTTAAAAAATAAATTTTTTTAATCAGAAAATTTTTTTACAAAAAAGTTGATCTAATTATCATTTTCTGAGGAAAATTAGCCCTACAAATCCTGACAGTAAACATTGATTTGCCATAGGGAAATTGACCAAAAAAAAAATGTTTGAAAATGAATTGCCCGAATCGTTTTTCCAGTCGAAACAAACAAAAAAGTATCACCATTTCTTTTTTGCACGCATAGATAATGATCGATACAATCGATTGATTGATTGATTGATCGGAAAAAAATCGAAAAAAAATCAACTGATTAACTCACCTGATATAGAAATTAAATTAATTATCAGCTAATCCAACCAACCAACCAGCCAATTATTAAAAGATTTTAAAATAACTGGAAGCTTCTGTTTTCAGACGAAAAAACCGAAAATCGAAAAATCAAAAATCGAAAAATCAAAAAAAATCAAAAACCACCACCGTTATATTTAAATGAATCAATCGAGCATGTAAATGACGACGATGACGATGACGACAACGTGTGAATTATCAACTTTTTCCGTTCATCGATTGATTGATTGATTGATTTGCAAGAAAAAAAGTTGATTTAATTTTCATTCATCTAACGACAGTTATCTTCTTCCTGTATTTTTTTTCTCCCCCCGTTTTTCATAGACTAATTTTAGCTAAAAAAAATACTACCGGTATTTTATAAAAAACAATGTCAAAACATTTAAATTTTTTTTCTTTTCTTTTTTTTTTTGTTAATTGTCTTTATCATCACCTAGATAATTCAATTTACCCCGGTTATCGATCGATTATGTTGAACGATAATAATTGCTATGATCATCAGCGGCAGACAGAATGAATTATGATTGTGGTTCATTCGCGGGGGGGGGGAAGGTGAACAACAACAAAAAGCAACGGTACATTTCCTTTTCCTCATTTCGGTGGGGTGGTGGTGGGTGGAAAACATCATTTCCGGCTAGTTATTCATTTTTTCAGTGGTAACGTTATTTATGAACCTGGACAGGTAAATTTAATTGACTTTTCATTTTTCTCTTCTTTTCTTTCATTTTATTTACCTGTGTTGCTGCTAATTGATATTTTCATTTTTTTGATCCTGGAACTATTTTTCTTTTGGATCAATCAATTTAAATTGATGGGATAATTATATCGATAGTATCGATAATCGAGTATCGATTTTTTTTCTGATCAGATCAATCGGTCACGTAATTTCCAGTTGATAATGTACATTATGTCATATGATATCCTGATGTTTTTTTTTCTATTCATATCGATATATCCGATCAATTATCGATCGTTTATAAATGAAAAAAAAACCCATTATAAATAATTGTGGTACATTACAACGACAACAGCAGCAACAACAACAAAAGTGATAATCGTCGTCATCATTATCGTTGTCATTTAAAATAAATCCTCAAATCCGCAACCGGGTTAATTAATTTTAAAAAAATGTCCATTTTTGGTCAGAAAATAATTTGTATATCCGATTATCGATCAATGATATGATTTGATGATAATAACACTGGTTAGGCAATCCGCTAATCAAAGCCTAAAGGTTGTATTAATGATCGATTTTTTTTTCAAAATTTTTTTTCAGTTTTTCAAATGAATCGAATCGAATGACAAGTAAACCGAAAATAAAAAATATTCAAATCAAATTCACAAAGTACATGTTTGGTTGAAAGAAATAAAGGGTGTTCATATATTCATCGAATACTCATCACCTACGGTTATTATCAGCATCTTTTCGGTTGTTGTTGTTGTTGTTGTTGTTGATTATCATGATTAGCAAATGACAACAACAACCTGGTGATTAGCAAAAAAAATCAGATCAAATGATAATCATGAATGAATGAATGAATCCATCATACATTCATTAATTTGATTCAGATTTGAATTTTCTTCATAAATGAAGACAAACAACAACAACAAGAAGAAGAAGAAGACGAAAAACTTTGATGATAATGATGGTTTTCATTGTTCAGGTGGATTAATTGGATCCAAAAAAAATTTCAAAAAAGTGCTGAAATGAAATGTCTGAATCGGGTGGGGGAAAGAAAAGACAATAGCCTTGAGCCAGAAGAGAGAATCACCACAAAAAAAACTGAACCACTTTTTTTTCTTGATGATTTTCAGATAACCGAATCGATCTTGATCGATACATCGAAAACAAAATTGGACATTTTTTTTTTTTTGACGAAAATCATTTTGTTTTCACACGATCTGAGTGAAAATAGCAAAATATGATTTTTTGTTTTTCTGTTAAACTTTCGACCTTCTTTTTTTTTCTTGACCAATGATCATCAATGAGCATCAAAGAAAAGAAAAGTGAAGAGAAAATGATGATGATGATGAAAGTGATGATAATAATTCGAATCGAATTCGATCCAGCCACTCATGATTGAGCGACAATTTGAGTTAATATAGCCATCTTAATCATCACGATTGAAATCATGGCAAATGATGATGGCATAGTTTTCTTTTTGAATCTTTTGTTCTTTTTTTTCTTCAAAAATAAGAAAAAATCCATTGTTTTTTTTTGATGATCCTAATGGGCGTCGGTTGTTCTTTGATTACAAACGAAAATTTAAAGAGATAACCCTTTTGGGCAAGCAAATGAAATGAAAATATATTCATTGATGCGGAAATTATCATATGGTAAATCAGCTTTTTTGTGTGTGTGTGTGTGTGTGTGTGTGGACCAAAAGACTCAAAAACAAAAAGAAATATTCCTTAACTTTTCTATAGGATTTTTTAAGATCAAAAAAAACATTAACACTTTCGCTACCGCGGAGGTTTGGAAAAACACATTGAACCAAAGCAAATGAATATAGCGAAAGTGTTAATTTGTGTGAGATTTATTCGATTCCCTGATGATAATCGAATACAACATCAAGAACAAAATTTACCTTGAAACAAACAACTGATTTTATCAATTATTTAAGACAACGAAATCAAGTCCAAACTTGACTTTGTTTGATTGTTTGGTTGTTAGTTCGATTGATATGTTTGATGAAAAACAAAAACCTTTTAATTCAGTTTGATCAGTTACGGATATTATTCATTTATGATATTAATAATTATCTTGTAAAAATCACCACCAACAACAACAACAAATCAACAACAGCAGATTTATCTCAAATGATAAACAACAACAACTTGTTATTGGATTGATGAAAATGCTTGACCGAAAAAAAAATTGAACAAAAATCTAGATCGTTCCAAGTTTATTGGGGGAAAAAAAAGAAAAAAAAACATTCGTGATTTTCAAACATTAAACATACACACACTATAGTTGATAGTCAATAGTCATGCAATGTCAAAATGATCCAGTTTTTGTTTGTTGTTGTTGTTTGTTTGTTTGTTTCTGATAAATGTTGTCCACAATCATGCCAACAACAACAACTTATCTACGATATGACGACCCAATGAAATTTATCTTTGAAAACTTGATTAGAATTTGCTGTTCGGTTCGGTTTTGGCTGAAATTGGATTTGCCATTCATCAAATTATGGTCATTATTGGAATTCAAGGTTTCATTTTTTTTTCTTCAAGTAATGATATCGACAAGGAAGTGATGATGATGATGATGATAATGGTAATGGTAAATAATTATTATCATTATCTCGACGATAATTGTTTTGATAATTTTTTTTAATTTTTTGATTTATTGAATTTACAACAATATTGATATGACCTGTATAATCGATATTATCGATGTTTTTAACAATCGATACTATCGATAATATTTGGTCAAAACGTTCGAAATTCGAAATTCGAATGATGGTCGGATGAATTATCCTGGTTTTGAATGAATGAATGAAAATCCATCCATGAAAGTTATTGTCATTGTGGATTGATTTTTTTTTATTTGGCCACGATTAGCTTGAAGCATTAGCCTTGTTTTGTTTTGTTTGTGTTGTTTATCGTTATCGTCATCGATGGAGGAAAAAAACAACATTTTTTTTCTTTTTTGATTATTAAATGATTTTGATCTACTTTGATTTTGAAAAAAATGAAAACAATTTTTCCGCTTGTCGGTCGGTCGATCGATTGATCGATTTGATCGGTTTTTTTTAATTTTCATTAATTACAATTAATAAATTGTCGTTATCGTCATTTTCTTTGCATCACATCAGTTCACAAACACACAGGTAAGTCATGTCTCTTTCCATAAAGATTTTTGATCTTCATTTCTGCAGAAAAAAGAAGAAAAAGAAACTTGAATGAATGAATAATCAAATGGCTCTCTCACCTGAATTAATTTCAAAATTTGACAATATTTTTTTTAGGCAAGTAGAAAATGATAACTTGAATTCATCCAGTTTTTTTTTGATTTGTTGATTTGGTTTCTCTTCAATCAGTTTTCCCTTTTTTTTTCAATTTGCACCTTGATTTTTTTGTTTTTTCGCGCTCTCAAAAAATCCAATCCAGTCCAGGTATATAAAAAGCTTGATGGATGTTTTCTTTTTTCGTTCGTTCGTGTGTATGTTGTGTGTGTGTGTCAGTGTGTGTTTTCTTACTTGGTTTTTTTTAAATTTGAATTTGAATTTGACCGGATCAACCGACAATAACATTGTGAACATCAAGTGTTGAAAAATCAGTGCAAAGAAAATGAATTGATTGTTTTTCTTGGGATCTTTTATCAACAACAACAACGAAAAATTATCATCATCCGACATTGGTAAGTTTTTTTTTTTTTGGTGATTCGAATGAGCTATTTAAGTCGAAACGGGCAATTTTTGCGGTTGAAATAGAATTATCAATTTACGAACAAAAAAAAAAGTTTTGATTTTTTTTAACAACAAAAATTGTGATGAAACTTTCAACAAAAAGAAGTTTCATCATGAAAATTTTGTTGTTGTTCCAAATTTGATTGAGAATTTGGAATGATGATGTTGTTGTTGATTTCGTTTGAAACTATGTTAATGATCTTTGTGTACTTACTTTCTTTACTTTTTCTCGTTATGAAATTCACATAGATTCGAATCATTTGCAAATTTGCAATCAAGTGATTACACATTATTGTTTGGATGAATAAATTTGTTGTTACCGAAAAAAAAGAAGAAGAAATGCTGATGAAATTTAACTGAAACAAATTTCCAAAAACCTTGATCTTATTATTCAATCATTTTCGTAATATAATTTTTTGTTCACTCTTCACTCTTTTTTTTTGTGGTCCAAATTAATTTACAATCATGGTAAATATCTTTTCTTTACATTTTTCTAATGATTTCAAATGACATTTTATTTATGTAAAATTCAAGGCTTCCAAACAGATGATCATCATTTTGATGTTTATTACGTTGATATTTTTCAATGTTTCCAATGCTGTTAATAATAATGGTGAAACATCCACTATTTCATCATCATCGACAACAACAACAACAGCAAGAAATGATGAACAACAAAATGATCAGATAGCCAGTCCATCAGATCAAGTAGATGAAACAAGTACTGATAAAAGCAGCTCATCATCATCGTCTTCGGCAACTAAACCACAACAACGAACTGGATCGGTTGAATCATCGAACAGTGTTACATCATCACCATCTAATTCACAAAGATTATTACAGCTTTTACAATCAACTGAACCAGGTAGATTTATACCTTTGTCAAATCAAGAAATTGGTGATGGACATGTAACAATGATTGGTTATACAACACCTATTGTACGTGTTGGTGAACCAATACCAATTGAACAATATTTACGTGAACAACGGCAATTTCATGAACAACATCAACAACAACAACCAATATTACAACAAGGAGAAATTTCCAGAATTTTAGAACGTTTAAATCAAAAATTTTATTCAAATAATAATAATAATCCAGTAACTGAATCATCATTAGCTAGTTCAGCACAAGAATCTACTGATATTCCACTTCGATTATTATTAACACCAAATCCATCATTAATGCAACAACAATCACATCAACGACAACAATTTATTGATTCACAAGGAACATTGTTTACATTGAATGATTTAAATCAAATTGTACCATCTTCATCATCACATTCATTTCAACAACAACAACAATCAGTCTCAAGACAAGATCAACAAGCTATCAACAATGCAAAATTATTAAATATACCGAATAGTAATTCATTGATGGTTGATCAAATTAATTCTGAATTTCAAAGTGGTATACCGGATTTTTGTAAGTTATTATTTTTGAAAACAAACAATGTAATTTTGATCTTTGCTTTAATTTTAGTGCTTAGAGGAGCTGCTCAATTGGATACAATTGTTCCACGTGAACAACAAGTCGCAACTTCGAGCGGATCACAACAACAACAACAGTTATCATTACAATTGCAACAACATCCGGCTGAACAACAACAACAACAACAATTTGTTCGACCATTAGATAAACCACGTCCATTCGTTGTTAT
Source organism: Dermatophagoides pteronyssinus (assembly GCF_027571235.1). NCBI lineage: Eukaryota > Metazoa > Arthropoda > Arachnida > Sarcoptiformes > Pyroglyphidae > Dermatophagoides > Dermatophagoides pteronyssinus. The sequence continues at coordinate 361,470 of NW_027461528.1, forward strand.
GAAACCTGGTTTCCGTAATAATCAAAAATTATTACATCAAATTCAGATTGAACATCAACAATTACAACAACAACAACCATCATCGCAAACTTTGCAACAACAACATCAACCACAAACAGCTGCTGCAATTTCATCATCATCATCATCACCAGCATCACAATCAACATCTGAATTGGAAAATCCATTTTTGCGATTTAATCAATTGATTAGCGGACAACATTTGTTACGTGCACCACACGCCAGTCATAGTCAGATTCAAGCTCAACAACAGCCTCATGTTAATACGATATCTGGTTCAACACCGGCATTGTTTCAACATTTTTCTGCTCAATTACCCTTTGGACAGCCAGCTTTTCGTCCAATTCAAGCGGTTAGTCGTTTAACAAATGGTATTCATTCACCACAGCAGCAGCAACAACAACAACAACATTTTGGTCAAGCACATTCATCTTTTATACGAACACAGCCAACACAACAAGGACATGTATCAGGTTTATCATCACAATTAACAACTGCTAATGGTTTTATTCCATCACATCAATTACAACATTCGGTATCAAAAGAATCGTCCGCAATATCACAACAACAACAACCATCAATATCATCACAATTTTTTACAAATAATAATATTGTATCACCACAATCAATTACTCAACCATTTCATATTGCTAAAAAACAAACAGTACAAGTAGAAACAGTTGAAGGACCACCATCATCAAATATTGATACAAAAGCTGAATTACAGAATCAAATTAAACATATATTAGCATCATCACCAAATCTTTCAGAAGATTCACGTGCTAGACATCGTGAAGCTATATTTAAAGCAGTTCATTCATTAATTGAACCAACAACATCATCAGATTCATCATCATCATCAGCCAATCAACATAATCAAATTCAATCAACCGATTCGACATCATCGAATCTAATCGATACGGCTAATCGTTTTAACAGTTTTGAACCATTTAATCCAAAATCAATGTTATTTAATTTTCCAAATTCACAACAAGCACAACGATCTAATTTGATTAGTCGTCCAACACCATCTACATTGGCCTTATCATCATTATCATCTGGACAGCATCAACAACAAGCTAATATTGTTGGTATTCGGCCATCAACAACAACACCCGTTCAAATGAATCAATTTCAATTATCACCACTTGTACAACAATCGGGTAAATTACCATTCAATTTACTTTCACGATTTCCATCATTATTGCCTGGATTTCAATCATCAAATCATGGATTACTTTCATCACCAGCCGATACTAGTAAACAACAACCACAAGATCAATCATCAAATGATCATCGAATTCAGAATCAAATTCAAACATTTTTGCAACAACATGATCCACAACGATTACAATTGACGCAATCAACATCATCATCATTACAGCAACCGCAACAATCTCAAGAATTTACCAGTGGTTCATTTATGATTAATCAACCAATGTTTGGTCAGCCACAAACTCAACCGCAATCGAGTAACAATGCTAATCAACAATTTCAACAAAATATGGCCAAAATTCGTCTTGCACCAGGACTTATGTTAAGTTCGGATGATTCAACTGGATCTGGATCATCGGATGGTCAACAACGTCAAGTTCATACACAAGAAGGTGGTATTGTTATTACACGTGGTAAACCGATTCTAATGCCACCAGAAGCAAATAGAATTTCAGTAGTTAATCAACCTGATGATGATAATAATAATAATAATAATAATGTACGATTCCATGCAAATAGTTTACAAGCACAGGCTAGCCAACAACCGCATCATCATCATCATCATTACAATCAACATCATCATCATCATCATAATCATCATCCAAATCATAATCGATTACAAACATTTCAATCGGAATCCAGTATGATAACACCGAAAACAAATAGTCGTGAATTTTCTGAATGGTGGAAAGAACGTGCCGTAGCACCATCCGATATTGCACCAATGACAATGTTAACTCAATTACCAGCTTAAACAACAGAACATTTTTGTGGTTATAATTCATTATCATCATCATTATACTGGACTATAATGAAAAAAAACAAAGGGACATTCTTTTAGTGAACATCATTTAGATTTTTTTTCTATTATCTCTTTCTCTATCTCTCTCTTTCTTACTTTCTTTCTTTCTTTTACTCTTACTCTTTAACTCTTTCTTTCATTCCATTAATCATTGATTTAATGATTTTTAAAAAAATCCAAAATAAAGTTGTGTATAATTATAATTATATCATGTACAAATCATGTATGTGTTTATAGCCAACAGCTAAAAAAGAAAAACATCCTTACAAGTTAGTTTATTTTCGAGTTTTCAATTTAATTGAAAGTTTTAAATGAGGTCATCTTCAAAATGTAGTGTGTGACTAGTGTTTAATATAAATAAAAGTTAATATCCAAAACATCGAGGGAAAAAAAATTAAAGATCAATGTTTCATTAAATTGATAATGAGAAGTGGAAATAATAAACAAAATAAATAAATAAAGATGTCGAAATAGATGACTAAAAATAATTTTGTTTATCGGATAAGTGTGTGTTATTTTAGTCTCGTCTTTTTTTCGGGCCTGTGAAACTGCGGTTATTCTTAATTTATAAATATACAAAAAAAAAATATCATTCAATGTGTTTGGAATTCTGGTTTGGATGCATGAAAAAATAAAATGAATCACGAAGAAAGAAAAAAAAATCTGTTGATTTGTTTCATAAAATATCAAGGAAGACGAGAATTGTTGTTGTTTGGTTTTCATTTCGATCATATTTTTTGGCCTTGTGTGTCTGTGTTGATGGACATTAATCATCTCAGGTAAAATTAAATTTGTTAACAATATCAACAACCGACATTGAATCATTGATTAGATTGTGTTGTTGTTTTTGTTTGTCAAAATTATCACCAATGGCAGTAAATGAATGATTATGATGATTATTATCTTCTTTTGATGATTTTAATTCATCATCATCATCTGATAATAAAACATTATCACATTTAGTTGGTTCAATATAATTTCCAATCAATTTCCAATCAGGATAATGTATAAATAGGAAAATATCCGAATTTGGTTGTTCTGAAAAAAACAAAACAAAAAAAATTGAAAATATTATTCTCTGCAAGTTCAAAAAGAAAAATTGTACAAACTTCTTTTACGAATATAATCGGTACCAAAATTCAAACGAAATAAATGATTATTACGTTTCACTATTAATTGATTGATATTTTCAAAACGAATTTGTTCACCATCAATCATAATATAATGTTCATTTTTTAATTTTTGATGAAAAATTAATGGTGTACGAAATACTTTTGGTAGATCAGTAATTTGATGATGATAATTATTTGTTGAACGTAATTTTTTTGTTGGTGGTGGATAAACAACATTCGGATCATGAATAAATGTACGATCATCAATAATACCATCGAATAATGAATAATCGGATTCATATTTAAGTACCTGTAGAGTAGCCCAAATGAAATGAAAATCTTTAATAATCAAATGAAAATTACAAAATACCTTTTTATAATGTTCATTCAATATGGTACCAAAACGAAATGATTTATATTTTACATTGATTGTTAATTCTAATGGTCGTTTATCATTAACAATATTAATCAATGAATGTGGTGTATAATCATAATTATAACGTCTATATCTTGAATAATCAAATATACGAAATAGATCGGCTTTTGTACACGGGAATCCAATAGTTGCATAAATTTTTTCTGATTGTTTATCATCATCATTATCAACAGTATTTTGTTGTTCAGGAACATATAACAATGAAACTATAAACGGATCATTTGCCATTTGATTATAATCAATAAGATTATCATTAAATCGTGTTTTATTTGATAAAATTTGTAAAAATTTTATCCTTTCTTCCGGGTGTATGGCTAAATATTTACAAATATCATGCTTGATATTCATATGATCAAATAGTTTATCTGTGATCTCTATATGAGAAAAAGAGAATGGAAAAATTATTTTTTTAAGAAAATTCAAAAATTCATTTACCAATTTCAATTACAATTTCGATAATTTCTTGATATTGTAAAAATTCTTTTTCAAATTCAATTTCAATTCCATCATTCGGTATATGAACATAATCGGCCAAAATATTTTTATAATTTGAATTTAAAAAACGACATGCTTCAACACCAGTTTTGATTCTTGTTATAAACGATGCTGTAATCATATTAACACTATCCGGATAATGATTACCATTACTATCTAATGCATTTCGACAATGAGGCAGTTGTTCCAATTCCATTGATGTAAATGTTGATATCATCAATGAAAATGAACTTTGTAAATTATTATACATTTTTATATTCATATCAAATGTTTTGAATTGATAAATTTCATTTTTTAAAATTGAATGATCAAATATTCCTTTACGTAGATCATATATAATCGATGAATTGAAATATAGTATAAGTATCTGGCCAAGGGGTTAAATAAAAAAATTAGAATTTAAATCTGGTTTTTCAAGAAATGATGAAAATTTACTTACATTTTCCGAATAATTATCAATCAATGACCATGATCCACATGGATCAAGATAATAAGTTTCAAAAACTAGATGCATTAAACGATGATATGTATGTGTTGGATGTGTTGATGATAAATGATATTTTAAATGATTATTATTTTTTGTATTATTATTATTATTATTGTATAATAAATCATTTAATGGATTATTTAGCAGACAAATCTGTATGGATGTTAAATGCCATTTAATTGACATTGTTATTTGTAAATTTTCACGGCTATTATCCGTCCATACGAATGAACATATCCATGGTCGTTCAAAATTGGCAACTAAATTATCATCATTCGAATGAATACTAAAAAAATTCGAACCATAATGAAATGTAGACCATTCTTGAGCAATTTTTTCAGTCTTATTTTCATTATCGATAACTAAAAAATCAATCAATAAAATTAATGATTTTTGGATTCGAATTTTCGAAAAGATAAACTTACTTAGTTTAATTTTGGTCATACATTGTGATATTGATGCATCATCATCATTATTATTATTGATTGACATTCGTCTTCGTCCTCTTGAAATACGAAATGTATTTTGTCGTCCATGAAATGCAACCAGAAGATTTTGTTGTTGATATTCGGTTAATGTTTTATAATTATCGATAGTTAAACTATAACGATAATAATCTTCAATTTGTTGCATTTTGTCAAACAAACAAAAAACCGAAATTCGAATCCCAGTGAACAGTGAACAAACTTCAAACAATCAATTCGAATTTGTCATCGGAAAACGAATGCTAAACATGAAAAACATGAAAAAAATGAATAAATTTCTAATAATTAAAAATTGAATTAACAATTAAAAATAATAATATAAAAACAGTACCCAAATTCGAATTTGTTTGTTTGATAAACATAGTTTAGTTTAGCCGGAGATCATATGATTTGTATCATCGTTATTATCTCATTGGATGAGTAAAAAAAAATTTCCAAATAAAGAGAGAAGTATAAAATTATCTTTTAAAACTGATGATGATCCAAAATATAAAATAAATAAAATGCTTTTATTTAAAACAAAGAATCAAGATTTTTTTGTTTTGAATAGAATAAAATTTTTTTGTTTGTTGAGCAATTTGAATCACATGCTTGTTGCATTCGATTGGTTGCTCAATATTCGGTTCGCTATATATCGATACAATCGATTATTTATTTATAAACATTTTTTATCATTTAATTTCGATAGAATCGATTCTTTATCATTTTTTTTTAATTATCAGTTCAAATAATCAAGGTTCCGTTATATATCCTATATTCTTTTTTTCCCTCTAATTAGAATCACATTGGTGAATGTGTGAATGACCACTGTTCACTGTGTGTGTGTGTTTTATACAGGTATTTTTTTCAAACAACAGGTAAAATAGGTTCATTGGACCAATTTTTTTGTTTGATGATCATTTTTTCGTGAATTTGTATTGTTATGTTTGAAAAATATTGACCAAACAGTAGCCATAGTGAAACAAAATAATAATTGTAGAAGACGGTATAAGGGAGAAGGAAAAATTTTCACATGAAAATTTAGAACAAATTTTACGAAATCAAAAAAAAATAAAATCGTGCAACAACAGCAGCAATACGATACGCGGTCATTTCACGTGTGCGTTGGTGGTTGTAATTTTGGTCCGTTTTTTTCTTCTTTTTTTTTGGTATGTCAGACAAATCAATGTGAGAAAATTTTGAACGTGTTTTTCTTCGTTCGTTCGTTCGTTCGAAATGAAATCCAAATTCAATTCAATTGATAATGATGATCGTGTGTTATCGGGTGAGGGGGTCAGTCAATGGAATGATATAAACACACCTGCTTCAGTTACTGTTACTGTTGTTGTTGTTGTTTACGAGGCCAAAGCTACCCAGGACCCAGATAATAATAACTGCATCATCATCATCATTATATGTCAAAGGTCTTGACACACACAGGGGTCAATCATTAATCTAGTTTGGATCGGTTTTCTTTTCGTTTCGTTTCGTTTTGTTTGTTCGATATATTTGTTGTCGTCGTCGTTAGAAAAATGAAAAAATTTTCAGTGGGAAATTTTTTTTTTTCAATGCCAATTTGTGGGTGTACGAAACTTTGGATCGATTTTGGAACTTTGTTTGGAAAGTAAAAAAAAAGTAAAATATTTTATTATTATTATTTTGATTGTTCGAGCAAAAAAAAAGAACCGAACTTACCCTTTCTTTTTTTTTTCGAATTGGATTTTTTCGATTATTGTTGTTTGAAAATGAAAATTTCATGAGAACGAAATTCCAGAACAAACAAAAAAAAAATTCACCGAAAAAATGTTTAAAAATTTGATAAAATTCAAAATTTTTTAGCAAAAAAAATTTGATTCGTTCGATTTTTCGAACGAATCAAAAAAAATTCGAATTATAACTTTTGAATCCGAGCTTCGACCACTGGATGGCGTTGCATGATTCGAATTCGAATTCGAATCAAAAAAAAAAAAATTCGAATCTTTGGCCTTCGAATTCGTTCGATTTGAGATTTTCAAGTTTAACCGAAAAAATATCCGACAATAATAATAACCGAAACAACCGAAAATATCAAATTTTTTTTGTTTATTTATCGGGTAAGCTAATAAAGTATGATAGATAAATATTTTTTTTTTTTTTTTTTGTTGATCAAATATTTACTTGTACAAAATGTTTCTCAATCAAAAACAAAAAAAAAAAATTAATTCAATTTCTATTTCATTTTCCCTCCCATTTTCATTTTCAACAGAATTTTTATTTTCCAACCAAGTGATAACGTTATTAACAACAACAACAACCGAATTCGAAACATTCAAGAGAATAACATTTTCTGGAAAAAGATTATTTAATTATTTCTTAAGAAAAATTTTTACAGAATTACGTGGGGGTGGTCGCCAGTTGTTCATGAAAATGCTCAACAACAACAACAAATATCAAGATGAAGACCAAAGAAACGAAAATCAAAATGATAACCATTTTTATTTATGGTATTTGTTTGATCAAAAATGAAATGAAATGTTTGTTTGTTTGTTTGTTTGTACATAATCATCATCATGATCAACATGGTAAACATCATGCAATTCGGATTAAAACCAAACATTAACAACAACAAAGTATTAGTAATATCGTTACTGAAAACATCCAAAATCTTCATGTAAACATTATCATCATCATCATGGTAACCATCACCAACAACAGAATGGCCATGATCATCCATCGAAACACACACACACTTCAAACAAACAAACAAATCAATGACATTTGACCGAAAACATTTGCTTGAAAAAATGGAGAAAATCTTTTTTGAGAATTATTTAAGATGCTTTTCTTCAATTGCAAAATTCGGCATCTTTTTGCTCATCGATTTGTGTTTGCATGATGTTTATACAAACCAAACACACACACACACACGAAAAAAAAGCAAACAACAAGTTTTATTTCATTTGGTTGGTGATTCTTTCTCTCCTTCGATGGATTCCAAAAAAAAACCAATCTTCTTCAAAAAGTCGTTTTCAAGTATGTATTTTTTTTTGTTGTTTTTGTTGGTTGTATAAAGTAAATGTTTATTATTCATTCGATAAGCCGGATATGATGATATGATAATATTTTTTAGTCATTCAAACGATAATAATATCGATGTATAGTGGTGGTGGTAGTATTATGGTCAATGAAAAGATGGTAAATATTTGATGGAAATATTGGCCTTTGGCTATTTTTCATTTTCACTCATACAGCACACAAACGAACAAATAATGTTAAAATAGAATCGAATCAAATGAATGAATGATTTATGGTAAAAATAGCCACAAAAGATTATCCCGACATTCGAAATTGTTTCAAAATTGAAAAAATTCCTGATTCTAGAATATTCTGTTTTTGAATTATTAATTTGAAGAAAAAAAACAAAAATTCAAACTTTTCAAACCACACACAAAATGTGCAAACAAACAAACAAAAAATTTGTCCAATATAAACATTCATTCAATTCATTTCAATGTCCAATTGAATTTGTGAATATTTTCCGAAAAACCAAAGACCAAAATCTAAACATTCAAATCAAAATCGAAAATTTCAGCTTAATAAGTAAGTAAGTAAGTCAGTCATTAACATCAACAAAGTTCACCACCATCAACATAAAGAATCTTCAAACCACACAACAAAAAAATATCATTGAATTATGTGATTCTTTGTAAAGAATTTTTTTCGCCTGTCATTGACTTTGTGCACACAACATTCATTCATTTTGATTCTATAAACTAGCTTTTTGGTGATGGTTAGCTTATTATTTATTTATTTATTTTATTACAAAATTTGATTGAATTAGACGAAAAAAACTTACATAAACATAAACATAAAAACACTTATTTACAAATTGATCAATTGAGGGTTAATAACCCTGATAATCAACTTTGATGATGATGAAGATTGCATAATAATAATAATCCATTATTTAATAGAAATCCGATGAAGAACAAAATCAAACATTGTCCCCTGACGAAAAAAAATCAACAAAAGACAACATCAGAGAAAATAAGGTTAGAAAGTCACCAATCTTACCAAATTCAAATTGAAAGACTTTTCTTTCATTTTCAATTTATGGATGTTTTCATCATCAAATTCTCGAAAACAACCCAGTCAAATAATATTTCACCATAAAGCATCCATTTTTTTCCTGTCTTGTCATTATCATCAACAACAAAAACACAGAAGCAAAAGACAATATTGTGTAGACATTAATCAATCATATAATAGGATAAAGGATGTGATTGGTGATGATGATAATGATGCCCATTCATAAAGTTCGTGATCCTATTATTATCATCATAATCAAGAGATAATGACCCTGATTTTTGTAAAAGGAAAAAACTTTTGTCTATTTTCATTTCTTTTTTGAAAAGTTTTTTTAATTTTTTTCAAAGCTTTTGTTTTTTCTTTTCTCCCGAAACAGAGTTTCCACCCAGGTTTCCACCATGGTATATATTCAGGTAAAGAACGTTGGTTAGGATGGTTGGTTTGAAGGTTTAACCCTGTTTTATTCAATGGTTTGAAAGAAAACAAAAGAAAAAAAGTTTTTTTTAATCTTTTCATCATCAACATTTTAAACAATGTAAGTTTTTTTTTCTTTCTTTTCCATGAAAAGGATGTAAGGAAATGCTGATGAATAATGAGGGTACCTTATTGGTGAGTTACGTAAGTATTAAAAATGATGAAATGTTTTGAATCAAAAAAAAACTAAGTTTTCGTTCACCCGATATTTTCTGATTTAATCACTGACCATTAGCTAAGGTGGCAAAAAAAAACGGTTTCTTCACTCACTCTCTGCCAATCAATCAAAATCAATGACAAAAACTTGTTTTTCGAGGTTGCTGATTTTTTAGAAAATTAAATTTAGCACCCCAAACAAACAAACAAGTAATGGCCCAAATCATCAAATGTTATAATTAGTTAAATGGAAAACAAATGAAACGAAATGAAACACAGAATATATCAATTTAACCATTCAGTCGTATCATCAGAAAAAAAAGACAAAGATGAACAGCAGCCAACAACAAAAAGAAAGAAAGAAACCTTTTTTGGAACAAGCACGAATGGCTAATCAAAGAAGAATGAATGAATGATTTTCGATTGATGTTTTTTCAACCACACAACAATCACACCATATATCGAAACAATGAAAGCGCGAGAACAAGAAGATTACACATTTTTTTTTGAAAATTTGATTTTTAATCGATAACTATTGAACCATAACCACCACCATCAAGATGATGATGATAATTATAATTATTAAACATCATCATCATAATTTTCACACGTTCTTGATTTCAAATGATGATTATTATATAATCATCATTTGGTTATTATCATTGAAATTATAATGGTGTCATCTTGACACATTTTGGCGAAGAAGAAAAAGAAAAAATATCGTCATTTTCAAAGTTTCTGAATCAAGAATTGTTTCTTTCATTCGATCTGTGTGCAAATCATCAAATCAGACTTTCAAATCAAAATTTTCAAGCAAAAGAAAAACTTTTACTTTTTCCATCAACATCATTTTTTGTGAAAACATCATTCATTCATTCTCAGGTACCTAAGGTATATAATTTTCAGGTCAAAAAATAATCATAATTTTTTTTGGTCAACTTTTTCATTTAGAATTTTTCAATTTCCATTTTGATTATAGCCAATGAAGTTTTCTTCTTCATTCATTTTAAATACATCTTTGTCATGCAATCATCAATGAGAATATCAAGGACAAGAAAACAGAAGAAAACAACACAACACACAAGTAAAACCACTTGATTTGTCCACGATATTTCAATGTCGAAATTGTTTCGATTTTCAATTCAATTCAGAAAAAAAGAAAGAAAGAAAATCTCAATTTTCATCATCAAAACACACCCAGAACGAAAAAAAACAATTTGATAATTTGATTTTTATATGTTTTCTACTTCTCAAATTTCCTATTTGGATTTTGGATTTTTCCTTAATTTTTCACACAAAATTCAAATTCAAATTCAAATACAGTAATCAAGGCTTTCTGTTTTTTTCTCCCCTTCATTTGAATGATCCTTGAAAAAATTTTGTTTCAATTTTTTTCTAGGGTAGAAATAATATGAATGACTTTGACATTCATATCCCAAGTGTAAAAAACAAAATAACGATGATGATTAACATATGCGCTTGGGTCTTTTTGGCTTCTCACTTTTCGACTGAAAAAAACGAATGAAAGAAAAAAAGCATGGACCTAGTTTTTGTGAATATTTTTCATTTTTTGGTTATGGTAAATAATTTATATAACACACAAAGAAGAAGAAGAAGAAGAAACTAGATTAAGCAAACATATTTTTCATAATTTGATTTTAGGCAAAAAAAAAAGTTTTTTTTAAAGCAATTTTTTGGGTAAATTTTCCCGGGATAATCAATTCGTTATTTGAAAAAAAAGTATAACTTTCGTAAAGATTTTCGAGGGGAACATGTGTTTAGAATTCATCAAAAAGTGATTCACCCACATTATCATTATCATATCGGATGACCAAACCTGACCTGAGAACTTTGAAGATTTTTTTTTTTTTTTTTTTTTGTAAAGAAAACCAATTCTCTCAACACTTGTTCAAATTCAAGAAACGAAAAAAAACAAAACTAAAGAAAGATGCTTTTTAGGTTTCTGACTTTGGCTGTTTTTTTTTTCATTTTTCAAATCATTCATCCATTACCATCGAGTCAGTGAAACTGACTTATATATTTTTTTTTATTTTCTCCACAGTTTCGGTCATGACCGAAACTTGACTTTTGAATTTGGTGGCCACATGTTGAATGACCTTTTTTTTTCGTTCGTTCGTTTTTTTCACCCCAGCCAAAAAACAGAAAGAGACTTTCATCATAACCCACAAAACTAGCGAGAGAGGTTAATAATTCTCGCGAAAGATTCAAGATTCACACGCACTAGTTTTTTCATTTGCTTTAGTTTTGCTTAACGTTGAATATTTTTTTTATTAGGAAAACAACAGCGAAAAAATCATGTTTGTTTCATGTGGACAAGACAATCTTTGTCAAAGTTCAATGACTATTGGTCGTTTTTTTTATTTGGTCAATTTTTCTGTCTTGAATTTTATCGATTTTTCGAAACAAAAAATTCGGATCGATTTTCGCTATTTTTTTTATTCAAAATTTTCAAAAACAAAAAAGGTTAAAGTTGAGACAAAGTGAGGGGAGAGAGAGAGAGAGTCATAATAACTGTCAAAAAACAAGCAAAAAGCAAAATAATAATGATGTGATTATCGAAGGGAATTTATGTTCAGGAACAAAACATTCATTTGTTTTGCATTTTGCCGATTTGTGATTAATAATCCAGGGATTTTTGCAGCGACGATTCAGGCAGAACAAAAAATACCCGAACCATAATGAACCAAAAAATGAATGAAAGGCGTTGTCAAATTTTTTCTAGAAACTAATCTGGAAAATCTTTCCAGAAACAAAAAAACAAAAATATATTAATCTTTTGTTGTTATGCAATTTGTAAAATAATAATCAAAACCGAAAGAAACGATCCAAAAAGAAAGAAAACTAAATCACATAATAATCATTATAATAATGATGATGATTATCATCACTCAATCATTATTTAATCATAATCATCATCAGTGAACATAACATTTTGACACTTTTTTCGTAGTCGTCGTTGTTGTTACCTTTGCTGCGATATTTACCTGGCTTTACTTTACCTGGATCGTATTAACAACACACCCTATTTTTCATTCGAAAATTTTTCTTTTCAAATGTTGATCATGGTTTTTGTTTTGCTTTTTTGTTTTGGTAGAAAAGATTTTTTCGTGTGTTTTATTAAGTCATCATAAATTTTGGATGGATTTTGTCGAATGAAAAAGAAAAAAACAAACTTATTAATGGTCTATAATTGGTCGAATTTGGTAACAGATTTTTTGAATTAAAAAAATGGGGAAAAAATTATTTGGTTTTTCTTTGGAAACCTGTAAAAAAAAAAATAACAAAGTTTTTTTTTTAAATTATCCGCGGAAAAGTTTCCCGGAAATTCACTACCCCCTTTCCAAAAACAAGAGAGAGAGAGAATCTTAATTAATTAGATTAAAAACGAAATTCAATCAAAAACTTGTCACATACATTACACATCAATCAAAATGAGTGGGTGAATTGGATTTTCTCGAAAACTTTCTCGGAAACTTTTCTCACCCCAAAAAAATAGTTACATTTTTAAAAAAAGCTTTAAACTTACTTAAATGATAATAAACTTTTTAAATGTAATCAATCAAAAAGCCGATCTTAGTATTATCATTTTTGATCTTATTATCTTGGTTTTTGAATGTCAAAATACGACCATTTGGCGTCACTCAACGTTAAATTGATGATGATGATGATGATGATGTAATTTGATTCGATTCTATTTTGACTAGATTTAGCATTTTCGGTCAAAATAGAATCGAATCATTTTTTTAAAAGTGTTCGAATTCGATTTTGATTCGAATTCGCATAAAGTGAAATTTTGTAAAAAGATAAAGATACCTTTTCTCTTTCATTTTAATGGTTAAACACGCATATCTTATTTCATTTGATTTTTTTTCATTTCAAAAGTAACATGGTTGTTATGGTAATCATCGTTAACCGAATAATGATAACATCATCAAAACCGACAGCATCAAGAAACACCATTTTCTATTTTCTTATTTTCCAATTTTATCATCCAAATTACATCGAACGAATGTGAAAATCAAATAAAACATCAACATACGGTAATTAATTCGGAAAAAAATGTAGACATTTTATATAAAACTACCATCATCATCATCATAATCGTTCAAAAAAAGCATAAACATTCGAAATAACAAAAACAAACATCGTTCAATTCAAAAACATTCCATTCTATGGTCAATTACCTTTTGCTTCGTTTGCTCTTTGAATTACATCACCACCACCACCACCATGATGATCATCAATTTGAAATTTAAATAATAATAAAAAAAAAAATTAATGGCAGGGGTCAATCATCATCATCAATAAAAAAAATTTGTTACTTTATTCTTGATCAGATAAAATCAAAGAAAAGAAAATCAAATGTTTTGCCTTTTTTATTACAGCCAGCCAAGGCAAATTCAGGAGACATTTTGCAACAACAACAAAACAAGAAAATGTTTACGATGTTTTTTTATTTCATCTTTTAATTGCATCCCAAAAACACATCTGCAAAAAGTAACGACAACAAAAAATCCATTGATTTTTTTTCAAAAATTTATCACCTTTTTTCCCCCGAAGATTTTCTCCATTCCACCATAATCAGGATTATTCGGACAACATTTAATTTCGACAGACGACTGAAGCTTATTGGTAACACTGGAGACTGATTTTCAAACCCAAAAAAATCAATCAGTCAGTCCGGTCTACCCTAAACCCTCAGTATTTTTTGGAAAACAATATAGTCTGGACAAAGTGCGAACTTGCTTTGTTGAACACAATTGAATGTATGAAAAGTCTCAGCATGATCCATCAAGTAACAAGTCAAAGTCAAAATGACCAAAGTCAAATTTTCCTCTATTGTTTCCTCCATTTCCAACTAAAAATCTATCGATTATCGATTAACCATTTAGGCGACAATTTTCATTTTTTTTGGTTCGGAAACTTTAATCATTGTCTCGTCATCTTTAAGAATTTTTTTTTCTCTGAAAAATGAAACAATGGCCAGAAAAACCAGCATAATGATGATGATGATTCCAATAACAAACAACAAAAATGTCATTTTTTCGAGTTGTTTGCTGTTGAAAAGAAACATAGTTTCTGGTCGACATAGCCCGAAGGTCCGAATACTTAATGTATTCAATGTTTGAAAATGATGATCATCAATGATGACCAGGAAAAAAGACAAAAGAAACGACAATTATGATTGTCGACCCTAAGGGTTTTTGGCTAAAAACATTGCAACTTTTTTTCATTCAAAGCAACAAGTTTTTTTTCAATATAACCGAAAATTGAAGACAAAAAAAATCAGCAAAGTCATTCTTTCTATTTGATCGATTTTTTTTCTCCAGTTGATTTCATGAAAAAATGTCAATTAAAAATTTTTCTTTTTGGAACAAAACAACGACGAAAACAATTACAACAACAGCAATAACAAGTTCAATTGAAAGATTTTTCGTGTGGCAGAAAACAAATGAAAATTATGAAATGTAATTCTTCAAAAATAGAAAACAAAAAAATTATCATTAATAATATTCTTGGTCACACACGCCAAACACACCAAAACTAATAAATCAAGAGAGAGAGAGAGAGAGAGAGAGAGAGAGAGAGAGAGAGAGTAAACTTAACTAGAATCTAGAATTAGAACTGAGAAAAAATTCTTTGGAAGAAAAAAATCAATTTACTCCAAGAAAAAATCAAAAATCCAAAAAAAAACATCGATAAATTGATTCATTTTTCTCTTAATGTTAACCTTGAATCGTTGTTGTCAACAACTTTACCTTACCTTGCACACACGCACACAGGTGCATAATAATACAAAATCACGAAAGAAAATTCCACTAACGTCATCATTATTGTTAAAAAAAAATCGATAAAATCCTTTTCTAGGTTCTTATGACTCGAAAAAAAATGAATGAAAGGAAGAATTTTTTTCTTCAAAAAACAAAAAAAAATCAATGCCAAGCAAACAAACAAACAACTTAAAGAATTTTCAAAATAACAACACGTGTTGTCATTCAGTAATGATTTTGTTGTTTACCGAAAACTTTTTTTTACGAAAAAGAAAAATTTCAAGTTTGTTCAGCTGTGTAATTGAAATGAAAAACTTCCCCGAAAGAAGAAAAAGAAAATCAGATCAAATGACAATAATCATCAACGAAAATTCCTATAATGTGATTTGTGTGACATAAATGAAGAATTCGGTAGCCATAAAAAACGACAACAACAACAACTTTTTTACAATGTTTACATGAAGAAAAAGTTTCAAATGTTGTTTGTTTGCAGAAAAAAAAATTCAATTTAGTTCCCGCATTTTATTGAATTTGAAACATTTTCTCTCTCGGTTCTGTCTTTGAAAGGAAGGACATTGTAATTTGAAGGAATTTTGCCAATTTACGTAAGAGGAAAATTATGATTATCAAAAGTCAGGGATTTTTGAAAATTGAAATAAACATCTCTCAACGGTTTGATGATGACGATGATGAGCAAAAAAAGATATTAAGAAAAATGGAAATATGAAACCCCCAAAACCCAAAAACAAGAAAGAATCAAATTTCATTTGAAAACAAATGAAAAACACGGCCAAAGAAATCGAAAACATTGATTGATTTTTGCAAAAAATCAAATTTTGATTTGATTATAATGGTGGTGGTGGTGGTGGGGGCCAGAAGAACCTCTGACCACAACGACGACATTCAAAAAATTCAGGTTTTTTATGCTTGAATTCCTCTCGATTCAAGGCAAGATCATCAGGTAAGCAGCACATCACAGGTAAGATCATCAACCAAGAAGGAAAAAAAAGTTGAAAGGTTACTAATATCATGATCATCGAACCAAAGATCCGGAGTAATGGTCTTTTAAATTTTCATTTTCATTCAACAAAAACTTCAAGAAAAAAAGTTTTTTAAATAACGAAACGAAAATTCTATGAATGAAATATGAAACATACAGGGAGAAAAAGACATTTACCTTAATGACGACAATGAAGATTATCATCGTTCGTCATTATCATTATCATCAAAGTGTGTGTGGGTGGGTATTCACATCTGTCATATTTTCATGTTTTAAATTGCACGCGACGACCATGTTGTTGATGACTGACGAACTTTTTCTGTTGACAATCTTTCCTTTTAAATTTTGGTTTTTATTGTTTTTTAAAATGTTTTCGTTTTTCTTTTTGATAAGGTTATCTGTAATGATGGATGTTACCTGGTCGTGATGAAATATATTCAGAAAGTATATAGTGGTTATGGTTGGTTAATTTTGGACTTTTAAACTTTCAATTTTTTTTAGGCATCCGGTCGATCGGAATTCATTCACAAGAAGAAGTATTTAAAAAATCAATATTTTATTCGTGATGTGGAAATTTTGTGAGGAAAGATATTTCTGGGAAATTCATTCCCAGAAATTCTCAACATCTGTTTCTGTCATATTTGTCATATTCTTAATCACTGGATCAATCAAATCAAATCAAATCAAATCAATAAATGATGAGATAATCAATAATAATCAATAAATATTCCATCACCAAAACAAAAAGATTTTGGCCAATGACCGATATCGAACCGATAAAAATAGTTTTTCAAGTTCAACAACAACAACAACAAAAACAGGATTATCATTTGGGCCATTGACACCTGATGATGATGAAGCAGTGATGATGTAATGATGGCCGGATAGTCGGGCATCCTGGAACACACACAATCAAAACGAAATGAAATGGAAAAATCATTCAGAAAATTGGAACGCATATTGGCATCATTTATAAAACGAAACAAAACAAAACAATAAATAACAAGTTTTCTTTTTTCTTGTTGACCTTGAAATGGTTTCATCAACAAAAAGAATGATTATCAATGTCATTATCATTTTTTTGACATCAAATTATGTCGTGATATGATGTTGTTGTTGTTCCAAATGGAACAACAACAACAAAATCTCATCATCATTAAAAAATGAGAGAGAGAGAGAGAGAGAGAGAGAGAGAGAGAGAGAGAGAGAGAGAGAGAGAGAGAGAGAGAGAGATTATCATTAGTTCAGAAAATCTTTCTGGAAAAAATTTGAATTTAAATTTTTTCTTCGAAAAAAAAATCATTTTCTTTCCAAAAATGTTTCCCATGTTTTCCATCATCATTGGGATTTGGATTTTTTTCGATCATTAAAATGATGATGATGATGGAAAACTATGAAAAGCCAAAAAAACAAAATAAATCCCGTTATTGTTATTTATTTTTCTTTTGAAAAATTCAAAAAAAAAAAAATCCTGAAACAAAACAAACAAACAACGAAAACAAGCAAACAAACAAAACATCCATTGAATGTGACGTAAACAAAACAAACAAACAAAAGTGGGAAAAGAAAATCAACCAAAAAAGAAAAAAATTTTAAAAGAATTTTTTCGGGTCTGAAAACCGAAACCCGTTCGTTATGTGATGTTTGTTTTGTTTTGGCCCGTAACAAATCAAACAAACAAACAAACAGAACAATCAACCTGTATGAAAGATGGGAAATGAATGAAAGTTAAAAAAATTCATTGAAAGTTAGGTTAGTCGGTTTTTTTGGATGGCGATGATGATGTCATTGATGATCATTATCATCGTTTTTTTTTCATTTAAAAATTTTCTAAAAAGCCAAAAAAAAACAGAAAACAAACAAAACAGCCAGCCAGAGAATGTATATAGATCATACATCCTCTATCAAATAACCAAGTGATGCGCTTCGAATGAAATAATGATGCTGGTGATGACGTCAATCTTTGTTGTTGTTGTTGTTGTTGTTATTATTGCAGACATATGATTGCAACAACAACAACAACAATCAAAGCAATCATCAATGAAGATGATAAACATCCTCAATAAAAGATTTAAATATCCAGAATAAACCAGAATCTTTGCAAAAAAAATCTCAGATAATTTTTTCCTTTTTGATCTGATTTTTCTGGTTTTCAGAATTTTCAAAATTTCATTCGGCTTTTTGAACCAACCACGTCATTGATTAACAGAAACCTTCCCAAAAAAAACCGAAGAATTTAAAGATCCAGAATTTTGAAAAAAAAAATGAAAAATCTGACTTTGACATTGACAATGAATGAATGAATTCTTGCTGTTTGCTCTACCATCGATAAAATTTTGTTCAAGGAAACTTTGCTATGTAGTGGTTACCCGTTTATGATTTTTTTTTTTGTTGTGAAATTCTTCGCATGAATCGACGCAAACGCATCAAAAATCTTCTTGTTTTTTTCTGGATCATACCTGAAACAGAAATCTCTATATAACCCGAGAAAAATTCATTTCAAGGATCCGTTCATTCGCATATGATGATTACGCAATCATGATGATCATCATCGTTCAATGTCAATGTCAAAACAATGCTGGTGGTGGTGAAACATTAATGTTGTTGTTCGCTTCGGTTGGTTGTAGTTGTTCATCATTAATCATTGTTTTTTTCTTTTCACATAATTTTCTACTTTTCGGTTATTATTTTCTCATCATTATCATCATTATTGTTGTTATTGTTCATTTTGGTTCCGTTTCGTTTCTTGATCGATCAATCGTTATTATCGATCGATCGATCGATCGAATTCAGTGACCGATCGATCGATTTTTCAACTAAAAATCATTAAAATTAAAAATAAAATTAATTAGCCAAAATTGGTTGGTAACACACCAGAGAGAGAGAGAGAGAGAGAGAGAGAGAGAGAGAGAGAGAGAGAGAGAGAAAGGTAACCAAATTAATCAATCATTTAACAAAAAAGAAAAAATTCTGCAAATTCTGTGTTTTTTTTTTTGACTTGGTTTTGTTTGAAATATAAATTATGAATAATCAACGACCAATGCAAAAAGCAAAAAGCATTGCCATTGAATTTTTTATTTTAAAAAAATTCTTGTTCTTCGACTATTTCGACACAAGCGAAAACAAATTGCCAGACAAATTTCGTTGGTTATTTTTCTCGTTTCTTTTTCGTTTGTTTGATTAAATTTACACCAGTGAAAAAATTTCAAAAAAATTAAATTCAATCAACAACAACCGAACATGAATGAAAATTAAATTTTCGAAAAAAAAGTTGAAAAATATTTTGGAAAACCACCATGATCATGATCATCATTTTGGAAACTAAACACGTACGGATGCACTCCAAAAAAATCAAAGAAAAAAACCAAAGAAACCCAGAAAATCATTAATAATAACTATGTGATTTCTTTTCTTTTTCTCTTGAAAGTCAATGTCAATGTCAATGACAAAACCGATAGATAATTTCATTTCGAAACTCGATTGATCATCGAAGGAAATCGATCAAAAAAACATGAAAATTCACCGAATCCAAATGGGAAAACATCAAAAACATCATAATCATCATTCATTCATAAATGTAATTAAATATTCCAAAAGCAAAAAAAATTCCCTGAGAAACTTTCCAGGGAATGTTTTTATGTAAACTATATTCATCATTATCATAATAAGATCTTATTCATATTCATCATCATCATCGAAATAAGATGCTTTTTGTTTGTTTGTTTGTGTCTATTTGACAAAAACAAAGGAAAAATTTTTTTTTGTTTTGGAAACAATGGAAAAAGTTCACGAATGTAGGATGGAATATTGAGTATTCTTGTTTTGAGTTCTTGTATTTCGAAAAACATCAACAAAAAAAAATCAAAAACATTTTAGAATTAAAAGAGAAGAATCACAGGGAATTCATAAGATTTAATGGAATCTTCATATCAATTATTTAATGCGAATTGGAGAGAGAGAGAGAGAGAGAGAGAATTACATACGAAAAAGACTTATTTGCTTCATGATTTATTTACCTTTCTTACTCTCTCTCTCTCTCTCTCTCTCTCTCTCTCTCTCTCTCTCTCTCTCTCTCTCTCTCTCTCGATCACTTTCAAGTGCAAAAAAATTACCAGGGAGAAAAAAAAGTAAAATATCTATAACGATAACACCAGGACAAGTCATCAATATTGGATAATCAAAAAAAAAAAAAAAAAAATCTTTACCATCTTAATTTGAACACATTGACAAAGAGAGAAAAATGTCATGTTTATTTATCATTTATTAAGTTTGATGAAATCAAAAAAATGAATATTTTATCATCATTTTGAAATCAAAATTACGCAATCATTTCATCATCATAGGGATGGTAAAAATATATTTCTACCCAAAAAGGTCGAAATAGTCAATTTTTTTTTGATAAACCAACATAAATATCAATTAAAAAAAGATTTTTTTTTGGATCAAATCAGATCAGAGATCGATTAATTGGTTTGTCACGCAATCTAACCAAACCAAACAATTCTTTGTCAAATGTCTGTATGACATACATATGTCAGGTAAAGAAAAATCAAATCAAATGAAAACGATTGAACGATGTTGAACACCTTTTTGAATCTTCTTCTTCAGTAGTGTTTTTTTTTATTAACACACCTGAATAATTTTCGTGTAAAATTTTTATTTTTAAATGGATGACTAAGCTGGACTATTTTAACTTCGGTAGGTCGGTCGGTCGGTCGATCGGATACACTCATATATTACCGCAGCAGCAATACCCGATTCACATGATTCACAAGATGATGATTATTGAAGCCAAGAATCTAGGTGAATCTCTTATTCTTTCAATCGGAAAAAGTTTGGTTTGTTTTTTTTTCAATTTACCACCACGATCATCATCATTTGACACATTCACAGGTATCCTACATTTCAAAAAGAAAAAAGAAAAAAAAAGTTTTTGAGGCCGACCGATCATCAATCGATCGATCCATCAATGGTGATGATGAAAATTTAATTTAAAAAAAAAAATTTTCTCATCAAAAAAAAAATTCTCATTATCATCGGTGTCTTACTGGGTTAAGATTCTATCAAAAAAAAAAAGGGAACAAGAAAGTTGACAGAAACAGAAAATTTTTACAGGTGTTAACATTGATGATGAACAACAACAACAGTAAAAAAAAACAATGTCAAATGATACAATTGGCTGCACACCACCCATACATCACTGTGTGTTTTATGTCTAACCGGGTATAAAATCTATGTGATAAAATTGTAAAACAAAAAAAAAGAAAGAAAAAACCAGACTTGTAAGTAATAATTATTAGGATAGAAAAAAAACAGACCTATTTCCACAATTCTTTTTCAAATGGATCGATATAGTCACATTTGATGATTATTATTATTATTATTATTGTTGATGATGAGAATATTCTGATGATTTTGAATGAATCCAAAAATAGAATTCATTATTTTCGACATTCAAATGATGATGACATTTTGGTTTAACCCAGGGTACCTCCGGTAATCGGGAAAAAATCAATTTAAAAGGGAAAAATTGACCTTTTTTTATTTATTTCTGGTTGTAAATTTTCCTCAAAATGATGATTGATTTAATATCCATTGATAGATATTTTTTGTTTGTTTTTATCGGATATTTTTTTCTTCTCTCGATAATGATGATGATTGATTTGTTTTTCCTTCAGTCATTTGGTCGAGCTGTATGGAAACAAACAAATAAAACATTCACTTGATGACCGATCACAACAACAAAACGATCATAATAGTAGCAATTTTTGGATATTTATCGAATGATGGATATGTTTTTTCTTTTTTTTCTGGGGATAATGACGATGATGATTATCATTTCGTGGGAGTTTTTTTTAGCATTTTGCGTAGGTGTATTATTCTGCTGTCGGAATCGGAAAGAATTTATAATGATGATTTACTGACCACCATGAAAAAGAAAATGAAAAAAATTCTTGTTAAATGGCCAAACCAAAACCAGAAAAAAATGAGATTCTTCTGATCGATTCCTGGAACACCAAAAACCACCACCGCAAAATCTGATTCGCGAATTCGAACGTTTTGCCAAAAATAAACATTCGAATCGAACACGGAAAAAAAACCAAGAGTTCGATGATCCATACAGATAGGACGTGTCATCATCACTTTGTTTTCATTTTTATTTTCCTATTTCCTTACCTGAAATTTACCTCGACGCATCCACCGAAAATCAATCAATCAATCGATCATTGATCAATCAACATTCAAATTCGCCTGAAAAACTGAAAAACTCCAAAAAAAATTCTCTACTCTTTCGGCTCGAATTTTTCGTTTTGTTCTCTTTCTTTTTTGTTTACAAATTCAGATTTTTTCTCTTTTTAGTGATCATCATCATTATCATTTATCTTGTCCTGTTTGTTTGTTCGCTTCGTTTGCTTGTCAACACCAAATCAAAAAACAATCGAAAACAGAAAACAAGATCAAAAAATCAAAACAAACGACAAAAACAAAACGAAAAAACTCTGTTCTGTCATTTCAGGTAAGCAACATAGTTTTACCTGTCTCTGTTTCTTCATCATCAAAACCAAAGAAAATCCTTCAATATCCATCCACATATTTCACCAATTTTTTTTTTTGTTTGTTTCATTCGATCATCTTCAAAAGAAGAAACTCAAAAGTCTGTTTTCTTTTTCTTTTCTCTTTCTCGACTCTCATATCAAGGAAAAAAAAATTTTTTTCTTTTGAAAAGAGATTTAGGTCGATCCAAATGGAATCTTCATCCATTCAACATTTTCAATTCGAATCAAGTCAAGTCAAGTCAAGTTCATTGACAAATCCATCAATGCGATTTTTGCTTGTGTTGATGATGCGATGACCTTATGATGGTTATGACATATCTCCTGCTCTCTCTCTTATAATCAGGATCCATCAAATTTCTTCTCTTGGAACTCTCATTGTCTCTCTTTTGGCTCCCAAAAAGTTGTTCCACCATCATCACCATTCTCTCAATCTTTTCATTTCCAAAAACATTAGAAAAAAACTTTTTCTCTCAATCATCTTACCTGTGTTCTACATTTATTCGTTTGTTGTTGTTGTTGTTCATCATCAAAGAAACATTATTATTATTTCATTTTCGTGGTCAAGTTCGTGTCCATGAGATTTTGAATGTGAAGTGAAATAAAATTGTCTGCCTGTTTTAATGGCTCAACAAACATTTACCTGTATCGACAGTGAACAACAAGAAAAAGTTGAATGAAATGACAGTGTCGGCAATGGATCGGATCAGTGAAGAAAAATCGGATTGGATTTTTTGTTGTTGTTTTTATTGCGGTTGTTGAAACATCTTGTCGTCGTCATCATCGTCAACGTTGATGATCATGATCATCAGATGAAATCATATCACAGTGTTTTTGTTTTTTGTTTTCGATACGTTTGATTCCAAAAAAGTTGTTTTGTTTTGTTTTGTTCAATCGTTGTGAGAAATTTTTTTTTGAAATCTGATTTCACACATCGATAAAAACCATTTCAAGTTCCATTGCTGCTGCTGCTGCTGTTCCGTTGAATATATTTGATTGCAATTAATTTGTTGTTGTTTTCAATGTCAATCTGATCATCAAAACTGATCGATCGATCAATCAATCAATCAATGAAATGAAATGATTTTGATCCAAATAATAATTACGATTGCAGCAACAACAAACAACAACAACAAATCTTGTGTTTGATTGCAAATTCTCTCGATTTCTTTCTCTCTTACAACGAAAAAGATTAATTTAATTTAGCTGCTGAAAAGATTTTTTCTTCTTCACACAAATTGTGAATCAAAATGAAATCTTACCTTGTTTGAATTTGGTAAATTTTTTCTTTGTTGATTATCATCATCATCGACATTGACATTGATCTTGAAAAAGTTGATGATTTTCGAACGAAAAGATTCGAACGTTTTGAAAAATCGAACGTTTTGAAAGATTCGAACGTTTTTGAAAAAAAACATTCGAATTATCGAACGAATTCATCGATATATCGTTGTCTATGAACAGGACCAGAAAAAAGTATTTTTTTGTAGATAAAATGTTTTCACCACAATTACTACCGTATGCACAATTGCATCCATTTTTATTAAAACAATTTTTACATTCATCTTCGGAATATTATCGTAAACATTATCTTCAGCAACAACAACATCCATTATCATCATTAATAAATGATTATCATCATAATCATCATGAATCACCATCAGCATTATCAACAGAATTATTGGCTGAAGCAGCCCAAAAATTATCATCATCACCAACATCGACGACGGCATCAAATTTTAAATTTGATCTATCAACAGCAATGGCTGTTATTCAACAACAACAACAACAACAACAGATAATATCATCAAATGGATCATCACCATCACCACCATCATCGACATCATCACCACCATCATCAACATCATCATCATCATCGAATGATATTATTGTCGGCGGTAGTATCGATGATAATAATCATCATCGAACATCGATACTAACGCCCATCACTAAATCGTCAACGAATAATTTATTTGTTAGCCATTATGGTGGCCATCATCATCATACAAGTAAGTTTTTTTCGTTTTCGTTTCTTTTGCCTAATGATGACACACTTAACAGCAATACATAAACAAGGGACATATTAATTATGTCCCATATGTCTAATTAGTTAGTTAGTTAGTTGTGAATGTAGTGTTTGTTTGGAAAAGGAAAACTTTTTTGTTTTGCTTTTTTCGCATTTCACTTTTGCATTCATTATCATTGATAATGAATGTTTTTTTTCTCACTGTGTGTGTGTGTGCAAATGCTGATAATGATAATGATGATAATCTAGGTGCCTAGGTCGTTCCAAAAAAAAAAAAAAAAAAAAAAAAAATGTTGAGAATAGAGGAGAGAGAGAGAGAGCAATTCACGAATATCATGAAACTTGTCGTTTGTTTGTTGGCCATATTCATTAGATATGAATCTTTTTTTTCGTTTTGCTTTTTGCATCGTTATTACAAAAGGATGATGAAGTGATAATGAGTGCTGTTGTTTCTGCTATAATAATGATTATATAAGAAAAGTGTGTGTCTGTGTTTACGGTGTTGTTGTTATGCAATATAGAGATTCGCATTTGTTTTGTAGTCGGATTTTCATCGTTGATCATTCGGTATTCATATATGCATTGTCTTTGTCTGTGTGTGTTGGTGATAATCACGATTTTTATTTTTGTTGTTTAAAAAGAAAGATTTGTTACTGAGATTCATAACAACAATGATAATGATGATTATCATTGATGTAAATGAAGAAAGAAAGAAAGGATCTTTGAAGATTATTATGATGATAATAATGGTGATTATGATGATAATGATAATCCTGATGCACGTGTTACACGTGTTGGCCTAAGAGTTTTCTTCTTCTTTTTTTGTTGAATATCCATCATTTTTGATATGATAATGATGATCCATTGAAAAAAAAAGTTTATCCAAAATTGCGGTTTGCTTGCATGATTTGTGTGTGTGTGTTTTGCCTATTTGGAACACACAATACAGGTAGCCATGATCCAAAAGCAAACATCATCATCATCATTGTTGTTGGATGAATGTCATTTTGGAAAAAAATGTCACTTTTCTTCTTCGTTGATTGTTTCATTTTCCATTTTATAATCCATTTGTTGTTTGCTGTTTGCTGTAAAGGATTTTTTTTCCTTTACAGATATTTATTTTTGAAAGTCAAGTTCAATGATGATGATGATGATGACAACATTATTTGATGATGTTGATGATGATGATTGAAAAGAAAAAAAGAAAAAAAAGTCGGTCATAATCATTATCAAGTTTAATAGGGGGAAAATTTTTTCGGGAAGAAAGTTTCCTCAGAAGTTTTTTTGAAAGTTTTTTTCTTCTTTTAAAAAATCCTATTCTTGCCTGTCTTTCATTTGATTATTGCAATTTCGGGTATTGCATCGATTTTATGTAAATGTTTTTTTCTCCTCACCACCACCACCATATTGATCTTTGAATCAATCAATCAATCAGATGTTGTTGTTGTTTTTTTTTTGTAAGAAAATGAAAAAGATTCAACACGCTAAACATAAACAGGGGAAACATGATCTTTGACTGACTGACCATTATATAATCATGGTGGTGGCTATTTGATAGAAAGGAAAAATAAACTTTATACAAAATCCATCCTTGTCCATTTATTTTTTGCTACACACTATTTACACTCAATATACACATTACACACGGCAGGTCAAGGGCATCATTGAAATTGAAATTTTTCTTTTCTCAAAATCAAAATCAAAACAAAATGAATGTCCAGCCAAAACATCCATTATGATTTGTTGTTTGTTGATGTTGATGTTTGATCGATTTTCACTATCATTTCTCCCCCCAAGAAAAACAAAAAAAGAGAGAGAGGAGGGATGATAAGCAAGTCTTTCTTCCTCTCATCCTCCTTCCACTTTCTTCTTAGTTTCTTTTTTTTTCTTAACGAAGAAAAAAACCTAAGAAAAGAGAAAGGAAAAAAACTAGATTTTCCCCATCACACAACTAGGATCGTCACTGTAAAATGAATGGATGGATGGATGTGAAAAAAAAACATCCGAAACCTCATCATTATATAATCATCCTGTATGTATGTTTTCTGTTAAATCAAGGTGTTGCTGTGTTTAGTTTGCTGAAATGTGACCTTAATCTTATCTTTTTTTTTTCGTTAGAAAACTTACCTTATTTTCTTACTTTTGAAAAAAAATTCTTGATATCTGTTTTCATTGACGATCATCATCATCATTATCAGGAATCGTGCATGATGATTATGATCGAACGAAAACACACACCCAAAGAAGAAGAAGAAAAAAAAACAGATTTGATAATGTCCATATATTTTTTGCCAAGTGAAAGTAGTAGTTTTTCCTTTCATTTCTTGTTCCTTTAGTGTAGAACTGGATTGAAAGAAAGTTTTCTTTGAAAGAAAGAAAAAAAATCTAGGATTCTTTGAAAAGTTTTCATTTTTGTTTTCTGAATCCTTTATTATTATCATTGAAATGGCTTCTGGCATAATGACGATGATGGCTGGCTGGCTGCTACACTAAAAGAAAAAAAAGCCCTTTACCTGTGAATGGAATGTTTTTCTTTTGTAGGGCAAAAGTGTTTTTCGTTTCATTTCAAACATCTTTTCTTTTCTTTTTGATCTCATCAATGTCTTTCATACTTACAGTCTGTGTAGGATGAAAACAATCCATATGAAGATGATGATAGACATACTTACATAGAAAATCTGTTTTTGGGTCTTGTTGTTTTTGCATTGAATTTGAACTTGGAACAAATTTTTTGCTTTGTTTTGTTTGTTCCAAAGCTGAGAAAGAAAAAGTTTTTGCTTTCCATAACATAACAATAATATAATCTCACCTGGCCTTGATTTACTTTCATTCATTCAATTTTTTCTTTTCCTCATTCGAATGTCAATGTTAATCGTCGTCGTTCGTAATTTTCGGAACTTGTTGCTGCTGCTGCTGCTGCTGATTTCGTTGATCCAAAAAAGATTTTTTTTTCTCTCTTTTTTTCCAATTGAAAACCTGATGAAAGTGATAGTGTGATGAGAGAGAGAGAGAGAGAGAGAGAGAGAGAGAGATGGAAAGTCAGTGTTAGTGAGAGAGAAAAGGAAACAATGATTTTCCGTAAGATTTTGTTGCTGTTGTTGTTGCTGGAACATGTGTGGTTTGAATCGATTCAGTTTTTTCCTTTCTCTCTATTGAATAATAAGAAAGGGACAAGGTCAGATTTTTTTGCCAAAAGAAGTATCCCATTGATGATCAATCGATGGATGATAATGATGATGACCTTGATCATTATGGGATTGAAAGTAAAATGATGATGATGATGAAAGGAAAAGGAAAATTTCCCATTTTTTTTAGTAGGTTTGTGGAACACCTTGCGTCCTTGGATTTTTTTTTGTTCTCTAGGTTTCTCTGGTGTTATTTTTCTGGTGGCTATTTCCTTTTGGTTGGTCGGCTGGTCCCCCTTTTTTTTGATCTTGGTTTTCTTTTCGATATTTGATATTTGATTTGATAAAGTTGATTGACTGTTTATTTTTAGATTTTCACTTTTTTTTGGTTGATTCAAAAAAAAACAACAACATTACCTTCCTGTTTATTATGTTTGTTTTTTTGGGTTCTTTTTCAACCAAAAGAAAGGTTTATTATACGTTTTTGACCTTCAAAATTATATTTTAAAATGATGATGGTGGTGATTTTGTGGTAAAACAATGACGCCATAATATCATATATTTTTCTTGTTTGATTAGTACAAATGATGATGATGATGATGATTGAAGAAAACTAGACGAAACGAATGACATCAAACAGTTAAACAGAACAATTTTTCAAATAAAAATCGATAATTTTTTTAGAAAAAAAAGTGAAAATTTTCAAACCGGAATTTTTCGTTTTCATTCTTCCTTGTTGTTGTTGTCGATTGAATTGAAAACGACGACAACAACAACAACAATTTCTGAATAACTAAATCGATGAATATTTTGTTGTTGTTGTTTTTTTTTGAATCAGGATTTTTCCAAAAAAACAAAAACAAAATTTTCGTTTTTGATTTGGCTTCCATAAACATTCTTTCATTTCGAACGTTTCGAACGTTGTTGTTGTTGTTGCTGCTGCTGGTAAATTGTTTCTTTGAAAATTTCTTTCATTTCCGCTTCCGTTTTCATGAAAACTTTCTCTCGCTTTATGTGTTTTTTCACCATTGATTTTTTTTATTATTATTGTAATTAAACATTGTTATTATTTTCGTTTTTCAAAATGGCCCAACCATTTTTGTCGTTATCGCACCACCACCACCATTATCATTACCATTATCCACCAACGCATAAACATTCCCCCCTCCCCGCGTAATGATCACATGTAAGGGGATCAGGATGTTGACGATTAGTATTTAACGAATGTGTTTTTTTTTTGCTTCATTCGATTATTTTCGTTTATAATTTATTATTATTATTATTATTTCTCTCTGTGTGCGTCGATTTGTTGTTGTTGTTATCGTTAAATGGAGATTTATCCAGAGGATTTAAAAGTCTGAGAGAAAAAAAGTAAACATACTGTATATGATGTGATGTGATGGTCATCATCATTATCATTTTGTTCAATGTCAATGTAATTTTCACCCAAAAAGTTTGATTTGTCAATGGCGGTGATAATGAAGAAGTAATATCAAAGGGTTATACATCCACAAGCAGAAGAAAAATGAAAACAAAAAAGGTTTTTCATTAGTGTTTATACACAACAAGTATTTCAAATTTGAATTACCTGAATGATTTAATTTGACAAATTGTTGTTGTTGATTATCATTTTGATTTTTTTGGGAAAAAAAGGGGGAACTTGATAAATAAAAACATTGATATTTTGTAATTTTTTTCGGTTGTATAAAGTGATCGTTTCTATTTATAGCCTTTTTTCAACCAAAAACAACGAAAAAACAAAACAAAATATTTACATTTACCATTTTTTTTCTTTTTTCATATAAAAATAGAAACATTTAATGAAATTGAATGATTCTATTTTTAATTTTTTTTTATTATTCGATTAGATATAGGATAGGATATTCTGTTGTTGTTTTCAATAATGATGATATTGATGATGATGATTAGATTGAATGGAATGTGTCGAATGTTGATAATTATATTTCTTGTGTTAATTAATCGAAACTTTTTTTTCTCTCTCTTTAAATCTACACCGATAATTTGTCGATAATTTCATTTCAAACGGAGAGAGAGAGAGAGAGAAAAGGATTAAAATCATCATGTGATTTGCACAAAACAAATCGAATATTCGACAAACATTCGAATTCGAAGAATCGATATAGTCGTTCATTACTAATCGCGATAGTATCGTTCGTTCAAATTCGTTCATCTCATTCGAATCTTTCCTTCTTGTTTGTTTGTTTGGTGGAAATCTTGATTTTTTTAAGAAAAAAAAATCAAGGTAACTTTTCCTTCTTTTTCTGTTTTCCCCTTACCAATCACCCAACAACATTTATAATCAAAAAATCATATACAGGTGAATCATACACTGAAGATTCATTTGTAAATCAAAAAATGAAAAAAAAATTGTACTGCTGCCCGCTGGGCATTCTGAAGTTTTTTCTCATCTCTCTCTCTCTGCTCTCAAATACACCTTGTTTGGTTTGTTTGGATTGAATGAAAATTGTTATGCACCTGACCTTTTTTTTTACCTAAATGTTTGACGAGAAAGGTGAATTCCTTTTAGCTGCCCAAATTAAACAACAACAACAACAACGTAGAAAAAAAACTTACAAAAGGTAACCCTCGTTTTTTTCATTTTTCGGTTCCCATGGCCATGGCCAATTTTTTTTGTTCCTTTTCTTTATTTGAGGAAAAAAAGGTTGTAATTCAAGATTTTTTTGCTTCGAAAAAATGGCTTTTATCGTCCTGTGTTCACGGTGTTTTTCTCCATCATCCTTCGGGCCATACCATTTTTTTCGTTTTCTTCGTCAGGTCGCTTTCACCATTGCCATCGACCGAATCTTTGATCGTTCAATGTCTTCGATCGATGTCTAACCAAAAAAAACAGAAACAGAAAAAAATTACCTGTATGCACTGAGGGTTAATTTTTTTGTTTTCTTCTTCAAAAAAAAACTTTGCTACAGTGTATTGTCGTCAATTGTAATTCGTTAGAATCCATCGATTTTTTCGTTTGAACTTTTTTTTTTTAAATTGAATTTTTTCAACCCAAAAGCAAGACGAAAAAATGAAAAATTTTTTCGTCTACGTGAAATTGTTTCTGACATCATCATCATCATTATCATTATTACCGTTTCGTTGCGTTTTCATTACGCGCAAACGCAATTTTCAAGTAAAATATATAATGATGATCGTCATCATCATCATTGGCAATGACAATGAAAAACAAATACATAATATATGTAATCATTTTACTTTGGCCTTGGATCATCATCCATCGTCGCATCATTCACGCACCAACAGAAAAAAAGTGTAGATGTACTGTATATTGATCTTGGAACCCAAAGAAGAAGAAGAATCTGAAGAAACTGACCAAATTTATTAACCGGCTTTCAGCTCACCCTCTTTGTTTTTTTTAGTTTTGCCACTACCTTTTGATTGTTTGATTATCAATAATAATTGTGGTGAGGAGGAAGAGGATGATAAGGGAGGATCGATTCGAAAAAGAATTTGACGTCATTTATTACTGTTTTTCTTCTCTCAACTAATCTACTTACCACTATTTATTTCCAATATCCAATTATATCATTTTTAATTACTGCTACCCTTGTTTATGCAAAAAAAAAAAACGAAATTCTATCTACCTATTCAACCATACCACTTCTTCTTATTGAAAACCCCTCTCCAAAATATCATTTACATTTACCACTCCCTTTCTCACTCAATTAGAGAGACAAAAAAAAACCAAACACATGAAACAAAAACAACACTTGTGTGAACACACCAGCAAAATGCAATGTAAATTCATTCACTCACTTTAGGTTGTTGATTGGTGAAAATAAAGAAAAATATTATTTTTTCTTTTTGGTTTTTTGGTTTTTGATATTTACAACATTCAAAGATATTTTTTTTGTTGTACTTTGTACATTTTGTTTGTTTGGTTGATGTGTGTGTGTGTGCGCGCATAACATCATCATCATCATTGTTATTTATTTCAATTTTCAACCCAAATAACATCATCATCATCACATCACACAATACGGTAATTGAATTTTAAATGAAATGAAATGAAAAAGAGATGCACGTTGTTGTTTTGTTTGAAAACCAAAAGTGATAACCCAAAAAGTATTTCTGAATTTTTTGTTTTTGAATTCATTTTGATCATTTCAAGATAACCGATTCACTTACCGAAGACGACTTCGACGAAACATACAGAATTTTTTGTTTGTTTCTTGGTAAAAAATGTGTTTTTTCTGAAACAAAAAAAAAGTTCTTTATTTTGATGCGAAAAATCATTATTCGTGACTGTGATTTTTGTTTTGTTTAGTCTTTCATCGATATCTCTGTCTGTGTAAATCATTGAATGAAATTGAATTCCTAAACTACAAATCAAAAGAATTTATTATTTTTTTCTCGCCAAAATTCCACTGTTTTTTGTTTTTCTGGACCACAAAAAGAAAACAAGATAATATCATCTCAAACAACGTATGTGTGATTCGAATGTTTTTGTTCAGCTTAAAATTTCGTACCGAAAACTATCGATTATTCGAATAATCGATAGTATTCTTTTTTGAAATTCTTCCTTCGAACAACAACGATGATTGAAGAAAAAAAAATTCAGCATTGTCATTTTTATGATTTAAAATTCTGTTGTTTTTTCGTTTTTAAACCCCAAATTTTCGTTCATCCATCCCTCCAATTCATTGTACATTCTATTTCTTTCAATAATACTGTGTGTTTGTGAGGGTTAATGATGATAAAAATGTTTCTTTTTCTCCACTTGTTGTTCGATAGATTTATTTTTGAAATCAAAATCATCAAATGTCATGGATTTCGATCTATGTTTGTGTGTGTGTGTTTGGTACATTAATAGGATGATGATTTTCATTTTTGGCATCATATTTAATTCAAAAAAAAAAATTGTTGTATCGATTTTAGTTTCTTTTCACTTGATTATCTTCACTTTTGGAAGGAAAAAAAAGGAACCCATTGACTTAGTGTTCAATTTTTTTATGTCTGTTTTTCTGATTTATTGAAAGTTATTTTTATGTATCGAACGATTGTGACTTGTTTTTTTTTCTTCTGTTGTTTTCTTCGTTATCCAATACATATTTTTGTGATATGATATATGTTTGATTGATTGATTTGTATCAAATTTTTTTTCAATGATGATGATAATTGATAGGGGAGAGAGGGTACAATTTTATTGAATTTCATGGAATTTTTCTTCTCTTTTTCCATGGATTTTTCGTTGTTGTTGTTTTTGTTTCATGTGGTTATGTTTTCGACTTTAATTCGTGAATGAAAACGCCATCTAGTTGTCGATAAAGTTGATATGTTTCGTTTTAAAAACTTTTATCAAAATTTTACAGTTTTTTTTTCTTTTTAAATCCGAAATAGATCCGGTTGGTAGGTTTTTTTACGAGATTAATCATTGATTTGATTGATTGTCAGTCATGATTTAATCAAATGAAAACAAATTAATTAAATCCAAATGAGGATTAGTCATCATTATCGATTGATCATGATTTGATTGTATGACAATTTTATCACTGGATACCTTTGTTTAATTAAAAAAAAGAAACACAAAATTAAAATCAATAAATCAATGATAATCCAATCGGATCGATTACAATTTCGATCATTTTTTTATTTCGAATGTTTCAAAAACATTCGATTCTATTTCTACACAAAATGTTTTATTTTTTATAAATCTATTTTGACTTTCGAATGTTTTTTCGTTTTATGAATCGAGTTCCGTTTTGATTTGGAATTTAATCATCATCATTTTTATTTATTTATTACCTACACTTTTGATTAGTTGAATTGTTGATTGAGAAATCTTTGTCATTATTGATGATAATTTTGGATAAGAGAGTTGGAGAGTTACGATAAAAATTTTTGATGATAAAATTTTAATTTTGGTTGGTTGGCTAGGTTTTTTGGGTTTGGTTTGGTTTGGTTTTTGGTTTTTGGAAAGCCAACAACACAATAATTTTTCTACCAGCCTGCTTGTCTTCAATTTTTTTTTCTTGATTTCTGGTTTTTGTATTTATTTATTGGGTTGTCTGTTGGTTGTTGTTGGTTGGTTGGTATAGAGAGCAGAGAGGATATCTATTTACACAAAAAAACATTTTTAGAATCGTTTTATAATTGATAATAAGATATCCAACAACAAACCCAAAACCAAGAGTCTCAAATAACCAAAAACAATCAAATACACGTCATCAGGAAGAAATTAGGAAGAAAAATGATTTCTGGTTTTCAAGAAAAAAAAGAGGATATATTTTTTTGGCTATTTCTACCCTCACTTTTACCAAACAAACAAAACCAAAAAAATTGATAAATTTTTTTCTTATCAATTTTTTTTCAAAACAAACAAACAAAAAAAAGTTCCGGTTTGTTCTGTTTCACCCAAAAAATTAAAGAAATTTTCACATCCTTGATCATCATCATCATTACAAAAATAGATTTTTTTTTTTTTGATTTCAATTTTGAATTGTCCAACTGAACAGACTGACTGAATGAATCATCAATTCTTTACTGTTTTTTTCATTTGAAAAAAGTTTTGATTTTGTAATTTCATTAGAAGATTTTCTTCATCAAGTTAAAAAAATTATCTTAATTAATTAAATCATCATCATCATCAATGGATTGTTTTTGTTTTTGTTGTTTATCCAACTAACTAACCATCATCATTCGTTACAAGGTTTTTTTCGTTCCTGTTTCGCCAAGCAACTGCAGAAGAAAAACAAAATTAATTTTTTGTTTTTGTTTTGATATATATCCAATGCGTTTTTTAATATTGCATAGTTTAATAATCGTAGGATGTTTGTTTGCTGTATTTTTTTTTGTTTTTTTTTATTTTTGAAAATGGTGTAATGTTGAGCTCATTCATTCATTCCAATTAAAGCAATACTGCTTCTGCTTCTGCTTTCTGCAGTTGCTGCATTGCAATGGGATAATGATTGTTGTTGTTGTTGTTTTTCGTTGTTTGATGATGCTTAAGATGGATAAACGTTGTTGTTGTTGATGATGATGATGATGAATCCAAAAGAATTGTAATGGCAAGCATGATGTGTGTGTGTTTTTCTCTTTTTTAGTAATGTGTGTTTTTTTGAAGAAAAAAAAACACACGTTGAAATCCTTTTTCTTATATTTGGATTTTTTTTGTTTTTATTTTGTTTTCGTCAATTTTGTTTGTGTCTGGTATTGATTTTCTGTTGTTTTGTTTTTGCTGGTTTTTTAAACTTTTAATTGATTGAAATTCTGTTTTTGTTTTTTGGTTGTTTTCTCGATGGAATTGTACTTTTTTGTTTTGTTTTGTTTTTGAAAAAATTCTTGGAATTTTTTTAATTGAATTCTTTTTTTCTCTTCGATTTAGGAATGGAGACCAATATAACATTGTGGCAATTCCTATTGGAATTACTTTTAAATCATCAGGTAATTTTTTTCGCCTTTGTTTTTTATTTGGATTCTTGATTGCTTTTGAATTCTGGCCTTTCTAATCTTGATCTGTTTTTCTCTCTTTAGCAGTATAAAAATATAATAACATGGACAAATAATGATGGTGAATTTAAATTGGTTAATGCTGAAGAAGTAGCCAGGTTATGGGGTTTACGTAAAAATAAACATAATATGAATTATGATAAATTATCAAGAGCATTACGTTATTATTATGATAAAAATATAATCAAAAAAGTTTTGGGACAAAAATTTGTATATAAATTTGTATCATATCCGGATGCACAGAAAATTGATACAGCCGCAGCAACAGCTGCGGCAAAAATGGCCGCATATAATCATCATCAACAACAACAACAACAACAACAGCAGCAGCAACAACAACAACAACAACATCATGCGGCAGCAGCAGCTGCTGCGGCTGCTGCAATGTCAAAAGCATTATCATCATCACCAACATTAAATCCATATAGTTATTTGGCTGCTGCTGCTGCATGTGCAGCATCAATTCCACCATCACCAACATTGGCACAATCATCATTTCCTGATATAAAAATTGAACCACAATCAACATCGACAACAACAACAGCAGCAACATCATCATCATCAACATCACCATCAGCGACGACAACAACCGCATCGATAAAAAAAGAACCAAATTTTTTCAATTTTCCTGTTTTACCTGTTAATCATCCACATCACCCGTTACATCATCATCATATTTCTATGTTTGGTCATCAATCATCAACATCGACAACAGGCGAACAGAATAATAATAGTATATTTATGCCATCAATGGAACCGACTGATCTTTCATTTAAAACTGGAAAAAATTCTATATCAACATCGGGAACAACAAAAAAACGTACAATAAATGTAGAAATAGATTCTGAATCTATTTCTGAATCAGAAAATGGTTGGCATGATACAAATTCTGATAATAATAATAATAATAATAGTCATTTGAATGGTAATAATGGTCATCATCATCATAATCATCATCAACAACAAAATGGTACAAATAAACGTGCACGAATGATAATAAATGATTATTTAAAAACATCATCACCATCATCGATACGTTCATTATCACCAATATCATCGAATCGTTCAATAACATCATCACCATCATCATTAACAGATTTATATTCAAATTTATCAAATGATTGTTCACCAGTTAATCTATCACAATCGGCACATTCATCATCATCACCATCATCAACAGATTTAATGGATAAAAATAATGGTCCTGGTTCTTGTTCATCAATTGAATCACAATCACATCAAATATTATCATCATCATCTAATGTTGGTAATCATAAAATAAATGATTTAATATCATCACCATCAACTATATCATCATCATCATCAACAACAACATCGTTAATGAATAAAATTAATATTAAACAAGAAGTGATTGCTAATTCACCATTATCATCATCAAATTTATCATCATCATCATCATCATCAACATCAGGAACTAATACAAATAATGGTGGTAGTGGAAAATCTAAACATAAACCACCACCAATATGTGCTATACCAAATAGTCCAACACAGAATAATTTATCATTTGCACAATCATTACAAACACCGATTGTAACATATACATCACCATTTTTGGCTAAACCAACACCTGGTTTATTTAATTCAACATATTCATTTTTTAATTCATTAAGCCCGTTATTATTACCATCACCAAGATATGCAAGTGGTGCTAATCTATTTCAATTTCCAACACATTTATCAACCAATCAAAATGGTTCAAATTTGTTGAATGGTAATGGTGGTAATGGATCAACAACAGCTAATCATCCATCAATAACAACATCAACAAATGGAACAGGAACTGGTTCAGCAACAATACCATTATCACCATTTACATCCGCTTCATTTTCATTTTATGATCCACAATTTTTATTATCACCACAATCAACATCGATACCTGTATTGCAAAGTTAAACCGCGTTAATTAAAAACAAAACAAAACAAAAAAACATTGAAAAAATCAGTCAGAAGAATATTCTGTGCTCAACACACACACCCCCTATATATTCATATAATTTGTATTTTTATTTCTTTTTATAATCTTTCATTTTTAAATATTTCTTTTTTTTTGAAACGAAAAACACATTTAAAACAAAAAGTGATCTCTTTCTTTAAATATATTCTTTCTTTCTCTTACCATAAACATTTATTGATTTGATTGATTTTGTTTTATTTTCTTTTTCTTTTTGCTGTCTGTTTTTGTTTGAAATTCATCGAATTGACCTTATCAAACACCACCTTTCACACACGCCATGTCCTGAAAATTCCCTTGAGAAAGAAAAAATAGAAACGCAATATCCAAATATTGGACAAATTTGACCAAAACAAAGTGCCTTTTTTCATTTCATCAAACAAAAAAAAACTTTGATGATAATGATGATGATATTGTGTCCTAACCTAACCTTACCCTACCTGAAATGTAATTATATATCAACAACAATCAAGAGATGCCTAAACACAAACCAACCTGATCTTATTTTTTCACATTTGTGTCTTTTTTCATTTTCGCTAAGCACACACCCAGACACACACACACACCTTACCTAGCCACCCAACCTCACCTCATTCACTATTATTTACAATTATCATATCTGTTTGGTGTGGTGGTTGTATCATTAATGACCATTTTTTTTCTAATTGTTAATTTTCTTTTTGTGTTTTTTTTTCTTTTCATTTTTTTTAAATTTTGTAATTTCTTTGTATCTCACCACTATTATCACACATCACATCATTACAAATATATAGCCTGATCAAAAAACGAAAACCAGAATATATTTTTTCTATCATTATCATCAAAATATTCATAAATTCTGTGTAATTTTTTTTTTTGTTGTATATTAAAAAAAGAAGAAAAAAAGTTTTATTTTTCTGTGTTTTTTTTTTCGTTGTTGTTGTTGTTGTAAAAATTCTGTCCTCTCAGGCCTTGCAAAAACTACATTTCAAACATTAAACATTACAAAACACAAATTTACACAGAGACTTACCGTTTGAAAAAAAACTTGCCTAAGAATTTCTCCCACAAGACACAAACTTATTACCGATGAAATTTGCATTTTTTTCGCTTGAAAAAAAAACATTCAAATGAAACTTGATTTGATAATGATGATGATGATGAACTCTGGAACTCTGAGTTTTTTCCTTTCCCTTCCCTGAGATTCTGTTCAACCAAGTGCTGCTTTTTATTCTTTCTTTGTTTGTTTGTTGTTTCCTATATATATAATTAAAAAACTTCTTCGAACCTTCGATTCCTCGATTTGATTGTAATATTTTTCTATTTAAAAAAACAAAATTATTATAATTATAATTATTATTATTATTAAATGCTTATATTTATAAATTATAATTACAACGACAATGATGATGTTTAATCAGATTCATTTATATATTTTTTTTCCCCCACAATCATTCACACATATATAACACACATATATTTTTTATTATTAAAATTATGAAAATTTTTCATTTATTGATTATCATTATTGATTGATTGATTGATTGATGCAAAATAAAAAAAAATCCTGAATGAAAAAAAAATGACAAGATTTTTTTCAGTTTTTTTTCCACATTCGAACATTTTCGAATTCGAATGTGTTGAAGTGATGAACGAAACTATCGATATTCTGGTTGAGTTTTTTTTTCTCTTCCAAAACAATCGTTTTTTTTGTGGATCAAAATCTTCATTGAAAGTGATGAAATTTCCAAAAATTTTTGAAAATTTATTTGACAAACGAAAATGACAAGCAATCAAGATTATCAATGTGGTGATGTGATCAACGTGGATACACCATTCGTACATGTTTTGAATTTGGATCGAAAAAATCAATATTGTGATTATTGTTTTTCAAAATGGTATGTGTTTTTTTTGGGTTTTTCTTTTCATTTTTCGATTAATTTTTTCACTAATTTTTTCAAGTTTTGAACTAAAAAAATGTAATCAATGTAAACAAATGTTTTATTGTGGAAAATCATGTCAACGAAAAGATTGGAAACACCATAAATGGGAATGTTTGGATATATTTTCGAAAAAATTTTCAATAATTGAAAAAAATTTACCTAGATTTTTATTACGATTATATTTATGGATTGAAAATAATCCTGATTCATTGAATGAACGACGAAAATTTCCTGATAAAAATCCAAATTCAAATCGTTGTTTTACCGATCTGATGACACATTATGAACAAATTCAAATGGATCCAATTCGTATGGCTGCATTTCGATCATTATGTTCGAAATTCGAATCATTAAATTCGTTCGAATTTGATACGGAAAAATTGTTCGAATATTTTTGCCGTATTTGTATCAATGCATTTACAATAACAAATTGTGAATTTAATGAAATTGGAACCGGTTTATATTTGGCTGAATCACAATTAGATCATTCATGTTTACCAAATGCATCACCTGTTTTTAATGGTCAACGTATTGCAATACGTGCAATTCGTCCGATTAAACAAGGTGATTTGATTACAGTCAATTATGTGGATTTAAAATTATCGAAAAATATTCGTCAAGAAAAATTATTGCAACAATATTATTTTCAATGTAAATGTCAACGTTGTGAAACGAATGATCCAATTGATTGTGAAAAATTGACAGAATTAATTACCCGAATGGATAAAGCAATTGATAGGAAAAATTGGTTTGAAGCATATGAAATTGGTCAAAAAACAATGCCAATGTTTAAACAAATTTATGGTGAATGTCATCCAGATTTAACTGTACAAATGATACGAATGTTAAAATTATATTTACAATTAATACCGGATAATAATGATAATGGTTTTTCGATCAATTTGAACGAAATACTTAAACAAATCAATGAAACAAAACAGGCAATTAATCGAATAAATTTTTATGATGATGAATTGTATAGAATATTTGTACAGATAATCAATGATCTACAATTACCATTTGATATGATTTTTTAATAAATCATTATTATTTTTTTTTTAATTACAAAATCATTTTAAAATGATTTTTGTTGTCGTTTTTTTCAATAAAAATTTCATTTTTTAAAATTCTATATTTTTATAATAAATGTGATGAACGAATGTATCGATTATCGAAACATTTGTTGAACATTTTTTCCTCTGAATTTT
Source organism: Dermatophagoides pteronyssinus (assembly GCF_027571235.1). Classification (NCBI taxonomy): domain Eukaryota; kingdom Metazoa; phylum Arthropoda; class Arachnida; order Sarcoptiformes; family Pyroglyphidae; genus Dermatophagoides; species Dermatophagoides pteronyssinus. The sequence continues at coordinate 402,290 of NW_027461528.1, forward strand.
CTTTTGTCTCGCTTTTCCTGTTCATCCAAATGATTTCGAAATTTCCACTGATATGTATGATATAAAAATCGAAAATTTGATTGAAAAGCTTTTCATTCATTTCTAAATCTTCTATTCTACAACAACAAGTTCACTTGAAATATTCAAACTAATTTCTCATTTCTAAAAGTTTGATTCGATTCATTCGTAAAAAATTATCACCTAAAACAAAACAAAACAATGTTCAGTCGTCGTGATTATCAAGTTGGTGAAATAATATCTGTCAGCTTGCCATTTGTACATGTTCTCAATAAAGAATTTAAATTTAAAAATTGTGATTACTGTTTCGTTGAATGGTAAGTTTCGATTGTTTTTATTTCGAAACCAGATTTTTATGAATAATTTTTTATTTTGAATATTTTTTTTAGCAAAAACGATGATTTGGAAAAATGTAGCGATTGTGAAAAAATGTATTATTGTGGCAAAGATTGTCAACAAAAAGATTGGATTCAGCATAAATTGGAATGTAAATTCTATAAAGAAAATTTCAATCAAATGGATGATATATATTTTCGATTTGTATTGCGATTGTATCTGTACTTGAAAGATAATCCTGAACGTCTTCACGAACGGTTTAAATTATTAAGCGATGAAAATTCATCCGTATCTTTTAGGTGTATCTGTTTGCAGCAATTCCTATTCAAAGATGAAACAGTTATTTCTTTTGAATCATTTTACAAACAATTTCAATTGCTGAAAAAAGAATGGGATCAGGCAAAACTAGGATCAGATTATGCTATATGCAACGAATATGGTTTGCATATTTTCAATTATAAAATGCAACGTTTAGGTATTGGCCTTTATATTGCCGAATCACAATTGAAACATTACTGTTTATCAAACACTAAAATATTGTACAATGGTACTCAACTTGTAATGCGTGCAACTAAACCGATCAAAACTGGTGAACAAATTACCGTCAAAAATAGAGCATATCCACCGATAACAATACCTGAAGATTCGAATAGAGTATCTATAATGAATTTTAATTTCTCACATATGTGTATATGTCTAAGTTGTGCATCGCAAAATGATATTCATTTAATGTTGATATTTCTGGGATTATGCCGTGAAATGCCTTTTGCATATCATTCTTACGAATGGCGCGAAATGTATATAATTCACAAAAAAATAACATCAATTTTGAACGAGGTCTATAGTGAATGTGATTTGCCTCAAATTTTACAAAAAATTATTATGTTGCAAACTTATGTAATGCTCTATAATGGTAATGAAAAATCATCCGTAGCTGAACTGGCAAAAAAATTGGAAATCAATCTTCCGTCTGTCTACAATGAAATATTTGAAAATATCTATTTTGATCGTGAAGAAGAACCATATGTTACCGTTGTGAAAGCATTGGCAAATGTTGAATTTAATGTTAAAAATTGAAATATTTACTCTCATCATATCTATGTTTAATCCATTACATTTTTAAAAATCATACTTTGTTTATTCATTAAAAAAAATGTTCTTTGAAAAAATTTTGATTTTTTGTTTAAAATATGATGAACGAATGTATCGATTATCGAAACATTTGTTGAACATTTTTTTCCTCTGAATTTTCTTTTGTCTCGATTTTCCTGTTGATCCAAAGATTTCGAAATTTCCACTGATATGTATGATATAAAAATCGAAAGTTTGATTGAAAAGCTTTTCATTCATTTCTAAATCTTCTATTTTACAACAGCAAGTTCGCTCGAGTTATCGAAAAAAATTCTCATTTCTAAAAGTTTTACTCAATTCATTCGCGAAAGATTATCACCAAAAACCAAACAAACAATGACCAGTCATCGTGATTATCAAGCTGGTGAAATAATATCCATCAGTTCACCATTTGTACATGTTCTCAGAAAAGAATTTAAAGGTATAAATTGTGATTACTGTTTCGTTGAATGGTAAGTTTCAATTGTTTTCATTTCGAAAAAAATATTCATTAATTTTTTCTTTTTGAATATTTTTCTTAGCAAAAGTAATGAATTAGGAAAATGTGGTCGATGTAACAAAATGTATTATTGTGGAAAAGATTGTCAGAAAAAAGATTGGATTCAACATAAATTGGAATGTAAAATTTATAAAAATAAACTTGATCAACTCAAAGAGACTAACCATCTAGATCATCTATTTTTTCGATTTGTGTTACGATTGAATCTGTACTTAAAACACAATCCCGAACTTTTTTACGAACGGCGTCAATTTCTGAACGATGAAAATTCAGCAGTATCTCTCAATGATATTCAAAATCAGAATTTTATTCCGACATTTCATCGAATTAAAATTAAAGAATCCTTTTTATATATGAGAGAACAATTCCAATTGTTGGAAATTGAATGGGATTCAGAAAGAATGACTATATGTGAAGAGTTAGGCAGAGAATATGGCTTGGATATTCTCAATTATCAAATTCAAAATTTAGGCATTGGCCTTTATATTGCCGAATCACAATTGAAACCTTTCCGTCCACCAAGCACTAAAATATTGTTCAATGGTATTCAACTTGTAATGCGTGCAACTAAACCGATCAAAACTGGTGAACAAATTACTTTCAATAATTTTTCTCGTTCACCGATGACAATACATCTTGAACCGAAAACAGTATCGATAATCAATTTGAATTTCACTTATACATATATCTGTATGGGCCAAAGACATGATATGTTAAATGAAAGGATGGAATTTCTAAAATTTTGCGGTGAAATGAAATCAGCATATTTTTGTAACGATTTAAACGAAAAGTATAGAATTTTCAAAAAATTAATATCATTTATGAACAATATCTGTAGTGAATATGATTTGGCTCAAATTTTACAAAAAATTATCATATTGGAAACTTATGTAATGATTGAAAATGATGCTAAAGAATTATCCGTAGCTGAACTGGCAAAAAAATTGGAAATCAATCTTCCGTCTGCTTACAATGAAATATTTGAAAATACCTATTTTAATCGTGAAGAAGAACCACATGTTACCATTGTGAAAGCATTGGCAAATGTTGAATTTAATGTTAAAAATTGAAAAATTTACTCTCATCATATCTATGTTTAATCCATTACATTTTTAAAAATCATACTTTGTTTATTCATTAAAAAAAATAAAAACAGTTTAAGGGTTTTTTTGAAAAAAAATTGATTTTTTGTTTAAAATGTGATGAACGAATGTATCGATTATCGAAACATTTGTCGAACATTTTTTTCCTCTTAATTTTCTTTTGTCTCACTTTTCCTGTTGATCCAAAGATTTCGAAATTTCCACTGATATGTATTGATATAAAAATCGAAAGTTTGATTGAAAAGCTTTTCATTCATTTCTAAATCATCTATTCTACAACAAGTTGACTTGAAATATTGAAACTAATTTCTCATTTCTAAAAGTTTGATTCGATTCATTCGTAAAAAATTATCTCCAAACAATGACCAGCCATCGTGATTATCAAGCTGGTGAAATAATATCCATCAGTTTGCCATTTGTACATGTTCTTGATGATGATTTGAAAGGTAAAAATTGTGATTACTGTTTCGTTGAATGGTAAGTTTTTATTTCGAAACCAAATTCGATGAATAATTTTTTTTCTTTTGAATATTTTCAAAGCAAAACTAATGGATTAGGAAAATGTAGTCGATGTAAGAAAATGTATTATTGTGGAAAAGATTGTCAACAAAAAGATTGGATTCAGCATAAATTTGAATGTAAAATTTTCTCAAATAAATCCACGGATTTTTTACAAGTAGCCAAACCTAAGGATTCTACTTTATTTGTTCGATTACTATTGCGATTGTATCTGCAAGTCAAAAACAATCCAGAATCTGTTGACAAGCGATATAAAATTCTTAACGATAAAAATTTAAGCTTTAATGATTGTAAAATCGATGGCATGATAGAAATAAAGTTCATTCGTTGGTTGGACATGATATTCAAGTCGTTCAAAATAGAATGTAATGCTCAAAAGATAGCTAAATTGTATGAAATCTGCATAGAAGAAAAAATAGAAATTTTCGATTATAGAGTAAATAAATTAGGCTCTGGTATTTATATTGCCGAATCACAATTAAAACATTCTTGTTCACCGAACGCTAAAATAATGTTCAATGGTATTCAACTTGTAATGCGAGCAACTAGAACAATCGAAATTGATGAAAAAATTACAAAAAATCAGTTTTTATTTTTAAGCTCATCACAATTGATTGAATCGAGAGCTTCAAAGGAAATAATGTTTCGAAAAAATTTTTTATATCAATGTGAAAAATGTGTATCGGAAAATGAAATTCATTTATCACCGGAATATCCACAATTGATCAGTGAATTTAAGTCAGCATTGGAGTCAAATGATTGCAAAGAAATTTATAAAATTGGCAAGAAATTGATGCCAATATGTAACGAGATATGTCGTAGTGAATGTCATTTTCATCAACTTATACATAAAATACATATGTTGGAAATTTATGTAAAAATTCACAATTATGTTGAAGACTTATCAGTTGCAGAACTGGCAAAACAACTTGAAATTGAACTTCCGGCTGTTTACAAGGAAATATTCGAAAATATCTATTTCAATCGAGAGGAAAAAGCAAAAGTTACCTTTGTGAAAGCATTGGCAAATGTTAAATTTAATGTTAAAAAAAATTGAAAATTTTTTTTAAATAACATCATCATATTTTTTATATTTAATCCATTACATTAAAAAAACATATTTTGTTTATAAACCTTAAGGTTTTTTTGAAAAAAAAAATTGATTTTTTGTCTAAAATGTGATGAACGAATGTATCGATTATCGAAACATTTGTTGAATGTTTTTGTTTTGTCTTTATTTTCCTGTACCTCCGAATGATGATTTCGAAATTTCCACTCAGCTATAATTATAAAAATCGAAAGTTTTATTGAAAAGCTTTTCATTCATTTCTAAATCTTCTATTTTACAACAACAAGTTGACTTGAAATATTCAAACTAATTTCTCATTTCTAAAAGTTTAACTCAATTCATTCGTCAAAGATTATCTCTGAAAACTGAACAAAAAACAATGGCAACTATTCGTGATTATCAAGCTGGTGAAATAGTATCCGTGAGTTTACCATTTGTCCATGTTCTCAAAAAAGAATTTAAAGGTAAAAATTGTGATTACTGTTTCGTTGAATGGTAAGTTTTGTTTGTAGTTTTCATTTCGAAACAAAATATTCTTTAAATAATTTGTTCTTTAAAGTAAAAGTAATGAATTTGGAAAATGTGGCAATTGCAAAAAAATGTATTATTGTGGTAAAGATTGTCAGAAAAAAGATTGGAATCAACATAAATTGGAATGTAAAATTTATAAAGAAAATTACGATCAACTTCATACGTTTAGACTAACAGATGATTTATTTTTTCGAATTATGTTACGATTGAATCTGTACTTGAAACGCAATCCAAAACGTTGGTACGAACAACATAAATTTTTATACGATAATCCATCCATATACCTTGCTGATATAAAAAATCTGAACCTTCTATCAATTTATCCAGACAATTTAATTCATTTTCGTTCATTTGGCTATAAATACACTTGGCTGAATTTGGAATGGGATGAGAAAATAATGAATTTATGTTATAATATATATTGGGAATATGGATTGAAAATTTTTGATTATAAAATGCAAGAATTAGGCTTAGGCCTTTATATTGCCGAATCACAATTGACACATTCATGTTTTCCATGTGTTACAACAATGTACAATGGCATTCAACTTGTAATGCGTGCAACAAGATCGATCAGAACTTTTGGAAAAATTAACGTCAATTATACTAGATTTTCATTGGATACAAGATCGCTTGAATCGAGGACAGAATTGAAAATCCATTATAATTATTCATGTATATGTGAAGAATGTGATTTTGTATATGGTATTGATTCAATGAAAAAAATACCATCATTTGGCTTAGATTTGGTTTCAGCATTCAAATCAAACGATTTTGAAAAATTGTATGAAATTTACGAAAAAATGATATCAATTTTGAATGAAATCTATGTTGATTATTATTTGGGTTCACTTTTACCCAAAATTATTATGTTGGAAATTTATGCAAACATTCATAATGATGTTAAAGATTTATCCGTTGTCGAACTGGCCAAACAACTTGAAATCGAACTTCCAGTTGGTTATAATGAAATATTTGAAAATATCTATTTCAATCGTGATGAAAAACCACATGTTTCCGTTATGAAAGCATTGGCAAATGTTGAATTCAATGTTAAAAATTGAAAAAATATTTAATCCATTTCATTTTTACAAATCATATTTTGTTTATCCATTAAAAAAATAAAAACAGTGTTTCTTTTTTTGAAAAAAAATTGATTTTTTTATTTACAATCAAATCAGATGAACGAAACTTTATAGTATTTTAAATTTTAAGTATGTTTTGTAAAAAAAAATTGTTCGTAAATTGTTTGTAAAAAGTGTAATATTCCACAAATTTCTGGAATGTTTTAACAAGTGTCTTGATAAAACGATGCTTCTTTTCGAAGCACATTGTGTCCAAATTCCCATAATAATCGATCATATCTGAATAATGAGAAATAAAATTTTGATTTTGGCGAAGCCATTTTTTCTATCATCCATTTTAAAAAGATAATATCAGTAATGATAAATTTTCTGATTTATCGTGAAATTCGATGAATTCCTTGAAGCGTCGTATAAATTTGATGAGAAAATAATTTCCGGGAATGGATTCCCGGAAAAATTTCGATGAGTCGTGAAAAAAACTCAAATTTCTGCATGAATACAATCCAGACAATTTTTATAAAAAATGGAGAGGTAAATTTAATTCCAAATGTAATTTTGTATTTTTTTGATTGCGAAATTTACACATTCAATCGTGAATTTCCACATTCTATTTCGTTATTTGTTTATTCTATTGTAAGTTTTCTTTGCAGTATCTAAAATGAGAAAAAAAAGAGTAATTCAAATATTAATTACGACAAAAAAAAACAAAACAAATGATTACCTGCAAACGAAATTTGGTCCAAATGTTTGTTTGAATCCAAGTAATTCAGCCACGGATAGGTTGTCGCTAGTTGTGAAAATCAGTTTTGCTGGCATTTCCAGATTGAATTTGGCAATTAAAATTCCATATTTCTATCAACAAAGAAATTAATGAGTAAAATCGAAAATAAAACAAAGCAAATATGAAATGACTAACCTGCAAAGATGTTAATTTGATGATTTGATGAACGAAACTATCGATTATCGAAACTATCGATTTATCGAAACATTCGATTTCCGTGTTCGTTTTCGAAAGCATTTTTTTTTCTTATTTTTTGTTCGTTTTTTTTCCAACAAAAAATACGAAAACAACTTCGATTTTCAATGCTTTATTGGTTTCGGGCACATGGCAACGCAACAAGGGCAACACTCGAAATCAATAAAGCTTATCCCAGACGTTGTGACATCTCGAACCTGTCAACGATGGTTCAAGCGATTCAGAGAAGGTGATTTCAGTCTTGAAGATAAACCGAGATCTGGAAGACCTCAAGAGGTTAGTAATGACGAATTATTGAAAGTTGTGGAAGAAAATCCACGAGTAACTACTGAAGAATTGGCGATAATGTTTGATTGTTCGAATTCGACAATATTCGAACATCTTAAGTCGTTGGGCAAAAAATGCAAAGCTGGTCGGTGGGTCCCACACACTTTGACGGCAAACAATCGTGCACAGCGCGTTTATCAATCTGCACTTCTTTGTTGCTTAAAACAAAGAAGCAAACCGTATCTTGATCGTTTGGTAACTGGGGACGAAAAATGGGTGCTTTATGATAACGTTGAAAGCTACCGACACCGAACTTCATCAAAGAAAAGTATTGCTCACTGGAATATTCGAGGTGTGATACACCAATGAATATGCTTTGAGCATGCAGATCGAACGATAACCGAGAATGAAACGAAACTATCGATTATCGAACACGTTTTTTTTTCTATCTAACTTTTTTTGTAACTTTTTTTTTCTGTTCGAAATTCTATAAAACGAATGATAATAAAAAAAAATCGAACTTTTTTTTCAATTTTGATTACAACAATATATTAACTGTGTACAAAACGTTTTTCGAATTCATTGTTGCTTAAATCGAGCAACGAATCGTTTCGTTTATCGTTTAGTGGTTACCGTAGACGAGAACTTCACCAAAGAAAAGTATTGCTATCTGTTTTTTTTTCTTTTTCGGATGGGATATTGGAGTTCTGATTTACTATATGAACTTCTTGAACCTGGTCGAACTTAGTCTATTGTCGATTTTATTGGCCAAAGTGACGCAAAACAATGGATTTTTGCCGAGGTTTTCAACAAAAAAATATATTAAAAAAACATCAACTTCAAGAAAATTATGGCATCGATTTTTTTTTTGTTTGACCGAAAACCAAGTCATTTGTTTTGTTGCCTTATGTCGAAAAGCGAGAAATGCCGAATTTATTTCTGATTTTATATGCAGACGATTTCGGAATTGTCAATCCGATCGGATTTGCCAAAAGGAAGATATACGATTTTATGATCAAGAAAACAGAAATTACACATATTTGATGTTGGAAAAAGAAAGCGTGTTTGTTCCGGATAGAAAAAAACCCGGTGGAAGAAAACAAATCAACTATTTTTGTGAAACATGTAAAAATAAACCAGCAATGCATATTGCAACGTGTTTTAAAGTTTTTCACAATAAAAAAATGAATCAACAAAAGAAAAAAAATTCCTGTAATTTTGTGTTTTTCGATGTCAACCAATATTTAATCACATCCCTTTTTTTTGTATTTAATAAATTTCATTTTTGACAAAAGAAAAAATCATATTTTGGTTTATCCAATAAAGAAAATTTTAAAAAAAACTTGATTTTTATTTAAAATGTGATGAACGAAACTATCGATTATCGAAACATTTGTTGAATGTTTTTGTTTTGGCTCTTTCTTTTCCTGTTCATTCGAATGATGATTTCGAAATTTCCATTAATGTATGATAGAAAAATCGAAAGTTTGATTAAAAAGCTTTTCATTCATTTCTAAATCTTCTATTCTACAACAACAAGTTGACTCGAAATATTGAAACGAAATTCTCATTTCAAAAAGTTTGATTCGATTCATTCGTAAAAAAATTATCACCAAAAATCGAACAAAAACAATGAAAAGTCATCGTGATTATCAAGCTGGTGAAATTATATCCATCAGTTTACCATTTATACATGTTCTCAATAAAGAATTTAAAGGTAAAAATTGTGATTACTGTTTCGTTGAATGGTAAGTTTTGATTGTTTTTATTTCGAAACAAAATATTCTTTAATGTTTTCTTAATCAAAAGTAATGAATTAGGAAAATGTAGTCGATGTAAGAAAATGTTTTATTGTGGAAAAGATTGTCAACAAAAAGATTGGATTCAACATAAATTCGAATGTAAAATTTATAAAAATAATCTTGATCAACTAAAAGTGGCTGAATATAAAGATGATCTATTTGTTCGATTTGTATTGCGAACGTATCTGTACTTAATAAACAGCCCCGAAAGTTTTTACGAAAAGCGTCAATTATTAAACGATGAAAATTCAGCAATATGTCTTGCCAATATTGATGTTGAGAAACTTGTAGAGCTTGAACAACCTCGACTGATTCGTTTAAAACAATTATTCAAAGAATTGAATTTGCTGAAAATAGAATGGAATGCCCTAAAAATGGTTATATATCATGGTTTATGCTACGACTATGGTTTGGATATTTTCAATAATAAATTACAACATTTAGGTATAGGCTTTTATTTAGCCGAATCACAATTGAAACATTCCAGTTCATCAAATGTTACTACATTGTTCAATGGTACTCAACTTGTAATGCGTGCAACAAGATCGATCAAATCCGGCGAACATATTATCATCGATTATAATAAATGTTGAATTTAATGTTAAAAATTGAAATAGTTAATTTCATCATATTTCTGTAATTAATGTATTACATTATGTTTTGTTTATCAATAAAGAAAATAAATAAAAAAAAATTTGATTTTATTTATTTAAAATATGATGAACGAAACTATCGATTATCGAAACATTTGTTGAATGTTTTTGTTTTTGTCTCGCTTTTCCTGTACCTACGAATGATGATTTCGAAATTTCCACCATAAAAATTGAATTTTTTTTTCATTTCTCATTTCTAAATCTAGCGAGTTTACTTGAAATATTGAAAGAAAACAGCAAAAGTAATCTCATTTCTAAAAGTTTGTCTCAATTTGTTCGTAAAAAATTATCACCGAAAACCGAACGAAAACAAAAAACAAAAACAATGACAAGTCATCGTGATTATCAAGCTGGTGAAATAATATCCATCAGTTTACCATTTATACATGTTGTTACCGATAATTTAAAGGGAAAAATTTGTGATTATTGTTTCGTTGAATGGTAAGTTTTCATTTCGAAATCCAAAAATTTGATGAATAATAATTTTTTTTTTCATTTGAATATTTTCAAAAGCAAAAATAATGAATTAGGAAAATGTAGTCGATGTAAGAAAATGTTTTATTGTGGAAAAGAATGTCAACAAAAAGATTGGATTCGTCATAAATTTGAATGTAAATTTTTTCGAAAAAAATATGAGCCATTAACACATGCTTATTTGCAAATAGAATGGATTGATGAATTTTTTCGTTTGGTATTACGATTATATCTGTATATTACAGAAAATCCCGAATCTATTTACGAACAATATAAACTTCTTAACGATGAAAATTCAAGCATATGTTTAAATGATATTCGAAATTGGAATTGTCCAGTGATTTATCCAAAACGAATAAGGGATGTTGAAAAATTTTCAAATCTATTAAAAATTTTTCAAATTGAACATAATATTGATATATTATATAAATGTTTTGCTATTGGTGCAGAAAATTTTTTCAAAATTTATGATTATCGAATGAAAGAAATTGGTTCAGGTTTATATTTGGCCGAATCAAAATTTCAACATTGTTGTCAACCAAATACAAAATTATTATACAATGGTATACAACTTGTAATGCGTTCAATTAAATCGATTCGAAATGGTGAACAAATTTTCATCAATAATATTAGATATTGTGATATAAATGGACAAATTTTTTGGAGCCCAACGGACAAACATTATTATTTTACATATAAATGTGAATTATGTATGAATTTAGAACGTTTTAATCAAATTGATTCGGAACAATCATTTAAAAATTTACGATTAGAAATTGTTAAAAAATTTATGTCCAGAAATTTCAACGAATCATATAGACTTTTGAAAAAATTTGTAAAAAAATTGGATAAAATCTGTTATGAATGTAATTTGGATTTAATTTTACAGAAAATTTTTCAATTACAACTTTATGTAATGATCCATCAAGATGATGATGATAATGTTAAAGAATTATCTTTAGCCGAATTAGCCAAACGATTGGGAATCAAATTCCCTAATGTTTACGATAAAATATTTGAAAATGTTTATTTTAATCAAGGTGAAACACCAATGATTTTTATTTTGAAAGCATTGGCTAATATTGAATTTAATGTTTAAAAAAAAACATTGAAATATTTAATCTATCACATCCCTTTTTTTCTATTTAATCCATTTCATTTTTGAATAAAAATCATGTTTTGTTAATCCATAAAGAAATTGAAAAAAATAACTTTTGAAAAAATTTTGATTTTTTGAGTGAAAAAATATGATGAACGAAACTATCGATTATTTTGAAAAATGAATACATTGTTTTTCCTGTGTGTGTGACTCAACTTTTTCGAAAAATCATTTCTATTTTGTTGAATTTTTGAAGTTTCATTTAAAAAATTAAATTTTATAATTTACAAAAATTGCTCAAACAACAACAACAACAACAAACGAAAACAAAAACAAAAAATGATCATAAGTAATCGTGATTATAAAGCTGGTAATATTATCAGTTGTAATCTACCATTTGTACATGTATTGAATGAAAATTCAAAAGAAGATTATTGTGATTATTGTTGTGTTAAATTGTAAGTATTTTACTGGAAAAATTGACTGAATCACTAAGATAATTGATTGATTTTTTTGGCTAAACAGAATCAAAAACAGCAAACAACAAAAATGTGATCAATGTAAACAAATGTTCTATTGTCAAATCGAATGTAAACAAAAAGATTCGATTAAACATGAATTGGAATGTCAAATATATCGAAAATATTTTCATATTATTCAATCGGAATTGTGTCGATTTTTACTACGTTTATATTTATATGCTAAGCATTTTCCGGATTCATTATCGAATGAACAATATAAATTTGGTCATCATAATAATAATAATAATACAAATAATAATAATCGTTGTTTTAATGATCTAATTACACATCGTCAAGAAATTGAAAATGATCAAAATCCAATGGAAATTTTTCAAACAATTTGTTCAAAATTCGAATCAATCCAAATTGAATTTGATCGGGAAAATTTATTGGAATTTTTCTGTAAAATTCGTATCAATTGTTTTCCGATATTTGATTGTCCTGTAAACAAAATTGGTTCCGGTATTTATTTGGCTGAATCCAAATTGAATCATTCATGTCTGCCGAATGCTATTATTATATATGATGGTTATCGAATTGTAATCGAAGCACTTGAATCAATCAAAACGGGTGATGAAATTTCAATCAGTTATTTGGATTTAAAATATCCAAAAAATATTCGTCAAAAAGAACTTTTTTGTTATTATTATTTTGTTTGTAAATGTCAACGTTGTGAAAAAAGTGATTCAATTAATTGTGATAAACTTTATCGTTTATTACAAAAATTTAAACAATTATTTGATACGAATGATTGGATCAAATCATATGAATTAGGTTTGAAAATATTTTATATGTTAAAACGTATTTATCGTAGTGATCTACATCCCGAATTGATAATGTTTACAACAATGATGTTAAAAATTCGTGTAGAATTATTATCATCAAAAACAAATGATGAACATATTAATCAAATTCTGGAACGAAATATTGAAACCAATCAATTAATGTATTCGATTGCAGCTTATTTTCATCATCATTCATCGGATTTAATGAAACGGCATTTAAAACCAATTCGTAGTGATATATTTTATTTTGCAACATCATATTGATCATCAACATCAACATTCAACATTCATTCAACAACAATGTTTTTTGGCTGAACAAATATTTTTCTCTACGAAAAGATATCATCATCATCATTTCATCCTTAGAAGCTATTTTTGGTATCATACTTTTATCAGATGAATGAATGAAAAGAAAAGAATAAGGTCATTCCATTGGATCAACAAATCTTTTCATGGTTTTTCTTTTCTTTCATACACATTTCCATTATCTATTCTCTCTTTCTTTCGTTTCTTTCACCTAATTTTCTCAACATAAAAGATTATTATTGTCCATAATAATAATGATAATAAAGATGTCGATGAACAGCCGATATATTTTTTTTTGAAAAGAAAGAAAGATTATCATCATCATTATCATGGGGAAAAACATAGTCCCAGTCAGTCAGTCAGTCAGTCAAAAATAGGAAATTTCTGAAAGAGAAAAAAATAACTTTCCAAAGAAAAAAACGCAATGACAAGACAAGTAAATCAGGTTTCATTTTGGGGTTTTTTTTTTGATTTTCTTGTTCGGTTTGCTCTCAAAGTTGTTGAATGGATGGATGGATAGATCGAATAGTTTCTTTCCAAACGCAATCATCAACAACTAAACTGGGGAAATTTTACCAAAATCAATTAAAACGGGAAAAATTCGCCTCGAAGACAAAGTTTTCGTGTTCTGTGTTTTTGAATGAAAAAAAAGTTTTTAATTTAATTTAATCTTTGGCCAAAAAATAACAGATATAACATCGACAAAAAAAAGTGAGGTAAGTGTTGATTCAATCGTTTTGTTGTTGTTGTAGACTAGTTATCATCATCATCATCATTATCACCAAAAATTTCTTCATCATCATTCATCATTAGACGCCATTTTAATTGATTCGAATCATTCATTGCTAAATTGAAATCAAATTTTAAATTCAATCCCATTACCGGTGATGATTGTTGTTGTTGTTGTTGCTGAGAATCGATTGTTTCGATTCGACCATCACTATTATCATGATTAGTATTGTCGAACATTAATTGTTTCGGTATTGTTTGTTGTTGTTGTTGTTGATAATAATCATTTTCAATTTGTTCAATATTTACATTTAAACCTTGTGCACGTGCTTCACGTATTCTATGTTCAATATGTTTATCTTTTAATGCTGTTCGTAATTCATTAAACATATTATTTTCCATTATTTTCATTTCATTATCCATTTGATCATATTGATCATCATCTTGATCATAATCATTGAAAACATTCGATCTTTGAGAATTATCAACATTATCAATAAATGCTTCAAATACTTCATCTTTTGGTGGTTCAGATTCCTGGATTAAATTGATTTTTCGACCAGATCGATTATTATCGTCGATATTCGAATCGATATTACTTATAGCAATCGGTTCGGAATTGATTCGTTGATTATCATTACGTTGTAATGATCGTCGTATCGTTTGAATCATATCCTGTGCTGTTGTTAACTGTTCAGCCATCAATTCTAGTTTACAATCGAAATTTTCTTTCATAATTTTGAGATCAGATGTTTCGGTGGTAGCGGTGTTGTTGTTGTTAAATTGATCAACAATCATTTCACAATCATCAATACTATTGATCGAACGATATAAACATTTACGAATATTTCGAAAATTTTGCCATAAAATTTTCAATTCATTTTTCATTTTATAACCGCTTTTATCATTACCATTATCATCATCACGAATAGTGGATGGTAGATAAAATGATTTATGAAATGAAATAATTTTCAATAATTCTTGTTGTCGACCAATTGAATTTTCCATCATTTTCCGTATGATTTCATTGAATTTTTCGATAAAATTTTGATTGGAAAATTTTTCCATAAAATTTTCATCATTCAGATGATAATTTCGAACATAAACCAATAATATTCGTTTGAAAAATTCCGATATCTGCAACCGAATTAATTGTCGTAATGATTTTAATGTTCGAATATTATCCATATCACAATTATTATAGGATTCATATAAATTTTCAGGAATCGTTGATAAAAGATTATCATCAATATCAGCTTTTAATGGTAATAATTCTTTTAATGTTAATGTTTGTTGACGAAAATCTTGTGCACAACGGATACCAATATCCCGGAAATTTATTGCCAATCTTGTTAAGCAATTATTTTCAACATTATTATTATTATTCCAATTATCTTCAATCAATTCTTTTAATTTTGTCAACGATTGACGTTCATTATTGATTTGTTCAGCTAATTTGATTAATAATAATTCATTGCAACCGATTTGATTTCTAAAATTTCGAAAACAAAAGAAAAGAAAAAAACTGTAAGTGTTTATCAAAATCATCAGAAATGAACATTACCTTTTTAACCATAATATCACGAAGGAAATCAGACAAGCAAATAAAATGATCAATAAATCCATCCATTGGGTTATTGAATCAGAAAGAATTAGTGTAGCTAATACGATCACAGCAGATAGTGAATATATAATACTTTGTGGAAAAATTGATTTAGTTTTAGTCGAGGGAAATCTTTGTTTTCATTTACTTGACTTACTTGCAATTATTAATGACAAAATTGAGTAATTTTTTCGATAAAGAATCAACGTCGAATTCTGATGATTCGATTGAATCCAATTCAAATTGTGATTCATAAGCACTCAATAATAATGCAAAATCTTCTTTGATTAATAATTTTTTCAGATTTTTATCATTACGAATATGATTGAATAATCGTATTCCATTCGTTTTATGGTTATTAGACATTTTTATCATCGAAAAATCAAAGAATTTCTTGCAACGGAATAATCGAAATAAACAATTGAAAACACGTGACAAATTCGTTTTCTATTCGAACGAGTATGATTCATTCATAAAGTATTGTAACCTTGATCGATTCAACAGGTAACATCAAAAATTTTATCGCTGAATTTGGTGATGAAAAAAATGTTGACATTTCAATATTTTTCCAATTTTGATTGATTGATTTGACCATGAAAATTTGCTGTTGTTGTTGTTGACATTATTTTAACGCCATCATCGTTATTTCACCACCGTTTTGTTTACTCATCTTTTTTTTTGTTAGAAAATTTTTATCTGAAAAGTTTATTTATTTCACTTCATAGATCATTTCATCATCTGCGTTTCACCGAAAAACCGCAAAAAAATGTCTGCGAAAATTTCCTTATTATCATTACTGTTAATGATCAGCGTTTGGCATTCGGTTTACAGTAATCATCCAAATATCGTTATATCACCAATGTTAGATTCATCAATGAATCTAACTAAAATGCTTGGTGGTGATGATATTAATCGTTGTTTTCATCAAACGACAAATCAAACCAACAATGATTCCCTAACAAATATTGATAATGTTAGTCGTATTATGTTGGATGGTGCAAAATTTTTTGCTATTCGTTTATTTAAAACATTGAATCTATTCGAACCAAAACAAACATCAAATGGTTTAATATTTTCACCGGCATCAATTTGGTCAACAATGATTATCGCTTATCTTGGTTCGGAAGGTGAAACTGAACAAGAATTAAGTAATCGTTTGAAATTGAATCAACTTTCGAAATCAAGTGTAGCCATTGCATATCGTAGTATAAAATGGTGGAAACAAATGAAAACGATGCAAGCGAATAGCAATAAAACTAATGGATCGGATTCAACATTAGTATCAAGTGCAAATAAACTTTATATTGATAATCAAATCCAATTGAATAATTGTTTTGAACAAATTTTTCATGATGAAATTGAATTGAAACCATTTTCCACACGACCCGAACAATGTGTTCAAGAAATTAATGGCTGGGTTAATGATCAAACTAAAGGTAAGTGTCGATATAGTCGAAACCAAAGATTCGAACGATTTTAACGAATTTTTACTCATTCTCATAGGCAAAATAAATGATCTTATAGTACCGGGTACAATAACACCAATGACCAAAATAATGATGGTAAATGCAATTTATTTTAAATCATTTTGGGCACAACAATTTGATTCTTCGCGTACCGAAAGGCAACTATTTCATGTTTCAAATCAAGAACATTTAGAATGTAATATGATGCGTTTGGATTCAGCTAGTGTTATGTTTGGTCTTTCGGATCAATTGGCTGTAACAGCTATTGAACTGCCATATTCAAATCCAGATTATTCAATGGTCATACTGTTGCCGGATCCATCTCGATCACTTGATTCATTGATTCGTGATTTATCATTATCAAAACTTCAACAATTATTTGATCAAATGTATGATGATGAAGTTATGGTTATGATACCGAAATTTCAAGCTGAACAAGAATTTGAATTAGCCGGTGCATTGTTTTCGATGGGCATTAAAAAATTATTCGATCCACGTTATGCTAATCTTGCATTAATATTTGCCAATAATAATAATGGTAATTCAAATCAATCATCATCAACATTATCACCGAATAAAATTGCCCTAGATTCAGTAGTGCATAAATCATTTATTGCTGTTAATGAAGAAGGTACTGAAGCAGCTGCAGCAACAGCAATGATTTTTGCCCGTAGTGGTCGGCCAGCATTTCCTACGGAATTTATTGCCAATCGTCCATTCTTGTATATGATACGTGATATATCAACAAATATGATTTTATTTCTTGGTACTGTTCGACGACCATCGTCGCCTCCGCCATCATCTTCGTAATCCTCATCAATGAAATATGAATTTATCCACTATGTAAATATTGATCCAAATCACAAACACACTCACTCACTCGAATGCTTTACCCCCTTTTTTTTGAATAAAAAAAATCAAAACATTTTTTTCTGCATAATATTTTATCACAGTTTTTTTTTGTGTTTTTTTTTCTTATAAAATATTTAAAAACTAAAAGGAATTTTGAATGTGAAAAAAAAGAAAGCCAAGTTAGTAAATCAAGAGGAGGGAAAAAGGGAGAGTAAAAAGTGTTGATGCTTTTTATGGTTTGTTTGTTTTGTTTAGTGGTGTATGTCGTTGATTTCATAAGATGATCAAGTGTAATATAGCCAGGTAAGCCGATATTGGTAAGGTTGATCGATTGATTAATATCATCTATGTATGTGTAGATTGTTTGAATGTTTGTGTGTATAGATTAAGAATGAATGTTGAAAAAAAATTAACTAATTTTTTTGAAAAAGAAAAAAAAGCCCCAAAATCCAGGAAATGTTTGTGTATGTGAGAAAAGGCCGATTTGATTTGAAGAGAGCGAGATAAAATTGTTGTTGTTGTTTAATATCCATTCGAATAAGATTTTTTGTTGTCGACAACAATAATCATGATGACCACACTACCGGAATTTCAATTTTGTTTTGATTTAAACGGATTGATAAGCTAAACGACGACTACGACGTCTACCAATAAAATAAGCAATCATAACAATAATAACCAATGCAGTTAATGCAGCACCAACAGCAATCGGTACAACATCATTGATTTCATTTTGGCAATTATGTTCTGTTTTCGGGTAAAAAAGATCGAAAAGTCAAAAAAATAATCAAAATTTCAATCAAAGCCAAACTTACCTTCACTAAATTGACCATTCTGTGTAAATGGCATGAATGCTTGCATTGAAATATTTGAAAATAAAAATTCTGATTCCAATTTTTTATCATTAACATTTGATATTGATTTGATTGTAATATTATTGGCACAAACATATGAATGTGATTTATCAACATTAAAATTTGGATTCGGTTGTGTTATATTTATAATAACATTTTCATTCATATTCGATAGTTTAATATCAGCATAAATTGATGACAGATATACTGATGCTGCATTACGTTCAAATGTCATATTAACTAATGAATTATTTTGATTAAATTCAAACCAAAATGATTCAATATTTTCATATTGACAATGATCAGAATAAACACGAGATTCTTTTGGTAACCAAATATCTTCCATTTGTGTTTGATTTTTTTCGTCCAAATATGCTAAACGCATTAATAATGAAAAATGATAACGTAAACAAATATGTGTTTGATTTTTATTATCGGTAATATTTCCATCAACTATTGGTGTTACAATAACGACTGGTGTTGGTTTCGGTGTTGTTGTTGTCGGTTTTTGAGTTGTTGTTGTTGGTTTTTGAGTTGTAGTCGTAGTTGTTGTTGTTGTCGTTGTCTTATTATCTGGATGTCCAGATAGTTGACATTGACATAATGATACTTTTTTTCGTTCAATCGAAAGGAAAGGAAAGAGAGAAAATCCATTAATTTAATGATGATAGCCAAAGAAAACTTACCTATAATGGCAATAACAACGTAAATAATGATTAAATTCTTCATTTTAATGCTTTTTGAGTTTCAAATAGGCTGAGGTAACACCAAATGAGAAGAAGAATAACAGAGAGAAATGATATTGAAAATTTTACGATTTTTAATGTTCGATTTGTTCGATTCGAATGTTGAAGAAGATAAGCGCAATACAAAAAAATTTTATGGAAAATTTTTTTCGTTCAACTTTTGCTCGAAATGATAACGTTGATTTTTGATAATAAGAGGTATTAATAATGTGTTTTGATTATCTTTCAATTGATTTTGGGGTGAAGAAAATGTAGAAATCTGCAATTGGAAAACAAAAAAAAATTACTTCGTTTTTTTTAAAAAAAAGAAAAAAAACTTAAGGTTCATAAAACAAAGATTTTTTTTTATAGATTAGTCATCATTATCTTCATTATCATCAAATTGGACAAAGTTTAAATTGAAAAGTTTTTTTTTTTGGTTAAACAAGTCGTGTGCTTTTGGTTTTGTTTGTTGATGCAAAGTCAAAGGTGAATCGAATGTTCGAATGAAAAAAAACCCAATTGACATTCGACATTGACATCCATCCATCATGTCATGTCAGATGATGAAACTTACTGATGATGATGTTCTTCTCCAAAAAACTTTCAAAACTTTAATTAGATTCACAATTTGATTGTCAATCAATCAATCGAATCGATCGATAGATCAATAGTGTGTTTGTTTGTTTGATTTTTGATTTACAAAAATTTTCCAAAAAAAAAACTTACCGATTTTAAAACAAAACGCTTTTTGCTGTTTGCTGTTGTCGTCGTCGTCGTTAACGATGATGATCAAAATCGAATGAATATATTTTCTGATATGCGAACAAACGAAAACAACAAAAAAAAAAATGCGCCTCACTCTTATTAAACACACAAAAAACGACGATGATGAAGAGAGAGAGAGATTGGGGGGGAGAGATAGCCGAAAAAAAGAAGAAACGCAATTTGAAGCGAAAGACATTAGCGCCACCTTTACTTTTTGTTGTGAGCAGGCGCAGATTTTTTTTATTGCGAATCATCAATCGAACGCGCGATATTTTAATCGATTTGATTTTTCGATTTGTTTTTTTTTGATTTTTGATTTTTGTTTGTTTCCTGAAGAATTTCCTGGTGGTAAAACTCCCACTATCATCATCAATCGAAAATGTATTTTATGTCATAAATCATTGTTTTTGTTTTTGTTTTTTTTTTTCGTTTTGTTTTGTTTTTGATCAGATTTTTGACAAAAAAAAAAAATCGATCGATCGATCGATTGACAAACATTTGATTGATTGATTGATTGATTAACAACAGACATTTTCTGTTTTGGGTATGGTTTTTGATTTTCTGATCTTTCGTTTCTGGTTTTTTCTGATCTTTAAAATGTAAAATTTGAATTTTTTTCTTCGAAAACAAATCAGCCGGGGATCAAATTTTGGTTTCATGGCCACATCTTATGATCCATGTGATGATGATGATGACAAATTCATTCCCAAAAACAACGATATTTTTATCTTATTTTGGGTTATTTTTGGCAACCAAATCAAAAATCTGATGATGATGATGAAAAAAAATGGAATCGTCATTTTGATTAATTAATTTTTCATTGTTTTTCTTTCGATGAAATTTGAGAAAAAAACGCCCCTCATTTGATTGATGAAATTTTATCATTATCGTCGACACCATCATCGACGACGACGATAATGGCTGGATGATGAATTGGCGAAAATCAAAAATCAAAACAGAAAAAAATCGAATCCATTCGAATACATTGTATATGAATGTCTCGTCATTTTTTTTTGTTGGAAAACAAAAAAAGAACGTTTTTGTCATTTGATGCTCAGGTGTTTTGTTTTTTTGAAATTTGAAATTTTGAAAATTGAAAAATTTGAGTTTTTTATCAAATCATCGTCATTCTGAAAAGCGAAAAACATGTCCATCTGCCCTCGTGAACGTCTGTTGACAATTGTCAACGATATTGAATTGATTTCCAAGTAAGTTTTGGTTTGTTTTCTTGACGAGGCACATTTTAAATCACTTTTTTTTTCAATAAAAAAATAGAGAAATGTTCGAGCATTTTCTTCTACCAAAATCAGCTCGATCAAATCTAATTGATCGTGTACAATTATCTGAATTATTAGTACGAAAAGATCAAGAATTACGACAGGCAATGAAAGCAGCTGAAGAACAAGAATTAATACAATCAAAAATTGATCAATTACGACGTGAAGTACAGGATCATGATGATGAACTGCAAAAACTACAACAAAGTTTTAAAGAAGCTGAATCAATTCTATCGACAGCCATTTATCAAGCGAAACAAAAATTATCATTAATAAAAAAAGCTGATTCACATCCAATATCGATTGATGAATTGATAAAATATGCACATAAAATTAGTGCCGATCATTCAGTTGCATCACCATATAATTGGGAAATTGGTGATCCACGTAGGCCATATCCAACTGATTTAGAAATGAAATCCGGCTTATTGGTTAATTCAAATGATGCTAATCTATCAAGCCTGTTACAACAACAACAGCAGCAACAACAACAATATCATCATCATCATCAAAATCAATTACAACAAGAATCATCGATACCTTTACGTCCATCATCGGCATCAAGTTCACCATATTCATGGGCTAATCAGCAGCAACAACAACAACAACAATTCACACCGGATACAAAACCAAATATTAATTCCGGTGGATATGGTGATTATAATGATGTTAAACAACAACAACAACGAGATAATGATGAAGTTGAAGTTATGTCCACTGATTCATCATCAACATCATCAAGTGATAGTCAATAAGATCGATAAGATGTCAAAAATTCATTCATTTGCATAATTTTAAATCATTCCGATTATTTTTTTTCCTTGTAAATAAAATTTTTTTTTTCAAAATTTTCGATCACTTATTTTATGAACGGTTCATTCGAATGTTCATCGTGTTCGATTCGAATGTTTTTTTTTTTTCGTTCGTTTTTTGATTTGAATCATTTGGTTCGACGATCGAAATGTATCGTCAAATTTTTTTCCAATCAATCAATCGATCGACACGACAAGGATATTATTTATCGAAAATAATATGTCGAAATTTTGGTGATAATCAAATGATGGTCGAACAGAAATCATCTACAAAACAATTACAGATGAAAATTGAAAATCGATTAAAAAATCGTATTGTTGAAATAGATCTTGGCCGTGGACCAGTACGTTCAAATGATTTGATCGATCAGATTGATGTTCTTGAAGAATCCATTGTAAAAGCAACGAATATTGATCAAATTCGTGAATTAATTCGTTATAATTATCGTCAATTTGATACTAATCATGTTGTTCAATTATTCGAATCAATTGATAATATTGTCAGATATTCTACCGATTCAAATTCCACTAGATATGATTTACTTGGTTCAAAAGAATTTGAAATTCTTGCCAATCGTACAATGAAAATTATTCGTAATTTTGAAGCATCAGATTCATTAAATACAATGATTATATTGAATAATTTGGGCATATCGAATGATACCGTATTACAACAGGCAATGATGCAAATGATTCGTTCATGGATTAATGATTATTCTATTGATGATCTTTATCATTTGGTTCGATTTATGAAAAAACAGCAACTTGATAATCAAAATGATAATTGTCGACATAGTTTACTGCAAGCCATACAACTTGCACTGCCATATGCATTAAAACATCGAATACAATATAAAGAATTGGATTTTTTTCATGCAAGAACATTAATGAAAACAGTGGAAATGATTGCATATTTTGGTATTGATATTTTTGGCGATTTGAATTTAGTGGAAAAATGTCTACATTATCTACATCAACAACTAAATCATTTAGGTCCACAAGAATGGCTGAATATTCTGGCATTTATTTATGAAATGAATATTCGAATTGATGAACCATCATCAATGATTGCTCAAACTATACGTTTAATAATTCGTGATTGTATCGATAACATACGTAATACTGATAGTGCAATACTTGAAGATTTACAACCACGTTTTTTCGTTAATGTCATGATGAAAATTGATCGTTATGCTTCGATTTATTATAATCGATATCTATTCGATTTAATTGCTGAACATGCATCGAATCATCCGGAAAAATTTGGCCTAATAAATCTATATCTTATTACACGTAAACTTGGTCAATTTCGTTATATAAATCATCGAATGTTGAAATTTTTTGCCGAACAAATTGATAATGAAAATCCAGATCTGATGGGTAAAGATTCATCACCAATTTCATTAGTGAATTTATTTCATTTATTTTCAAAATCATCAAATTATCATGAAGAAATTCACGAAAATTTTACTAAACTAGCCGAAAAAATTATTCAATCCGAACGATTTATTATGGAAACAACAAAATTTAAAATGAATTATTTTTATTTTCTTCAAAGTTGTTTGTTGTTGAATGCCAGAATATCGGAAAATATTTTAATCGAATGGTTTGGTAGTGAATATTTTAATAAAGCATTGGATATTTTACAAAGTCAATCAAAAAGGTATGTGGTTTTTTTTATCGTTTTTGGTTGTAAAATCTTTACGTTTTAAAAAAAACTTTTTCATTTCAATTACGAATATAGGATAATATTTCTGAAAACAATGGCCATCATTTATGAAGGTTTATTTGTACAGAAATTAATTGAATTAAATGAAAAAAATGCTGATTATATACGACGAAAATTACAACCATTTTTAAATGAATATATTGAACTAATTCGAAATGGTTTGGAATATCAACCACGATCGTTTGAAAAAGAACAGATTCGATTAATTTTGTCGAAACAATTCGAACAGCAACAACAAATACCGGTTGATCAAATAATTCAAATAAATCAGCTAACTCCGACAGGATCGATAATTGATGTGGAAATTTGTTTGGAAAAACAAAAAATTGCAATAATTTTATTGAATCGTCGAAATTATTGCCGTCATCCATCGATTATTGATGGTGAAACAAAATTTCGTATCGAATCATTACAACAACAAAATTATCAATCAATAATAATCGATATGGAAATGTTTCAACGTTTAACCGAATATGAACGTGAATTATTTTTACAAAAAGAAATTAAAAATTTTTTATAAAATTTAAAAAGAAAAAAACACTATTTTAACCTATTGTTGTTATTTACACCTAACATGGTCATTTTCGAATACCAAAAACAATACACGTGCTGTGTGTTTGTTGGTTGGACATTTGATTTTATTTTCGTGAAAATTTTTCTTCAAATTAAACGATAATGGCTGACGGTAATGATAATAATATGGATGATCCGAAATTGAATCTACATTCTGAAGATGAAGCAGAAGATGATGATGACAATGAGGAAGAAGAAGAAGAAGAAACAATCGAATCATTTGAATCAATGAATTTGGATCAAAGATTATTACATGCAATTGCTAAACAAGGTTGGCGTAAACCAACATTAATACAAGCAAAAGCAATACCATTAGCATTAGAAGGTTATGATATATTGGCAAGAGCACGTACAGGTACGGGTAAAACTGGTGCATTTACCATACCGATTTTACAGAAAATTTTAATGGCAAAAAAATTCGCTACATCAACCACGACGACCACAACAACTGCATCAAAAATTCGAGCATTAATTTTAGCACCATCCAAAGAACTTTGTAATCAAATTTTACAAAATTTCTCGAAACTTATTGAATTCTGTCGCCGAGATATTAATATTATGGATATTTCACATGGAAATTTGGATGATAAACGTAATTTTCTAATCACTGAACAACCTGATATACTGATATCGACACCGAAAAAAATTATCGAATATTTTCAGGCAAAAATATTGAAAAATTTACCAAAACAATTGGATTTTTTAGTTATTGATGAATCAGATCTGATGTTTTCATTTGGTTATCGTGAAGATTTATTAAAAATCTTCGAACATTTATCATCATCCAAATCATCGAATGTACAACATTTTCTAATGTCAGCAACATTAAATACAGATGTTCGTGAATTGAAAAATTTATTACTAAATAATCCGGTAATATTAAAGTTGGAAGAACCAGATCTGCCGGAATCGGATAAACTTCAACAATATCATATTGAAGTATTTGATGATGAAGAAAAATTCGTACTAATCAATGCCCTGCTTAAACTTGGTTTGATTGTTGGTAAAACCATAATATTTGTCTCGAATATTGATCGTTGTTATCGTTTACGTTTATTTTTGGAACAATTTGGCATCCGATCATGTTTATTGAATTCCGAATTACCAATCAAATCAAGATGTTCAATAATTGAACAATTTAATAATGATTATTATGATATTATAATTGCAAGTGATGAAAAATGTTTATCAGATCCGAATCAACGTAAAACAACAACGAAGACAAAACGAAAGAAATTAGCTAAAACAACCATTGGTGAATCAAGCGTTGCACGTGGAATTGATTTTAAATTTGTATCGAATGTAATTAATTTTGATTTTCCCGAATCGATCGATTCGTATATACATCGTGTTGGACGTACTGCACGTGGTACGGATGATTCGAATGACAATGATTCTTGTGGAACAGTTTTATCATTTGTTGGACCTGATGAACATGAAAATTTTCAACGTGTTTGTCGAAAATTTCAACGACGACAATCATCGAATGAAACAACAAACGTATTTCGTCCATATCAATTTCGTATGAATGAATTGGAAGCATTTCGTTATCGTTCACGTGATGCATTACGTTCAATAACAACAATTGCAATCAGAGAAGCAAGATTACGTGAAATTCGTCGTGAAATGTTACAATCAAAACAATTACAAAATGAATTTTTTCAAAAACATCCAAAAGATTTAAAAATATTACGATTTGATCGTCCATTAGATGTTATAAAATCAGCACATGGTAATCGATCACATTTAAAAGATTTACCGGATTATATAATACCAAAAACATTACAAACATCGGTTCGTAGTAAACGTGAAAATCGAAGAATTGAACAACAAGCAATGTTAAATTATCAACCATCATTATCAGGACGGAAAAAGAAACGAAAATCAATGAATCAAATGAAGGCGAAATTAAAAAATCAACAAAATGATCCATTAAAAACATTTCGAATGAATGCTATACAACGATATAAGAATAAAAAACGACAAAAATCAAGAAAATGATGATCCTCGAAAATATTTTGTTTTATAATTTTTTGAATAAAAAATTTTTTCGAAAGAAATTTTTTTGAAAATTTTCAATTTTTTTTCCGTTCGAAAAATATTTCCGGAATAAAAGAATCGTTCGAAATGACTGGAAAAACGTTCGATTTTTTTGAAACGATCCGGTCGACTGGATTTGGATTCAAATTTCTTTTTGATCCAGAAAAAAAAAGATCCTATTCGACTCCATAACAACGATTAACAACAAGATATTTCACATTGTTTCATTTCATTTGATGATGATAATGACAATTTTACCATCCTGATGATGAACACGGGAACGGACAGCTTATAAGCTTATTGGCAACAATATTTTGATGGCCAACAAAAAATAATCATCAGTAGTAGTGGTTTGATGGATTATTATCATCATTCTGGGATTGTGTGTTCAAAGTTCTACATTCAAGTGAAAATGCTTTTTGATGTGATGGCTTTCCTATTTATTTTTGATTGAAATGTTTTTTTTTTGTGTGTTGCTGTTTTGAGCAAAAAGATAGCAGATGATAGCAGCAGCAGCAAATATCCTCACCAACAACGAATATAGAAGTTTTTTTTTTGTTGAAATGGATGTGTATCGATGATGAAATGATGGACCACAGAAAACACCTCCCTTTCAGATGGATATATATCGCTTCCACTATCCATTTTTGTTTGTAATTATATTTTCGTGAAATGGATATACAGGAGATTTCCGTCGTATTTCAATGATAATTTGTTTCCATCATAGACGAAATGAGAATGATGATGAAGATTTGTCAAATTGGATGACGCCAAATTCACCTGGCCAAAAACAAAACAAAAAAATTAAAAATCAAATTTTTATTCAAATTCGATTTGATCAAGAGAAAAAAACTTTTTGTCATCATCATTATTACCGGATAACTTCGTTTTCTCTTTCCTATTTTTCATTTGTTTTACGAAAGAAAAAAAACATTATCAATCGCGTTGTGGTGGTGGTGGTAAATGGTGGCTCATCTTTCGCGTCCCTTTCGTTTTGTTTGGTTGGTTTCACACATATATACGACGACGAGGATGATGATGAACGACTCCATTTTTTTCCATTCTTCGTAATTTTTCTTTTCGGGATTTTCAATTTCAACCTTTTCTCTCCCACCACCCCACTCCACTCTACTCCATTCCTTTTACAAGTAGTTTTTCCCTCTGTATCTCTCTCTCTCTCCTTTTCTTACCATATTCATCATCAATCGATGATAATGATGATCAACAAATTCAATTTTGCTTTTGAAATTAAATTCATTCGAAAATCCAAATCGAACGAATTTGACAAATTCGTTCATCACCTTACATCACACACTCACACCCAAAGACAATCGATTATCACAATCGATTCGAATCTTTTATTTTTTCTAATGATTCGTTCATCACCTTCTCAGGAACAGAGATGATTCATTCTTAGATGAGAATCGATGTTAATTGCGAGCGAACGAAATCTTTTTTTCCCCCTTCAATTCATTAATAGATTCACAATGTGTTTTTCTCTCTCTCAAACATATTTCCATCATTCATTCATTTCAATATGCAAAAAAAAAAAAAATAGAGATTTTCCAATGAAGAAACACGAAAGGTGTTGAACAAAGATTCATATATCTACAGGAATCATTCGCTATAGGGATATTATCCGAATCAAAAAAATGTTGAAAATATCCGGTTTTTTTTTCTTTTTTCGTTGTTCATCTGAATCCGATTTCAAGTATGCTATGTTTTTGTTGTTGTTATCTTTCTTTCTCCCTTTTTTTCCAATCTTTTTTTGATAAAAATGCCTAAAAACAACGACGACGACGACGACAGAAAAAAAAATTGGAAAATGATGATCATGCGCAATCCAATAGGAAAAAAAACCGTAAGCAAATAATCAATTTATGTCAATGGATAAAAATGGAAGGAAATTTTTTTTTGTTTTTCGAGGGTAATAGTCACAATGGTTTTTTTCATCGTAACGACCGAACTAAATTGGCATTATGTTTTCCATTGTGACCACACTACAATTGGAAAAAAAAACTTTTACAAGGGCCCCGCATAACAACATGGTACGCGTATCAATTTTTCACCAAATAATAGTAGTGGCATATTTTAATGATGAGAAATGGCCAGCACACACACACAAAATCCTTCATAACTCGATGCTTTACCTCCCAAAATAAGCTCTTTTCTTCTTCTTCTTCTACAAGGATCCGTATACCAACAGTTTTCATTTTGCTTCTACAATTCGAATGAGGAGTAATACATGTACTGAGAAAAAAAACAAGTTAATATCAAATGTGAAGAACGAGAGGAAAAAAGGCCTGGCCAAATCAATTTTTTTCATTTTAGCCAAAAAATGATGATGATGATGAAAAAAAAACATTGAGAAAAAAAAGAAACCGAACAGATTTCATATTGCTTTGGTCGTGATCATATCGGGTGCTTTCTCTCTCTCTTTCATTCATTCTCTGTGTGTCTCTAATTTCGTTACTTTGCTTTGGCGTTATCGCATAAACACAAGCCATAATTGTGTTAATAGTGTTTGCCGATGTTCTGTGTGTGTTACGATAGTCGCGACGTTATCGTTCGATTTGCCTATGCGCATTAAAATTTCGAACACTTTAAAAAAAAAATTACAAAAATCAAAAAAAAACATTCGAAAATTTTTTTGCTTCTTTCTTTAAATTTGTAATTTTTTTTTTGTAACTTTTTGTTTTGTAGTTTATTCTTTTCTCAAATAAATCTTCTTCGATGATCCAATTGAATTGAATGAATTTTTCGTTTTGGAGATAGAATCTCACACTATTTCTATCATCATATGATCTTCAAGTTTTGTGAATATATTTCAATGTTATCATTATTATTTTATTATTATTATCATTTTTTTCATCATAATCATCATCATCGAAAATCGTCATGACCATAATCGTATTTTTAATCGATACAAGCGGTTCAATGAATCAACGTACCCATTCGGGTGCAAAACAAACATTATTAGATATAACAAAAGAAACTGTTGAACGTTTTATTAAGGTAATTGTTATTTGAATTATTTGATTTTTGAAATAAAAAAAAAATTGATAAACAAAAAATTCGAATGTTGAAAAATGAATGTCCAAAATAGCCGAAAATATTTTGGCTCCAAAATGAAATTTGAATTCATTTAGTTCAATGTTTTTCAATATAGATGGTGCTAGTTGATTGTTTTTGAATTTTTTTGTTTTCTTTTTCGGAAATCATTCAAGAATTAATTTATTTGAATTTTCATTTTTATTTTCAATTTTAGAATCGACAAAAAGATATTGCAGCACGCGGTGATCGTTATATGTTGTTTACATTCGATGAAACACCATACAATATAAAGGTTTGGATTATTCAATGTTTTTGCTTTGTTTGTTTGTTTGTTTGATGACTTATGATTTTATCTCTCTTGAAAATAGGCTGGCTGGAAAGAAACACATGCAGTATTTGTAAATGAATTAAAAAATCTATCAGCCACCGGTTTAACAACAATGAATACAGCATTGAAAAATTCATTTGATTATTTAAATGTTAATCGTATGCAATCCGGTATCGATACATATGGTATGGGTCGTTGTCCATATTTTTTAGAACCAGCTGTTATTATATTGATGACCGATGGTGGTAAATTTTCAACATTAAATAATGTACAAGATGAATTAGTAATACCGGCATCAAGTTGCCCTGGTTCAGAATTTACAATCGAACCATTTCGTTGGGATCAACGTTTATTTTCAATTGTATTACGTTTTAATGGTATTTATCGTAATGATCAAACACAATTAGTACAAACAGTTGGCTGTGATCCATCACCAATTAATCAACTTTGTGAAGAAACTGGAGGTAATTTTTTGATAATTTATAATTGTTAGTTTGACATTTAATTCTTTCTGTTTTTTTTAATAGGTCGTTCATTTAGTGTAACATCAAAAAATGAAATATATTGGTCGGTTGATTATATACTAGCCCGATTACATCATGGTGTAATGGTAAAATTTGAAAAATTTGGTCCTGATCCACCAATGATACAACCACCACCACCGCCATCATCTTCGATTAATGGGGTTAATGAAGAAACAAAAACTATAAATACTAATAATAATAATAATTTTGATCGTTCATGGCAATGTACAAGAAATATGATATTAGTTCGACCAGCAACAAAAGGTTATTCAGTTGGACATTGGCCAATACCTGAATCATATTGGCCTGATTCAAACATTCCAAGTTTACAACCACGTACAGCACAACCAATAATAAGATTTACTTGTACAAATTCTGAGCCAACTGTGATTGAAAATTTGCCTTTCGATAAATATGAGCTTGATCCAAGCCCGTTAACAAATTTTATATTAGCAAGAAAACAGCCAAATGTTGCATGGCAGGTATTTGTTTCGAATAGTCAAAGAAATTCTGAATTTGGACAACCATTTGGTTATTTGAAAGCTAGTACAAATTTAGCATGTGTTAATCTATTTGTATTGCCTTATAATTATCCAATGTTATTACCATTATTAGAAGAATTATTTAAACAATTACAAGGCAAACCAACACGTGAATGGCGACAACAATTTGATAATTATTTGAAAGGTATGCCTGTTTATTATGCAACATCATTACGACGAGCATTACAACGAATGGGTGCACCAAATTTAATACCCGAAAATATGGAATTATATGCAACTGTAAATCTAAATAATATAATAAAAAAACAAAAAAATATGGCCAAATTAGAATTTGATAAACTAACATCATCAATGGGACAACATAAACCAATCAATATTGAATGGCCACGTATTTCAACAAATCATTTTAGTTTAATGTATCATAATCGTAAAACAATTAATAATCTTTATTGTTCAAATCCATCATTGAAACGAACATTCGCACAACGACCATATGAATTTCAAGATTTTAATGGTTTTATTGTTCGATATAAAGATCGTCCATATTCAGAATATAAAACATCATTTTATCGTAATCCAGCTGATATACCACGTAATGAATTATTACGACAAGCAAATAAAATACGACAGATATTTTTTCAAAAACAAATGTCATTGGCAAAATTTACAATGGATGAAGATCAAACATTTAATCTACCCGTAAGTCAAATGGGTAATTATCAAGAATATTTGAAAAAGAAACAGCCACCATTAAGAGAATTGGAAGCTGCACCAAGTCGACAACATATGTTTGGTAATCCATTCAAATTGGATAAGAAAAATCCAATGATTATTGATGAAGCTGATATTGAATTATCGAATAATGGTGGTGGTGGAAATGGTGGACCAAATAATAATAGTGGTGATGGACAACCAAAAGGAATGAAAAGATCATTACCATCAATGGCACAAGGTGGTCCATCAATCAAACAACGAAGAAAACCAGGTCCAATACCAAAAGATTATTCTTATACAAGATCTCGTTCACCATCACCATTAATGTTTAATCAACCACCACCGACACCACCTCAACAATATATGATGTCACCTCAACAACAGCAACAACAATTATCATCACCAAATCCATATTTCAGTGGTGGTAATTATCCACCACCAAATTCAAATAATCAAAATCAAATGTATCAAACAGTGGTAAATGGTTCAACAACAACAACACCATTATCATCTCAACAACAACAGCAATTATCAAATAATAATAATCAAGTTAATCATCAAAAATTACTTCAACAATCATCATCACAAACAATGATGAAATCAAATATGAAAACAATTAACAATGGTAACAGCAATATGATTATAGGTAAAAATAATCCCGGTGATTCAACAACGATTAGAGGTGCATTTGGTTATCATTTATCTTCACAACAACAACAGCAACAACAACCACCATTAATTATCAATAACTATCCTGGTCATGGACAACAACTATTCAAACCAATTGCAAATAGACCAACAGGATTTAGTGGATCAATTTTTCCGAATCATAATCAACAACAATCGGCAAAATCTATTCATCCAATAATATCGAATGGTAATGGACAACAACCACAACAGCCCGTTTCTACTGGTTCGAATCCATTTCCAAAATTAAATCAACATTTAATTAATGGTAATAGTGTTGGTGGTGGTAATACGATGATGATGAGTGGAGCTAAACATTTTGGATTTTTTTCAACTGGAAATGGTTTTAATCCAAATCGTGGTTATTTATTTAGTAAAGAAGAAAATGAAAAATTAAAATCAGCTTTACATTTTGTACGAATGAAAGGTAAGTGTTTTGAAAAAAGAAAGTTCATTTCAGATGATAATTTTAATTTTTTCTTTCCACCGGGAATTCAGATTCAAAATCATTGATACAAATAATATCAACACAAAAAGGTTTATTTGCTGATCGTTTATTATTTGAATCAGTATCATATGCACAACGTTTTAAAATGACATCAATCATACAGATATTGAATAATCATTTTGGTATTCGTGTACAATATGCATTGGATATTATTAATAATAGTAATCCAAGGATGATGGCCACAACAACAACAACAAATAATCAAACAACAGCAGCAGTGACCAATACAACGATCTCTACATCACCAGCCGTTGTTACAGTTACCACAAATAAATGATGATGATATGTTTGTGGTGTGATTGTTTTATTCACTGTGATGATTCACTTTCATGATGATCTTCAAAATTCTTTCAAATGTGAATTTTATTTATTTTTGTTTTTGGATCGAAAATGGACAAGTTTTTTTTTGCTGTCACTTAATCAAATTGACCTATCGATTGATTGTTACATTTAATTTTTTTTTATGATCATCATCATCTTTTCTGTTTTTTTCCTCTTCACTTTTTGTTTGTTTACTTTTTGTATTCTTTTGTTTAATATCCATCATCATCATCATCATGTTTAATAATATCAAATCAAATCAAAAAAACAAAAATCATTTTATTAGTTTTTTTTTAAAATGTGAATAATAATAAAAAAAGGAAAAGAATATCATTTTACACCTTATTGATTTTTGCAATATCTTGATGTTTGTCATCATCGTCATCAACAAAACATTCGAATTCGAATGTTTTTTTTTTCTGTTTCGAACATTCCGAACATACCATTCATAAATGTTGTAATCAAACATTCAAACTGTGATCTCAGGATTTTTTTTCAATTTTTTGTAAATTTTATTTAATTAATTTAGAAATTTTTTTTTTTGTAAATTTGTAAATTAAATTTTCAATTCAAATAAGAATAATTTAAAAAATTTTAAATTGAAAAATATTTTAAAACGAATTTTTTTTTGAAAACGAACGGAGAGAAAAAAAAATAGAAAATTTGGGAAAAAAGAAATGTTGAATAAATCGACCACTATTCTAACAACATTATCATCAACGATAATAACAACCAAACATATTCATCATCATCATCATCATAATCAAACAACCGATGAATTACCTAATAGAGAAATTAATGTTGCAATCGTTACTGTTGGATTAATATTAACCGTTTGTTTTGTTTTAATGGCAATTTTTTGTCTATATTGGACCGATCAATTTAATCGTACAACAACAAAAATGAAAACATTAAAACCATTTACATTAAAAACATTTGATGATTATAATCAACCTTATGATTATCATCGATCAAAACAACAACAACAATGTCTTGAAATGCCAATATCAAATGAAAAATATGATGATAATATGATAGTTATAGAATAATTATTTGATTAAAATTGAAATCTTGATTAAAAAAAAAGTTTCTTTTTTCGCACCAAATATTGGTCATTAATTTGTTTGATAAACACACAGAGAGAGTGTGTTTTTGTTGATCTAATCTGAATTGAATTGAATTAATGAATTCAAAACAAGTTTTTTTTTATCCCTCTCTTAACACTAACCAACCACCGCACCTCGATAAAATAAAATGAGCAATAGGTAATGATGATGATGAATGAATGGTAAAGTAGGAGTATAGAATGATTGTTGTTTTTCACATTGATGATAATATCGATGATGATGATTGTGTTATCCTTGAAAAACAAAAAATTTTTTTCCTTCTTTTTTTAGACATTCACATCAGCTGATTGAATTTCTTGTTGTTGTTGATTGTGAATTTGCATTGGACGATGATTTGATGGCAAAAATGAGATGACCGGAAATCAATCTTTGGAAATTCAAGAATCAAAAATTCAAACATTGAATAATAATGAAGAATCAAGAATAATGATCATCATGATGGTTAGAAATGTAATCAAAAATGAATTACGAAATCATCATCATCAATTTATATCATTGACATCTACGATGACGATGATGATGAAAACAACATTATTATCATCATCGTGTAAGTCAATTTTTTTTCATATTAAAATTTCTTTTGTTTTGTCATTTCTGGTTTTGATGATAATGATGATGATTGTTTCGAAATAACAAAATTCAGAGAAAAACCAAAAACCAGAAATTGAAAATTTGCAACAAAAAAAAATTTGTTCCGAATTCGAATGTTTTGAACACATTCGAATTCCATCAACATCAACCACATCACATCACACCACACATTCCACAATGCTTCTACCTTTGTTTCTCGTTTCCGTCTTTTATTTTTTCCACTTCCTCTTTTCCTTTCTATATAGATTTCCTGCCCACCACCACCACCACCACTATCACACTGTCGATGTCACACCCACATCCACCATCCATCTATATAAGCATCTTTCGTTTTTTTGTCTGTTCGCGTAAAACTGTCAATGTTGTTAATGTTGCCTGTTCAAATTCTCTTTTCAATTTTGTTTTCATTTCGTTGTTAACTTTGAAAATTCTTTACTGAAAATCACACACCACCACCATTCATCACCGCTACGACTTTCGCAAACAATCAAAACACTGATTGACTCTTGAAACACTGACTTGAAAATATTGAGAAATTTTTTTCCTTCGTAATCCATCCATTCATCCATCAATTCATTAATTATCAGCTGAGAGAGATTAATTTGATTGTGCAAAATTGATAACAAGTTTTTTCCCTGCTTGAAAGCATCATTTTGATTATATTTAGAGGAAAAAAAACGTGTTCCATAAACAATTTAGCAACATCCATTGGGCCTTGTGTTTAAAACGACCAACAAGAACAGCACAAGATTTTTGTAAATAACGGGTAAATAATGCTTTCCTATTCAAGAATCAGAAATCAAAAAGCGAAACCAAAGAATATTCTTGCCATCCCTCATCATCAATATTTTGACAAACGATTTTTTCCCATCATCATCATCATTGTTGATGATGATAATTGAGTTTGTTTACATTTGATTTCGTTACATTCTATCATCATCAAATCTATCATCATCATCATGCATGATCATCGTCATTAGCATATTCTAAAAATAATTCTTTTTTTTTGATTATGTACTTTTTTTTACCACCAACATCATCATCATTGAATAATTTTTTTTTGTTGTAAAAACGAAGTTTGTTGAACAAAATTACAAAATCTTTGAGTTTTCGTTTCTCTTTTTTTCTTTCGATCAACAAAAATCATTTGGCTTCCTTCTGTAAAAGGGGGCAATTTGTTATTAATTACGCGGTAATGAATATGGAAAATTTTTCTTTCAAAAAGTGAAAGAAAAACAAGTTTTCTTTGATTTTTTTTTCTTTTCAAAATTATCATGATGATGGTAGTTTTCCATCAATGTCCTTGATTTACTGAAATTACTTCATAGATTTGTTGTTGTTGTCGAGGAAAAAAAGAGAGAAAGAAATTAATTACAAAGTAACATTTTCAGGTGTAACATTTCAGTTTTCATGATTTAATCATTCAATCGTTCGATCGAATGTTTTTTTTTGTTTTTGCATTCGATTTTTCGAATGAGTTTGAAAACGTTCGATTTTTTTTTGTTTCTCTCAATAATTTTTGTTTTCTTTTTTTCGTTTTTGAAAAAGTTTTCATCACTAAATATTCAATCAAATCATCATCATCATCGTCGTTGGAATCACAAATCATCATGGATTCAAAATGTTTATTAGCACAAAATAATCAATCAACAACAATAAACGTCGTCAATAATAATGATAACGATTCATCAATGATAATGACTACGGCAACAACGAATAAATGTCCAACGCAATTGATAAATGGTGGTCATTCTACAACATCAACATTAATGAATACAACCGGTGGTCTTGTTGCAAATGCATCACGTAAACATCAACGTCGTTTTAATATGCAAAGAATATTTGTTAATCGTTCAATGCATTTAGAAAAGATAAAATTTTTTGGTTTCGATATGGATTATACATTGGCTGTTTATAAAACACCAGATTTTGAAGCATTATCATTTGATCTAGTAAAAGAACGACTTATTAAAATGGGTTATCCAGCTGATATTGATGCATTTATATTTGATCCAACATTTCCTGTACGTGGTCTTTGGTTTGATACTGAAACTGGTAATCTATTAAAAGTTGATCCATATGGTAATATTTTAGTTGCTGTATTTGGTTTTCAATTTCTTAAAACGTAAGATTTTTTATAAATTATTTATAAATTTCATTTTTTTATAATCATTATTTATTTATTTACTATATACACAGTTCAGAAATATATGCCATATATCCAAATAAATTTGTACAATTAGATGAATCAAGAATTTATGTATTGAATACATTATTTGCACAACCAGAAACTTATCTATTAGCATGTGTTATTGATTTTTTCTCCAATTCACCTGATTATATAAGGTATTTTTTTTGATGAGAAATTTTTTTTTCTTCAAATT
Organism: Dermatophagoides pteronyssinus; assembly: GCF_027571235.1. Lineage (NCBI taxonomy): Eukaryota > Metazoa > Arthropoda > Arachnida > Sarcoptiformes > Pyroglyphidae > Dermatophagoides > Dermatophagoides pteronyssinus. The sequence continues at coordinate 439,633 of NW_027461528.1, forward strand.
TTTAATGAATTATCCTTGACAACAGAGTCAAAGAAAATCATCATGGTGTTAAAGCTAAAGCTGGAAATCTATTCATGTCATATAAAAGTATTTTTCAAGATGTACGATCAGCATTTGATTGGGTTCATGTAAAGGTATCTTTTTTTTCATTGATTAATTTAACTTTTTCAAAAATATTCTTCATCAAATAGGGTTCATTGAAAGAAAAAACAGTGAATAATATTGAACGATATATACATCAAGATCATCGTCTTCCATTATTATTGGATCGAATGCATGAAAATGGAAAGAAAATATTTTTATTAACAAATTCTGGTTATAATTATACGGAAAAAGTTATGGATTATCTATTTCAAGTACCATCGGCAAAAAATCGTCCATGGAAATCATATTTTGATTTTATTGTTGTTGATGCACGTAAACCATTATTTTTTGATGAAGGTACTATTCTACGGCAGATTGATGTAAATACTGGTGCATTACAAATTGGTACACCAACTGGTCCATTCGAACCAGGACAAGTATATTCAGGTGGATGTTGTGATGTATTTACCGAATTGATTGGTGCCAAAGGTAAAGATGTACTTTATATTGGCGATCATATATATGGTGATATTCTTAAATCGAAAAAACGACGTGGTTGGCGTACATTTTTGGTCGTACCAGAATTACAAAAAGAATTAGATATATGGATGAACAAGCGTTTACTGTTTGAACGTTTAAATGAATTGGATGTAAAATTGGGCGATATGTATGTAAATATGGATTCAAGTTCACGTGATAAACCGGATATAAAAGAAGTACGAAATCAAATTCGTGAAACAATTCATGAATTGGATATGAGTTATGGTATATTGGGTAGTATATTTCGTTGTGGTTCAAGACAAACACATTTTGCTAATCAACTTTGTCGTTTTGCTGATCTTTATTCAAGTACATTTTTGAATCTAATGTATTATCCGTTTAGCTATATGTTTCGTGCACCACCAATGTTGGTAAGTGTTATTTATTCTTTTTTTAACACAAAAATAAAAATCCTCCTTTTTTCTCTTAAACAAGATGGCACATGAATCAACTGTTGAACATGAAAATGATGATAGCCTTAATCTATGGGATAGTCAATCAATGGAAGCCAGTTTTGATGGAACAACAACAACAACAATCAACAATAATAATAATGAATTATTCAACGTAACCAATTTAACAATGAATAATAATATTATCGATCGTAATAAACAATTAATCGAACAGAAATTAGAGGTTAATGAATCTTCTGGTGAATTAATTAACAATAACAACAACAATAATAATACTGCTAATAATAATAATAATGAACGTTCAGGTTCACCATCAATGATCGATCGTTTTGATCGACAACGATCAATTGGACAAATAGTTGAAAAAGTACAATCACAAAAAATATCACATCAAAATTCAGTACCACATTTATTTGCTGAAACACCAAAAGCAATTACACATCATCATGATACTGATGATGAAGATACTGATCATTCATCAAATTCTGATCAAAATGATGAATATAAAGATAAATCTTTATAAAAAAATCATTGGAAGAAACGAAAAAAAATGACTGAAACTAAAAAAACGAAAACTTCATCAGAATTTTATATAATTTGCTCATTTCCCTGTGTTATCATCATTATCATTGCTGATTTATTCACTCAATTCTTCTTCTTATTTCTGTTGTTTTTTGTTGTTGCGATTGTTCATCCATAATTCGCTAATTATTTCATTTTGTTTGTTTGTTATAATCTTTTTCTTTTGGTTGTTGCTGTCGAAATAGAAACGGAAATACGTATATTTTTTTCTCGCTCTCTCATTGAATGTTTATCATTTTTTTTAAAGAAATAAATAAATTTTATCAGCGACAAAAATGCGATAATCGTCGATGATGTTGACCTTGAAAGTTATTGATTGATGATTGATTTATCGATTTGTTTTGATGCTCACTCGTTGGTGGTTTGTTGATTGATTCTTCATTATTTCACAAACACCAAACACCAAACAACAACTTACCGATTACAAAAATGGCCTTTTGTATGCGGAAAATTTTCAATTTTTGTTTCAAATATTCATTAGTTATTGGTGTAATTTGTATTGCAATAATATTTGCACCATCATCAAATAATTTTTTATTGGATATTAATCCAAAAATATTGCAAGTATCATTACCAGAAACATTACGACAATTTGAAACGAAAAAAGTTGAATGGAAATCATTTGAAAATGTTGCTCAAATTGATGGACCTGATTCGATTGCATATGATTCGAAAACCGGTAGATTAATTACCGGTTCGAATGATGGTTATCTTTATCGTATCGATACGGATGATGATCAAAATCCTAGAAAATTATTTAAATTAATTGATGACGAATTAATGGCAAAATATCAATATAAACGTCAATCACGTCCATCTGGTTTACGATTTGATTCCAATGGAATATTATTTGTTTGTGAACCAATGTTTGGTATATTTAAAGTGGAAAATATTTTCACCGAACAACCAAAAATTGAATTAATTTTTGATATTGATAAAACATCCGAATTAGATGGATCAACTAGTGTATTTTTTGATGATTTAGCTGTACAGGAAAAATCAACCGGTGGCCATATAATATATGTATCGGATGTTAGTAGAAAATTTTCCTTTCAATATGTAATGGCCAGTATTTTAAGTTCAGATTCAAATGGTCGTATTCTACGTTATGATACTGATACCGGTAAGCTAGATATTCTAATGTCAAATTTATTCTTTCCAAATGGTTTGGAAATGTTATCGGATAATAGTGGATTTTTATTAACCGAAACTGGTAATCGTACTGTTTGGAAATATACATTTAAAAATCAAAATGCTCGTGTATTAATGACATCATTACCCGGTGAACCGGATAATATTCGTAAAAGTTTAAATGATAAAACATATTGGATAACATTATTACGGCCACGAACAGTAAATAATCCTTTGATGATTGATTATATGATGCAATGGCCTTCAATAAGAAAATTATTAGTACGTTTATTGGATTTAATTGGAATGATATTTGATTGGTTTTATCGTTTAACATCCATATCCAAATTAAAATGTTTATCCAAACAATTTCGTACGCTAGAAATACTAAACAAAATTAATGATGATTTTATTTATGGTGGAATGTTATTAGAAATTGATTCAAATGGTCATATTATTCAATGTATTTATCAAACTAATAATCAATTAGCATGGGCAAGTGAAATCAGTGAAATTCCTTCGGATAAAAATTCAAATCAACAACGAAAACTTTATATTGGATCATTTCGTCCTGGTTATCCAATTCGTAAAATTATTCTATAAACAAAAGAGCATAGAGAAATTTTTTTTTTACAAACTTTTTAATTATTATTAAATTATCATGATTAATTTTGATTACATTTTTTTTAAAAAAATATTGAAAAACGGATTCATAAAAGACAGAACAAATATGATGCGATCAGTTTTTCTTTTCTTTCATTCGTCATTCAATATTTTGTATCGTTCTTTAAGTTCCATCATTACATTCGAATCAAACTGTGATGAATTTTATTACAAATAATTTCTACATAATTTGGTTAAATTCTTATCCAAAAAACATTCAGCTAAATTCAAAAATTCTTTAACATTCGAATCATTTAGATGAATTTTACCAAAATATAAAAGTTGAATATATTGATAGAAAATATCATATGATATTGTTGTTATTCGAATTGATTTCTGTCGATTCCATTCATTCGATAACACTCGATTAAAATATTCGGATACCATTCGTAGATATGATCGTTGTACATAAATATAACGGCTACCTTTTTTCGTATTATCATCATCATCATCATCATGTGGAAATTCGAATCGTAAATCATTCACGTCCGAATCGGGAAGATCAAACGTAGCCGATATCGATTCAGACATCTGATAATGATAAAAATTCAAATCGAATTCGGCAGTATTCATACACCAACCAAATGTTATTGGTATTGTTGAAACTTTGTCAAAAATTTCCTGAAAATCGGATACTTCAATCATTGTTCGTGATAATAATGATTGTGGATCAAAAATAAAAAATATTGTACTCAAATTTTGATGATTTTCATACAGAATACAAGTTAAATTTGCTGATGATAATGTTAATATTTCGGTTACTTGAAAATTACGTTTATGAATTCTCGATATTGAATCACCAAACTTTGATCCACTAAAATCATCAACATAAAAAAGATTTTGAAAATGTCGAATTTCATTTTTAGTTGTAATTGCCAATGTAAAACATTCACCAGCCGAAATATTTTCATATTTATCATCGCAATGACCTTCAGCCATCATTAAAAATGGCTTATTAATTTTTTGACCAACATTGTTTGTGATTTGTTTGAATAAATTAAAACCCCAACCAAATAAACGATTATCATCCGTAATGGCTAATGAATGCTTCCAACCACATGCAATTGTTCGAATATTTGTTAATTCAGTATCGATTAAATTTTCATAATCATTTATAGTTGTACCATTACCACATTGACCATAATTATTCCAACCGATTGTATAAAGATGTCCATTATCTTCCAAACAAAGTATATGTGAATGACCACAAGCAATATCTTTAAATTGTTTTGTTTTTGATAATAAACGCATTTGGTGACCATTCTGATCATCAGTTGATTTTGGCCATTGTGAACTATCACCAGCTATATAAATTTGTCCATCATTTTCAGTCAATATTACAACCATATTTGCTCCATAAGCAACTTTTCTGATAGATTTTCCGGATAATATTCGTATTTCTTGTGCAGAATTTTGTTGATGTTTTAATGATAACCATCCGCAAACTTGTTGACCATATGCATATGTTTGTTTTTTCATTCCAAGATGCAATATAAATCCATCACTTTTATAATTTTTATAAGAAAATGTAATTAATTCAATAAAATTGGTAATTTGTTGTAGAAAATTTAAATCTAAGCATCGTAATTTATGATACCAATTTTTCAAACTAATTTTTAATGCTGATTTTTTATTACTAAAAATGTAAAGAAAATTTATAAAAATTTTATTTTGTTTTTTTGAAGGAAATAATATTATACTTACAAGTTCGTTTCAGTATGAGCAACTGAAAAAAATGAAAAAGAGTTTGAGTAATTTTCATTCAATTTAAATTTTGTTGAATTTTGTTCTAAATAATTTCTGCATAATTCGGTTAAATTTTTATCCAAAAAACATTCAGCTAAATCCAAAAATTCTTCAACATTCGAATCATTTAGATGAATTTTACCAAAATATAAAAGTTGAATATATTGATAGAAAATATCATATGATATTGTTGTTATTCGAATCGAATTCTCTCGATTCCATTCATTCGATAACATTCGATTAAAATATTCGGATACCATACGTAGATATGATCGTTGTACATAAATATATCGGCTACATTTTTTCGTATCATCATCAACATCATCATTTGGAAATTCGAATCGTAAATCATTAACTTCCGAATCGGGACAATCAAACGTAGCCGATATTGATTCGGACATTAAATAATAATAAAGATTTGAATCATAACGGCCAATATTTTCACACCAACCAAATGTTATTGGATGTGTTAAAAATATATCCCGAAAATTCTTTGCTTTAATTGTTTCCGGTGATAATAATGAATATGGATCAAAAATAAAACACTCCGTACCCTTACGAGGTGTTTCACATACAAAACTAGTTAAATGTACTGATGCTAATGTAATTACTTCGATTACTTTGAAATCAGATTTAATTTGAAAATTCGGAATCGTTCGATCAACAAAAAATTGTCTTATAAAACCAAAAGGATTTTCCTCCTTAAATCTTTTATTTTTGAATTGTCGAATTTGTTTTTTGGTTGTAATTGCTAATGTAAATCCTTTACCAGCTGTAATATTTTCATATTTATCATTGCAGCGACCTTGAGCCATCATTAAAAATGGCTTATTAGTAATTTTTTGATCAACATTGTTTGCGATTTGATTCGAAAAATTCGAACCCCAACCAAATAAACGATTATCATCCGTTATAGCTAATGAATGCATCCAACCACATGCAATTGTACGAATATTTGTTAATTCAGTATCGATTAGATTTTCATAATCATTTATCGTTGTACCATTACCACATTGACCACATTGATTCAAACCGATTGTATAAAGATGACCATTCTCTTCCAAACAAAGTATATGTGAATAACCACATGCAATATCTTTGAAATGTTTTGTTTTCGATAATAAACGCATTCCACCACCACCTAAATAAATTTGTCCATCATTTTCAGTCAATATTACCACCATATTTGCTCCATAAGCAACTTTTCTGATAGATTTTCCAGATAATATTTCAATTTTTTGTGGATAATTTTTTTGATGTTTCAATGATAACCATTCACAAACTGTTTCACCATATGCATATGTTTGGTTTTTCATTCCAAGATAAAATATAAATCCACCACTTTTCAATTCAAATTGGAAAAATGTAATTAATTCAATAAAATTTGTAACTTGTTGAAGGAAATTCAGATCAATAAATTCTAATTTATGATACCAATTTTTCAAACTAATTTTTAATGCTGATGGTTTTGAACTAATCAACAAACAAACAAAAAATTCATTTGAAAACATCATTAAAAGAAAATATATTATACTTACATATCCATTTTAGCAACTGAACAAAAAGAAAATCGAAAAAGAATTTAACAAATTTTCACTAAATGAAATGAAATGAATAGAAAATGGAAAATGATTCACTCACATTCCCAGAATCAGGAAACAACATTCGAAAAGGATATTGACAATGCAACAACAACAACTACAAAAAATTCCTTGACAAGTTTACATGTTGAAAAGTATTTGCAGATAAACTTGCACACTGTAAATGAACGGACTTTTTTGATTGTTTTTTTTTAAATTTAAAATTTTATAAAACTTTTTTTTTTATTAAATCATAATTAAAATTTAGAAAAAAAATCAATTCAATTCATTAGTCATCAATATTAAAACGACTAAAAAGTTCAATCATTACATTCGAATCAAACTGTGATGAATTTTGTTTTAAATAATTTCTGCAAAATTCTTTTAAATTTTTATCTAAAAAACATTCAGCTAAATCTAAAAATTTTTCAATATTTTGTTCATTCAATTGAATTTTACCAAAATATAAAAGTTGAATATATTGATAGAAAATATCATATGATATTGTTGTTATTCGAATCGATTTCTGTCGATTCCATTCATTCGATAACATTCGATTAAAATATTCGGATACCATTCGTAGATATGATCGTTGTACATAAATATATCGGATACCTTTTTTCGTATCATCATCATTATCATCATCATGTGGAAATTCAAATCGTAAATCATTTACTTCAGAATCGGGACAATCAAACGTAGCCGATATTGATTCGGACATAAAATAATGATAAAGATTTGAATCATAACGGCCAATATTTTCACACCAACCAAATGTTATTGGTATTGTTGAAAATTTGTAAAAAATTTCCTGAAAATTCGTTACTTCAATCATTGTCAGTGATAATAATGATTGTGGATCAAAAATAAAAAATATTGTACTCAAATTTTGATGATTTTCATACAGAATACAAGTTAAATTTGCTGATGATAATGATAATATTTCGGTTACTTGAAAATTACTTTTTTGAATTCTCGATATTGAATCACCAAACTTTGATACACTAAAATCATCAACATAAAAATGATTTTGAAAATGTCGAATTTCATTTTTAGTTGTAATTGCCAATGTAAAACATTCACCAGCCGAAATATTTTCATATTTATCATTGATGTATAGATAATGATCATCATATGAGGCAATCATTAAATATGGTTTAGTAATTTTTGTATCTGTTTCGTCTGTAATTTGTTTGTATAAATTACAACCCCAACCAAATAAACGATTATCATCCGTTACGGCTAGTGAATGCATCCAACCACATGCAATTGTACGAATATTTGTTAATTCAGTATCGATTAAATTTTCATAATCATATTCAATTGTCGATGTACATTGACCAAAACGATTCCAACCGATTGTATAAAGATGACCATTATCTTCCAAACAAAGTACATGTGAATGACCACAAGCAATATCTTTAAATTGTTTTGTTTTGGATATTAAACGCATTTCTTGACCATTCTGATCAGCCGATTTTGGCCAATATTTATGATTACCAGCTATATAAATTTGTCCATCATTTTCAGTCAATATTACAACCATATTTGCTCCATAAGCAACTTTTCTGATAGATTTTCCGGATAATATTCGTATTTCTTGTGCAGAATTTTGTTGATGTTTTAATGATAACCATCCGCAAACTTGTTGACCATAAGCATAGGTTTGTTTTTTTATTCCAAGATGCAATATAAATCCACTACTTTTATAATTTTTATAAGAAAATGTAATTAATTCAATAAAATTGGTAATTTGTTGTAGAAAATTCAGATCAATGCATTGTAATTTATGATACCAATTTTTTAAACTAATTTTTAATGCTGATTTTTTATTACTAAAAACGTTGAAAAAAAAATTATTTATTAAAAAAAATTTCATAATTTTTTCATCCAAAATTTACTTACTTCATTTTGGTTAGTGTATTTGAGCGTTTGGCGACCAATTTACATTTATAGCCATTTGGAATAAAGCATTTGACCAAAAATCAACAAACAACCCGATATCGATTATCAACAATATGGTGGCCACTTGTTGTTGTTGATTAGTCGGTTGGTTGGTAACGAAACAAAAACAATATTTACCCCTTTGGCCATAATAAAAATCAATAATCCGGCCATATCTATCTTGATTTCAATAGGGAAAAAATTCAAATTTTGACCTTGAAATTTTTGTTTTGTTGTTGTTTTTGATTTTTTGCTGTTTTCAACGTTTTTTTTCCATTAACGAAATCAATTAACGATAATTTGTTTTCTTCAACAACCGAAATCAATTAATTTTAATTAGTTTTTCGATTCTTGAATAATCGATTTTTGATCGATAAAATCGATTTTTCCAATTGATAAGTTCTTTTTCTCTGGTTGGTTGGTTGGTCGCGTTGATAATGAATTTCATTTCATTCTAATTTCCAAAACCGATCCGATCCGAACAAAATCATGACGACCAAAACAACAAAGATTGCGGCCACCACCAACAATATCTTCCACAATGATCCATGGTTCAATATTCTTCGTCAAACATATGGTTATTTAAGTATACCATTATATCCATATCCATGGTTATCATCATCATCATCGAATGATAATCGTAATCGAACGATTCGTTGGTTAAATTTATTCATAAATACTGTTATAAATTTTTTTGTATTCGAAACATTATTTCCACAACAAGCAAGCAATTATTATCAAGAATTACGAACAAAATATTCACATTATACATTATTTCCAATGTATTTATATTTGAATTTTCTTTTATTACGACCAGTTATGATTATTGGTTATTGGTTTCTATATCAAACACGTTCAAATCGTTTAATTCGAATGATGACCAGAAAAGATTGTTTCCAAATTCGATTATCCAATCATCGATGTTATCAATGGATCATTTCAATGATACTAATACAATTTTTATTATTATTATTATATCGTTTAAATTTAATTAAAGAATTGTTTGAAAAATTTTCATTCAATTCAATTAGATTTTTAATTGTTTATTTTGTTTATGATTCATATTCAATACTTACATGGTCATTACTTTGTTATCATCAATTATTGAATATTCTTACATTAAAATGTTATCTAATGGCTATTTCAATCCGACCGAAATCTTTGGATCAAAATAGATTTCGAATATTTATAAAATCATTTGAAAAATTTTCAAATATAAATTTTCAATTACGAAATCAATTATCACCATTATGGATTATACATTTATGTAATGTTTGTTCATCACATTTTAATACAATCATTCGAATTATGATTGAAGGTTGGCAAAATCGTTGGCATAAAATTCATCGTGATATATTATACACAATACTTTGGTTAATATTATTTTATCTTAATCAAAAATCATTATCATTATTCGATCAAATTTATTATCGTATTCGTCAACTAATATCATCAAAATTAATAATTGTAAGACGAACAAATCGAAATCAAATTCAACGATCATCAATAACAAATTATCAACAACAATGTCGTTATGAAGAATTTAAATTATTAAAAGATGATTTTAAAATAATTATCTATGATGGTACATTACATATTCATTCAGTTCTTTTTGTTCAATTAATTGCATTCATTATTCATTATGTTTGTATTATTATTTTATCTTGAAAAAATTTTCGAAAATTTTTTTACAAAACAAAATCAGACCATCAGATGGCAACACTGTCAATCCGAAAATTGTGCACGTGTTTTTCTTTTTAGTGAATTTTTGTTTGATTTTTGCTTTTTGAAAAAAATTATCAAAAACAAAATGCAAAACGATGATGTTATCTGGAGTGTATTGACATCTTCACTTTGTTCATATCAGATCAAGTATGAATTTTGTTTTGTTTAATATTTTTTACCGTAATTTCATTTTTATTTTTCCATAGAACAAAATCACAAAATTTTTGCCGCAATGAATATAATGTATCTGGTCTTTGTGGCCGTAAACATTGTCCATTAGCTAATAGCCAATATGCAACTATACGTGAAGAACAAGGACAATGTTATCTTTATATGAAAACAATTGAACGTGCTGCATTTCCATCCAAATTATGGGAAAAAGTAAAATTATCAAAACAATATGAAAAAGCATTACAACAAATTGATGAACATTTGATTTATTGGCCAAAACATCAAATTCATAAATGTAAACAACGTTTAACGAAAATCACTCAATATTTAATTCGTATGCGAAAATTAGAGCTGCAAAATCCGAAAAAATTCGTTCCATTAGCATCAAAAATTGAACGTCGTGATAGACGTCGTGAAACAAAAGCATTGATTGCAGCACGTTTAGAAAATGCAATCGAAAAAGAATTATTAGAACGTTTGAAAAAAGGTACCTATGGTGATATTTATAATTTTCATCAAAAAGCATTTGAACAAGCATTAAGTAATAATGATGATAATGAAGAAATGGAAGAAGAAAATGCTGAAACGGAACGGGAACTTGAATTGGAATTAATGAGTGATGATGATGATGAAACGGAACAACAAACCGAATATGTAGCAGCGGATGATTTTGATGAAAGTAGTGATGATGATGATAACGATGATGATATTGAAGATCTAGAACCATCAATAACATCAAAGAAATCTACCATCGCCAAAAAACTGTCATCGAAAAGGAAAAAACCACATGTTGAAATTGAATATGAAAATGAATACGAACGACCATCATCATCTAAACAACGATTACATTGATTTTCAGTATTTCCACGAAGGAAATTCTATAAAAATTTTATTTAATTTTTGTTTTCTTCAAAAAAATATAAATTTTTTTTTTCGTTTATAAAAATAAAAATGTCATAAATATATCATTATCATTATAAAAATAGAGAAGCAGGCACCAAAAGTTGTGAGCCATTTTTGATTTCGAAATTTTTTTTGATTTGAAAAAAAGGCCATCGAAAATGATTAATGGAGGGAATATTCTTTGTTTGTTTTTTGATTTAAACTCGATCAGAATTACTTTGAAATTCTAATAATGCTTTGATTGGTGCAATATTACGTTTTTGTGAACCACGACGTACTTTGGCACGAATTTCATCCGGTCTTTCACGTCTAACTAATGGTTTCTTTTCCGGTGCTTTCATTTTCCAAACAAATATTGGATACTGTTCGAAAAAATTCGACATAGAAATTTTTAAAAAAAGTTAAAAAACCACCTTGAAACTTACATTAAGCTGTCCATTAATACGTGGATATTTTGTTGATGCAACATATGATGATTTTACTGTTAAAACAACAGCATTCATAAGATTTTTAGCCGCTTGAATTAGACTTGTTGCGCTATCCAACTGATCAAAATGAAAAAAGAAAGTCTTTATCAAAACAAAACAAAATTAAAAAAAAAACTTACACCAGATACGATTAAATTTCCGGAAATATTCTGTACATCTGCTTTAACTTTTGATGTTATATTTAATTGATGACAATAAAGATTGATCATCTGTAAATAAGCAATCAAATCTTTTTTTGTACTTGATTCTGGACATTGTTCAGCAATTTGCCTGGCAAATTTATCCAATTTTGTACCATATTCGGAAATTTTTTTCGCTGCATTTATAACATCCATTGTTGTTTTCAATGGTCCTTTACCACGTGTAAAATCAGTCATTTCCATCATAATCATACACATTTGTTTAGCAATAACAATAATATCATTTCCAGTATCATCCCATTTTGCAACTTCTTTATCGAATTTATTTTTTTCCGTACGAAATGTTTCAACTTGTTGGGCAATTTTTTCTTTTTCTTCTTGCGGTACTAAACGATATGCATCACGTGCATTATTAATACCATGTATTTCGGGATATTCATCAAAATCAGTATGTATGCTTGCTATTGATTTGATATGATGAGGAAAGAAAAAGCCAAAATTAAAAAATCAAATCAAACAAAATCAGAAAAATACTTACATTTTGAACGTGTTTCATATGTATTATTATCTTCATATTCAATTTCAGTTTCTGAATCTAATTCTTCAACAGTACGATTTAATAAAACTGTTCGTCGAATTTCACGTACACCATCATAAACTAAACGTGATGCATCAATAAATTCATTTTCATCAACAATTGGTTTATCACCATTTTGATTTGGATTCGAATTCTGTTGATTCTGCTTCAGAATATTCACCGCAATCGATACACGTTCAGCAAAATTTGACATTATTTGATCACGTAAACATTGTACAGCTTCTAAAACACGTTCAGTATATAAACCAGGTTCATAATTATCCATTTCAGCAGCGACAACATTACAAACACGTGCCGAACGTCCACGTATAACATTTGCCGTACGATCTAATGTATCCGAATCAGATTCTTGTAATGCCAGAACACATTTATTAACATCTTCAAGTATATGATTTTCAGAAACAGCCAAAAAATCATCAATAGTTGTTATATCATCAACAGCTTCAGTCAGAATTCGTACATGATTATTCCATGAATCACGAAATAAATTCATATTTTCTTGTGCTAATTTGGATTTTGAACGTGTTGCTAATATTCTTGCTGCATTTATAACTTCAGGACAAATTGTTTCAATTTGTTTAGCTGCAAACCGTACCATTTTTACACCATCTTCATTATTTGACATTGAACAGGCTAAATTTGCAACTTCAACCAATTTTCCAGCATGTTCATTAAATATTATAGCCATTTCTTCTACTTCGTTTATATCACCTTTACGTGCTGCTTCAATCAATACCAATAATGGAACATTTGTTTCTAAAAATGAATCCGATACATGATCAATAACAGCTTTACGTAATTGTCTACGTAAATCTTTTGTTTTCTGTGTCATATGATCAATTGCTTTATTCAATGATTCTGATGGTTCTTTTTTCGATGCATTTGACATATATTCCGATAGTAAATCTTGTAATGCTTGCCTAACGGCATTACATTCAGCAACAATACGTTCACGACGTTCATCTCTTGTACACGATGAATCGGCCATTAATGCTGCACCACTTATTATCGATTCTAAACGTTCTTCTAATTCAGGTCGTTTTTTTATTTCATTATAAATCAATGGATTTATGAAAATTGAATCATCAAATTCATCTAATGCTGATGCTAATTCACCTGGTCCATCATAAATGATTCCATTAAGATTATCCGGATTATTTGATTTTCCTTGTGCAACATCACTAATTGTTGTTACGGCATTACAAACTTGACGATAAATAAAATCACGATTTTCACGTGCAGCCGGTATTTCCGGATGGCGAACATAAACTTTCGATGCTGTCAATAGCATCATACAATTTTTTTTCAATACAGCTCTTGCAGCAGCTAAATCTTCTTTTAATTTTGGATCTTTTAATTCGGCTTGACGTTTAGCGGCTAGATTTATTAATTCAGCTGTATTACGACCAAATTGTCGAAATGATTCCATTAATTCAGCTTGACTTGATGCATTTTTTACTTTATCCAAATCATTTTCAACAATTTCTAATGATTTCATTAGACGATGTACATCAACCATATCGGCAAAAATCAATAAACGTGTTACGGCTGATAATAGATTTCTTGCCGCTTTTACCATCTGATTACGTTTGATTGATGAACATGGTTCTTCAGCAAATTCTCTTGATGCTTGACTCATTATTTCACCTGCTTTTCGAACTTCTTCAACAGCACCCAACATATCCATTTTTATATCCGGATTTTCCAAGGCAATTTCTTCACCACGAATAATAAAATTTTCGGTTGCTTTTTCCACCGCTGCAACCAAAACATGTGCACGTTTTGAACGACCTTTTTTCTTTTTCGATGGTCCTTTTGTATTGACCAATGTTGTTACTTGCATAACTAATGGTTCTAATGTTTTTTCAACCGAATGTGTACGAATTTCAAGGTTTTTTGGATCCCATTTTATTTGAAATTGATGTTGAGATGATGATGATGATGATGATGGTGGTGGTGGTGGTTGATGATAATAATGATTATTGTTGTTTTGTTGAATGGCTTGCATTTTTATTTCGGGGAATTGAATATCAATCGAATCAAAACACAAAACTAAAACGAAATGGAATTACAAACAAAAATTATCTAATTGAGGGCATAAAGTGTTGAAAATTTTCTACGTTGTTGTTATCATGGTAACATCCCGAAGACGATGATGACGAATAAACTCAAAACTCAAAACAAAACAATAAAGCGGGATCTTCAGGTTAATGATGGATGGATGGTGAACTCGAGAGAGAAAAAGAAGAGAGATATGGTTGTACAGTTTTAAGTTGAATTTTTTGTTGATCCAAACGATTACAAACTCTCAAACGAAACCTGTTATGAAATATATTGCCACGATGCGCAGCTGTCATTTTTTTTTTTTTTTTTTTGCTTGCTTGCTTGGGATGCTGAATTCAAAGCGGGCGTAAACATTCGATGAGTATATTTCGCGAATTATTCGACTACTATTTCCAACCATTTGGACCTTATCATAGTAGAAATAGTTGATTGTCTTATTTCTGTTCGAAAGGACATTTTTTCACTCTTCTCGTCATTCATTTCATTTCATTTCGCGTGTTTTGGTTTTTCTGGTTTTTTTTTCAAAAATTTTTCTAGTTTTTTTTTTCAAAATAAACGAAAAATGAATTATTTAATTCGTCAAAGTTCAATACTAGCAAGACAAACATTTCGTTTGATTTCCAAAAGAAATTTTGCCGATGCTTCTTCAACCGGTATGCCATTAACATTTTCATCACCATATGAGGTTTGTTTGAATTGAAAAAAAATGGTTTTTATACTCAATCAATGAACGAAATTATTTTTTCTAGGTATTTTATGGTGGTGTAGATGTACGACAAGTTGATGTTCCATCATTTAGCGGTAGTATCGGTATATTACCAAAACATGTACCATTGTTGGCTGTATTGAAACCAGGTGTTGTTACCGTATTCGAAAATGATGGTACAGCTAAACGTTTTTTTGGTAAATAACATTGATTGATTTTATTCTAACAGTGATCCTTAAATTGATGTTTTTTTCCCCTGATACAGTAAGCAGCGGTACGGTTACAATCAATGAAGATTCATCTGTTCAGGTATTGGCCGAAGAAGCTGTACCAGTTGAAAATTTAGATATGCAAGCAGCACGTGAAACATTGAATAAAGCCCAACAACAATTATCATCAGCATCGGATGAAGTAGCACGTGTTGAAGCACAAATTGCTGTTGAAGTAAGCGAAGCTATTGTTGCTGCTTCAGCATAAAATCCAAAACAAAAAATGTTAATGTTGCTCTACATCGATGTCTTTATTATTGTATCATTTTTTCCAATTTAAAATAATGATTCTCTTAGATTATCAATTCTGATTGATTGATTCAGAATTTTTGTAAAATTAAAAAAATAAAATCAAATAAAATTGAAAAATTTTTGAAGAAAAACCAGATTTTTTTGGTTCGAATGCTGGAACCATTTGGGTTAATTCGCTTATGTCAAAATAGTGTGTGTTTTTTCGATCTGTTCTTTTTTTTTGACAATTCTTGTTGTTGACCAAAAACTCCCTAAAGAAAAACTAAAAAAAAGATGGAATTTTTTGATCTAATCAAAACACCAAAATTAGATGGTGTTATTATGTGTGATACATTGCAGAATAAAATTGAAGGAACATTATGTATAACTAGTCATCATTTGATAATATCATCAAGGAAAACAATGGAATTCAATGAATTGGTTGTAAGTATGATTTTTTATTGTTTTGTTTTCTCGATTTAAATTTTTTGGTGATCAAATAGCTTTTACATTCAATGATTGATGTTGTTGAACGACGACCAAATTCCATACAAACTGGTGGTATATTAGTATTGAAATGTAAAAATTTTCGTATTTTAACAATCGAAATTAATGGTTGGATTGAATTTCTAAATATTGCAACATCGATCGAATTGTTATCCAATCTAAATGAACCTCGATTATTTTATCCATATTTTTATAATCCTGAATTTCAATTTGTTGAAAATGGTTGGGAACAATTTAAAATTGAAAATGAATTTGCCAATCTTACACATCATAGTGATGAATGGCGCCTATCAACAGTGAATAAAAATTTTGAAATTTGTCGTACATATCCTGAAACAGTTATCGTACCAAAAACAATTTCGGATGATTGTCTTCGATCGATTGCACAATTTCGTTGTTTAGGAAGATTTCCAGTACTAAGTTATTATCATCGACCAACTAAAGTAAGTTTTGAAATTTTGAACGTTTTTTTTACTCAAAAAACAAAATTTCCCCCCCCGAATAGAAAGTATTACTACGTAGTGGACAACCAATGGTTGGTACAAGTTCAAAACGTTGTAAAGATGATGAAAAACTTATTAATACTGTTTTGGGTGTTGGTAAACGTGGTTTTATAATTGAAACTCGGACAAAAAATCTATCACAATTAGCACGTAATAAAGGTGGTGGTTTCGAACTGGAAATGCATTATCCATTATGGACACGTGTTAATCGTAATATTGATCGTCATTCAACCCTTTTAGATTCATTGGGTAAACTGATTGAATCTTGTATGGATCAAACATTATCAATGGATAAATGGCTTTCACGTTTAGAAACTTCAGGCTGGTTATCACATATAAAAGATGTTCTAAGTAGTGCTTGTTTAGTTGCACAATGTTTAGATCAGGATAATGTTTCCGTATTGGTACATGGTTCAGAAGGAATGGATTCTACTCTTCAAGTTTGTTCATTAACACAAATCATCCTGAATCCTGATTGTCGTAATATTTATGGTTTTGAAGCATTAATTGAACGTGAATGGTTACAAGCTGGTCATCCATTCGCTACACGTTGTAAACATAGTGCATATACAATACCAAGTGCACGAACACGTGAACAATCACCAATATTCCTAGCATTTTTGGATTGTGTTTATCAAATTTATCAACAATTTCCTTGTTCATTTGAATTTAATGAAAAATTTTTAATTTTGTTATTTGAAAATTCATATTCATCACAATTCGGTACATTTTTGGGTGATTGTCAACGTGAACGTATGGAAATGAATTTTGCTAAAAAAACCTGTTCACTTTGGTCATATATAAATCGACCAGAAATTTTAAAAGATTATCTAAATCCATTATATGAACCAAATAGTTCAATATTATGGCCATCGGTTGCACCACAATCATTAGAATTATGGAAAGGAATGTATTTACGTTGGATAATGGAACCAACAAAATTAGAAGAATATCAAGATCGTATTGCAATGTTGATTGAAGAAGAATCAACGCTGAAACATCGTGCAATAAAACTTCGTCGTTTATTACAAAATTTACAACAACAACAACAACAACAACCAAATTGATTTGAAATAAATTCTTACATTGTAATAACATTGATTGATTAAATAAACTAACTAATCTAAAGACGCCATTCTTTTGTTATATCTTGTTGTCGGCCATCTGGACATTTATATGATGATGGATTTGGTGTTGTATGTTTTTTAACATTATTAATCTGATATGGTATTAAATTGTGGTCAATTTGAATTGCTTCGGAATAAAGTTCAGGATAATCACGTTGTAAAATGTTTAAGGCTTTTTGTTGTGAATCAACAGCTAGTTTAATTAGACGCATTTCTTCACGAGTTTCAATACCACGATAAATTGATAAAATTTTATTCAAATATACATGCATTTTATCCAATTGATTACGTTCATCATTCGTTATTGTACGTTTACGTTCATTTAATTCACGTACAACATTTGGTGGTAATTGTTGTTCCAAAATTGGTTTTAATTTTAATGGTATTGATTCTAGACGATTAATTTCACGTTCCAAACGTCTTACTTTACGTTCAAATTGTTTACGAGTTGTTAATGGATTTACAATTTTTTTCTTACGTAATGGTGATGCATATGATATTATTGATAAATGAATTGATCTTGTTGATGGTAATAATAATGTTGTTGTTGTTGAAGATAATCGTTGAATAATATCGGTGAACATGATTGATTGATTGATTTGTTTCGGTTTGATCAAAAAATTTTCCAAAAATAGAATCGAAATGGAATCGAAAAAACCTGGGAGAGGCTCACATGCGGTGAACATTCGAACGAATGAAAAACAAACAAAAAAAAATATTCGCAACCATTTCGGTCACAATAGACATAACGTTTTTTCTGTTTTATACCAAAAATAAAAAACGTTCCATCATAGAAGCATAGATTATTGAAAAATATACGGAATTGCTCATCCAAGGTAGTAGTATGAAAATTAATTGATGACGAATAAAAAAAAATTGTTTACCGCTTCAATTGTGACTACAAACCTTTTCTATAGTTTTTTTATATGTTACGTAAAGGGGCCGGGTATATATTCTATCTTGGAAAAGAGACAGTTCGAGAGAGAGTTCAGCTGAAGTCATCATCATCATCATCATCATGTTGATGAATGGTGAGAAGTTTTTGGTTTGTTTATTTGATTGAAACGATCCAGTTATGTGTTTACAATTTCTTTTATGTTTCAAACAAACAAACATTTTTTTTTTGAAAGAAAAAAAAATGATAAAATTCAAATCTCTCACCCCGTAATTAAATTAGTAAGGTGAAACGAAACAAAAAAAAAACTTAATTTTGAATTATGAATCATCCTTTTACCTGTGTTGTGTGTGTAAATAGATAGGGTTTCGATTGATTGATTTCAACAACCAAAAAAAAAAACCGAAAAAAAAAATTCTTCATTAACATTCATTCTTCTTCTTGGTTCGAACGATGATGTAATACTCAACCATTTCTATCTTGCTCATTTTGTGTTGTTTTTGTTTGTTTCGCTTTCAATTATCATCAAATTGTTCTATTCAGTGTGTGTGTTTAGTCCAAAACAAATTTTCTTCAAATTCTTTTGAAAATTGATTTCGAAAAAAACGAAAAAACAATGGAAAATTGGAATCTAGATTGTCCAATCGATTCGAATGATTCATATGAATGTCGTAATATTTTAGGTAAGTTTCGAATGTTTTTTGTTTTGGTGTTCGATCGAACGTTAATGGTTTGCATTAATATTTTTTCCATTAATTTTTTCAATTCAATCCAAAAAGAATCTTTCCGTAAACAAACAATAAAAGCTTATGATATAAAATCATTATTGGAAGAACGTTATGCTATCCTTTCCGGTAAGTTGTTGTCGGTTATTATTGATTTTCATTTTTTTTCGATTGTTCAATTTTCACTTAACATTTTTTTTCTTATTCATTCAAATTTGTTGAACAACAAATCATTGACCTAAAATGATCATTATCATCATCAAAGGTGGCCGAGATATACGTGGTGGACCTATTATATTTTTTCCATCACGTCAACCATCAATGGAAAAATTTAATATTGAAAATTTGAAAATAATACTCAATTATTTTGCATCGATACCTAGGTAAATATTAATTTTTTTTAACCATGATGGTGATCATTATTGATCGATTAACCTGACGAACCACTAATAAAAATCATTCATTTTTCTCTTTTTTTTCCAATCTCCAAACATTTAGTGATGAATCAAAAGCATTAGAATTTTGTGTTATAATCGATATGCGTGGTTCAACATGGTCAACAGTCAAACCAATACTGAAAGTATTGGATGAAAATTTCCCAATAAAAATTCATACAACATATATTATAAAACCGGATAATTTTTGGCAAAAACAACGTACATCATTAGGTACGACAAAATATAAATTTGAAACCGTACTTATATCGGTCGAATCATTGGCAAAATATATACAATTAAATCAATTAACAAATGATATTGAAAATGGTAGCTATCCATATGATCATATTAATTGGATACAATCACGTATTGTTATTGAACAATTTATGGAACGTATTGCAAAAGTTTATTGTATAATGCTTGGTATGAAAGAAGAATTGAAAAAGATAACATTTTCAAATGATAGTCAAATAATTAATAATATTATTGATGAACATAAAATGATGAAGAAAAAAATATCGGAAATACCTGTTGAAGATGTTGATCTTGAAGTACAACAATTATTAGCAAAATTAAGCTATTTTATGCATGATACAAATATGATACATCTGAAAAATTCAACAATGATTATGATGAAATCATTATCATATAATCGTGAATGGATTAATAATAAATATTTTAATCCAGATATTGAAACAGCTATTTCAAGAATATTTCAAATTGTAAATGAAATTCATCATTGTCGACAGAATTTATTACGACTTTGGAATCAAAAACGTATAAAATATGAACAACATCTTCAATTATTATTATATGAATCGGATGCAAATAAAATGCTGGATTGGTTACGTAATAATAAAGAAATATTTATGCGTAGTTTTATTATTATTGGTACAACATTATCGGATATAAAAGAATTGCAAGAAAAACATGGTGAATTTGCAAATGCATCCGTTAATGTTTATGTTAATATAACCAAATTACAACATGTTGCAAGTAATATGATTGAAAATGGTCATACATCAGTACAGCTAATACAACAAATAACCGGACAATTAGATTGTTCATGGAAAGAATTTGCATCAATTTTAGATCAAAGAAATTTATTATTATCAATTGCATTAGCATTTTATAATAATGTTGAAGAATATACACAACAATTGAAAAATTTTTCAACATTTTGTGATAATCATCAAAATCTTTTTCATCATCATTCATCATCATCATCTTCGTCACCATCATCATCTCAATCTTCATCATTGACAACACAGCCATCATCATCGACAACAACAACAAATGTATTATATCAACAACAACAACAACAAGTAAATGAATTGGAAACATTAGTGAAAAAAATGCAATCATTTTATGAAAAAATTCTCTATCTTTATAATGAATGTCATTCAAGTAGTAAGAAATTAATTACACAGCTAGAACATTTATATAAAAAATATTCGGGTGATATACAGGCTAGTCATCATCATAATCATCAACAAAAAGATACATTTTTACATCAATTTTATCGTGATTATAATGATAGTATGACAAATATTATGTCATTATTACAAACATTATTAATTAATCAACAAAATATTGATTCAATGTGGCATTATCGTAAAATAAAATTACATCAACGATTAGCATTAGCATTGTTTCAGGATGATGTACGACAAGTATTGGATTGGATTAATCAACATGGTAATGGATTTCTGAATAAAAATCCTGGTATTGGTAAAAATTATTCAAAAGCAAAAATTCTACAAAAAAGTCATAATCATTTTGAAACTGTTGCACAAAATACTTATACAAATGCTGAAAAATTATTAGCAGCAGCTGAAGAATTAGCACGAACTGGTGAATGTAATGCTGATGAAATATCGGAAGTTGCACGACAATTACAATCAAATATATCAACATTTGCAAAACGTGTTGAAAATCGTCGTACAATATTAAATTTAGCTGTTTCCTTTTATACATTGGAAAAAGATATTAATAATTATGTTTCAGAGCTAAGAAATCAAGTAAATGGTACACCATTAGATATGCCTGAAAATAAAGATTTAATTGAAAAAATTATAAATAATTTTTTAATGCAACGAAAATCTGTTCATACATTAATAACGAATGCAATTGGTAAAGGACAATTATTATTGAATGAATTAAAAAATTATTCATCATTTCATCAGGAAAATTATGATTATTCTGAAGAATCATTTCATTCATTATCATCATCAATACAAACAATACAATTATCATGTGATAAATTGAGAAATTTAATACAAGAATTTGAAGATTTATGGAATAATCAACAATATAAACATGAAATTTGTTTAAAAATACGTCTGTTTGAATCCGAATCAATGAATATTACATCACAATTGGATATTTGGATTGAAAATATACAAAGTTCAATTTATATTGATGAATCTAAACAACAACAACAACAACAATTATCATCTGCGACGACAACAACAACAATTGGTGATCTACAACAATTAGAATCAAAATTAACTGGTTTAAATGAAAAATTTACCCAATTACAATCAATAATATTTGAATCAATTCATTATGGACAAGAATTGGATCAACTTTTGGATTCATGTTCATTTCGTTTGATTGTTAATAAAGGTAATAATAATAATGGTAATGAACAAACTGGACATGATTTAGTAAAAAAAATAACAACATTTTTACAAGAAAAAATTATTGATCTTGAAGATATATATGATGTAAGAAGAAAACAATTAGAACAAATAATACAATTTGGTCATTTTCAATTAAATGCTGAACAAATATTCAATTGGATAAGGAATGGTGATTCAATGTTGAAAAGTTCATTTTATATACCAACATCATTAAAAACAGCAGAACAATTACGATCAGATCATGAACAATTTCAGGATGCAATTGAAAAAACACATTGTCGTGCAATTTATTTACATCAAAAAGCAGATTCATTAATCAATAATGGTCATTATAATTCACAAACAATCGAACAAATATCAAATGAATTATCAAAAAGATGGCAAAATTTAATGACACATGCTGAAGATCGTCATAAATTAGTGCTGGCATCAATAAATTTTTTCAAAACAATTGAACAAGTTTGTTCCGTAGTGAATAGTTTACAAAATGAATATAAACATGATGAAGATTTTTGTGGTGCAAATCGTTTAACAATTATAACAATGGATTTAATACAAAAAAATCAAGATAATAATAATAATAATGATGAATATCTATTAACATGTCAGATTGGTAAACATCATGAACAAAAAGAAGCATTTTTAAAAGCATGTACACATGCAAGAAGAAATGCTGAAAATTTTCTTAAATATATACAACGTTGTATACAATATTATTCATTATCAACATCAATGAATAATAATCATCATTCAAATCAAACATATACGAATGCTGAAAATCGTATTAAAACAATAATGGATGATTTATTAATACAAGAAAATCGTGTTTTAGAATATTGGGCAGAGAAAAAGAAACGTTTGGATCATTGTAAACAATATATTTTAGTTGAACATAGTTCAAAACAAGCATTGAAATGGATAAATGAAAATGGTTTAATATTTATACAATCAAAACAATCAATAATCGATAATAATAATGATGAATTGAATCAAGAAAAATTTGAACAAATTTGTTTAGAATTTAATAATTTTCAACATTATCTATTGGAATGTCGTGAAAAAGTATCATTATTATCACAATTATCACAAAACCTAATACAAAAACGTCATACACATGAATTGGCGATAAAAAAATGGGTACAATTTGTTGAACAATCATATAAAGATTTTTATAAACAATTGGATCAATTTCAATATCGATTGAATGAAAAACGTAAATTGTTTAATATTGAATCAGCTGCTGCTGCTGCTGCTGCCGCAGCGTCTTCATCCTCGTCCTCATCGACATCGACAACAAATCTAGTCAAAGATAATAATCATATTGGTCAATCAAATGACGCAAGTGTTAGTGTACGAAAATCAATACAAAAAAAAGATTATATAATGGAAGAATTATTACGTACTGAACGTTCTTATGTTGAAGATCTGAAACTTTGTATTGATACTTATTTAAAAGAATTTCGTTTAGCTAATTTACATCAAAATTTACCACAATTTTTACAAGGAAAAGAAAGACATTTATTTGGTAATATTGAACAAATTTATAAATTTCATAAGCAAATATTTTTAAGAGAATTAGAAAAATATGAACAAATACCGGAAGATATTGGTCATTGTTTTGTAACATGGTCATCATCATTTGATATTTATGTTGAATATTGTAAAAATAAGCCGGATTCAAATTTGCTATTGGTTCAATATCAAGGTGGATTTTTTGATGATATTAAACAACGTTATTCAATTTTACATCCAATCGATGCTTATCTAATTAAACCAGTACAACGTATAACAAAATATCAATTATTATTGAAAGATTTATTAAGCTGTACGGATTTGGATCAAGAAGGTGAACTAAAAGATGGTTTAGATGTTATGTTGAATGTACCGAAAAAAGCAAATGATGCTATGCATTTTTCAATGCTTGAAGGTTATGATATAACACCGGATCAATTGGGTGAAGTCATCCTTCAAGATTTAATGACTGTTTTTGATTCAAAATCTTTGTTTAAAAAAGGACGTGAAAGAAGAATATTTTTATTTGAAAAATTATTAATATTTTCAAAAGAAATTCGTGATTCTGGTGGTAAATCAAGATATCAATATAAAAATAAATTAATGACACATGAAATAAATATTAATGAAAATTTAGATGATTCTGAATTGAAATTTTCCCTTTGGACTGGGAAATTATCATCAATGTCTGATTATAAAATAACATTAAAAACATCAACATTAGAAATGAAACAAAATTGGATTAGAAAATTGAATCAATTGAAAACGGATACATTTTTATATTCAACATTTTTAAAATCCAAATCGAATCAACAAAAATTATTGAATTCCTCGACAGCATCGAATAATCGATCAAGCCGGTAAGTTTTTTTTTTTGATTTTTGGTTTTTGATTTTTGATTTTTGATTCTTTTTTCCCTCCAGTGATTTTAGTGATGAATGTATGATGGGTGATCAACAGCAACAGCAGCAGCAAAAACATTTACCACCAATGCCACCAACATCATCATCATCATCATTATCAATGATGACCGATGAAAATACATCATTAATATCAACAACAACAACAAATTCTTCGGGTTATAAAACTGATACAAGCAGTGTCGGAAGTAATTGTACAAATGAAAAGGTATGTTCCTTGTAACTTTCATAAATACAGTGATAGATTTTTTCCATTTCCTATTATGAAATTCTTTTTGCTTTTATTTAATTATCATTTTTTTTGTTTTCTTGTTTTATTAATCGAAATTTTGTTTCATTTTGTTTATCTGATTCCATTGTTATTGTGTGTGTTTTACATATAGTTTGTTTGTGTGAATTCCAAATAATTTCTCTCTGTGTGTTTGTTTGTCTGTTTGTTATATGGTGCATAAAATACAAATAAATACATGATAACAACACAACACATGTCTAGGAAATGATAATAACAAACAAACAAACAAACAAACGAATAGCGAGAAAAACATTTACACACACAGAATATTCTTTATTGAATTTTCTTTCTTTCTTTTCTTCTTTATTTTTCCATACCGTAGAAGTTCCAAAGAATGAATATGCCTGTAGCATGGTAAATTCATATCTTTCCTTTGCCAAACAAACGAAATATTTTTTTTTGTTTTGTTTGTTTGAAAATTCTTTCCCATAGTAATTCTATTGATTTCTTAGGAAAACAAAAAAAAAAATGAAAGATAAAAGATATAAGATATGCAAAACAAAACAAGAAAAAAATATTTTTCTTTTTGCTAATGACGTATACGAGTGATGAACCAACGGAAAAAAAAGTTTCAAAATTTTTCAATGCTGCTAGATTTTCACAGGAATTTTTTTTCTTTTGTTTGTTTGCCCAGTTGCAAAAAACACCTATATACACCCTGTATGTATGGATTCTTATCTTTATTCAGAATTTTTTTTTCTTTTTCATCATCATTCTATATGCATATTTTCATTTGAAAAAATGAAATGAAATGATTTGAGTGAATATAGTCATCAACATCATCAGTTATCAGTTTGGCGCCGAATCCGTTTTTTTTGTCTTCAAAGAATCCTCTTTCTGCTAGCATTGTCGTGTTTAGTGAAAAAAAAAGTATCCATCATCATCATCATCATGATGATGATGTTTTTTGATGTTTTTTTTTCTGCTGCTGTTGTTGTTGTTTTGGAATTTGGATACATATTGGTGTTTGTGTGTATAAAATGACAATAACAACAATTCAAACATTAACATTTGAAACATATCAAATTCAGTAGCAGCGGTATAGTAGTAGCAAAAAAATTTTTTTCGGCCATATCACACGCAATTTGGCTACTGTTTTTCATTATCTCTGATGATGATGATGATGGTGGTTGGTTGGTGGATAGTTTTTTTTTCTCTTGACTCGATTTGGTTAATAAACCAGAATAATCGACCAAGATAGTGTGTTTGTGTGTGTGTTTTTTTAGGTTTTTTTTTAAAAACAGAATTTTCAATTGTTTATCATTGAAAATTTGATTTATTTTTGATGTTTTGAATGATGATGATGGTTTATGCTGATGATTTAAAAAATTTTTCATCATCATCATCGTTGCTGTCAAGGTATTGTTATTTATGTTTTGGTGGAAAAATGAATGATTTTTGATGATCCTTTTTCAATCTTATTTCCTGAACGATATTTTCTTGTTGTTTATGTTTGTTCGATGTGTGTTTGAAGGAAAAAGGCAACTGCACTGCATTGCATTTTTTCTTCTTCATTTTTGGATTTTGAAGAAAACCGCATGATTGGTTTATTATTTGATTTGATTAACTGATTTGATTGATTGATTTTTTTTAATTTTTTACCAGATAATCATTGATTATGCATGGATAAAAGAAGATTTTAATGAGGAAAAAATATCAACATTATTATCATCATCATCATTATATGATTATCCACAACAATGGCCATTTTTATCTGTAAAAATTGGACAAAAAGTTGAAATTATTGAACAACAACAACAACCGATCAAACATCAATCATCATCGATATTTGGTGATTTTTGTCTTGTAAAAATTATTCAAAATAACGAATTCAATGATCAACGACAGCAACAACAATTTGAAGAATTTCAACAACAACAAGGTCTTGTACCATACAATATATTACGATTTCCATTACAAAAACATCAACAACAATCAATATTATCATCGACAACATCGATGACGACAATGATAAATAATCATCAATCACAACAACAACAACAACGTCCAACGATTATATCAACAACAACATTGGTTTCTCAATCAATATCATCAAACGAATCATCACCAATAACAACAACGGCTATTGAAGGTAAATATTGTTATTTTTTTTGAGGATGGGAGGGGGTTATCATTGATCTATTTATTGTTGAGAAGTTTTTTTTCGGTATTTAAATTTTTTCGTTTACAATCAACAACAACAATGTTTTGATGATATGATTACCATCATTCAATGGCATCCTCGACATTGACATTTTTGTTTTGTTTGTGTATATCGAAATACCCAAAAACACAATCGATTGAAAAAAGTATTTGTTTGGCTGTTTGAAAATATTTTATTTTCTTGTTACAAGGATGTTTTTGTTTAGAAAAACATCATTTATTTTCATTTGTCATTTGTTTGGAATGGAATGATAATGACAGAAATCAAAGAAAAACAACAAAACAAAAAACAAATGTTTAAGCATCGTTGATTTTTGGTTTTGTTTTTTTTTCGTTCGAAAGATAAACGAAATGCAAAAACAAATATCCATTCCACAATCTCAAAAGAAAGGTTATATTCATTTAACAGAATGTCAGATTCTGTATTTGAATGATGATGATGGATTCTGGATTCTTGATTTTTTTTCTTCTTCTTCTTCTAAATATAATTTCTTTTTTATAATTGTTTTTCTTGTTTTTCTTTGCTAAGATGATTATTAAGTGAAACTATTTAATAGTGAGGAATCATTTTTTTTCTACTTGAATAAATCTTGATAAAATGTGGATAATAATAATTTTGGTTTGTTTGTTTCTTTCCCTTTATTTTAATGATGACGATTTTTTCATTTCTCCCCCTTCCCACCACCACCACCACACAACGACAACAACAACAAAACAGTTTTTATATAGAGAATGTGTGTGTATGTGTGTATAGAATCTATGTGTGATAACCAAATTGGTCTATAATTCTATAGGTTAGGTTGGTTGGTTGGTTGGTTGATATATATACAAGAAAAAAAAAATAACGACAGAATTTTTCGCAGAATAATTCAATTCGGGTCGTTTATTTTTCTCTTTTTCTCTCTCGATTCTCTGGAATTGAATTTCAACTTATTATTATTATTATTATTTTCTGTTGAGAAACTTGTTCCAATTGAATCATAATAATGGTTGTTGTGAAAAATTGGTATAATGGTAGCAGTATGTATGATGTGTGTGTGTATGAGAACCAGAATCTCTGGATTCTGGATTCTGTTTGCCATTGAATAATCATGATGATGATGATGATGATGGTGGTGGTGGTAGGGGTAGTGTGTGAGCATTATTGATGTTCCTTTTTTTTTGTCCACCCCCACCACTCTTCCCCATCTCTCCCTCCATTATTCAAGAATAAGAATTTTTTTATTTTTGTTTGTTTGTTTGTTTGTTGTTTTGGCTAATATTATTTCTCTGGACTCAAGAAAAAAGAAAAAAAAACGAAAACGAAAGTCTTGCGTCTTTTATGGTTTTTCTTAATTTTTCCAAAAATTTCTATTTTCATCCTAATCATCATTTGATGATGATGGTGGTGAGTCTTTTTTCTTTTTTTGTCGTCGGTAACTGGTTGTGGTGGTATATATGATATGTGTGTTTGTGTTTAAATTGAATGAAAACCGAAACTTTTTTTCGGAAAAATGACAAAGTCAATTGTCGGTGTCGGTGTGCCAAAATAGAAAATTCTTCTCTTCTCTTTGCTTGTTTACAGAGTTTCATAGTTGTCCACTTTGTTCATTCGGGTTTTCGGATCCAAAAATTCAATCCAAAATCAAATTTAAGTGATTTTTTTTGCTGTGTTTTTCTCCATAATCGTTCCATGATTGAATCAATTTACCCAATTGAGTTTAATTTAATTTAATAATGATTTTCTTCGGTCCATCAAAATCAATAAATTTTTTTTCGCTCGGAAAAAAAACATACGAAAATCCAAATTGACGATAATTACTATTGACATTTGATTTTTTTTTGTGTGGTTTTTGGAAATTTCTTCCACGACACACCACAATCGATCAAAATTATCGATAATTGTCAAATGTACAAATTTGATTGACACATTTTGGCTTTGTTAATTTAATTTAATCAAAGTTTTACATTTGATTTTTTTCGATTGCACCTTCTTTTCTCCTGTAAATCTTGTTGTTGTTGTTAATTCTTTTTCAAGTGCCTTTTTTTTGCCTACCATCCATTGGATTTTTTTCTTTTTTCAAATCCAAGGATTATTTGTGATTATATTTCCCATTGTCGTCGTCGTCGTCGTCGTGTGATTAATCTTATTAACCCAGAAAAATCATTAACAAAGAGAGAAATTTTTTGAGCACCATATTTCCTGAGCTGTGTAATCATCATTGGTGATTATCATCGACCAATCGAAAATGATGACATTCATGCCATACCATACCATACCAACCAACCAATCTGTCATTTGCGATTATAATGCAACCAGCAACAAACAGCAATTTGGATATCTGGCTTTAAAAAAAATTTTTTTGAAAAAGTTTAAATAATTTTTGTTTGTTTTTTGTTTTTGATTGAAAAATGAGAACATTAACTGAATAATCATCATCAGTGTTTTTTTGTGGTTGGTTTGTGAAACAATTTGACATCAAGAACAAGTGATGAATAAAAAAACTTGAAAATAAATCTTTTTAGTTGCTGTTTGTGGTTGGTTGTCGTCAACGTTCAGCATAAATGAACATCATCATTCAACTTCAACAGTTTACTCGAATTACATCAATGCTTTTTTTTACTTCTTTTGAGACATTTTTCGCTTTCTGTGTTTTTTACGTGTTTAATAATTCTAAACAGAAAAAAAAGAAAAGAATCGTCAACGTCATTTGATTAATTTGTGTTGATTCTCTGCTTGACAAAAATCAAAAAACAAGAGAGAGAGAGAGAGAGAGAGAGAGAGAGAGAGAGAGAGATTGAGAGGGAAATTCTGGGTTTAAAATAAAAAAATTTCTATTTTCGAAAAAACCAAAAAAAAAAAATCTTAACCACCAGCCAACTCTAATGTTTCGTTGTTGTTGTCGTTGTTCGAATGATAATAATAATGATAATTTAAAAAAACAAACATTACAATTATCATCAATTTCGAAAATATCGGATATTTTTTTGTTGAATGATAAGAATCGTTCAAATAATGTTGTTTGTATGATGGGAAAATTGATGATTTTGTTTCTTGTGATTTTTATCTGTTCTGAAATTTGAATCCAGAATTTTTAATGGTTTTTCTTCATTTGTTTGCATTTTTCGTTTTTGTAGCCGATTCTTCTCAATCATTTTTCAATGATAATCATCAACAACAAATGAATCATTCATCAGCAACAACAATGGCCAATGAATCAAATATCGGTGGTGGTAGTGGCGCTAGTGGTGGTGGTGGAAATCAAAATCCAAATAAAAAACGTGGTGTATTAAAATGGATAACGAATCCAGTTAGAAAATTAAGTCATGGCAGTAATAAACAACAACAACAACAACAAATAGATAAATCATCAACAATAATGACAAAATTATCATCATCATCATCATCGAATATGAATAATGTAATGATAATTACATCACAGCCACCACCACCACCATTATCATCACAACAACAGCAGCAACAACAGAATCATTCCCCAACAAATAATAAACAGGTAATGATGAAGCAGAAGGATAAAAACATTTCCAGAATCGATAAAGTAACTCAAATTCTGTTTTATTCTGTTTTGAAATATAGATTTCATCAAATCATTCATCATCATCATCCACAGCATCAAATTCATCATCATCATCATCGGCAACATTATTAAATCAAAATCAATTAATTGATGAATCAACAATTGTAATCGATCCAAATATATCGACAACAATGATTGTTGTTAATAATAATAATAATAAAACAACAACAACAAATAATAGTAATCATGTGAATAATGTTTCAACAACAATCAAATCATCATCATCAACTATTAATGATAGTGGTAATAGTGTTGGTACAGGTGAAGAAGATTGTGATTTAACCGAAATTGAAATACCACCACCAATGGCTGTTATACAGGAACATAATTATCAAACAATCATGTCATCATCATCAACAACAACAACAAAAATATCACAAGATTCATCGAAAGAAATAATGATCGATGAACAGCAACAAGAATCAAATGTAATTTTGAGATTATCTTTTTGGATAGAATCAATTAATTTCTTGTTTTTTCACTTTTCTTTTTGTTTAGATTGAACAAATGGTGAATAGGATTAGCCTTGAAGGCGACGATGATAGTCAACAACAACAACAACAGAAAGAATATTCTGGTCGTGATAATGCTACTGTTGTTGGTGATAATGAAAATGAAACAATCAATGAACAAAATATTAATAATTTAGATGATTATAATGATAATGATGCTGATGATGAATCAAAAGAAAAAGAACGTGCATTAGAAAAAAGAAAATTTGTAATGTTAGAATTGATTGAAACTGAAAGAGATTATGTACAACATTTAGGAATGATTGTTGATGATTATATTCGATTATTTCGTAATAATACAGATGATATTTGTTCGATTGATAATATACAAATACCAGATGATTTAAAAGGTGGTAAATATAAAATTGTTTTTGGTAATATTGAAAATATACATGAATGGCATAAAGAGTAAGTATTGATGTGATTTCAATAGGTGGTTAATTTGATTTGATTGATTTGATTTGATTTTTTTAAATAGTTATTTTTTACCCGAATTGGATCGTTGTATTGAAGAACCAGCTAGATTAGGAAAAATATTTCGAAAATATGAACGACGTTTAAATATGTATGTTGTTTATTGCCAGAATAAACCATTATCCGAAGCTGTTGTTTCTGATTATTTTGAATTTTTTGAGGTTTGTTTTTTCTTTTTGCCATGAAATGAAAATTTTCCAAATGATTTTTTCTCTAAAAAAATGTTGTTGTTTTTTAATCCAATAGGATATACGATTAAAACTTGGTCATAAATTACATTTAAGTGATTTATTAATCAAACCAGTACAACGTATAATGAAATATCAATTATTATTGAAAGATGTATTACGTTGTACAGAAAAATCCGGTATTGTTGGTGAAGAGATTGATGATTTGAAAAAAGTTGTACAAATAATGATTGTTGTACCGAAAACAGCTAATGATATGATGATGGTATCAAGATTACAAAATTTTGATGGAAAAATATCTGCTCAAGGAAAATTGCTACAACAAGGACAACTATCAGTTGCCGATATTGTTTTTCATTATGGAACAAATATGAATTTTCAAACAATAAAGCTCAAAGAACGACAAGTATTTTTATTCGAACAAATAATTATATTCAGTGAACAAGTTGGCCAAAAAACACAATTTTCAAATCCAAATTATTTATATAAAAATCATCTACAAGTGAACAAAATGTCATTAATACCAGATAAATCATTATCACTTGATCCAAAACAATTTATATTGAAATCAAAAGATCCACAACAAGATGGTTTAGCATTTTTATGTGAAGGACAAACAAAAGATGCTTCAAATGAATGGGTTTCTAATATACGTGCAATACTTGATACACAGCAAGATTTTTTACGTGCACTACAATCACCAATTGCATATCAAAAAGAGCTAACAAAAGAAATGTGAGCAAATTTCAGAGTAAAATCAAATCAGAAAAAAAAATCAAAATATTCCAGATATGCCTTGTCCAAAACAATGAAATGAAACCATGAAATGTATGAATGATAACCAGAAAACAAACCTGAAAGAATGTTTTTTTTTCTGTTTGTTTGTTTGTTTGATCCTTTGATTTGAATGATTTTTGTTTATTCCCGATTTTTTTATTATGAAAAATTTATTATGAAAAGAAAATACCGATCACCACCACCACTTGAAAAAAACCTCTAAGAAAATACAAAAAAAAAATGGTTACTGATTCGTGGATAAAAAAAGATACTACCAAAGAAACTTTCATCCCAAAGAAACATCACCGGAAAGAAAACCGATCATAACATCCAAAAGTTTTTTTTCTCCCATTTGTCCAATATATAAGTGTGTGTGTCATTTGATTTGCTTTTCCGTTTTTTTTTTTTTTTTTTTTGATTTATTTATTTTTCCTGTTCATCCATTCCGTTGAAAATAATTATTTACATTCAATTCATTCAATAATGATTCCATATGAAATTCATTCATTTTATTTATGGTAATTTTTTCCTTTTTATTTTTTTTGATTGATTTTCTTTTTTTTTCAATATTGACATGTTTTTACTATTTTACCCTTATTTCCACCAATCTATCACCCATTTCTTTCTTTCTTTCTCCGTTGATTTTTAATGTTTACATTTTTTTGTTTGTTTGTTTACATTCTAATTCATTCATTTTGTTTTGTTTTGTTTATTTTTTTTTTTGTAGTTCGGCACCGGAATTATGTTCATTATGGAATCCATCATTGAGAAAAACATTATCACATCCACCAGCTTATATTGCTGCCAATCGAGATAAATCAAAATCATCATCATCAACAACGACAGCAACAACAACAACAACATCAAAAACAGTAACAACTACTACATTGACAGATGGAAAATCATCATCAACAACAACAACAACACTTGGTACAACGCAAACATCTAAATCCGTAAGGATTACATCAAATACAAAAATTAAAAATGAAAAACATCATCATCATATACCACGTATACATAATAATAATCAGCAACATAATGGTTCATCAAATATTGATAAATTAATGATGATGAATCAGAATGGTGATTCAATATCGTCATCAACCCTACCATCATCATCATCACAATCATCATCATCAACAGCGATTATACCGAAACAACAACATCCCACCAATTCATTTAAAGAGAAAAAACGTTCGATAATTGATGGATTTAAAAAATCATTTAAAAATAAACGTAATGATCTACTTGGTGGTGGTGGTGGTGGTGGATTAGATATTACAACAACATCTAGTCATCATAGTTTTGATTCATCATCCATTTCAAAGAAAACATCATTAACAAATGATTATCTTAATAAAATGAATCCATCGATCAGGCGTTGGTCGGAACAGACTAACGTCACTGCTACAGCCGCCGCCTCCGCCACCACAATACCACCACCACCATCATCATCATCATCATCATCATCAAAATCGTCCAAATCCTCATCGAATACATCGAACAAATGATGATGATGATGATGATTTACTCAAATTGAAAATCGGATATTTGTTGTTGTTGTTGTTGTTATGAACCATTTTTTTTTCTCATTTTCAACATGATCTCATGATCAAACAATTATCGAATGATATTTGAACAAAAACAAAATTCATAAATACCCTATATATATTATATCAAAATGTGAATTATATATCAGATCAGATTTCAAATTGGTATTTGCCGCCCACCAGAAATAAAAACATGCATCAAAATAATATATATTTTTTTATTCAGAATTCATAATCATCTTATGAAGAAAAAAAAGGAAGAATTTGAACAAAACTAAAATCAGTAAAAATTATTGTTCGGCAAATTCTATTTTTGACCCTAATCATCAATCAATCAATGTTTTATGTAAATATATCACATATCATCATCATTCATCGTTGTTATCATTTTATAAATCTAAAATAGCAAATCTCGAGCCATCAAAAAAAATCTGTTTGTTTTTTTTTTTGTTCCAATATTTTTCAGTTGTTTTTTTTTGTTGTTGAAAAAATTCTGTTTTTTTCTTCTTCTTGGCTTTCTCAAACACAAAAGTTTAGTTGTTGACAACATTTTTTTTCTGTTTCTAAAATTTTCTAGCAAAAAACAAAACAAAATGATGATCGAAATAATTTCAAACAAAACAAACAAAATGCTTTCCTCTAATTCCTGTGATGTGATTCAAAGAAATTATTCAATTTTTTTTCTCTTTCTTTTCTTTTTCTTTTTTTTCGATAAAAATGGCTAACAAATTTTTTTTCCATTAAAATTTAACAAAATTCAAAACAAAAAAAAATCAATCATATTTGAAATGATAAAAAAATTGTATATTTTAAAACAAATTAAATATTGAAAAAAAAATAAATAAATAAACGAATGAATGATTTAAGGTGGCTGTGTTTTTTTTCCAAACACACGCCGTATCATATTAAACCTTTTTGAATTAATTAATGTGGATAAGAGATGCAAAAGATCGAAAACGAAAAGTTTGTAGAAAAATAAAAAATTTTCAAAATTTTCTTTATTTCAATGATTCACAAAAAAGAAGAAATCTTAATCAATCAATCAATGGTCATGTTGTTCATCCATCATCCATCATTCGAATCAACCAAACAAACATTACTTTTTCGTTTGAAACAAAAATTTATAGAAACAGTTACAAATTAGCGGAATATATGTGTGGTGTGTGTGTGAATATAATTAGAGCACAGATGAATGAAGAGAAAGAGACAAAATGAAAGAAAATTATATTTTCCTTTAGGTGTTTTTATTTAGAAAATTTTGTTTATTTTGTGTTTTTTAAAACGACAATCTTAGAATCGACTTACAGATCACAGATGACATAAAAAGAATTGAAAAAAGAAATTTTTTGTGTGTTTGTTGGTTTATGTAAGTGTCATATATTCTTTAAAATCATATTTTGAAAACTGAATAATATGTCGTTTCTTGTGATATTTTTTTTGGTTATCATTTGTCATCAATGTTCTGATTCTACCAAAAAAAATTCTTCTTTCCATTCACATTTACAAATTCAACGTTATTATTGTGTGTTTACCGACAAAAGAAAAGATTGAAGAAAAATGAAAAAATTATCATCATTCTCTTTTCTCCAGGGAGTGAAAAAAATGATGACAGTTTTTTTTCCACTTTTTCAAAATCATTTTAAATTGAAAGAAGTTCTACTTTTCTTTTCTTTTTTTCTTTTTTTGAATATCCCCTCCTCGTTCATTTTTAGATTTAAAAAAAACACAAAATGTAATGCATATTAAAAATTGATATAAATGATGATCAAAAATACAAATATATGTTTGTGTGTGTGTGTGTCTGTGTGTGAATGAAATTAATTAAAAATTAATAATGTAATAATAATAATAAGAATAAATAAGACAAAATCGTTCATTCGTTTATGTTGTTGTTGTTTTTTGTTGATTGGTAATGATGTAAGATGATGAAGATGTTTACTTGTTTGTTTATGTTTAAATATAAAATGATAAAACAAATGATAATTATGATAGAAAAAAAATTCATTTTTTTTGTCGATTGCATTTTGTCATCACAATCAATATAATCATTGAGTTTGTTTGTTTAATTCAGGCATTTTTTTCATTAATTTTTTTTATAATGCAAAAGATGATAATGAATTTAATGTGATGATGATAATGATGATGAATGTTTGAAATGAGATGAGAAGCTTCATTTTTTCATTAAATTCGATAAAATTTAATTTCATCATGTACTTGATGTTGTTGCAGCTTGGCTATTGGCAGCTTGTGATTGCGGCTGTTGTTGTGGCTGTTGAATCGTCGTTTGTTGCTGATTGGAATGTTGTTGTTGTTGTTGTTGAGACGATTGATTGTTATTATTATTATTAACAACATTAACCGTATTTGATGATCGATTATTCTGTATTAATGTATTTCTTTGATTCGTTAAATTACTGCTTCCAGTTTTATTCATTTGTTGTTGCGGTTGCGATTGCGGCTGTGATTGAGCTAAAGCAACAGCATTGGTCATACTAACTGTACGTTTTATCGGTGATGATGATGCCGATGATGATGACATAACATTATTATTACTTGTTGTTATTGGTGTTGCTGTTCCTGATGTTGTTGTATGATTCATCCATTTTTTATTCTGTTCTTCACGTATTTGATTCAATGTAAATGCTGTTGGTTGATTAGGTTGTAAAACCTGTGATCCGGTTGGATTTGAATTCATCGTAAAATTTTGCAACATCCGCATCAATAATTCATCATTCATAAGGTTATTATTATTATTATTCGTTGTCGTTATGTTTGGATTAGAGTTCGATACCGTTGTAGTTGTTGTCATCATTGATCCAAAATTTGGACTATTAATACTCGAATGTTGTTGTGGTTGTGTCACTTTTAATGATGATATCATAGCAGATTGCTGCTGCTGAGTACCTGATGGTGGTTTCTTACTAACTTCCAAAACGGGTTGAGATTTGGCTGGCTCACAATTGTCAATTTGTTGATGTTGTATATTTTTTAATACATCAATTTCATATTGTTGTCGTTGTTGCATTTGTTTTCGTTCCATTTCATGTCTGAAATTGAAAAAAATAAATAATTTCTTCATTTATGGCTATCGAAGATATTTTTCCTACCTTTTGACAAGATGATCAAATTCAGAATCAAGAGGATCGATTTGATTTTCTATGATATTTGTCGATGACTATTTTAAGAAAAAAAAACAAGAAAATAATCGAATATTAACATCATTAAAGATGTTCATCAATCAATCAATTCATCATACTTTTAGTTCGGAAAAGTCAAATGTTCCATTGATCACAGCTGAAGTGGTTGATGAATCTGGCCAAGAATTGACAAAATTTTCCAATCCAATGGTCGGATTCGATATTTGTGATTGAGTATTTAGAAATTGTGGTTGTTGTTGAAGTTGTTGCCAAATTTGTTGAGCATTTTTACTTAATTGACCATTATCAACTGAAACTGATCGATTTTGTTTAGCCAGATTAGCATCCAATAATAATTGTTGATCAATAGTTGATGTAGGTACCATCGATGCTGATGATGTTTTTTGTAATGATATTTTATTTGTTTGATGTTGTTGTTGAGCATTAGCCAATAATTGTGGTGCTAAAAATCCCATATTCTGTTGTAAACTCATCAATACATATTGTACAGCTTGATGTAATAAAAATTGTTGATCTTTTGATGATAATTGTGCCAATGTTAATGTTGTTGTCGATTGTTGTTGATTCTGATTTTCATTATCCAAATGATCAGTTATGGTTCCAATATCTTGTAAATTATTGTTTGATTTTGATTTTGTATTATCAAGATCAACTTGTATACCAACATCTTTGACCGGAATACGTATGAACACACGTGTTGGTTGATGAAGACCACTAGCCAATTGTGATGCTAATGCTAATTGACTTGGTGCATAATTTGTTGATGGCCGTCTTGATGACGGTAATGATGAAGACGATGATGTTTGCTGTTGTTGTTGTTGACAATCGGCCAACAATGGTGTTGGTTTTGGAACAATTTGCTGTATTAATTTATCTTTATTATTCATCGGTATCGATTCAGCAACTACATTTGCCACCGGATCAATATAATTTGGATAATCTAAAAATAAATTTTGTAAAATTATAGCCAAAAGTTAAAAAAAGAAGTTAAAATACATACTGGTCAAATATTGTTGTAAAACTTCATTTTGATTTGGAACGGCCGATATTGTTGTTGATGGTGGTGTCATAATTGATGATTTCAATGGTGTCGTAATATGTGTTGGTGCACCATTTTCATCAACAACAACAACAACATCATTTTGTTTGGATAAATCCAATGCCGATGCATAACGTCGAAGTGATACATATGGATATGTATTATAGCTACTATCACCAGTTGAATTGGTCATTTCGGGACTAACATTTGGATCAAGTGATACACCACCAATATTGGTTGAACCAACAGTTGTACCGCTACAACAACCATCCGAATGATGGCCATCATCATTATCATCATCTTCATCCGATGTTAATGATGATGCTGTTGTAGCAGGCAATGATGGTGGTAGTTCATTTGATTGGCCTAATGGCGATTTATTCTCTTCATCATTAGCCAATGGTAAACATTCACAAGCATCAATACTTTCCGATAATCCTGAACTAGCTGATTCATATGAACCAGAACTTAATGAACATTTGCTATCCGAATGGCTAACTTCATTCATTAATGGTTTTTGTTGAACATTATCAACATTAATGGAATTTTCCGTTAAATTTGGTGCTTTTTTCTCATTCTAAATCGAAGCAAAAATAAATGAAAATTTTAATTAAACTTTTAAAATTCAATGAATCAAAAACAAACCTTAAGTAAACCAGGTGAAGTTTGTGAACAAGAATCTTTAAAATTTGAATCAACTGTTGATGATAATAGTGGTACATTTGATGTAGTTGTTGTTGGTGGTAATTGAACTTCAGCAGGTGTAACAATAAAACGTGATAAACGATGTGATACTTCCGGTGCAACTGCAACAGTTTGTGTATTAGCAGCAGC
Source organism: Dermatophagoides pteronyssinus (assembly GCF_027571235.1). Taxonomy (NCBI): domain Eukaryota; kingdom Metazoa; phylum Arthropoda; class Arachnida; order Sarcoptiformes; family Pyroglyphidae; genus Dermatophagoides; species Dermatophagoides pteronyssinus. The sequence goes on from NW_027461528.1 coordinate 479,447, forward strand.
AACAGTAGTAGTATCATTCTTATTACAACAGGCTGTTGGTGTAGGTGATGATGCTGTTGATGATGATGTTGATGTGGATGAATTATCACCACCACCAACAACAGTTGCTATAGTAGATGTAGAATCACTTTGTTTAATCGAATCAACAACCATTGATTGTATTGGTTGCTGTTGTTGTTGTGTATGACTAGCTATTGTTGAAGATATTTGTTGAGATGTCATTATATCGAAAGACGGTGATTTTGAAAGCATATACGGTGGCGGAGGCGACGATGATGGCTGTGCTATTGCTTTTGTTTGTGATGATAATGATGTTTCAGTTACTGGAGTAACAGAAAATCTAGAAAATCTTTTAGTAGTAGCTATAGAATTATTAATTTGGCCATTATTATTATTATTATTATTATCATTATTATTATTAGAATTCGTCATTAATGATGCTGATGATGATGATAATGATGTAGATGATGATGTTAGACTAGCTGTTATATTACTAGCTTGTTGTATAATATTACCATTCTGACCAGATTGTATTATATTGGGCAGTGTATTATTTGTCATCATAGCCGCAGTTGTTGTTGTTGCTGTTGTAATAATATTGGCTAATGATTGTTCCAATGCATTTGATGATGTTGGTACTATTGGTGGGGCTGAATTTATTGCAGCATTAGTATTAACCGGATTTAATGGTATAGCGGTAGCTATTGACGGTTGTTGTTGTTGTACAACTAAAGGTGGTCGCAATATTTCCGAATCAGAATGACCTAAAGAATTTGATTGTTGTTGCTGATTGGTAAGAGGAGGTGGATGTTGCGATTGTTGTTGTTGCTGTATTGCTGAATGTTGTTGTTGTTGTGGTACATTCATTAAATGAGCATTCAATTGATTTGTTAATTGATTACTATTAACTGGCGGTACAATTGCCGGTGCAGGTGTTGGTGCTGCTGAATGTGAATGCATTTCTGCCGATGTTCGTACAAGATTAGCTGATGATGATGATGCTGATGTTGGTGCAAATATTTCCGTTAATTTTGATTCTAAATTTGATTGAATATGATCTTGATCTTCTATGCATAATCAATCATCGAATGAAAAAATCAGAAAAAATTGTATTATTAGTTTTTTTTTAAAAACATACTTTTAGTTGATGGAAGTTTAGAACCGGCTGTAGCTGTCAATGATGATGTCGATGTTAATGGCTGATGTTTTGTTTGTTGACCACCACCAACAACAGTTGCAGCTGTTGATTGTTGTTGATTTGCCATTTGTTGTGATACAGGTATTGTTGTTGCTGTTGTTTGTGCCGTATTATTCTGGCTAGAATTATTATTCGGCTAAAAAAATGAATCAAAAAAAACAAACAAAAAATATTAGTCGATTGAATCGATAATTTTTTTTTAAAACGAAACCAAAAATAAATAAATAAATAAAACAGAAAATCATGCAACAGAAAATATTCAAAGAAAGTAAAATGATACAAAAAACAACAAAAACAATCAAACAAAAACACAAAGTTTACCAATCCAATAGGATGATTAGAATCTGTTGCTGTTGTTGGCTGTTGTGATTGATTTGTTGTTGTTGTTGATGTTGATGTTGGTGATGAAGGTCTGGATGAATTACCACCACCAACAACACCAGTATTATTATTATTATTATTATTCATTGTAGTAGGTGTGCCAGGAACTGATGATGTTGATGCTGATGTTGAAGCAATAACCGAAGCAAATGTTTGTCCATTTGGTGGTGCCATTGATGTTGGCGATAAAACTTGCTGCGGTTGTTGTTGTTGATTAGTAGTTCCATTTGGAACTGTTGATGATGATGCTGCTGCTGCTGTTGTCGATGATGATGATGGTAATATAGGATATGATGCAACACTTGTAAGTGGTAATTTAAGCTTTTTTTTTGGATTTTATGAGAGAAAAAAATGGACAAGACAAAATCGAAACAGGATAGATAGATAGATGGATGATAAATGACAAACGTTAAAGGTAGATGGACAAAATAAACAAAAAAAACAAAACACATAAAAGTTAGGAAAAAATTGAATATACATTGATTAACTAAACAACAAATTCTTACCTCATTTTGATGTTGTGATGATGATGACTGTTGTTGTTGTTGTTGTTGTTGATTCGAATGGGCAACAACAACACTACCAACAGATGAATTACCTGTTGATGATGATGATGATGATGAATTTTCAGCTGATACTATTGATTGTTCCATTGATGGAATTTGACCGGAATTTAAAGTTGATGTCGATGTTGTTGTTTGTGATTCACCAACACTACTTACAGCCGAAACATTATTATTATTATTATTAGTGTTAGTGGTCGAAAAATTTGATTCCGAAATCGCTGTTGATGTTACTGGTGATGAATCATTCATTGTTGATTGTGTTTGTTGTTGTTGTTGTTGATTAGTTAATGTTGATGCTTGTTGTTGTTGTTGTTGCTGTGATTGATGTTGACTAATTAATAAATCTTGATGATTAACCTGTATATTAACAACAGAATTAGCAGCAGAGTTAACTGCCGATTGTTGACCAGAAACAACTGTATTCTCTGGTGATCCTTCTACAAAGATTTGAAGGTGAAAAAATTGAAGGTTTTTTCCATGAAAAATGTCTATTCCCAATCAAAAAATAAAACTTACCATTACCGGGTGCAAAAACAGCAACAGATTCTTCCATTAAATTTACAGGTATTTCAGTATGTTTATATTGTTTTTGTTGTTTTTGTATCATTTCAAAACGATTTTGAATATTTGTTTCAGCAGCAGTCATTGCTATTGTACTATCATCATCTAATTGACCATCATTACCGTTTGCCTGGTTTGCTTGTTGTTGTTGTTGTGTAAGTAATAATTGTTGTCGATCTTTTAATAATAATGATATCTGATTTTTAATTAATAAACAAACAATACGAACATCTTCTTCAGCCAAAAATCCAGTATCCACCTGCCAAAAAAAAAGAAGAATTTAATCATTAAATCAATATTTCTTAAAATCAAAATCAATCCAACACTTACCAATGCTTTAGCAACATCTTCAACAGATTCTTTATCAAAATTAAAACCAAATTGTAATGCTTCATTTTGTTTATATTTATCTTTACGTTTTTTTGCATCCGTTATGAATATTCTTAATACAACTTGTGATTCATAACTAGCAACAGCTTCATCACGTTTAACAAATTCAACTTTAAACCCAGTATCTTCTTGAAAAAAATCATGCTGTAATAATTCTTTTACAGTTGGTCGTTCTTCTTTTTTCAATTTTATACACATTTCAATTATTTGTTTAACTTCAGATTGTTCAACTTTTGCCAATGAATTTGGTGGTACACCTGATGATACTTTACGATAAATTTGTGCTGCACTTGAACATTCAGAATATGGATATTCACCGGTTGCCATTTCCAACATACACATACCAAATGCATATACATCAACACTTTCATCATAATGTTCATCATACATTTCAGGTGCCATAAATTCTGGCGTTCCAATTACCGATTTTGCAAATGAACGATTTTTTAATGTTGCCAGGCCAAGATCACCAATTTTTACCGATCCAGTTGTACCGGTTATAAATATGTTGTCACATTTTAAATCACGATGTATTATCGGTGGTGTACGTGAATGAAGAAAATTTAGACCTTTAAGAATTTGTCGACACCATGATTTTAATACTTTAAGATTTATTTTTTTGAAACGTCGTAAATAACTATTTTTTTAAAAAAATTAAAAAAATTAAAATTAGTTGTCATTAACTAAATTTTTTTTCAATTATAAAAAAACAATGCAAGAAAAAAAGGGTTGATGACCGATGTCATAATACCATTGACAATTTCATTGTCCCCCCCTCTCTCTCTCTCTCATTAAAAATTGACTCCATTTTTAGTCTAATTTCTCTCTACTCCCACCATTCACTCTCTTTTTAAAAATTTTTTCCACTTCAAAACACTATCATATAATCATCAAGCCAGAAACAAAGCAAAAAAACGGGAATTTCTTCAAGTAGAAGAAAGAAAAATCAAGGAAGCAGACAATCCCGATGAAGCAGACAAACTTCACAAAAATTCATTTTAATAACAATGTTTATTATCTCATTTTTTTTACGTTTGAAAGGGGAAAAAATAATGTCTGCACAAAAAAAAACAAAACCAAAAATGAAAGATTTTTTTCAATGAAAATCCAAAAAACAAGTTTTTTCCAGCAATATGAAATCAAATGAATATCAAAGATTATCTAAAATTCTACTTTTAGAAAATTATTTTTCATTTTTCTCCCGAAATGATTGATTGATCAGACTTATGGTAAGATTGTAAGTGACTGACTGACTGACTGACAGACACAGATATTACATATTTTTTTTAGTAGACTAGACATAGACATAGACAACAACAATAAAACATCACGACAGACGGCGTAACCAAAATCAGCCACAACAAAAAAAAATCTAGACAAACAAACTTCAAACGCCCACACTATCAAAAGAGAGAGAAAAGGGTTAAACTCATTCACTACTATTTGGTCATTGGCCACATAAAAACGTGATTCATATATATGATGATTAATAGTTTTCAACCGGTTTTTTCTTGCTATTCTACCTGTTATAATTTCAAACAAAACAAAAAAAAACAACGGTAAATACGGGCCCTTGACAACAAGCAAACAAAAGAAAAATATTATTATATGCACTCAAAAAAAAAGAGCGGCCAATGACCAATTTCATTCAATGACCTGTATGGAACCCTTTTTTTTCATTATTTTATGTTTTATATAAATGCGCGCGTAGGTTAGTTCAATCTATTCAAATAACAAATCTAAATATGAATTTTTGTTTTGTTCATTTGCATTTGCACTCTAAAAAAAAACCTTCAAATTTGAAATCAAAATCAAAAAAAAAAAGTTTTTGGTTGATCGCGACCTCATAACCTGATATTTTTTTTGATTGATTGATTGATGTTATGTAATGTGAATCAAAATAAATAAATATAAATCATGGTACCCCATTTACATATACATACATGCATATAGAGAATATTTGGATAGAATGAGATCATCATCATAATAAATAAATAATTTTTTACTTACGTTTTTAATGTACCCGATGTCATTAATTCAGTAATCAAAACTAAATATTTACGTTTCGGTGTATTTACTTCCCAATAATCATAAAAACGTACAATATTTGAATGTTGTAATCCTTTTAACATTTCAACTTCTTCACGAAAACGTTGTCGTTCATTTTTATTCAATCTTTCCTGCTGTTTTGTTTTTTTTAATAATGAAAAAAACAAGAAAAAGAAAAAATAGATTAGAATAACGCAACAAAACAAAACAATTCAATTCAGAAAAAAACGAAGAAAATTCCACCATTCAAGAATTTAATGATAAAAAAGATGATAACAACATGATAATCATGTCGAATGTGTCATATGATTTTTTTTCCGTTTGTTTTTGTGTTAACATAATCATATGAGAATCCCCAAAAAAATTATGCCATTTTTTTCCTATTAAATTCCATTCAATTTTTATTATTAACCCTGATGTAAATATTTTCATATTTTCTTCGCTAAGCCAATGTGAAATTATCATCATTTTGTAAAAACAAATCATTGATTAAAAGTGATAATCATTTTCAAGTTTTTTTTCAAAAAAAAACTTCAAAATCAAGTGTTTACACTGTATATTTTCGTTTGCACTCTGTTCCTACCATGCATATCATTATGGAGTATCAGATATACAAAAACAAAAAACAAAAATGTAAAGCAAAAATAAAAAAACTTGGATGCGGAATGAATGAAAAAAAATATCCCATCACATCACAAGAGAAAATGTCGTTGTTGTTGTTAAATATGTGTGATGTGTGTGTGCAATGTCCTTGAATCTAAATAAAAAAGAAATTTTTTCATTTTCCAAAAGCAAAATGAAAATGAAAAACATTCATTTCATCTTTTTTTATTTAGATTAAAAATTCAAAATGCAAGCATACATTTTCATCATCATCGATATTTATTAATAGACAAAAACAAAAAATAAATCTGATGTAATTGAATAAATAGAAAACAAAACAACAAGAAAATATTTCTGAAAATCAGAGCAAGAATAATTTTCATTTTTGCCTGGCAAATTTCCCTCTATTTGAATTTGCAAAACACAAAAAAATGCGAAATTCGTGTGAAAAACAACAAACAAACAAATAGGGCAATCATGATGACAAAATTCATAAGATTTAAATCCGAAAAAAATCAATTCTAACATAGACACAGACAAAGAAAAAGTGAAATATTCTTTTTTTTAAAAACAAAAAAAAAAAACAACCAAAAAAGCAATGATGCACGCACGCACACATCATCATCATCAATAAATGTTGACATCATTAAATTTCCTTTTTTTTCTCCACACCAGATTAAATGAATAAGAAATAAAATGAATGACAAAGCACCAGAAGTGCCAGCAACAAATTTGATGACATAATAAAATAAAAATGACATAGACATAACGAAATACTTAATATTTTCAAAAAATAAGCAATCAAAATCTACAAAATGTTTCAATCAGGTTATAATTACTGATGATGATGATAATGTATAAAAGGATGACACATCACCAATCACATTAATTATTGGTTTTACACGTGAAACAAAATAGAAATTATTATTGCAATTTTCTTAAGTAATTCTTATTATTAATATGAATAATGGATTCTTAAGTAATTCTTATTATTAATATGAATATTAGATTTTTTTTTAGTCTTTCTTTCTTAAAACAAAACAAAAAAAAAAAACATTTGGATTAATAAAATATAAACAACACACAAAAAAACATATGTGAAAATAATAATCAAAAGATCAATAGCCTGATTGGCATTATTGTTCAAATCACATTTCAAGTACAAATGTGTGTTTGGTGCGTGTCTAAATAAATTTCCAACTGAACTTCCAAAGTCAATCAATCAATCAATCATATTGATTGATTTGAACAGAATGTTTACATCAAGAAGCAAAACGAAAATCTGATGATCATAGGATCCGAGAAAAACTACAAAAAAAACTAAATTCGTCATAATCATCATAGGGCGAATAATGATGATGATGATGACAATCCATAAGGAAAATACTCTCATTATTCATTCATTCATTCAAAAATCTACCCAATACCCACCAAGTAACAAATGGTGGATATTAAACAAACAAACAAACAAAAAACAAAGGTCATTAAACATTTTAATTCAGTTTTTCTTTTGCTGCTAGTCAAATACAGAAAATGACAGAAGTGAAAAAAAACGAAAACAAAAAAAGTTGAAGGTCATTTCGGTTCAAAAATCATGCATGCATATAATGTTTGGTGTGTTTGTTTGTTATGGAGAATGAAAAAAATTTACCATTCATCATCATCATCATCAACATAAGTATCATTTATCAACAAGGAAATTAAAAAAAAAAATTTAACCAGAAATTTTGTTTTGTTATATTTTCGATACAAACCATATCGATATATATTTATAAATATGAAAACCAGAAAGGTTTTTTTTCAAAAAAGGATTCACTACAAATAGATTGGATGGCGAAACTCTACTAAATAAAAAAAATTTTGGTTATTCAATTTAGAAAAAAAAACGTAAAATGTAAACATTTTTCATTGGAACTACCAAAAAGACAATCCTGATCATTATGTCTATATTGACAACAGAAACAACAACCAAATACCGGATAAAACCAGATGATGATTGCGATGTATGCGATAAAATCAGTTAACTTTCATAATAATAAAAAATATTTTAGCAAATAAAACGAAAAAAAATGGAAAAATGTTTTAAATGTTTACCAATATATCATCATCGAATCAATAAATAAATAAGAGATATCCTCCACATACAGTTATGCTTGTTGTTGATGATAATTAACCATATCAAAAAACATCATTAATCAATCATCGAATTAAAGAATGATGATGAAAGAATTGACCTTCAAATCACACACAAAATATCCGGATGTCATCATCAGAAAATTAAATAGACAAGAGAAAAAAAAATTTATGATCATCCTCAAGTAACTATGTGAGAAATTTGCACTTAAATCTTTTAAAAAAATCATCACATGTGTGCGTGTAATAATGGATTGTCTAATTCCATCACATAGAAAGATAATTTGATACATTTAAATATTTATGATGTGTGTGTGATTGTGTGAGTGTGCTAATCACACACGTACAACATTCTTCTTTTTTTTATAAATTAAAAATTTAATAATGATAAAGTCCATATAATAAATATAAAAATTTATGTAATAATAATAATGGAATTCAAAATCAAATAAAATAATTTTTTTAAAATCAACTAACCTGTAATTCACACCATGCAACAGCAACACCACTTGCTGAATCTAAACCTTTATAAACAGTTTTAAATGAACCACGACCAATTTCTTCTAATTTTAAATATCTACCATCCGATGATTGATCTAATACATCTTCACTACAAACTGTTTTTGATGATTTTGATGATTGTTGTTGTTGTTGCTGTGGTTGTTGTTGTTGTTCTGATTTTGATTGATTAGATTTATTTGATTCTTGATTATTTGTTGTCATAGTATTTGAATGTTGTTGATTTGATGATTCTTGTCGTTGTTGTTTATCTTGCGATAATTCTTTTGATTGACATTTTGATGATGGTAATGATTCTAATGAAGAACCAGCTGATGATGATGATGATGATGATGTTAATGATATTGTTGATGATGATGATTTAGATGATTCTGTGGAAGACAATTTTGATTTATCACCACCACCACCATGATGATGATGATGATGATTATGATGACGCCGACCAGGTCGATGACGAAGTTTTACATTTTCTTTATTATCATTGTGATGACAATTTGCTTCAAATACAATACCTTGATCTTCACCACTATCATTATCACCACTACCAACAACAATTAAATTATTCGAATCTTTTTCCATCATAATCATATTTTGACATTCTAAACAATCACAATCCATTTCATTCATTATCGTTGTTGTTGATCTAGTTTTATCATCATCACCATCAACATCATCAATCATTGATGATGATATTTGTGATTGTTGTTGAGCATTCATCGTTGTTTGACAACATGAACAATTTGATTTTCGTGGTTGTTGATGAACATGATCATCACTATGATGATGATCAATATTTGAATTTGAATTTATCACAGATTTATTTATTGAACATGATGAACAACATGATGATGTTGATGATGGACGTTCTTGTTGTTGTTGTTGATTGATCAACGTTGATGATGATGATGGTTCATCATTAATCATCATCATCATCGTTGCTGTTTTTGTGGTCGATTTTGTTGCATTTGATGCTTTGTTATAATGTTGTTGTTGTTGATTATTATTATTTGTCAATGTTCGATGTCTTTGACAATTATTATGATGATGATGATGATGATGATGGTGAGATTGTGTTTGTTTATTATCAACAACTATCATTCCTGATGATGCCATTAATTCTTGTTGTTGTTGCTGTTGATTATTAAATTTTTCGTCTCTAAAATTATTTTGGATCGATTTAGTTTGTTTGTCAACAACAACATTAACATCACAAATAGCACAATCACAATTCTTTCGTTGTTGTTGTTGCTGAAATTTTCTATCTTTTTCTTCGTTATTATTTGAATCATCATTTTTATTAATTTTTCGACAATTATTTTCAACAATCAAATGATCAAATGACGATGGATTTTTATTTCGTTGCTTTTGTTGTTGATGATGATCAACATCATCATCATCATCATTCGTTTCAACACAATTTATGGCTGATGATGATAATTTTGATTGGATATGTTGCTGTTGATGATCAACATCTTTATTATTACTACCAACATCGTTGTTGTTCATAATCAAATGATGATTAAAACATTTATTTCGAACATCACCATCATCATCATCATTATTGTTGCCGATTTTCATCATTCTAGTAGTAGTAACATCATGTATACAATATTCACATTGATTATTACTATTACCACCACCACTACTACCGCGATTATCATTATTTTTAGCTGCATTACTGCTACTACCACTAGTTGAAGTAGTAGTATTACAAATATTAATTGATTGGCGTCGTCGATTTTTATTAATAATGGCTCCTTGATCCTGATGATTCTCATCATTATAACAACTACAAATAGCACTACTACCACCATCATCACTATGATACATACTGCTACCACTTATATGATCAATATCAATAGGATTTTTTTGAATTCTTCGATTCGATTCTTGATTCGAATGTTGACGATGATGATGATGATGATGATGATGAATATGATGATCATTATTGATATTATCACTAACATCACCACCACTACTACCACCATCATCATCATCATCATCAATATTATCTACACCCATAGAATAATGATGATCATGATCATGATCAACATTTTCATTTTCTTTACGTATCATAGCCATCATATAACGATTATTAATAAAATCTTCACGATTTAATGATCGATGATAATGATGGCTATGATTTGAAGGACAATATTGTTGATGATGGTGTCGATTATAGTTCAATTTTTGATTTCTTTGTTGGCTACTGTATGGATAATTTGTTGGTAATGTTAAATATTGTTGATATTGTTGTTGTGGTTGATGATGATGATGATGATCAAAATGTGATTGTTGATAATAATTATTATTTTGATTTTGATGATATTGATGATGATAATGACCACCAAAAGAATCTGATGATGATGGTGGTGATTTTGATGGTGATCGACTTAATGATGTTGGTGATTTTCGACGTCGATTATCTTGTTTTATTATCAATGATGATATTGATGGTGATGATGATATGCGTTTCGGCTGTTGTATTTGTTGTTGCTGTATTACTGATGGTGGTTCACAATAATAATCCGGTTCTATAATCGATGGTATTATTGGTGGATAATGATGATAATCGAATTGTTGTTGTTGTTGTTGAAATTGATTATTATTATTATAATCTAATAGTTGTTGTTGTTGTAATAATTGAAATGATTCTACACGTGGTATTGTCGATGTTGATTCAATCGATTGTTGTTGTTGTGGTAAAGATTTAAGAAGAATTTGTTGTGGAAATGGTGGTCGTCTTCGTTGTTGAATAGGAATTTTATCACGATATAAATTTGATGATCGATCCGATCTAGTTCGTTGTATTGATCGATGTTGATTTATCTGTTGTTTTTGTTGTTGTTGTTGTTCAATTTGAATTTGTTCACGTAAACGATTAAGATCCGATACTACTGATGGTACTAAATTGGTTTCAATATAACCAATACTTGCTGATCGTCTTCGTTGATATTTTGATGTTACTGATGATGGTGGTGGGGGTTGTCGCGTAGATAATAATTCATCATCATTATCATTCAATAATGATGTATTTGAACTAATTGAATTTAAGCGACCACGATGATTACGTATTAATGTTTCTGTTAATAAACGTGTTGTTGATTGACGTCTACGTTCATTATTGAATGATGATGATGATTGTTGTTGTTGTTGTTGTTGAAGATGTCCACCATCCAATGTATTTATTGTATTATGGTGATGATTTAAATTCTGATCATTATCATTATCATCATCTAAATCATTATCTGAATCAGATTCTTCAATAAATGTTTGATTTAAATTTTTCGTTGGCCATAAATCCTTATCTGTTTGAAATAATTTATCAGCCGATTGTTTTGCATAAATTAAACCAGGATTATGTATTGTATGATAATTATTTTGACGATTTTTTGACAATTCTTCAGTTAAAAATGAATTCTGTTGTTGTTGTTGTGATTGTCTATCTAAAAACTGTCGTCGAAATAATTCCCTATCATCATCATTATTAATAGGTTCAAAACTTTCATTCAAATCATGACCATTATTATTATCATCATATTCTTCATCATCATAATCATCATCAAATTGTTCATCTTCTTCCTGTCTTTTTAATAATTCTTGTTGTTGTTGTTGTTGTCGATATAGTTGTTGTTTTTGTAATTTATTTAATCGAAAATAATTTGAATTATCATCACTATTTCCGGATAGTAACAATTCGTCGTCGTCGATATCGTCGTCAACTTTGATTTTATTATTATTTTCTTGTTGTTGTTGTTGTTTATGAGGTCGTTGACGATTTGGATGATGATGATAATAATTCTTATTTCTAGATGAATTTCTTTCCAAATGTTGATGCGTTGGTGTTTGATATTGACCAACACCACTAACACCAACAGAATGTTGTTGTTTTTGATTGGTCGAAAAGGTCGATGTTTGATGATGTTGATTCTGATGAATATCACCACCACCAGTACCAGTATCAGTATCAGTTTCGGTAGCAGCAGCAGCTTTTGAACTACTACCTCCTACACTATCAATGATAAATTGATGATAATCACTCACTGAAACGTGAAAATTTTTTTAAAAAGAAAAATTTTCAAGGAAATTTTTCATTTTTTTTGTTGTTGTTTTTATGAACGAAAATTTCCATAAATAACGCAAGTGAATAGGTTCAATTGGTTCAATGATGAAAAAATTTTTCCATTTGATTTGTTGTCGATTTTGTTTTTCAGGAAAATAGAGGAAGAAAAATGAAAAGAAAAAAAATTGAAATTAGAAAAAATTTGATTTAAAAAAAAAATTAAAAATAAACAAAGTGCCGCCATCTTATGGTGAAAACAGATAGACAGAAAAATGAAAAATCAAGGCCGCATCATTTTAATCATTATCAAACATCATGATCTTTATTTGTTTTTCCTTCCTTTCCCTCATTTTTTTTGTTAGTTGTTGTTGTTGCGACAACCACACGATTATTACATAAGAATTTAATCGAAATAAAACTAAACTAAATTAATTTCAAACACCAAACACCAGAAACAAAAACAAAAAAACCAAATGACTTAATGTAAAAACTTGTAAATTAATAATTATAATAATAATAAATCCATATAGCGCCCAAAAATAGACATATCAAACAAACACACACAGACAAATATATATAGAATGATGATAAAAATAAATATAAAAAATTGGGATATCAAAAAAAAAAAGAAAGAAAAAACATTCAGCTTTGATCCGTCATCATTTCAGTTGACGGATCATGATCATCATGCCAACAACACTGACACCAGTCAAAAAAAAGGAAAGAAAAAAATCAAAGTTGAAAAGAGAAAAAAAAAGATTATCAAAGTAACAAAAATAGATTGTAGATATAGCACCAAGCTACCAAAGTTAGGAAGCAAACGAAATTGATTCAAACAACAAAAATTCCAAATTTTTGAATTACTAACCCAAAAAAAAAAAAATAAATAAATAAATGAAGCTCAAATGAAAAAACACACAATTAAAACACACAAAAAATCAGAAAGAAAAATTTTTCAAAATGATCATCACAAAAATTATTATCACAAAAGAAAAAAATTAGTTTCAACAGTTTTCACGATATGGTTCCAAAATTTCCAATGAAGAAAATTTTTCAATTTTTCTATTCGATTCAATAATATTTGATTAATCGAATAATAATGATGATTGAAACATGAATTATTATTCAATTTTTTAAATCGTTTATTATTCAATTTAATTGAATCGATTAATTTGAATAATAATGATGAAAAAATGATAAGAAAATTTCTATCAATTTGTTGTTGTTGTTTGTTGTTGTCGATATTCATGATTGTTGTTTATAAACATTGATGATGATGATAATGATAATTTGACAGACATGACACAAATGAAATGATGATGAAGAAATTTTTTCAAAAATTTTTCGGTTTCAATTCGAACGATGAGATGAGTCATTCATAAACATCGAACCCGAATTCAAATTCGAATTTCGAATGTTTTTCTTTTTTCTTTTTTCGTTCGGAGATCAAAATCGAAACAAAATCGATTCGGGCGTTATTTGAATGAATTCAGCAAAAAGCAAAAATCAATTATTATTGATCTTCAGCAAACTTCATTATTATAAACGCCCTGACAAACAAACATTGATTAATGGTAATGACAAAACAGAAAAAAATATGACAAATTTTGATGATTTCGAATTTCAAATGCAATCACACACACACACAAACACAAACACAAACACCACAGACAGTACCTGCTCACCAATTAAAACAAAAAAAAACACCAGAAATCAAAACACAAATCTTTTACACTCTTTCTTCATTGACCAGGAAAAACAATTTTTTTTTCACAAAAAACACTTTTTTTGTTTTGTTTGTTTGTTCACATTAATGACACAATAAATTTCATCATCATCATTTGTCAGTCAGTCAGTCATTCATCAGAATCTATATCTTCCCAACAAGATTATCTTATATGAATTGAAAATTTCAATGAAATGGAATATGGAAAAATTTTTGTTGTTGTTTTTGCCGAATTTTGCAGACAACCAAAAAAAAAAAAAAAAAGAAAGAAAACTTTTTTTCGCTTGATAAAAATAGAATGTCGGTGTGTGTGTGTGTGTTCTATTTACGCCAATATATAGCAGCATACGTTATAACGAAATAGAGAGAAAAAGGAGAGAATATCCGTATACCGTTCGAATATTCGAACGATTCTCTCATACACCGTTTTTTTTTCTTCAACAAAAGGTAGTAGCAAAGATTTTAGTTGATTCAAATGTAGAGGTAGATTCATTTTTTTTTTCGAACAGCATTGAAAAGAGAAAGTAGGGTGGTAGTAGTGGTATTCAAAAAAAAAAAAAAATTCGAACGGTTATAGTGGTCGATCATAAATGACGTTTTTGGATTTATTCCCATTGATGATCCAGAAACGATACATTTCTTTTTAGTCAATAAAGATCGGGTGATTTGTAAATGATAGTCATCATCATTATCATCGTTCGATAAAGGTATGTCGTGGAAAAAAACAAAGAAATAAAAAAAACAATCCGGAATCTCCGGTAATATTTACCCGGTAAAAAACCCGACAAAAAAAACCGCAAAACTATTGCGCTTGCTTCATTCAATGCAGCAGAGAAAAAAACAAAATTCCCCATCATTAAATGTAGCTGTATAAATGAATTCTGAGAAAAAAAATCCGGCCGGGCAAATTTATTACCCGACCGACCGAGAATACCCGCCTTTATCATCATCAACATCATCCGGTTACGTCATTTCAAAATGAGATTGAAAAGAAAATAAATAAATATTCTCTCTATGTGTGTAGTGTAAAAGAATCTTTAATTGAAAAAAAAAACAAAAAAATAAAAAACAAAAAACAAAAAATTCATTTCGTCAAAGGTTTTTGTTTTCAATTTTTTTCCTGGTAATCTCTATGGACTTTCAACCAAAACAAAAAGAGATTTTCTTTTTCTTTTTTTGAAGGAAAAAAACTGACCAATTTTTCTCTCTCTTGAAAATGTTCTTCATCATCATCATCATCTAATTCTGTCATTCAGAATGCATTTTCAACAAACAAAAAAAAGAAGCTAAATTTAGCCAAACTTGTTTTTGCCTGAATTGGATATATGGTGGAAAGAAACATTTTGAACACACAGAAAAAAACAACCCCCGATCAACCACCACCATTATTATCATCATCATTATCCACCCACCGTTTTACCGTAATGTTATCCGCATTGATATAAAACCTGGTACAGGTAAACAAAATTGCAGATATTTTTTTTTTCCTCATTCATATTTATATTATTGTCACCATCATCGTCATCATCGTGAAACCAAACAAAAAAATTCCCGAGAAGGATGATGATGATGTAATGTAAACAACAACAAAAATATTCATTTCAAAGGAAAAAAACACTAAAAACAAAATTAATTCATTACAGAATTGAATGAATGAAATTCGATTCGTGATTCGATCATCGATGATGACGACATTGAAAATATTGATTCTTTTATTATCGACTTTGGCTTTGAAAAAAACTGTGAATAAAATGAAACATCACTTTGACAATATTGGCTTTCAAATAGTAATCCTGTGTATACGCATTTCCCGTACAAAAAATAAACAAACTTTGATGATGATGATGATGATCAAGGATTAATAATTTTTTTTTTGTTTATAACAACTATATCTGGTAATGGTGAAAAAAGGGGAAAGAATTAATATTCTTCTTGATGTGAATGACAAAACGAATTTGAAAAAAATAAATGACAAAATTTATATAGTGTGTCTATGAATTCAATTATGAATGATGATGATGATGACATTCATAAAACAACTAAACAAAATCATTGTCAATGGAATTATTGACAATGATTTTTTTTTGTTTTTTTGTTATTTCACAACAAACAAACAAACATTTTCAATGTCAGAAAACGTTCAGAAAATCACAAAAAAATGGATTCAATCTAATGGGATAATGTTGTTTCATCATCATCATTTTTGTTCATTCGGAATTATCATCATTTGATGAAATGATTTCTTCTTGAAAACGCAAAATAAAATGAAAAAAATACTTACTTTTTTGCTAAGAAATTTTCAATTTTATCGAATGGAATGTAACACGGAAGAGGAGGGAGGATTGTTGATCAGCAAAAGAATTCGAATCTTTTTGTCGTTCGAAAACATTCGAAATGATTTCACCTGTTCACATATAACATTACAGAATATTTTTGGAAATTTTTTCAAAAAAATTAAGTAATTTTTGATCAATGATGAAATGAAAACAAGTTTTCGATTGGTTTCTTATCGATGTTTGGTTTTGTTTATAAACAAAAAAAAAGATTCCTGAAGAGAAAAACGATTTCTTTCATTCGATATCACAAATCAAATGAAAAGAACGAGCCAAAAACTTTGAACTTTGTTGAAAAACCGAAACGATAATTTTCTTTTTCTTTTTTTTTGGTTCGATTAAGTAACAAACAAACAAACAAACTGTTGAACAATTGAAATGAAAATGATATCAATTTTTATATCAAAATTCATCATGATAATCAAATATCATCATCATCCGCGAATCATTCATTGAAAAAAAAAATGTTTTCCGAAAACTTTTTTTCATTCGAATTCGAATTCCTCCTCCCACTTCTCCTCCCCATAGATAACACTGTTGAGCGCAATACACATATACAATGACTAACCAGAAATGCTCATTTTCGAATGTTTTTTGTGATTATCGAAATTTCACCCTTTCTTTGTTTGTTTTGTTTTTCAACATTTCCCTCCCCGCTTTATCAGCTTGATGAATCCGAAAAAACAAAACAAAAAGAATCAATTTTCAAACAGCAAGAAATCAAATAATCAAAGATGTCAACAACAAAAAAAACATAGAAAGTGATAACAACAACAACAACAATAATCCTTTCATTTATCGCATCAATCTTTTTGAATGCAATAACTGTTTTTTGTTCAAAAATGATATTATTTTTTGGTGTGAAAATGAGGTTACCATCCATTCATTCATTCATTGTATCCATTTTTTTATTGAAATTATTCAATTTCATCATCATCATAATCATATGATTGAAAGAAAAAATAGTAAGGAAATCTTTCAAAACAAGAAGAAGAACAACAAGAAGAAACGATACAAAGTTCTTGTTCACTTCAATGATGATGATTATCATCAATGAAGAACATAATTTTTTTCGTAATTGAATATCTATCATCACCATCAACAACAACAACATTGGGTCTCTTGTTTTTAGGAGATGGTATGTTTTTTTTAAAAGAAAAAGCATTTTTTCTTTGATTTTTTGAAAATTTTATTTGCCGAATATTAATTATGGATACAGGTGGAAATTATTATGGTTGTAATAGTCATTTTTTTGTTTGGGTAGAAATAGAATCGAATCAAATCAAATCGAATGATGGAAGGTTATCGAATAGGAAATGAGAAGAAGGACATTTCAATTGATCTACTTTTTTTTCCTGTTATCACTTGATCAATCAATCAATCAATCGATCTGATTGATTGATTGATTCAAGGATTCCATTTTTATAAAAATATCTGTCAAAAATAAGCATCAATCAAATAATCAAATAAACCGATGATTAACCTCGAAAATCGACAAAGAAAGAAGAAAGAAACATCATTATTTAGCAAACAAAAATGCCACCATCATCGTTGTTTATTCTGTTTTTTTTTGTTCTCCATACAATTCTTGGCAATATATAGAGAATATTCTCTAGTCATCATCATCATCATAATCATATTACATCAGCATCATAATTAATTCTGTAATTATCCCTGTTTTTAATCACCATTTACCACCGTCATTATTCTGGAAATTCTATCCAAAAATTTTTAATGTTCTTGTCATTCATTTAATCCAAACAAACCAAACCAACCACCCACACACTTAATCAGGTACATTATTTTGCTGTTTTTTTTCTCATTTAAAATAATCTTTCTTTTTTTAAATTCTAGGTGATGACGTTTTTGGAAAAAAAACAGAATTCTCGCACCACCACCATCATATAATTTACATCTTTATTTCGTTTTTTTTATAATCAACATTTGGATGAAATTAGTAACAATGTATAAACGACAACAACAACTATTCAATGTCAAATCATAAAACTTAATTTGTTTTGTTTCTTTTTTCCAGCCGTTGTTGTTGTTGTTGTTGTTGCCAATCGGAAACGGCATATAATTATCATCAACAACGTCGTAAGAATTTATCGTTTTTGTTGCTGTTTTTGATTGAAAAAAAAAACAAATAAGCCGAACAAATCTTCCCTGAAAAAAACGTATCGATTTCTTTTTATTTTCAAGAAAAAATTCTTATGAATTCTCCTTGTTGTTGTTGTTGTTGAAAATCATTATATTTTTTAAAATAATATTTCATCATTATAGATTGATCATAAGGTGATCAAATTTGAAAACCACCAAATATTATTATTATCACTACTACTACTTGGCTACATTTACAACCATTATAATAATAATGATAATAAAACGCCGGAAACGCTAATAAAAAAAAAAATGTTGGCTTTTATTTTTATAATGCTGAATATCATTATCAAATGAACGAACGAATGGAAAAAAAACTTGATTGATCATCTTCAGATGTAACAAAACAACAACAACAACAACAAGAATAGACAAAACAAACCAAATAATAATAATTTTTCAGTACATATCTATTTTTAGTGTTTTATGATGATGATGATGATTTTTCTATTTTTTCAAGTCAATTTTTGAAATCTAAAAAACTTTGCTTTTGACAGAAAAAAAACCAAAGAATTAATCAGCAATGATGACTTTGCAAATGGAAAAATTTCATCAAAAAAAAAAAGTCTTTCTGTTTTTAAACAGAATTTTTTTGTATCATCAAAATCGATTGATTCGAATCAACGGAAATCGATTTTTCAAAAGGAAAAAAAAATTGATTCTTTTTTTATGACATTTTTCTCTCTCCCCCCAGTTTTTCCAGGTAATAACACTTTTTTTCCCTGTAATCTTTAGATGTGTAAAAAAATGACTGAAACACACACACATGATGATGATCAAACAAAGTACGTGCATATCATAAATTATGATTACCTGTCTGTCTGTCAGCCGTATCGAAATATTTACAATCTTTGTAATCAAACACACACACACACACACACAGGTGACACTTGTTTTAGGGTAAAATTTTTTTATTACCGAAAAAAAGAATGTGTGCGTGATGAATCCAGGATGTTTGTATTTTATAACCATAAAGGTTTGTAAAAATTTTTTTGAATGAAATTTTTGTTTCATCTTTGAAACTTACATTGATACAGGTGAAATTTTGGAATATTCTCCATCGGATGATTATTGAAATGCGAATCATATGATGATGCAGACGAAGATGAAGAAGATGCGGATGATGATGTGGATGTGGATGAATTTGGTTGCTGCTGTTTCGATTCGACAAACATCATTACCATAATGGCAGATTTTGTTGCTGCTGCTGATGATTGATTCATCATCATCATTTTGGAATAATTTTTCAACGAAAAAAACAAAGCAAAAAAAACGAAAGTTTTCAACGGAAACCCTGTTCAAAATTCATCAAATTACACGCGAAAAATCAATAAAATCAAAGAGAAAATAATGTCTTCCATATGAAAAAACAACAATAATAATACGATTGATTGATTTGATCAAAACCTAAAAAACGATGGTTTAAAAACCAAACCAAACAAAAAAAAAAATCTACATCATTATTATCATCTTTATATCCAAGCATTCCCCCCTTTTTTATTTGTTGATAAGTAAGATAATCATACAATATTTTCTATGTTTCTCACTCTGTGTGTGTGTTTTAATAGATAAACAACAACATCGAAAACAATAATCGTTGATGACGACAATCGGTATTTTGTTTCTTTTTTTTTGTATGTAAGTTTGGTATGTCGTTATTGTTGATAATTTTTTGAAACTAAAACCATTTTTTTTATCCATATTTTCTCTCTGTAGTTCTCTAAGGAATGTCAGTATTTTTCTTTTCTTCAAAAATTAATTAATTAATTTGGAAGAAACAAAAATCTTAACAAAAGTCAAATCAAGTTCAATCATGGGTGATTATCTTTGTTTTTTTTAATTATCATCATCTTGAAATCCAGAGCAAAATTATGAATGAAATAACCCATCAACACAGACACTCATCTTAAACTTATAAACATTTACAAGGAATTTTTTTTTTGTAAAAATTTTTATTTAGCCAAAAAAAAATCACATTTCAACGGAAATAATAATAATAATAATTTCATGACGACGTTACACTGTAACCGGTTGTTGTTGCTGCTGCTGTCTTGGTTCAAGAATACAAACAGGATTATCATAAACCATTTGTAAATCAATTTTATGTCCAACCAGATCACGTATATTAGATATACCATATTTAATCATTGTTGGTCGTTCCAATGATAAACCCCAACCTAATACATTAATATCATCAGGTAATTCCATTGGTTTTAACATTTCCGGTCGAAATAGACCAGAATTACCTATTTCAACCCATTTACCAAAACCTGAATGCCAACTATACATTTCCATTGATGGTTCTGTGTAAGGATTATATGTTGGTTTAAATCGTATATCATTGATACCTAATTTTTCAAAAAATGCTTTTATCATTCCCATTAAATGACCTAATGTTAGATTACGATCAGCAACAACACCTTCAATTTGACTAAATTCAGCTAAATGTGTTGCATCCAATGTTTCATTACGAAATACACGATCAATACTAAAAAATTTTAACGGTTTAAATTCTTTATCATCGCCGCTTGCACCAGAAGAACGTTTAAATTCTTGTGCAGCACGATAAAGCATCCTTGCCGATACAGCTGTTGTATGCGTTCGAAGAACATTTTTCCTTGTTTCCGATTCTTTCCATTCATATTGATAACCAATTGATCCACAATCACCACCATTTTCATGTACAGAACGAATACGTTCCATATAATCACGGGGTATATCTTTACATTCAGCCGGATCGGAAATATAAAATGTATCTTGTAGGTCACGTGCTGGATGTTTTTGTGGTACAAACAATGTATCGAAACACCAAAATGAACTTTCAACAAAATTATTTGTTGACATTTCTTCGAAACCCATTTCAAGAAATATTTGTCTAAATTGTTCACGAACTTTAAGTAATGGATGTAGATGACCACGATCCGGTGCAATTCCTTTTGCATTAAAATTATATTCTTTAAATTTTTTTGTACGCCATGTACCACGCGTAATCATTTCGGCATTCAAATCGGTTTCAGGTTTTTCAATTGTAGTTTGGAAATTCTGGCCACGTTGAATGTCATAACTTTTTTCCAAAATTTCTTGTATTAATTTGCGTTTTTTAAGATCATTTCGTTGTGAATCGTTTAACTAAATTATTTTGAAAATGATAATTTCAGATCATTTCATCATCAACAAAGTAAACAAACAAACAAAATTTACCTTGTTAGCAGCACCACTTTGTACCAATTTAAGTAGAACACGAATTTCATCTTTAACATTTGTTAAATTTCTTTTCACCATTGGTTTACCGGATGATTTATCAATAGCTATCCATTTGTTTGACATTGCTTTTGCAAAACCTAATTTCGAAACATTTGAATCCGGTATTGATTTCATTAGATCAGATTGTAATATTGATCCATCGTTGGGTATGGCTGACCAAACACGAAATTCATGACTACCATTTTCAACAATTTGTTCACCTTCATCGGTCAATTCAAAACGTTTTGATTCCACTTGATTTGATTGAATTAAATCACCAAGTGATTGTAATGATTTTACAGCACCAACAATTTTTTGATGTTCAAATTGATTTTCTTGTGCAAAATCTAATGAATTTATCTTTTCATTCGGTGATTGTAATAGATTTAATTTTTCCAATAAAAGTTGACTTAGCGATTCTTGATCAGACATTGTTTTACTTTGAACAAATTTTCAAAATGAAATTTTTCAAAAATTTGGAAAAAAAACATCGATTGGACCACGTTGTCAGATGGTAAACACACAAACAGAAAAAAATTCCTGTTCAAAAAAGACGAAATCAAAATTTTTTTTTTGATTCATTTTTGATACCCGTACAGCCATCTATCGATAAAAAAAATCTTTCAGATTTAAAGTTCCAATTTAAAATGACGCATCGAATGCCGAAGTAACGCCATCGTTTGGTGGAAACATATAAATTGCGGACAAAAATAGGGATAGTCAATTGATGATGCGCCTGTGTGTGTGTTTGTTAAAGTGCGAGTGGAAATTGTAAACAAAGATTTTCAGAAAAACAACAAAACAAAAACTCAATCATCATCAAAAAGCCAACAACGAAGACGACGACGACGATAATTAAAGCATCGTCTCTTCTTTTCTTTTTTGCTGATCAATTCGAAAAAAGCGAATTCGGTGCGATCAAAACGTTTGGATTTTTTTTTTTGGATTTTCGGATCATTCGAATGGATGGATGGATAAACAGAATTGACCCGAAAAATTACGAACGTCATTTTTTTCATTGAAAAAATAACCCCTGAAGAAAAACGAAGAAAAAAAATATTTTTCTCTCAAAATTGATTCCAATCGATTATGGCATTTAGTGGCCATCCACAAGTAGTTGAATTTTTTCGTTTGGTCGATAATAATTCATCTGTATCAAATAATTTATCATTAGCTGCAGCATTTGCTAGAGTTGCACGTTTACCACATAGTATATTTCGTTCATCATCATCAGGTGGTTCATCATCATCATTAATTGGCGGTAACGGCGGTGGTGTTGATATTAATTCAATCAATACGGAAACATTTAATAATACAAATTTACAGCTAAAATTTTGTCCACAACGTTTAGCAACAATGGGTACAATGTCCGATATACGTGCATTAGAACATCAAACAATCAAGGTGCCATATGAAATATTGAATAAAAAATTCCGTATGGCACAGAAAAATATTGATCGTGAAGCATCACATGTACAATCATCAATTTCTGAATTGGAAAAATTGGTTAATCAATCCAAAGATAATAATGATGATAATATTGATGATGGTGATGGTAATGTTGATGGCAATGGTGATGGTAATGTTGATGAACCAGTTACAATTGGTCGTATCATTGAATTATTGGTTGGTGTTGTAAATAAATTATCCGTATTGAAACGTAAATCAATTGAATCAATAACGGATGAAATAAGTGCTGCAAATGTTTGTAAACGAAGATTAGATCATCTTAAAGAATATTATCTAATGAGTAGTAAACAGCAGCAGCAGCAGCAACAACAGCAGCAACAACAATTGAATCAACAATTACGGAATAATCAACAACAACAACAACAATCGGATCAATCGCCAACAACAATAATAAATGAAATTGATGATCCAGCCATTGTACAATGGAAACGTAAACGTATGGATCGTATGCTTGTTGATCATTGTTTACGTGCTGGTTATTATGAAACAGCCATACAATTAGCTGAATGTTCAGATATTGATAATCTAACAAATATTGATATATTTTTAGTTTGTAAAGATATTGAATTATCATTGGCTAAACATGAAACATCACGATGTTTATCATGGTGTCATGAAAATAAATCCAAATTAAGAAAAATTAAATCAACATTAGAATTTAGTTTAAGACAACAGGAATTTATTGAATTAATACGTTCGGAACAACGTGTAGAAGCTGTTCGTTATGCACAGAAATATTTTTCCAATCTTGAAGATCTTGGTGGTATAACCATATCGAATGATTTATTACGTGTTATGGGTTTATTAGCATTTCAATCAAATACTAATATTGAACCATATAAATCATTATTTGATTTACAACGTTGGCAACAATTAATTCAACAATTTCGTCAAGAAAATTTTAAATTATATCAATTAACAAATGCATCAATATTTTCAATAACATTACAAGCTGGTTTGTCATCGCTGAAAACACCACAATGTTATCGAAAAGATGGTAATCGTAATAATGAATGTCCAGTTTGTTCAGAAGGTTTAAATAAATTGGCATCATCATTACCATGTGCACATTGTTCACAATCACGTTTAGTTTGTTTTATATCGGGTGAACCAATGAATGAAAATAATCAACCATTAATGTTACCAAATGGTTATGTTTATGGTGAAAAATCATTAAGGAAAATGGCTGATGATAATGATGGTAAAGTTACTTGTCCACGTACAAATGAATCATTTAATTTTAAAGCAATTGAAAAAGTTTATGTTATGTAATTGCGGATGATGATTTTTGTCTCTTTTTTTTTTTTTTTTTTTTTTGGTTTTCACATACGGCCAAATCATACTTTTCATTTTAAAATAATCAATAGTGTCAGGATTTTTCTTTTCTTTTTTTTGTTTGTTTGTTTCAACACTTATCTTTAATTAAAATAATATGTAATTGTGGATTAATCTTAATCATTTTTTTCTTTTCTTTTCTTTCAAATAAAAATGAAATATTACAAAATTTTTCGTGCAAGATGTGAATATAGTATACTGGGGTGCGGGTAATGATTTGAAATTTGCCAAAGAAAAAATAATAATAATAATATTTTTTGTCGATTGCAAATGATGAATTAATGATTTAAATAAAAATGAAAAATAAAAACATATTATTATTATTATTATTGTAGCTGTTTAATATATCTATACAATTCACGTTCCATAATTTTCAATTCATCCATACGATAACGATATAATAATATTAGATTTTCTAATGGACATTTTTGACATAGATTATCATAATGATTAACACAAACAAGACGTAGATTACCTTTTGTTTTGAGAAAAAAAAAGAAAATTAAAAAAATGAATCAAATCAAAACATTAATCAACATACCATCATCATGTTTACAATTACATTTGATTGCTGATAAAAAACAAGTAGTTTTACAATAATCACATTGTCTTTCATCATCTTTAAATGTTTCGAATGAAAAATATTCAGTATTCATAACACCAATTGTAAATATTTTATGTCGTAGATGCATTTCATTTTTGATCATTTCTTTTAAATCATCATATGTTGCTAATGCTAAACATTGATTCAAATCTTTACAACCATCAGCCATTTTACAAATAAGTTCATCATGACTAAATACTGGATAACGATGAAATGTTGAATAATGTGATATGGATAATCGACCAGTCGGTAACCAATCGGCTGTTGCAAAATTTACTGCTTCAGCAAAATTAAATCCTTGATTAAAACCAGCATGATATGAACGTGGAAATGTAACAACAAATTCTCCGGCTCTTTGATCAGTACGATAAATCTAATTGAATCCAAACAAAAAAAATTGAATCAAAATTAATCAATTAAAATAAATAAATACTTACAGGAACACCTAATTTCATTAATAAATTAGGATTACAAGTAGTAACTAAATGATGTAATAAATCTGGTTGTGAACTAAATAGATCTGGTGCTAATTTTTGCATTGCCGATTCAAATATTTCTGCTTTATTACCCGGTACACCATACCAACTTTTTGGTTCACCCCAATGTAAATAATTGATTGAATATGTCCAATGATCTTCATTATGCCAACAGAATGCTGAAAAACACATACCAACATACATCCATGGTATAATCATACCATTAATATTTGTATTTATATGTTCAAAAACTGAACCATATAATGTTGGTAAATTATTTAGATTCCAAGGTGATTTTATATAACACTGATTATTTCAAGACAAAAGAAAATTAGTTATTTAAAAGGAAAAAAAAACGAACAAACCTTTTTATCATCAGGAATTGATGAAATATTTTTTGTTGTTGGAAAACCACTACCATAATCATTTGTATAAAGATCGGCACCATATTCAACACAGACAACATTTTCAAATGGTGTCGATACAATACGCCAAAATTCTTTTTCCAAATCTGAACATTTAACTTTTGTTGGTGGTGAACAACGAAAATAATTTTCCTTAAATTTATCGGCCATTTTACCAAATTCTTTTAGCGTATAAGTTTTTGGTGATTGTGTAAAACCAAATTCATTTGTATAGGTTTTTGTTACACGTTCCAAAATGGTTGATAAACATGAATGACAATGCCATTGTCCTTTTGGTATATCATTGAATGGTGGTATTAAACATGTTTTATGAAATGAATTTTTACATTTATGACATGTTAATAATGAATATGATTGATAATTATCATAACAATTGAAACAGAATTTATTTTCTTCTTCTTCTTCATCATCATCAGCATCATCGCCATCGTCATTACCATTGATTTTTTCATCAACAATTTCCTGATTTTGATCTTCTTTTTTAACATTTTTTCCATTGAGATCATTATGACTATTGGCCAACGATTTCTTTTCAATATCATTCGAATCATGGCCATTATTATGATTATTATTTATAGATGATTTTGAATCCATTGGATTTTTTTTCATTATCATCATCTGTTCATTTAATGATAATAAATCAACATGATTATTATCATTACCATTATCATCTTTTTTAATTAAAGGGGCATTCGAATCATTACAACTACTAATATTTTTGGGTTGTTTTACTTTTGGTTCATCATCATTATCATCTTGTTCTTGTAGTTGTTTCCATACCTCTGGATTTGTTGTTGCACCACTTAAAAATATATCATATGGATATAGATAACGTTCATAATATGTACGTAATGATGTTGAATTATGTTTTTGATAACCAATTCGTTGTGCAATTTTGCCCCATTTTCGAATTCGTGTACAAATTTCAAAACCACCTTCATCTTTTACAACTGAATGTAAACGATAAACATCCAGATATTTTTTCTCAATAGTTGGTATACGTAATGTAATTCCTTGTAGATTCCAAAATTTACATAATTTATCCGTAAAATTTAGCCGAATACGTGAACCAGCTTCTAAATCATTAATACGTTGTGTACGTGGTGTAAAATGAAATTCATTACGATCGATTGCAAATGGTACTTGAAATTCCTTTGAAATTTGAAAAATGACAATTTTACTTGATCAAATTCAAATCGAATCAAATCACAAAACGAAACAAACCTTTGGCGGTATAATTTTACAAATACCAAATGGTTCAGCATTCGAACGAATTTTACTTATATAATCGATTGGACCAAGACAAAATTCATCATATGTTGGACAAAATATTGGACATTCAGGTGGATGTTCAAATTGAAATGAACGTAATTTTTCATAATCAATTTCAGGTGGTGGTTGTTGTGGCTGTTGTTGTTGTTGTTGTTCCTTAACATTTTGATTATTATCACCATTATCATTCGATTCGGATAGCTGTTGCTGATTATTCATATTTATTGTTGCCATAATTCATTAGAAACAAAAACAAAAATTAATTTCCAAAAAAAAAACAGAATTAATCAAAACAACAAGATTCGAATGAATGCCAAACACACGACTCACACTAATAAAATTTCATTAACGCCATCTATTGGTTTCGAAAATTCTATGGAATCTGTAAGGCTGGGCTGTTTTCAATTCTTTTGTCTTGTTGGATTTTTTTTGGGGAAAGCAAAACTAGATGGTGTTAGTTGTATCAAAAAAAAAAAAAAAATTCGAATCTTTTTTTCTGGGTTTTTTCGAGTTTTTTGTTTTGCAAACCAGGCAGATGTTTTTTTATATCGGTTTTCGAGTGGTTTTTGTTTCTGGTTTTGCAAACATTTTTTGTGTTCCAAATGGAACAAAAAATATGTTCCAAAAGCCATATGTTTGATTCCATGATTGCTCGTCGTCGATGTTGTCGGTTTTGGATCATAACATTGACGGATTCCAAAACGCTTTTTGATTTTGAAAATTTTCGATTTTGCAAATCGTTTGACATTGATAATTTTAATTTTAAATTAAAATTAAATTGAAAAATCAACCAACCGAATCGTCGAAAAAAAAAATTTCGTCAATATGAATTGCGTGTGTGTGTGTTTTTGTTCTCAATGAAAAAATCCCCATTTTTTGCCATTGCTTTACCTGAAAGACGCAAATCATCATTTCGTAATTAATGAATTTTAAATTGAAAACATCAAATAATCAAACATCAAAAATTACCTGATTGATAAATTAATGTTGAAAATTTTATTTTATTTGCAACCAGTGAGCGGTACCAACAACCATTTCATCAAACATCATTTTGAACGTGGTGAAATTGATTTTTGTTGTTGTTGTTGTTGTTGTTGAGAAATTTAGATTATAAAAATAGAACAACGTGATCAACATCCATAATTGATGGTCACGATTTGCTTGTTTTTTTTATAAGTGATGTGACAAAAGTTTTCCTAAAAAAAGATAATCATTTTCCACTTTACTTGATTCATGGATTATCTTCATTTCCTTATCATCATCATCATCATCATCGAATTTCGAATGATTTTTTTTTCTAAAAACGTTAACGTCATTTGTGAACACAACATCCTTCACCACCATCAAGCTGTTCCTGTGTTCGATTCGAATTCGAATGAATTTTCCCAATTTTTTTTCTGTTGTCGAAAATCAATCAATCAATCAATTATCGATCTGATCGATTGATAATCAAATTAGGGATGAACATCATTATCTTTATCATCATCGTCATCATCATCATCAAGAAAAAAAAGCCATCCAATCAATCATTTTGTGAACAACGTTGACAACTGTGTAAATCAAATTAACGACCTCAAAGGCTTGTTCAAATGACATCCTCATCTTAAATTGACAAGATAAAGTGTCGTGAATGTGGACTAAAAAAATTAAGATATATCCGTCTTTTTTTATAAATTGAATTTTTCATCTAAAATTAGATTTTTGTTTTCGGAAAAAAAGGTGATGATAATCACACAGACGGATGTGTTTGGTTCGAACAAACAACAACAAAACTAACAAGCTTAAACCTTCAAGATTATCTTCAATCTAAAATCTAAAATCATCATCATCATTGGAAAATTTATTAATTTCTATAAGGTAAGTTCTACGAAAACATTTTTTCTTTTCCAAAATAACTTCATATTTGAAATGATATTTTCTTTCGGGAAAAACTTACGGAAAAAAACGGATCATTTTTTTCTTGTTGATATCTATGTTTGTAATGGACTTTTCGATGAATATTTTTCTCTCTCTTCTTTGAAAGATATTCGGTTTTTATTTGGAAATTTCTGTTTTTGATGTTATTTTCATCATCGATTGATGTTTATCAATTTGTTGTTTGCTTGTTTGTTTCTTTTTAATGGGTTACCTAAATTCTTTCTTTCTTTATTTTAGTTTTTGAATTCGATCGATTGTATTGAATCAGACTTTAAAAATCGATTTTTTAAAAAAAGAAAAGAAAAAGAAATTAATGTTTGTTTATCCTCAATTCGATTTCAAAATTTAAAACAAATTAATAACGTTAATATTTTGGTTACCAATAGTGATATTGATAACCAAAAAGAAAAAAAAATCATCCAGTCCAATGGTATTTGTGGGTATAGTTGTTGTTGTTGTTTTTCTACTTTGGCAATCCAAAGAATTTCCCAACACAAAGCTGGTTAAACATATCCTCATGGCGTCATGACGCCCAAATTTTTCCAACCAAATAATCAGATTGATTTGTAGATTGGGGTTGTTGTTTGATTGGTGGTGGTGGTGGTGGTGGTAGAGGTAGATTATTTCCATTTTCTGTAATCAAACAAAAAATGACTAAAAAAGAAGGAGATGAAAGAGGTGAAACTTTCTCTTTTGTTTCCCAATCAAATTAACAGGAAAAAGAGAAAAGAGAAGAATGATTTTCAAAGTGAGAGAAATGTTGTAGTGGTAAATGATTGATGGATACTTTTTTGATTACCATCATTATTATGCATATATATCAAATTTATTGATGTTTAATGTGGGTGGTTTGATGATGATGATGATAATAACAAACAACAATTTAGCGATTTGATCATCATAACTACCAAATGAAAATCTATAGATGATGATGACATCTACAAAAAAGATAAATCGAATCAAAAAATCGAAAAAGCAAGTAGCCAGGATGCCGTTTTTTGAATCATCATCATAAACATCTTTTTTGTTGTTTGAAACCGAACACACACAGGACAGGACATAACATTCAATTTCAACAAACTTGTTGCACATTGTTTCTGTATTTTTTTGATTGACTGAAACAAATATTGTTGCTACTGCTGTTGTCTGTTATCATCATTCATCATCATCATTTACATCATTCATTTACATTGAAAACATCGATTCTATCCAATATTGTCGTTTGTTTTGTTTTGTTTATTTGATTGCTTGTTTTTTGTCGTTCTTTCACTCTTTCTTTGTCATTTGTGAATGATGAATATGTGCGTTCCATGACTTTTGGATCTTTCCAGTCAGAAAGAAAAAACGCCATAAAAATCTTTTTGCCGTGTTTGTGTTATTTGATTGATGTATTGATTTTTGATTTGAATTATGTGTGATAACAATGATTGGTAAGTGTTTTTTGTTTTGAATTTTTTGGATCAATTTTTTTTTTTTTTTTTTGTTGTTGTAAATTTTCAAATTTTACCTATCAACCTAACCTCACTCAACTATGTATCACAGTGATAGCCATAGTCATTAACCTAACCTCACTCAACTATGTATCACAGTGATAGCCATAGTCATTAACCTAACCTCACTCAACTATGAATCATAGTCATAGTCAATAGTCATCAACCTAACCTCACTCAACTATGAATCATAGTCATAGCCATAGTCATCAACCTAACCTCACTCAACTATGAATTATAGTCATAGTCAATAGTCATGGTCATAGTTTTAGTCATTAAAATTTTTTTTTATTGTTGCTATGATCTATTTCAAGTTTAGACATATATAGACGTAATTTGTACGTAATTAAATAACGGTATTTTGGTTACCAAATCAATGTCATTAATAATTTTATCCAGATTCATATTACCAAAAAACATTTATATAATTCGATATTATTTATTTGTTATGTGAACGAAAAAACAATAAACAGTCAAATTGTCATATCAAATTATCCGTTAGGAATTCATTTTATAATCAAATCAACCGGAATCACATGTCTTATTTTTTGACATTCAAATCAAAAAAAAAATCATTTTTCATTATATCAGATTTCGATGAGCTATTTTTTAGCAAACATCTTCTTTTCCAAAATCCTTTTTTTTTATTCAAACAAATCTTCTTTCAATTTTTTTCCGCTGAGATTATTCTATTTATTTTTGTCTTGTTTCCTTAAAGATTTCTCAATTCTTCTTCTTTTTTGCTCGCATTGTTCTTTTAATCCCAAAGCAATAAGCCGATTTCTTTGTAGGCAAACAAACCAATAACAACAACAAAATCTTAATACAATCATAAGATCGTTTTAATATCGATAAAGATGATAAACTTCCGTTATAAATAGTTTTTTAGTATTGTTATGAAATAATGATAATATTACCTAATGTTTTGCTTATTTACAAACATCGAAAACACACACACAATGACTGACAAAATGTCAATGGTCTTCCGACCACACACACACACACTCACACACAAAAATTGATCCAATCAATAATCACTGTATTGATTAATGATTTTTTTTCTCTCCCCAATCAATCAATCGATTAATAGATAGCCAATTTAATTTTTCAAAAAATCTAATTTTGTCATCATCAAGTGATCGGTTCTTTCAACGAATATTTTTGATTTTGTGTCTGTGTGTTTGATCAACTTGTTGCTGTTTTGTTTTCTGTTTTCCGCCATGTTTTGAAAAATTAATTTTCAATTTGATTTTGATTTGATTGATTTTTGTTATTGAATTGAAATTCAAACATCAACCAAAATGATTGAATGCTCATCAACGAAAACATCATCATCGTCGTCGTCGAAAACATCAACAACCGCCGCCGCATCTTCTTGTATGGGAGTTGTCGTTTGTCAATATGATAATAGTAATCGACAAAAAACAATTATAAAACAAACAACAACATCACCATCAATATCATCAACACCTTTAATAATGTCGATAAAATCGAATAAAATTCAACAATTAACACAGCTATTTGATAATAGCAATAATAATAATGGAAAATCATCCGCTCGAGGTTAGTTTTTTCCCCGAAAATCATTGAATTTTATTCCCGAAAAAAATTGTCATTATGAAATGGATCCAATGTTGCATCGATTATTATTATCATCATTATTGATGAATGATGATGATGGATGATTCATATTAACCTAAATTTATTCCAATATAAGTGTGTAATGCTTGTTTTGCGATAATAATGATGATGATTGCATTCAATGATGATGATGATGATGGTAGTTTGTTTTTATTTATTTTTCCCCTTGTTATGATCCTCACCCGTTATATTAGATAGATTGCAATGTATAAGTACGTGCGTGTACATGGCTTGCGTGTGTATATCGCTTGTTTTGTTTGTCTTTTTTTTTAAAAAAAAAGATAAGATTTATATTATGAAATTTACATTTTCTTTAATGTGATTTGATTTGATTTTGAAAAAGTTTAAATCGATCATCATCATTATTGAGATGCTTATCATCTCCTTGCAAAAAAAATCTTTGATCTAATATATTAATACGATGATCGATGATCATCGATTTTATTGATTTCTGATCATAATAATCTTTGAAAAAAAATTTTCTGTAATCTTCCTATTCCTTTCAGTTTGATTTTGTGGGATCAGGAAATCATTAAGCAGCCCGGTAATGTCAATAATTGATTGATTGATTTGAAAAAATTGGAAAAAAATTTTCTGAATTTCAATCGATAGATGGCGAAACTGACATTAGAAAAATTTTAAAGAATTTATGGCCACAAAAACTCATCCATTTTTTGGCTTTTATCCATTACAGAATTAGACTATCTTTGGTTCAATATGAATTCTTGTTCGGGGTTGTTTTTTTCCTTCAACCATAAAACCAAAAATTGATTTATTTTTTCATTGAAAAAAATTCTTGCATCCATTCATCCATCCATCCGTCATCATCATTCACTAAAAATAGATTTTTTTTCCTATTAAATTCTAACCCGGAATTTTATTTTCTGATCATGAAATACAGGCTGTACATCATCATCATCATCATCATCATCATCATCATCAACATCATCATCAACATCGATTACACCGATACCATCACCAACAACACCTACACCTTTTCATTCCATTTCATATGATTATGATTGCGATGTTGATGATGATAATAATAAAATCATAGAAAACGATAATAATAATAATAATAATGGTGGTGGTCTGAAAAATCAAAAGAATTTATTATTATCATCATCATCATTAGATGAAAATAATGTCGGAAAAAATTTGGCAAATAATCAAAATCGTTGTTGTATATCATCAAAGACGAATGTAAAACGAAATTCTTCATCACCACCAACAGAATCAACAGCTAAAACAACGCAACGAGAACGAAAAGTAAATGTTATCGCTACTGAATTAGTGAAATCAACATTTTTACATGGTAATAAAAATCATCAGACAACAATAACGACGAAAGCCAATTCGGGTGAAACAAACGGAGAATCTTTGACGAAACAACAACAGCAGCAAAGAAAATCTTCAAATTCCGTACGTTTTTCTATTGATAATAATAATCAATTAGAACATCATCCTAGTGAAAACGATAATGATAATGGTGGTGGTGATAATGATGAAGAACAACGTCCACGATTACCACCAAAACCATCATTTTTACGAAAGAAATCCAAACAAATAAACAATATTGAGGATGAGGATGATGATGAAATTCTACGTAAACAACAACAACAATTAATTAATAATCGAAGACATTATTCAGCACCATCGATCTCAACACTTGCATCATCAACATCATCATTAATATTATCATTAACAGTCAATAATAATAATAATAATAATAATGATAATCAGCAGCCGCAATCGACGACTATAACAACTAAGACGACAAATTTAAAACCAACATTACGACAGATATCATCATCATCAAGAAATAATAAAATTGCAGCAGCTAAACATAGTTTTTTATTTGGAACAACAACAACAGAAACATCACAACAATTTAATGAAAAGGATTATTCAATTGGTGGTAAGATTTCATATAGTTGTTTGTTTGTTTGTTTGACCTCAATTTCAATGAGATTCTTTCTCTCTCTCTTTTGTTGAAGAATTATGATATTTCTATCTGTTTAACTTTTGTCTATCTTTGTTTTTGAATTCTTCTTCTTTTCAGTTCTTTTTTACGCTTATTTTGTGTTTTTTTTGTTTTGTTTTGTTTGATTTTCTTTTTGTTTTCATCGCTATTTCCGTTTTCCTTATTTCTTTTTTCGTTTCGTAACTAATTAACTAACATTATCATCATTGTTGTTGGTGGTGATTATGTGTGTCTACTGGTGGTGGTGTGTGTGAAAGTTTTTTCTAAAAGAAATAATTCATTTCACTTGATACTTAAAATATATAATGTCTTCATTGGAATCAACAACAACAAATTCTATTGTTAATAATAATAATAATAATATTGAATTGGAAAATTCAAAAAAAATTGAGATAAAATTACGAGAGAAAAGACAACAACAACAACAACAAAATTCACCTGTAGAATCAATACGTCCATTGGGTATTATTATCGATACAGATTTGAATTTGAATGAAGAAGATAATAATATTGAACAACAGCAGCAGCAACAAACATCTAACGTAGAAGCATATCAATCATCTGATTCAATTAGGTAAATCGATTCGAAGAAAATTTGATTTGTTTTAATTTAATTTAATAATCTTTGCTTTTTGATATACAGTGAGCAACAACCGCAAGAGTATAATATTGATCCGGCTCTATATTTTCATAATCGTAATCCAACATTAGAATCATTCCGTAATAATGGTAATGGTGATAATGATAAAAAGATTAATAAATCTGATTCATTAGATTCACAACAACAACAAGCTTGTTGTACAAAATTAGCATTTAATTTCTATAATAAAGCATTGGATTCGGCTAAAAAACATTTACCAAACAGGTAATTTTTTAAAATTCTTAATTCACAAGATTGTAAATTTAATTCAAATTTATTATGATTCGATAGAAATCGACAGAAAAATCGTTATTCAGGAGGTTTTCCACGTTCATTTGGTGAAGATTTTCATTCATTAGGACCGGATGGTTTTTATTATCTTGATAATGATCAACAAACAGAATGTTCATTAGATTATCGTGATTTAGAATTTAATCGTGATTCATTTTTATCATTTACCGGATCGGAAGTAATACCGGAATTATCGGAAGAAGAATTTTTTGAAAATAAAATTCAAAGAAAATCTTTGAATCAACAACAGAATCCAACAAATATTGATTGTACTGTACGGAATTTTCAACAATTACCAACAGTTCGAGGTGGTGAACAAACTTTAGCACCTATCATTGGAATAATGGACGAAAATGAACCAATGTCATCAACAACAACAGATCAATCAATAATAAAACAACGTAAAGGTCCATCATTATTTGATCGATTATTTCGACGTAAAGATGATAATAAGAATAAAAAATCGCGTAAAGCTCGATCTGAATCACGTGAAAGAGAACGTCGTACGAAAAATATTCGTGCAACATCATTACCACCATCGACAACGAATATAGGTGGCGGTAAACATCAATTACAACAACAACATCCAGTTATGAAATTAGGACCCGATGGTCAACTTTGGTTTGAACAACAAGATGGTACACAAATAATATCAACAACTAGTACAGCTGCAATAGATCCAAATGAAGCAATTCTATCGAATGTAACAAGACAATCACCAATAAAGCTAGTTTATGCACGTCCACCCGAAATAATTGTTCAAGAAGTAACAAATCTAACCGATACTATCGATACATTACCTACAATACAATCACCCAATGTATCATCGAAACCGAATCAAGATAAATCGTTTCAACAGGAATCAACAGATCATCGAACACCATCACCACCAAATACTGTTGATGAAGTAGCTGAAAAAACAATGTTAGATATTTTGGATGATGCTATCAGACAACTTCGTGATGAATCATCCAATCAAATATCACCGATTTATGTGAATGAAAATATTCAGCCAGAATCATCACCAACAGATCAAAATAAATTTGGAAAACAGGATAAAAAATCAACAAAACCGACAAGTCCAAAATTTGGTAGAAAAAAACGAAAATTACCCGGTTATTCATCATCACCGATGGCTAAATTTAAAGATATCCGTATGACAAAACCGAAATTTTTTCGTAAATTTCATTCGAAAAATCCAAAGAAAATGAAAGAAACTAGTCAACCAACTGTTGAATTAAAAGATTCAAAACGTAATTCAGATGTTGATCCAACACAGGTTGTAGCCGAAGCTAATGTACCCGAGATAACTATTGATGAAGTATCACCATCGTCGTCAAATATTCAAGATGATGATGATATGAATAATGTTGAAATAGTTGATATTGAACAAAAAGTTGAAGAACCGCAGCCACCATTTCTATTATCATCAAATGATAAACCGAAGAAAAAATTGGTACGAAAATCAAAAATCAATCTAAAATCTGTTCGTATACCACGATCATTTCGTAAAATTTCAAAAAAAGATGATAATCATGATGATGGTTTTTCGAAGAAAATTTCACCACCAAAATCACCGCAACCATCGACGACAGATTTGAAAGAAAAATTAAAAAATCCATTCAATCGACAGAATAAACAACAACAACAACAAAAACATCATTTTATTCGACAATTACCAAGATTACCTGATATACCGGAATCACGAAATTCAACATTAAATAGTCAACAACATTTGTATGAAGGTATTAAAGGATCACCACAATTAAATCAACGTGAATCTTATCATAATAATTCATTGGAAATTGAATTTCCTGTTGGTATACCATTAGATCAACCATATGAAGAATTTGATGATAATAATGAACCAGGTTCAGGTTCAAGTCCATTTCATCGATATCCAGATCAACAACAACAAGATGATATTCGAAATAAAGAATCATCGATAATTTTGCAACCAAAATTACCTGTGAATAATCTATCGAAATTACCTGTAACAGAAATAACATTAGCAAAATTACCCGATTCACCTGTTTTTGATATGAAAATACCGAAAGAAATTTGTGAACGTTTTCCATCATCATATCATAATCAACCGCCGGAAATTTTAGTAAAAATACCTGAAAATCATAAATTTAAAACCGAATCATTGGATAAACAATCAGTGAATTCAGTTCATCAATTCAATCAACAACAACAATCAGAATTTTCATTTTCAAATTCAAACGTACCGGATATTGTTATGATGGAACCGGAATTTATTCTATTCAAAAGACCGGGTATTGAAATTCATCATCATGATCATTCACCATTATCATCTGATATGCCATCAATATTGACAATGGAAATTAAATCGGATGATAATTTGGAACCATCACCATCGTCGTCGATTTATGTTCCATATAATCCACCAACATCAACAACATTCGATTCGAATATTGAATCAAATCGATCGACAACTCGCCATCAGATGGCAGCATTAAATGATGCTATGCATGAAAAAGTTGATAAAATAAAAAATATGGCCGGTTCATTTCGTTTAAAAATGAAAGATTTTATTCATCATACAAAAACACCATCATCAAAAACTGATCCAGAAATTATTGATCAAACATTGAAACCGGAATTCAAGTTTCAAGAAACTGATTTAGATCAACCAACAACAGCAACAACGGATTTTGATGCATCAATGAAAATCGAGCAAAATCAACAACAAAAAGAAAAAGAAATTCCGATGGATTATGAAGATCCATCAAAAATTATTGAAGCATTAGATAATCTTTTATCGGAATCTGGTTATCGTTTAGATAATGATGATAATAATATGGAAAAACGTTCGAAAAAATCATTTAAGAAAAAATTTCCTAAATTTGAATTTACACATAAACCACGAACAATTGAACAACAACAATGGACTGATAATGTTAATAATAATCATTATGATGATAATGATGATAATAATGATATTGAACGGCCAACATCATTTGCAAGAAAAAATCGTGAACGTTTTGATCAGATACGTAATCGTGCACAAAAATCATTTGGACAATTTGCTGATCGTGTAAAACAACAAACACAACAAATTGGTGAACGAACACGTGCATCGATTTCGAGGGCAAAAACAAAATCACCATTACGTACAAAACGACCGGATCGGCCACCACCACCAACATCATCGTTTTATGATGATTTACATTTTGCTTCGGATTCGGAATTATCACCCGGTACAGGTATTGATTCATTACGTCGTTCAACAACAACAAAAGTTTATCAAGATTTAGCTGATCAACAAGAACGTCTTGAAGTATATATGCAACCAGTTAATCGTAATCAACCAAGAAGACCACCACGTCGTCATTTGAATTATGATGATGATGAACGAAGGCAACAACAACATCCGGATTATATGCAATCATTACCATCATTATCGGTGACAAAACCAAAACCACCAAGACCACCGCCACCAAATCGATATTTAACAACAAGTTGTCAATCAATGATACCATGTGATGAAGAAATATCATTAGGAACTTCAACATCAAGTCTTTTGTCTTCACCACAAGATAAACATCGTCGTCGTCGTCGTTTTCCACGTCGTCAACGTTGTCCACCTGAACAATTTTATAAAAATGTTCGATTGAATTATCGACCGAAAAAATCCTATGTAGAATTATTGCAAAAATCTCAACCATTTTATACAATGGCTATTCAACAAAAATCATTAGAACGATCACAATCAACTGGACAATTATATGGACGTTATAAACCAAAACCGATTGATAATTTTGGTTATCCAATACCACCATTACGACGATCACGTACATTACGATCGAAACCACCGATTTGTCCACCAAGTCGAACAATTTTTGATAATTCTCGTGCTGCATCGGTATTTTCAGCACGTAGTGGTGGTCATGGTCAAAATTATTCAGTTCCAAGAGATTATCCATTTATTAATGATCAATACAGAGATAATAATGATGATGATCAATATCTATTGAAAGGAAAAGATTTTTTTAGTCCTTATCTACAAGCACCACCAATAACATTGAATGTTGGATCACAACCTGATTTACAATGGAGTCCATTTCAATGGAAAGTTAAACGTTGTCGTTCATTTGGTGAAACGATGGATAAACAAAAATTACAATCACCAGAATTGGAGGAAACATCATCAACAACACCAACACCAGATTCAAATGATACAATTGTACCATCAAAATCGACAACATTAAAACGATCAGCAACAACTATACAAGCTAATCAAAATTATCGTATCGATAATACAACACATCGTATAATACAACCCGAAACTGTACAACAACGAATGTTTAAATGGCTTCAATCAACATCAACAACATCATTGGATACATTACGTCATCGAATACCAAAAAATTTAAATATTATTAAACAACAACAGTTTGATAGTGATCATAAGGGGTTAATAAGGAGTAGGAGTAATAGTAAAGGAAGACGTCAAACACCACCACCAAGGCCACCACCATCTTCAAAGATGATAATGATGATGATGATGAATCGGGCAACTAGCCCATCATCATCATTATCAACAACAACAACAAATCAATCTATTTCTTGTTATTCTACTAATGATAATTATTATTATAATAATAATATTGATAATTTTCTTGCAGATACATTCGGTGACGATATAATTACATCAACGAATAATACTCTAAATGGTGGTGATCATCATAAACATCATTTACCATTATCATCATCATCAAATCGTCCATTACCACCACCACCAATTCCACCAAGACCTAAATTAATACCGGCACATTATTTATATGATGTTCAACGTAAACAACAACAACAACAACAACGTCCTTTAACACGTGATGTTGCATGTGATACATCGGAAAATGGTTTTGAAAAATTTTGTCAAAAAAATAATAATCATGGATTCTTAAATAATAATCGTCAACAAATTGAAAAATTAAGAAGAAATGATAAAGATCCTGATGATGATGATATAACACTTGTTGAAAATAATTCAAGTCATAGATTTTATTTACATAATCAAAATGGTCATCATATTCCAAATGGATCAATCAATTTGGATACAATAGCATCAGTTTATACTGATGCACGTACACATCAATCAAATAATACTTTAAATTCAAATCATCAAAATCAAAATCAAAAATCATCATCAATTAAACAATGGTTTGATGATAATAATGTATCGGATTTAGATGATGATAATACAATCAATGATGATATATCATCATTATCATCATCACAATATCAATCTGTTATGGATCATTTATCAAATATGGATAATAATGAATATCTAAATCAACCAGAACAACAACCAGCGCCCATTATTAAAAATCATTCATTTTTACACCGTTATGATGATAATGATTTTAAATCATCAACAGTAATTATACCACAAAAAACAACTGCTACTACTACCACAACCACAGAATCAAATATATCTACCACCAACGCCAATAACATTGATAATACTTCTACTATATCGACAACAATCGATGAATACAAGTCGGCGGCTATGGATAATCAACAACCAGAAAAATTGCAATCATTTTCAACATCAGCTGATTTTCAACAACAATATTCATCATTATCATCATTATCATCATCATCACAACGTTCATCGATGCATTCAGATCATCAACAACAACAATCTGAACAACAACACTATTTTGACATTGATAATGATAATGTTCGAAACAGAATTAATGATGATGATTATGAAAAGCTTCAAAAACAATTTGATGGATTACAAATGATTGATAGAATGTTAAGAAATAATAATAATGATAATGCTGGTGATCCAACAACAACAACAACGATTCAAATTGGTGGAACTGATAATAAAGATGTGATTGGAATCACCGATTCAACAAATAACAATGATGATGATGATCTAAGTAAAGATAATAAAAATCGACAGGTATGTTTGTTTTCTTTATCTGAATTTTTCTTTTTCTATTTTTTTTCCATCCAATTTCTGTTTTTGTATTTTTGTTTAAATTTTTCTGTTTATTTCTTTTTCTTTTCTGTTTTTTCCTACCTTTTTCTTGATTTTTTAGGATTTATTTCATTGATTTTCTGTTCTGTTTTCTGTTTAAAAAAAATCCTTTTCCCATTCTGTTTTCCCAAAGTTTTCTGTTTGTCTTTTCGATTAAAAAAAATAATATAACAAATCAAATTCTAAAATGTCTAAAGTTTTTCTGTCAATTTGATTGCACACTCTGCAGCATATATTATATGTTTGTCACACGGATACCACCAAAATCTACACAAATCACTAAAAAAAATTCAAATAAAAAAAATGCTGGCTTATTACATCCGTATCACAAACACACTAAAGCAGTCGCACCACAGCAAAAAATATTAAGATAATTCGTTTGAAACAAAACGAATGATGGCAGCGTATAGTATAATTAATGGCAAAAAATAAAATATGATTTGGCTAGGAAACCAAAACAAAATTAAACATTTTTTCCAATGAAATCACCATTCATTTTGATTGACGTTATTTTTTTCCGGTATTTTTTTTCTCAGAAATCCGTTGTGTGATTAAAATTATCAAAAATTTTTTTTCCTAGGATTAATAAATCTATTTTTTTCCTTGTTTTTTTTCTAATTAAATTCATCATTTAATTACGTTATTTTTTTGAAAAAATTTTTAGAGTTTTATCAGTACAGAATCAACTGAATCAACATCATCAAATGAATCAACAACAACAACATTTTCCTATTCAATTGAATCGAATAAATGTATTTCGATTCCGAAATCTAATGATAATATGGATGGTAATGTTGATGGTGGTGGTGGCGGTGGCCAAGATCAATCAACAACGGATTCATCAGCGGCTTTACCAACAACATCAACGGAAAAATCATTATCAAAGCAGTTATCATCCGAATCATTATCATCAGGTAGAAAAGCAAAAAAATCTAAACAAAAAAAATATAGTAGTAGTCTTCGTGAACAACCAAATGAAATAACAAGACCACTTTTAAATGCAACAACAATATTAACTGATGCAACTGGTCATGCTAATGGACAAATTCTATCAAATCCATCATTACGTGAAAATTTAAGTTCATTACCAAAATCAACACCAAATGGTAATAAACCAGATAAACGTTATTATTGTGTACATGAACTATATACAACTGAACGTGATTATGTTGATGTTTTAATAATGTTAACGGAAGAATTTCCAAAAGCAATTGAAACACATGTTACACCAAAATGGTTATCAACATTTTTTCGTCCATTAAATCAGGTTACACCGATTAATAAACATTTATTAAAAGAATTGAAACAAAGAATTCTGATTGATTGGGATGATGAACCGAAAATTTCTGGTTAGTAAATTTTTTTTTCATATTGAAGAAAAAAAAGTTAATTTTATTTTCTAAACCAAACAGATATTATCATTCGAATATGTCCATATTTGAAAGAATATTCAATTTATATTCGTGAATTTGATCGTATAAATTTTATGTTGGATGATCAAATTCAATCAAATTTTGATTTTGAACAATCATTACGTTTATTTGAAAATAATGATCGTTGTCGGAAATTATCAATCAAATCATATCTATTAAAACCAATACAACGTTTACCACAATATAATCTTATGTTAAAACAATATGCAAAATTATTAGATCCCGTTGTTGATCATGATGAATATGAAGGTACACAAGAAGCAATACGTATTGTTAGCGAAGTTGTTGAACATATGGAACATGAATCACGTATGCAAGAACAATCATTAACATTAAATGAATTACGTAATCGTATTATATTAACAAAACCAACAAAAATTATTATACCTGGTCGTGAATTAATACGTCGTGGTTATTTGGATAAAGTTAGCCGTAAAGAAGTACATGTTCGTCATTTTATATTGGTAAGGGGACTTGTTTATTTTTATTTGTTTGTCTGTTTGATCTAATAACGAATGTTTTTTTCCTGATTGATTATTTAGTTTAACGATGTTTTATTTTATCTAACACCAGTTATGAATGGAATGTATAAATTAAAAGAAGAATTACCATTATTAGGTATGCAAGTTGAAGTGACACAAAATTTGCCATGTGAATTTATTGTTCGTTCAGTAAAACGATCGTTTGCTTTGTTTGCACAGTAAGTGTATTTTTTTCAAAAATTGAATGTTGAATTTTGATCAATGAATTTTAAAATCATTTTACCAATTTAGTGATGAAAAAGAACGTGAAGAATGGGTACGTGATCTACGAAAAGCTATTGCTGATCATACGGAAAAACATTTATCATTTAAAAATCGAAATTCCGTTTCCGAAATGCTAAACAGCCAACATAATTCAATGGAATTAATTAATCAATCAATAACATCATCATCACCACAATCAACTTTATCCAAACCAAGTAATGATCAACGATTATCAATATTATCTATTGGTGAATCAGATTATGATTATCCTGTTGCAAGTACTTCAACTTCTGCAATTGAAATATCTTCAAAACCACGTTTAGGTGATTTAGCTCCTGTTTGGTTACATGATAATTATGTTACAATGTGTCATCTTTGTACTGAACCATTTACAATATTAAATCGTCGTCATCATTGTCGTGCTTGTGGACAAATATTTTGTGCTAATTGTAGTTCACATCAATTTCCACTAAAATATTTAGAATATAAACCTGATCGTGTTTGTGATTTTTGTTATGAAGAGCTTAAATCAATGCAAAATCCATTATTATCATCACCACCACGTATTAATAGTATGTTTGTTAATCACCAACAACAAACCGATGTTAATTCAGATTATCATGATTATGCTAATATTGAATCAACATCAACAACAACACCACAAATATCCATAGTATCAATTTCACCACAAAATTCAATCAAAAGTAATAGTTCCAATAGTACAACTTCAACATCAGGAATATCATCTGGTGGTAATAGTAATGGAGGAATATTAAAAAATTTAACACGTAAAAATCGATCAAATTCTTGTCATGAATTACGAAATAATCAGATAAAAATAACAGCAAATCAATTATCATCAACATCAACATTATCACATCAATCATCAACATTATTGATTGGTGGTGGTGGTGTTAATAATAATAATAATAATAATCATCCACATTTACAACAACAATTATTATTACGTAATAATAATATACGTCTTAGTTCACGTTTACTTAAAAATAAAAATGTATCATCAGTATTGGTTGAAGTAAAAGCAAATGATACAAATGCATTAATATCCGGTTGGCTGCAACGTTATGCACAGAAAAAAGGTTGGAAACGTTATTGGTTTGTAATAAAAAATATGGTACTTTATACATTTAAAGCATCGGAAGATGTTCGTGCATTAGAATCATTACCATTACCAAGTTATGATGTAACAGTATCGAATGAATCAATAAAAGGTTATTCAGCAAAATCGATAATTAAATTATCACATCGTTGTCAACCGACTATTTATTTTTATGTT
Source organism: Dermatophagoides pteronyssinus (assembly GCF_027571235.1). Classification (NCBI taxonomy): domain Eukaryota; kingdom Metazoa; phylum Arthropoda; class Arachnida; order Sarcoptiformes; family Pyroglyphidae; genus Dermatophagoides; species Dermatophagoides pteronyssinus. The sequence continues at coordinate 524,412 of NW_027461528.1, forward strand.
GAACAAAAAGAGCTTTTTAAACGGTAAAAAAAAATTTTGATTTTTCTTTGACTCTAATCGGATTGATTTGTTATTGAATTCTTTTTTCTTTTCTGTTTACATGATCATCATTTATTCATCATCATCGTTTGAAATGGTTTTATATTTCAAAAAAAAAAAAAAAAATTGACATGACATATGTTTATATTTCAATCAAATACATCATTTCCATCAACAGTTGGTTCGAATGTTTTAAACAATCAACATTATTACAGCCACCACCACCATCATCACCATTATCAACAATGACATCATCATCATCAACATCATTGGAAACATCACGAAGACCAGAATCTGGATAAAGAAAAATCACACAAACACACACACGAAGATACAATTCTCATTCATTTAACATTCTAAGTCATATTCATTTCATTATTGCGGACATTTTTTCAATCATTGACTTTCATTTATTATCGAAAATACTGATTCATAACATTTTTTTTTCTCCATTGACTTTTATTCATTTATCATAGCTTTTTTTTCTGTGTTATTTTTATTTTGTCGATTAAAATATTGATTGCCCTCTTTTTAAGATTGTGCATTTTTTTTTGTCTTTTAAAAAAAACAATTATTAGAAAGAAATAATAAAAAAAAAGAAACTCACAATTTTTGTTTCAATTTGTAAAAAGTTTATTTTATTTTTTATATAATTTTGAAGAATCGATATACACAAAGATTGGACGGCAAAGATTCTTGTCTCATTCAAATCTTCAGTTCTAAATATCAAGACATAAGGCAATATGTTAAATATTTTGACATATATCTAATGGTTAATTTAATGACAATTTTACAATTTGCTTCATCGCTATAGCTGTTATGACAACCATCACCAACCATAAATTTTAATAATAATTGTATAATCGGATTAATATCATAACAAGATTGTAAATCTGTTGGACACATTGATAATGATAATTCTATATCTATAAGTATTTTATCATGAATGTTTTTACATTCAGGTAATCGGTGTGGTTCGAAATTACATTTCATTTGATATAAATAGGATGCATTTATGCAGCCATTGATTGTATCTTTAAAATTTGGTACCGATGATGATGATGATGATAAATCTGCATGATTTGTTGGAATCGTTTCGTTTTCTAAAAAATAATCATAATCATAATCATCATCAAATGTTCCATATTGACCAAATGAAATGTTTATATTGATCATCATCATCACTATGATGATGAACCATATGGATGAAAATAGTCGAATCGAATTCATATTCAGGAATTTTGTTCTTTTTTTTCTTTGACAATCTTTTATCAACGTTACAAATGTAATGTTATCAGGTAAGTCAAATGATCAATCAAATTAAAAACCATTTGAATTTATTTATCCAATAGTGAAGAAAATATCATCAATGTCATACCAAAAAATGTCAAACAACAACGGGTAAAATCTGAATGTCAAAATGTTAAAAATCAAGTGATGAAAAAAAATCCTAATGAATCGTGAATTTGGATTGGAAAAAAGAACAAATGAAAAAATCAAACAACAACAACTTGATTCAAATGATCCATTTTATTCATCTTTTGATCTATAAACATTTTTTTTTTTTGATTGGATTCAAATTTTAAGATGTTTCAATTGATTATGCAAAAAAGGAAATGTTAGTTTTTAGTAAAATTAGATTAAAATTCATCACCATTATCGAAATAATAGAGGTTAAAAGTTAATTTCAAAAAGAAAAAATTATTGATCATCATTAAATTCATTGTGTCCAGATTTAATCGGTTGATTATCATTATCATCATCATCAAACCGGACATGTGATCGAAATGGTTGAGCTGATGATAATGATGATGTTGTTGTTGATGAAAATTGTGGTTCCATCGATAATGATTGTTGACTTCTACGTCTTCGTCGTTCTGATGATAAAAGATTATTTGGTTCAGGTTGCCATGATGTTGTTGATGGTTCATAATCATCATTATCATCATTATCATCATGTTGGCCATAATTAAATCGATTTGATGATGATCCTTTTGAATGATTACCATTACGTATATATGATGGTATTATTGGTTTATATTCATAATCAATTCCAGCCATCATTCCTTCACTTGTTATTGTTTCTTTATCACCATCATCAGCATTCTCATTTCCATAACCATATGTTGGACAAATTGAATCTAGATTTAAATCAAAACGATTCGGTCCAAAACGTTGTATAGGTTGTTTTGGTCGATGATATGAATAAACTGAACTTTTTGATTGCCATTCTGGATCTAATGATGAATTCGGATAACGATTACGACGAAGACCAATAGGTTCATCACTGAATGGTTGAAATGATTCATAATCATAATGATCAGTTAATGATTCAGTTTCATATTCAGGTATTGTTCGATGTTCTGGTTTTGAATCATATAATCGTTGCCAATCATAATTATATTCCGTAGGATCTGGTTCATCAACATTAGAACTATATAAATTATGACGATTTCGATGTTTAAATGGTCGATATACATAACCAGAACTACCAATAGTTGATGCTATTTCTGGATCAATTTCCGATTCATTAATACCATCATAATTTGATTGTAATTCATTATTATTATTATCATTGGATTCTTTTGGATCGGGTAATAATGATAATGTTTCGGTATCAATTTGATTTTGTTGATCAAATTCATAGGAAAATTTTGCACGTGCTAAATTTGAAAACCAATCCATTTTCGAAAGATTTGATTTATCCACACATAATAAACGAATATTATCAATAATAGTATCCATTTCGGATGTTAAACGTAATTCATATTCTAAAACATTTGGATCCAATGATTCGATTGATGTTTCTCGTTCACCAAGAAATATATCTTTATATGTTCGACGAAATGATGACCGTGCTAGGCCAAGTAATCCTTGACGATAATCATTCAGACATATTTCACGTTGACGTTTTGCACGAATACGAATCGCTTGTTTTGCATCAAAATCTAAACAATCATATTCACGTAAATTGGCTTCAAATTTTGCTTTAAAAATATTTAACTGTCGTTTATATGAATCTCGTGCACGGCTACGTTCATAACGGCCTTGTTTTGGATCGATTGGACGTTTTTTCAATGCTGAACGACCAGGAATCATTGAACCGGATGATGATGAAGCCATGTCGAACAACGAAGGGATATGCAATCAAATAATACAGGAATTAAATGATATTTTCGAAAAAAGAATTTCCAAATAAAGAAGAAAAAAGAATGTCGATGATGGTAATTTCTATGTGTGTGTGTGAAAGTCAGTGAGGTAAAATGATGTTAATGATGATGATGATGATGATGATAAATGGATGAATGCCATCAATGAAATGAAATCGGATGGTGCCATTCGTTAAACGTTGACGATTATTATTTCTTTTTTTTTAAAAATACATCTAAGCAAAACCGACAAAAAAAGACAAGAATTTCAAACAAAAAAAGACTTTTGACGACTATATGTGTGTCGGAATTGATGATGATTTTACCATTGAAAAGAATGTTTAAAACAAACACATCTTGATATGGCTGTATATAGTAAACAAGAATTTTGTTTTGTTGAATTAGAATGCCAAAATTTTCGTCGTCCCTTCAATTCTAATTGTATGCTGAAGAAAATGATGATGATTATCCGTCGTCTTCAGCGTGTCCTCGATGTTATTTGATGAAGATTTTTTTTTTGTTTGTTTGAAATGTTTTTAAAAACGACGATCATCAGCAGTTATTAAATTATACTGCTGTCAATGTTTATCATATTTGCCAATGACGTTGTTGTTGTTGTTGTGGATGATGTCGATGTTATTCTTGTCGATTTATCATCATCACCATCAACAAATTTATTTAAATATTTTGATGTTGATAAATATTTATCATAGAATTTTTCGACTTGAGTTTTTTGTTCATCTTCCGGTTTATCATATTGAAATTTCCAATTCCATTTTGGATCAGGATTTTTCGATGTCGATGTCAATGTGGATGATAATAAATCTGAACGATTATATAATGGTAATGAATAACCAACATCATCATATAATGATGAAAAATATTGTCGTTGACGATCTTTTGATGATGGTTGTAACCATTCATGACGATTTGTTTCCCGTAAATGATCAATTGAATCAATCATTTTTTCAATATCATCGATTAATTGTTTTTCAAATGATAATACATGTGAATTTGTTTTCGAACGACGTGTACTATCATAGGTAAATCGATTCAATGGTAATGATTGTCGTACGGATGATGTATATGATGAACGAAATGAATATTGATTACCATCATTATCATGATTATCTTCTTCATCATCACGTATCATACGTTTTGATTGAAATTTTGATAAACGATTACGACTTGTTGTGGGTAATTCACTTGTACACATTGAACGTATTCGTAATGAATTACCAATATTGGGTAATTGATTACAGGCAATCGATTTTGTATCATGATGATAATTTTGTAAACATTTTGTTTTTAAATCTAAACCATTCATACGAAGATGTTGTTTAATTTCGAATGATATTGGTATCGAATCATATTGTCGTAATGTTTGTAATAATTCACGACGAAAATATTCACGTTCACGTGTATAAATATTACGTGCTTGACTCATTTCTAATGGTTCGGACATTATGATTCTTTTCTGTTGGATGTTTTTTACCAAAAAAAACCTAAAACGAGAAAAAAACGAAATGAATTAAAATCGAGAAATCAACAAAAAACGAAATCTTTAATTTTTTCTTACCGAATAGCCAAAAACCAAGAACAAAGCAAAAACAAATCGCTGAACAATTAAAAGAAGATTTTTTGAACGTGAAGAAAGAATTTGTCCTCAATCAGAAAAAACAGAATATTCATCATTTTAAAAATAGAATCAATGTATGCATGTCACACCACGTACATCCATATAAATCCTTAAATATTATCATCATCATCATTGGAATGTCAACATTTTCTTTCGTTCTTTCTTTTCGTCCAATGTTTTTTGCGCCAAATAAAACAAAAGACTTCCTTCGGGAATAATGTCACACACACAGACAGACAGACAGACAGACAGACAGACACAGAATTTGTTGATTCGAATCCAAATATTCCAACCATATTGCCATCTATCGGATTCGATTTTCAACATTACAGACATTGACATTCGAATCTGAAAATGAAATGAAATTCCTCAAAATCAATTTCAGATTATTTAAATATCAAAATATGAATGTTTTTTTTTGTTGTTGTTTTGACATTCGTTTTTTTTTGTTTTGGTTGAGATATGTTGATTATTTAACACATTTATGATCTTTAGGATTTTTTTTTTTTGGTTTGTCTGACTGATATAAATCTCGATGCGATTGATTAGTTTGTTAATCATTTTTCAATTTTCAATCAATCAATTCGATCAACAACACGATCAACAATCACCAACGAAAAAAAATATTGTATCGATTGCTGTTCCTGAAAAAAGAAGAAAAAAGAAGAAAAAAAATATGTATTCGATTCGACCATTTTCATCCATATTGATCATAACAATGATGATAATGATGATGCTCATTAACAACAATTACGTATTGGGTCAAAATAGTTATGTTGATTTTACTGGTGTTGATGATTATAATAATGATAATAATAATAATGATGATAATAATCAAAATTTCACATCAAATAATTGTTTAAGTTCAATGAAATGGGCTAGAGAATATGCAATAAAATATGAAGAAGAACACTGTGGACTTCTTAAAAGAATCAAGAATGATGTTTGTGATGAAATTACTAGACAATTTGAATATTATGTTTATGCTGTTGCAGATTGTTTTAATATTGTTTTAAGTGATCAATGTGAACAATTAAAATCAGAATCGATCAAATTTTTTCATGTAATTGAAAAAAATAATTGTCCAATCAATGGTAAAGAAATGGTTTATACACGTATTTGTCCTGAATTAAAATATCTTGTCAATTTTGTACAATTTAAATATTATATGGATTGTTATCAAAATAAACCAACCAATAAAAATAATAATCATCATAATAATCATAATAATGATCAAGATATTACCACCACCACTACAACTACTGAATTATATCCAGATATCAATAATAATAAAAATAATGATGATGTTCATAATTATATTGATAAAATCGATAATATTGATAATTATATTGAACATGTTTTTGATCTATAAGATGAATCGATGTAATCAATCAATCGATCGATCGATCGATTATTTGTTTTGATTTGATTTTCATTATCAATCAATTTATTTATCTGTTATTTTTTGAGAATTAAACAAAAATTGAAAATTTTAAAAATTTTAAAACAAAAAATCCCTAAAATATGAATTTGATTCGACTATTTTCATTCAAATTGTTGATCCATAATATAAAAATGTAAACATTTTGGGTCAAAATAGTTAGAGATAGAAAATATTCGAATGTGATTCGAATTCGATTCGATTTTCAACCAAAATCATCATCACTTTGACATTTGAAATGAAGAAAAATGAACTTCCTTCAAGTCAATTTTTTCAATTATTTCAAATATCAAATGTGAATTTTTTTTTGTTTTGTTGACATTCTTTTTTTTGTTTTGGTTGAGTTATGACATTGATGATCTTTATGAAATTATTTTTTTTTTTTTTTTGGTTTGTCTGACTGATATAAATCTCGATGCGATTGATTAGTTTGTTAATCATTTTTCAATCAATCAATCAATTCGATCAACAACACGATCAACAATCACGAACGAAAAAAAAAATATATTGTATCGATTGCTGTTCCTGAAAAAAAAGAAGAAAAAAGAAAAAAATATGTATTCGATTCGACCATTTTCATCCATATTGATCATGACCATAACAATGATGATAATGATGATGCTCATTAACAACAATTACGTATTGGGTCAAAATAGTTATGTTGATTTTACTGGTGTTGATGATTATAATAATGATAATAATAATAATGATAATAATCAAAACATCACATCAAATACTTGTTTTAATTCAATGAAATTGGCTAGAGAATATGCAATGAAGTATGTCAAAGAACAATGTGGAATTCTTACTTTAATTAAGAATGAAGTTTGTGAAAAAATTATTATTCAAATTAATTATTATGTTAATGCTGTTGAAGATTGTTTTAATATTGTTTTAAGTGATCAATGTGAACAATTAAGATTACAAACGAGCGAATTTTTACATGTAATTGAAAAAAATAATTGTCCAATCATTGGTAAAGGAATGGATTATGTATGGATTTGTCCGCAATTAGAATATCTTTTCAATTTTGTACAATTTAAATATTATAAGGATTGTCTTGAAAAGAAACAAATCAATAATCATATTAATCATATTAATCATAATCATCATAATAATCATAATAATAATCAAGATATTACCACCACCACCACTACTACCACTACTGAATTATATCCAGATATCAATAATAATAATAATAATGATGATGTTTATAAAATTGATAATATTGATAATTATATTGAACATGTTTTTGATCTATAAGATGAATCGATGTAATCAATCAATCGATCGATCGATTATTTGTTTTGATTTGATTTTCATTATCAATCAATTTAATTTATCTATTATTTTTTTTGAGAATTAAATTAACTAATTAATTAACTACTTTTAATTAAAATTAAAATTAAAAATTTTAAAACAAAAAATCCCTAAAATATGAATTTGATTCGACTATTTTCATTCAAATTGTTGATCCATAATATAAAAATGTATCATTTTTGGGTCAAAATAGTTAGAGATAGAAAACATTCGAATATTCGAATGTGATTCGAATTCGATTCGATTTTCAACCAAAATCATCATCACTTTGACATTTGAAATGAAGAAAAATGAACTTCCTTCAAGTCAATTTTTTCAATTATTTCAAATATCAAATGTGAATTTTTTTTTGTTTTGTTGACATTCTTTTTTTTTGTTTTGGTTGAGTTATGACATTGATGATTATGATCTTTATGGTTTTTTTTCTATCTATCTTTTTTTCTGTTGTTGTTTTTTTTTGGTATAAATAAATATAGATGTGATTGATTAGTTTGATTATCAATCAATCAATTCAATTCAATTTGATCAACAAAACGATCATCAACGAAAAAAAAACGAAATTCTATCCGGTTATTGTTTCTGAAGAAAGAAGAAGAAGAAGAAAAATCCTTAAAATATGTCTTCGATTCGACTATTTTCATCATTATTGTTCATCATGAAAATGATCAATATAAACAATTACGTATTGTGTCAAAATAGTGATGGATTAATTGCTCCGAATAATAAATATAATTATTTGATTAATCGAAATATTTCTACATGGAAAGATTGTTTTGAAATTATTGATTCTGTTGAAGATGAAGCTGGATCATTTTCAGTAGATAATTGTAATTATCAACAACATAATGATATTTGTGATCATATTCATCATGATATGGATTCATTAACAAAAATTTTGTTAACAAAATGTTCGATTATTGATTTTCAACCAGCATGTTATTTATTGAAAAATATATCAATAAATTTTCCAAGAATATTATTACCACTTGATTGTCAACTTAATCAAACATTATTTATTGGAATTTGTCCACAATTAAAATTAATATACAATCTAATTGAATATAAATATTATCAAAATTGTGAAAAAAATTCATCGTATCCGTATAATAATCCTTATAATAATTATAATTATAGTCAAAATAATCAGAATAATCAATATAATCGAAATAATCAATATAATCAGAATAATCGGAATAATCAAAATCCACAGAATAATCAATATCCACAGAATAATCAAAATCCACAGAATAATCAAAATCCACGGAATAATCAAAATCCACAGAATAATCAATATCCACAGAATAATCAAAATCCACGGAATAATCAAAATCCACAGAATAATCAAAATCCACGGAATAATCAAAATCCACAGAATAATCAAAATCCACGGAATAATCAAAATCCACAGAATAATCAATATCCACAGAATAATCAAAATCCACAGAATAATCAATATCCACAGAATAATCAAAATCCACAGAATAATCAAAATCCACAGAATAATCAATATCCACAGAATAATCAAAATAATCACATCAATAATAATAACAGATTTAATAATTCAACAAATAATTCATCATTACCATTACCAAATCATCAAGTTAATAAAAATTCCAACAATAATAATCGTCCTAATCAAACTAATCAAGTTAATCGATAATAATAATAAAAATCCTAGTATTCATGATGACATGCCATTTATAGGTGGTGATAATATGGCAGCAAAAGGTGGATCAACGAAACAATGAATGGAATGTTTGATAACATTGTTAATTTGATTTTTGATTTTTTTTTTGAATTTGAAAAACAATAATAATAAAAAATCTAAAAGGTGATTTGATTTTTGTTGAACAATTTTTCTTGAAGGAAGGAAGAATTTCCTATGCAAATCTGCCGTCTATCGGATTCAAATTTTTTCATTATTAAATATCAAATATGAAATTTTTGCTGTTGTTGTTGACATTTTTTTTTGTTTTGGTTGAGTTATGACATTGATGATATTCAGGATTTTTTTCACTGTTATTTTTTTGGGTATAAATAAATCTCGATGTGATTGATTAGCTTGATTATCAATCAATCAATCAATCAATTCGATTTGATCAACAACACGATCATCAACAACAAAACAATCACGAAATAAAAAAACGAAATTGTATCGGTTATTGTTTCTGAAAAAAAAGAAGAAGAAAAAAATCCTTAAAATATGTCTTCGATTCAACTATTTTCATCCATATTGTTCATCATAACAATGATGATGATAATGATGCTCAATTACAACAATTACGTATTGTGTCAAAATAGTGCTGGATCAATTGCTCCGAATAATAATAATAATAATCCTTATAGTAATTATAATCAAAATCCACAGAATAATCAATATCCACCGAATAATCAAAATCCACAGAATAATCAAAATCCACAGAATAATCAATATCCACAGAATAATCAAAATCCACAGAATAATCAATATCCACAGAATAATCAAAATCCACAGAATAATCAAAATCCACAGAATAATCAATATCCACAGAATAATCAAAATCCACAGAATAATCAATATAATCAAAATCCACAGAATAATCAAAATCCACAGAATAATCAATATCCACAGAATAATCAAAATCCACAGAATAATCAATATAATCAAAATCCACAGAATAATCAATATAATCAAAATCCACAGAATAATCAAAATCCACAGAATAATCAAAATCCCCAGTATAATCAAAATAATCAAATCAATAATAATAACAGATTAAATAATTCAACAAATAATTCATCATTACCATTACCAAATCATCAAGTTAATAATAATAATAATAATCGTCCTAATCAAACTAATCAAGTTAATAATAATCCAAGTATTGATGATGACATACCAGTTATGGGTGGTGAGGCGGCACCAAATGGTGGATCAACGAAACAATGAATGAATGTTTGATAACATTGTTAATTTGATTTTTGATTTTTGATTTTTTTTTTTTTTTGAATTTGAAAAACAATAACAATAATAATAAAAAATCTAAAAGGTGATTTGAGCGATTTTTTTTTGAGCGGATTCAAATTTTCATTTTTGAATATCAAATATGTTGTTGTTGACATTCTTTTTTTTTGTTTTGTTTTGGTTGAGTTATGACATTGATGATATTCAGGATTTTTTTTCACTGTTATTATTATTTTTGAGTATAAATAAATCTCGATGTGATTGATTAGTTTGATTATCAATCGATCAATCAATCAATCAATTCGATTTGATCAACAACACGATCATCAACAACAATCGGCTGCTGGTTGTGAAGAAACAAGAAGAAAAGAATATGTCATCGATTCGACTATTTTCATCCATATTGTTCATCATAACAATGATGATGATGATGATCAATATAAACAATTACGTATTGGGTCAAAATACTTATGGAAAATTATATCCATCGAATAACAATACTGATAGCTTCGATCAAGACATATCGCTATCTTATTATAATAATACTAATAATAATGAAACATTAAAATATTGTTTTGAAATGTTGGATTATGCACAAGAAGAAGGTGAATCATTTGCAGCAAATCATTGTAATAATAGTCTTATTGAAAGTAATCAATTTTGTGGAAATATATACAATGATTTAAAAAATTATTCCGATAATCTATTAATAAATTGTTCGGGTATTGATTTTCATCTACAATGTAATACATTGAAAGATGTAAAAATAAATTTTTCAAAAATGTTAATATCAAATAATTGTTCAATTAATGAAATAGTATTATTTGGTATTTGTCAACAATTAGGTTTTATATATAGTATAATTGAAGATGAATATGATGATAATTGTGAAATTGACAATTCAACAAATGATTATTATGATGATGAGATCTTGTTAGATGATGAAAATATTGATAATTATTATCATGATCAACATCGTCCTAATCATACAAATCAAATTAATAATCATAATACAACTGATGAAACAATGCCATTTATGGGTGGTTATCATATGTCATCAAAACACTAAATAAATCAATATTGAATAAATAAAACGAATTTGAATGAAGATTTTTTTGTTTGTTTGTTTGAGAATAAATCAATGTTTTTGATGATGATGATGATGATGATGATGATGATGATTTGATTTTGTTGCTGAGAAAAATTTTCAATTTTAATTTTCATTAAATTTAATAATTTGATTTTTGATTTTTGAATTTTTAAAAGAGAATTTTCAAAAAACAAACAATAATAAAATCGGTAAACAATATTTGCGAGCAAAGGACGGAAGAATTTCTTTTCGAACGTTCAAACGTTCGAATATTCGAACATCAAAACATTCGAACATTCGAAAGTTTCGAACGCCATCTATCGGATTTGATTTTCAACCAAAACAACAACAACATTCGAATCGAATCAAAAAAAAAATTGAAAGAAATTCTTCAATCAAAATATCAAGATATGAATTTTTGGAAAATGTCAAATCGATCGACAAATCGATCATGTTGATAAATGTTATCCGGTTATGTTTTTTATGTTTCGACATTTGAATTTTACCTTGTTGTTGTTGTTGTCGTCGTTTGACATTAATGATGATCTTCTTTCTTTTTTGGTTTTTGGTTTTTTGGTTTTGAGTACATAAATAAATCTCAATGATTTTTACCTGAATTTTTAATCATTTTTAATTTTGATTTCAACAAATCAACATTGTTCAACATCAATCAAAGAAGTTTTCGACTGAAAAAAACAGCAACAACAAACAAACAATCAAAAAATTATGTCTTCGATTCGGCTATTTTCATCCATATTGTTTGCCATAACAATAATTATGATCAATAATTATCATGTTGCATTGGGTCAAAGTAAAGGTTATGGTGGTGGTGATGCTGTTGGAAAATTACCTGTTGGAAAATTACCTAAATCATATTCAAATCATTCACGTTCGCATAATTCCAGCAGCAATTGTATAATGGATCCTGAAAAATTAGCGGAATTGATCAGAAAAAATGCCAATGCATCAGCATTGGATGATTTATTGAAAAGGGTACATATTTTACATGTTTTTAATGATATTCATAATGCTATGGGTAATCGTACAACAAAAAAACCCTAATTAACTAAATCTAAATATTGATTGACGAATGGCGAATGGCGAATGACGAATGATGAACGATGGCCAGTTGCTGAAAACCGAAGAGATATTTTCTTTAAAATTTTGATTTAATTTTTTGGATTGATTTGATTTGATTGATTGATTGATTAATTGATTTGATTTGTTTTGTTTTGTTTTAATTTTGCAAATTTCAACCAAATAAATTCTAACAAATTTCAGGAAATTTCTTTGTTTGTTTTTTGAAAATTTCCCCCCCCCACAATAAAATTGATTACAAAAATGTTTCTTCTGTGCCCCCGATTAAACATTGACTTTAACACATGAGTGCTCGCGTGGGGTATATTTTTTTTAAATACTTTTTTTTGACATTTATCAAATTTCACCTCGTTGTTTCGATCTTTTTTTCACCTGAATACATATAAAAATTGATGTTTTTCTTTCCAATTTGATTACGGAGAGAGAGAGGGAGAGAGAGAATAAACAAAATCGTGCAACAGAAGTGAAAAGAAAAAAATTTCACACAAAATTATGTCATCAATCGGACTATTTTCATCCATTTGGTTCATCATTACAATGATGATAATGATCAACTGTTATGTATTGGGTCAAAATAGTGATGAACAAAATTCTATGATAATAATCAATGATAATAATGAAAATAAAAATGTTACCAAATTGAATGATTTTTTTAAATCATTAAATTTTGTAATTGAACTTTCAAAAAAATTTCGTTTAAAACATTGTACAAATCCAGCTAAAAATGATGATTGTCAACAAATTTTATTTGATTTAAACAATCATTTAAGATGTACAAATTATCTTGAAAATGTTGACGAATATAAATATCAACAATATAATAAACTAATTCATCAAATAAAAGATGAAATAAAAATTTATAATTGTGAAATGGATATCGAACCACTTGAAGATTATCATAGTATTTGTACGGAATTAAAATATTTTTGGAATTTAGTTAAATATAAATATTATAATCAATTTCAATTTGAAAAATCATTTGATTGTTGTGAAAATAAAGTTGTTGTTGATGATAATGATAATATGGTAAATTGTTCAAGTGATCATGACCATGATCATACCCGAAACACCAGTTACAAAATCCAGAACCAGATAAATGAATAATGATGATGATGATGACCAAATTGATGGCCCGGTTTAACAGATTTCATCAATTTTTTTTATTAAATTTGAATTTTAAATTACTTTTGATTAAAAAAAAACTTGAAAAATTGCCCATTTTTTATATAAATATTTTTCCAAATTAGTAGAAATAGATGAATGGATGAAAATAGCCGTTTGGCAATTTTGCCAATAATGTAATCAGGAAGAGTTAGAGAGAAAAAAATTTTCATCTGATAATGTCAAAGGTTGCCTATTTTGATATTTGATCTGCACAATTAACCCTTATTGAGAATTATTTTGGTTCAAAAAAACAGAACCAAGAAAACATTTTGACATTCACCAGGCCTGTCTGACATTCAATCAATTTTTTCTTTACCTCGCGATGTTTGACATTCTTTTGATGTTTGGATCAAGTGGGAAGTGTATAAATAAATCTTTCAAATTTTCAATCAATCATTATTTCGCTAACAAACAAAAACAAAAAAAAATTTTGTTCAACTGACAAAGATTTTCAATCCAAAAAAAACCCCAAAAATCAACCAAAAAAAAAATGTCTCCAATTCGACTATTTTCATCCATATTGTTCATCGTATTGATTGTTTTATTGAACAATGTTGACCAATCATTTGGACAAAAAGGTGTTCATTCAAAAACAACAACATCAACAACAACAACAAGAGTACCACATAATGTTGATAAACGAGCTGCAGATGAAAAAAAAGATGAAAAAAATGATGCAAAATCATCAGTGGCTGAAGAGATTCGTAAAATTGAAAAAATTATTAAGGATAAAAAAGAAGAAATGAAAGGAAAAACAAAAAAACCATCGAATTAAATGGACAACGAATGAATGGACAATGAGAATGGACAACGTGAATGAATCGCAATCGAAAAAATGTGGCTGGTGGTGATATGGGGGTTATCCTTTTACAGAAAAAAATTTATTATTCTTTTTTGTTTGGTTGTTTGTTTGTTTGCTTTTGAAAAAAAAAATTTTAAAGAAATTAAAAATTGATCAATTTTCATAAATGATTTTTTTTTGTTTGTTTTAATTGTTTCATTGATTTTGAATTGATTGATCGATCGATCGATCGATTCGATTGATTGGATTGATTGGATTGATTGAATTGATCGATTGATTCTGATTCGATTCTGATTTTGCAAAATTTGAAAATTTGTGAATTTTATTTTGAAAATTTTGAAAAAAAATGATAAAAAAAGAAAAATTGTGTCCGAAAAGAACTGAACAAATTGAGAATTAGATGATACTTTGACAACAGTAATCAAAAGTCAGAGAATCAATAATCAAAAATCCCAAAAGTCAAAGAATCAATAATCGAAGAAAAAAGTTAAAGAATCAAAAACCAAAAGTCAAAATTGAATGTCATCGAAAAGGTTAAATTTCTACCAAAAAAAAAAAAAAAAAAAAAAAAAATCCTGGTTACTAAAAACCAAGAAATTTTCAACAACTATTCGGAAAATGGAAAAGGTCATTTTATGTTTCGCTCGATTAACGCTTATTTTGTTCTGTTAAAAAAAATGGCATTTTGACATTCGAATTTCACCTGTGATAATTTTACCCTGTTTGCTTGACATTTTTCCAGTGAACTGGATGATCTTTTAAAATTTTTTCTCTACAAGTTTTCCCTTGGTTTTTCGAGTATAAATAAATCACGATTTACTGTCAGTTTCCATCATCATTCCAATTTGATTCAATCAATCAAACAACAACTTTCAACAACTTTTTAAACCGAAAAAAATATTGTTCGACTGAAGAATAAAGAAGATTTCAAAAATGTTTTCAATTCGATTCATTACAACCTTATTGTTTATCGTAACACTTGTTTTATTAAACAATGTTAATGATTCAACTGCTGTTGTAGTTAATGCAACAACAACAACAACAAGATCTCCAAGACCAGCACCAAGCAACAATAGTAATAACAATGGTAAAAATGTAAACAAACGTAGTGTTACAAGTAAACCAAGTTTGGAAAAGAAAAGTAAAACTAAACCACCACATCATAAAAAAGTTGATGCTGCAGCAAATTCAACAACAACAACAGCTAGACCATCCAAATAAATCGATGGACAATCAGTGTGGGGGGACGGTGAATGGATGGATGGATGGTCAATTTATCATCATCACCATCACCAGAAAAGTTGGCTGATAATAATATTTTTTTTCATTAATAATTTTTTTTATTAATTTTTATTGATTTTGATTTTGATTTTGCAAATTTTAAAAATTTTAAATTTTATTTTTCTTTTTTTTTGAACTGAAAAATTAATAAAAAAGAAAAATAAATTAAATTGGATTAAATAAATTGATTTTTATAACTAAAAAAAATATTACAAGTTTATTTACAAAAATTATTTACAAAAATTTTAGCCAAATACCTTCTATACCTGAGGTATTTGGCTATGAGGAAGAAAATTTATAAATTACAAATTGCGAATTACTCGAAATCTGAAAAAACCTGTTGTCGTTGCAGCGACCAGTTTTTTTCACGGAATATGAGTGTTGAGATTGCTGTTTCCATTCCGAAATTACAAATCGATTGATTGATTGATTGATTTAAAATACTTTTTTCTTTGTACGTGCGATCAACATTAATAATTTTTAAAACATTTTGACATTTTTTTTTCTCCCGAAAAAGATGTTAACCTTTAAGTGATTTTTTTTAAAAAAGCTCAAAATTTTAATTTTAAACAAAAGGGCACTTGTGTTGACTTGAATTTTTTTTTATCATTTATAACCTAATCCGAGTAGTTCTTGATGTTTGTTTGTTTGACATTTTTGGTGATAAATGTCATTGATGATCTTTTAATTTCATTTTTTTTTTTTTTTTGATTTTTCAGGTATAAATTTAGTGTCAATCATTTTCAATATTTGATTAACAGATTAACAACGTTTGAAAAAGATTGACTGAAAAAAACCCAAACAAAATCAGCCAAACAAACAAAAAAAAATGTCTTCGATTCGACTATTTTCATCCATATTGTTAATTATAACAATAATTATGATCAATAATTATTATGTTGCATTTGGTCAAGATATTGTACCAAATAAAATGCTTGCACAAAATTATCAAAATCGTATGAATGGTAATATGGATGGTTCGTTGCGAGTACCGGCAGCACCAGCACCAGTAGCAGCACCAGCAGCAGCACCGGCACCTGCCCCAGCACAAGCACCATATTATAGTGGATTTGGTTTACCGCAACAACATGATTTATATAAACGAGAAATTACTAATGATGATGATGATGATGTTAATGACGACGACGACAACGACGACAACGACGACGATGATGATAATGATGATGATGATGATGACGACGACGACGACAACAACAACAACAACAACCACAGCGATGATGAAATCGACGACGACGAAGAAGAAGAGGACCATAGTAAGGATCATAAGCATAAACATCATCATCATCATCATCATCACCATCATCATTATCTTGTACCGCAGCCAAAATCACAATAATAAATGGGCCATTTTGATGATAATAGATTTTTTCTTTGTTAAATTCATTTTCAAATAAATTTCCATTATAAATTTTACTGATTGATGTTTGATTTTTTTTTAATTATAAAATTTGAATTCATTTTTTCTTCCGGTAAAAAGAATTCATTCGATTCGACTATTTTCATCCAAATGATAAGAATGTAAATTGATATTTTCTTGTATCCGATTGACATTAATAATTTTTCATTTTGACATTTTTTCTTTCCGTTAAAAAGGGTTAAGTGTTTGAACCTAAAATACAAAAAAAAATTAAAAATTTTGACATTCAAAATTTTATTAATTACCCGGTGTTCTCGTTTGCTTGTTTGACATTTTATATTTCGATGATGATCGGTAAATGTCATTGGTGATCTTTCCATTGATCTTTTTGTCCTAGAGTATAAATAAGTGTCGGTAATTTTCAGTTTTGATTATCATTTTCTTTAAAGATTAACGACAACAGCAACGACAGCGACTACAATATCAAAATATGTCTTCAATTCGATTATTTTCAACCATAATGTTGATCATTACGATTGTAATGATGATCAATATTGATGTTTCATTTGGTAAAAAAACAAATGTAACAACAACAACACCATCAGTTTCGTATTACAATCAAACAACACAACCACCACCGTATCATGGAAATTCCACAAATAATAATCAACATCAAATAAATAAACGACAAGCTGGCAAAGAAAGTCGTATACCAGATATAAAACCACTTATTCATAATATAACTGAACAAGTAAATGAAATGATAAAGGGTAAACATTCAAATAAAAACCACACAAATATTCAATAAAATGAATGAATGAATGAATTATGAAAAATAAATGTTTTGAATGTAAAATCTAATGATATTAAAAATTAAAATATTAAAATTAAAATTTCAATCAATTTATTTGACTATTTTCATCCAAACCTATCTATCGATGATGATCAATAGATCCGTGTTGAGAATGGTTTGCCGCATCGATAAGTTTATCGCAAACGCTATAGTTGTTCGTTATCGTCGCTGGCGATTTTTTTGTGTCGTTTGCCATTCAACTGATGGATTGCATTGAATGATTAACATTTTGACATTCATCAAACTCTACCTGTTGCTGGTTTGTTGTTGACATTTGTTTTGGCTTGACATTGATGACATTTTCTTCATTTTCTTCAATTTTTTGGATTTTCGTTTCTATTAAAAACAAATAAATACGGATGATTTACTTGATCATTTCATTTTCAATTTCAATTTTGAGCAACAAAAAATTTGTAACGTTTTTTCGCCAAAAAAAAAAAAAAAAATTGTCAACAACAAGAAATCACCGAGAGAAAAAAAAATGTATTCGATTCGACTATTTTCATCCATATTGTTCATCATTGTTATGATGATGAACAATATAAACAAATCATTTGGTATGAATCAATATGATTCGAATTCACCATTGGAAATAGTATATTATCGAAATATATTAACATTTACAATCGATTTGATCAATACAGAATCAAAAGATTTTATACAAGAATCATTGAATCAACGACCAATTTATGAATGGAATTGTAATCATTTTCTTGCACAATCAACAATTTTAATAAGAAAATTTCATGAAAAAAATTGTATGAATATTGTTAACAACAACAACAACAAAACTCAATATCTTTCCAATGCAATCGACAATGATATTGATGATGTTTTCGATAAAATGAATTATGAATTTGATTTTTTTTTGGACAATGGTGATGATGATGTTGATGATAATAATGGCGAAGAACATAATGAACATTCGGCTGATCGAACAGTTATCGACCTTCATCATCCCTCCCAATACAACAAACATCAAGCCAATAATGATGATTATGTTAATAGTATTGATTGTGGAAAATTATCAAATAATTTAAATTATTTTCTACATTATGGAACAAATCAATGTATGAATGAAAATGTTGGTAATAATTTACCATTAAAATGTATTGATTTACAAGAATATTATGAAGAAATTTCCGATCAATTCAAACAAAATCAATGTCATTATCAACAATCTGGAAAAATAAAATCATCGACATCAATTTGTTCGGAAATTAAATATCTTGGTGAATTGATACGTTTTGTTTATTTTTATAATTGTATTCAGCTACAACAATATCGACAACAACAACATCATCAACAACAAAAACAACAACAACAATTACAAAGTATTGAACGTCATAAACGATATTTGTCAAATGATTTCGATTCTAAAAGAAGAAGAAAAGCTACAAATAATAATCAGAATAATAATAATCAGAATAATAATGATAAATCATTTTATGATTGGCATTCATTTACATGTGATTTTCTAACTGAAAGATCATTATTATTATCAAATGATTATAAACAATCCAATTGTCCAAAATCAATTGCCGATAAACAAACAACAAGAAAATGTTTAAAAATTCGTCGTGAATTATATTTAATATTACATTTTGCAACGGATAAATGTATTGATGCACAATTATATGATTATCAATTTGATGTTCGTTGTCAAAGATTATCAAAACATATTGAAAAATTTCAAAATGAAATGAAAAAATTTTCTTGTCCAAACGATAATAATAATAATAATCAATTTTCAACATTACCTGGACCATATGTTATTAATTCATATGTTAGTTATTCATATGTTATTAATTCATATGTTAGTATTTGTCCTGAATTAAGATTTTTAAAAAATTTAGTACAATATAAACATTATCATGATTGTATTCAAAAATGGAAAATTGATCGATTGTTTTGATTATTGATTGAGCGATCGATCGATCAATCTGTCAATCAATTTTGTACCATCCAAGTAATTATTGAACATTAATTCTTTTTAAGAAATTTCAAAAATAAAAATCAATAAAATTCAAACCAAAAAAAAAAAAAATTCGAATTCTTTTTAAGAGCGGAGGGAGGGTGTGAAATCTTGTTGTAGCGAATCGCAATTTTCGAATGTTTTTTTTTGCTGAAAACATTTTGACATTCAATTTTTACCTGTTGACATTTTACCTGTTTGATGACATTTTCTTTTATTTTTGTTTTTGTGGTACAAATGAATTTTCTAAAAATGATTTTTAGTTTAGTTTGATTAATCATTTCAATTTGATTATGTGACATTGCAACGCTGATAAAGAAGATTTTTGTCAAAAAGAAAAATATGAATTCGATTCGACTATTTTCATCCATGTTGATCATCATCATTATGATGATAATGATGATCAGTGTAAACAATTACGTATTGGGTCAAAATAGTACAGAACAATATGATTCGAATAATGAAACAATAACAACAACAACAGCAACAATTCTTAAAAAGAATTCAAATCAAAATCATCTACATCGACGACCATCAATAAAGAATTTAATAAAGAAAAAAAAATCAGAAAAAACAGCAAAAAAATTACCTGAAACAACAACATCATCGATGATGATGATGACAACAACAACAGAATCGATGATGATGATGACAACAACAACAGAATCGATGATGATGATGACAACAACAGAATCGATGCTTGAATCAAAAAATGGTGGACATTGTAATTATATTATTGAACAATTAATACGATCAAATGAAGAATATCGTCAAGATAATTGTACGGATATAAATTTTTGTTATCAATTACAAAATAGTTTAAATTATTTTACAGAAAAATGTATGAATGAAAAAATTGATACAATGTCCAATGTTACTTGTGATAGTTTGAATTCATCTTTGGAAAATATTTCCAATTATGAAAAAATTCAATCAAATTCATGTCCATCAATGAATAATGATGATAATGATATTTGTCCAGAACTTGAATATTCAACCGAATTAATACATTTTATTCATTATCATAAATGTGATCCAGAAAGAGAACAACTTGAACAAGAACTCGAACAAAAACAAGATCGAGATCAAGATCAAGATCAAGAACAAGAACAAGATCAAGATCAAAATCAAGACCAAGACAAAGATCAAGACCAAAATCAAGAGCAAGACCAAGACCAAGACCAAGATCAAGATCAAAAACTCGAACACAAACATGAACCAGATCCACTATTAGAAAAAATATTAAAATCATCCGATATTGATATACATAATAAAGATATAAGGATAAAAAATGTATCCGAATCATGTATTTCATTTGCTGATGATTTATTAAAATTATTTATAAATTATTTATTAAAAAATTGTTTAACAGAACAATCATCAAAAACATTTGTATGTAATAGATTACGTAGAAGATTATGTGGAAATTTACATTTTGTAACAAATAATTGTTCAGATTTAGAAATACATATTGCCAATTTACCAAGAAAATTTAAAAGAATTTTAACAGAAAAACGACATTTTATTGTTTGTTCAAAATTTGGTTATTAACCCTTATTCGTAAAAAAAACACGACAAAACCGATAAATAAATAAAGATTGATAAAGATGTTATTTTGTAATTTTTAAAAAGAAAAATTTGACATTCATTAACCTTTTTGTTGTTGTTGTTGTTTGACATTTTCTTCAATGTTTTTTTTTGCTACAAAAATAAATTGATTGGTTGATCGATTTTAGTTAAAGATTTGATCGATAAAAACATCATTTTCAATTTGATTATAGCGGATAACAACAACAACAACAACAACAACCAAATTCGAATGAATTCGATTCGACTATTTTCATCCACATTGTTCATCATTATGATGAGCAATGTAAACAATTATTGCGTATTGGGTCAAAATGGTAAAGAATATCATTCGAATGATGAAACGATTCCAAAAAATGATTCGAATCAACGACCATCATTATCAGCATCATATTCAGCAAAAAGAAAATCAATAATCGGTTCAAAAGATTTAAGGTTTTGTGATGATACTGTTGAACAAACAATACAATTAAGTCAAGATTTTCGTCATGAAAAATGTACTGGTGATAATTTATGTTTACAAATTCGTAATAATTTAAATTATTTTCTTAAAATGTCAACCGAAGAATGTATGGATGATAATTTAAATTATGGTATGACTTGTTATGGTTTACTTAGATTTACGAAAAGAATTTCCATAGAAATACAAAAACATTCTTGTCAAATTAATCAATTATCATCAACATTATCCCGAAATAATAATGATATTTGTCCGGAATTGAAATTTTTAGCCGAATTAATACATTTTGTTCATTATCATAAATGTAATCGACAAAGACAAAGACGAGGAAGACGACGACGACCACATATAAATATATATTCAACAATGTTAAATCAATCATCCGAAATTGATGATGATAATAATAAACAGAAAAAATTATTGATTCAACAAAAAAATAAGGTTACATGTCTTGCATTATCCAAAGATTTAATCGAATTATTTCGTCATTATATTGATGAAAATTGTGCCGAATATTCATCATCAAAAACAAATGAATGTATCGAAATTCGTAAAAGATTATTAACATTTTTACTTTTTGCAACAACTGAATGTATTGAATGGGAAATCGGTATTAATGATTATTTTTTTGATTGTCCAGAATTGAAACCAAATTTAGAAGAATTTTCCAAAGAAATTCAACGAAATTCTTGTTCACCATCCAATTTATTTTCACCATCAACATCAACAACATATATGAGAAATATTTGTGAAGAATTAACATTTTTTTATACATTATTGGATTATAAATATTTTCATGATTGTATTAAAAAATGGAGAAAAGATCTTTTTATTGATTAAAGATATGGAAAAAACAAATCAAATCAAAGATTCAATGAGAAGAAAATTATGATTAAAAAAACAAAAATCTAACCCTTTGTTTACACTTGATATTTTCAACATTCTGACATTTATCACTTTCGAACCTGTTGGCATTTTGTTTGTTTTTTTTTTTTTTTTTGATTCCTTGGTAAATCGATGACATTTGATGACCTTATCTATGTTTGTTTTGATTTTTCTGGTACAAATAAATCTTCGATAAATTCATTTGGTTTGATTATCATTTCAATTTTTGATTACGAATTGTAATTGTCAGCAAAAAAATTATGTCTTCGATTCGACTATTTTCATCCATATTGTTCATCATAACAATAATGATGATGATGATCAACAAATCATTTGGTCAAAATGTAACAACAACAACAACAACAACAGCAAAAGCATTGATAAAACCAAATGAACAAAATTCATCTTGTAATCAAATGAAATGTTTTAAATTATTAAATAATGTTATAATAAAAAGTCATCAATTTTATCGTTATAATTGTAATAATGATAATAATAATAAAAATAATGTATCAAATAATTGTACAAAAATTATTGATCAAATGAATATGTATGTACAATTAACATATCGAAATTGTTTGGATGAATATTTAAATGAAAATAAATGTAAACGTTTAGATAAACGAATGAAAATATTATCGAAAAAATTATATGAAAAAAATAATTGTTCATTATCAAATAATGATAATAATAATGATAATTCAACAATTTGTTTACAATTAAAATTCATTAATAATATGTTGGAATATAAATATTATCATGATTGTATACAACGATTACCAAATACAAAAATTGGTTGTCAAATGTTGAGTGCACGTTTTGATCTTTTTGATGATTTTGATTATGATTTTGATGGTAATCATCATCATCATAAGGATCGAAATCATAATCATAATCATAATGATCCTGATGAGTTCAATCCTGAGGAGTTCGATCCTGATGAGTTCAATCCTGATGAGTTCAATCCTGATGAATTCGATCCTGATGAATTTGATCCTGATAAATTCGATCCTGAGTTTTTGGATGATGATGATGATGACGATAAAAAGGATGATGATTTTAATATTGATTATATAACCGATAAACCAAATAAAAAACATAAAAAACATCATAAAAAACCGCATAAAAAACCACATCATGAAAAATAATGTTTGAAAAGTGAATTAAAAAAAATCTTTGGAAACGTATCGTTCTTATTGTGATTGATTGACCAAAAGGATTTCACTTTCTTATTTATCATTTTGAAATTTCGAGTTTATCCAAGTTATTTTCTTAGTAAACCTTAACATTGATTGATTGATTGATTAACTTGATTTAAATCTAAAAAAAGAAAAAATAAAAATTATTTTTGGAAAAAAAAATTGTAAAATTTTCTTCAATATTACCCGGATATAGCAATAGGATCATTCGGAAAACGCTGTCGTTGCTGACGATTTTGGTTTTTTTCCAAATTCCAAAATTGATTGATTAACATTTTCAATAATCAGTTTTTTTTTTTTTTTGGTTTCACTTTAATCACTTTGACATTCATTAATTTTTACCTGTTTTTACCTGTTTGACATTTTGTTTTTTGTTTTTGTTTGATAAATCGACATTTTTTTGAAAAAGGTTTAGTTTGAGTTTGATTATCATCCATTTTCAATTTTTTAAAAATCATTTTCAATTTGATTATGTGATTGAATCGTTTCGTAGAAAAAAAAAGATTGTAAACAACAACAACGATGTATTCGATTCGACTATTTTCATCCATATCGTTCATCATCATAGTGATGATGATGATGATCAATATAGACATATCGTCCGGTCAAGATGAGAAAATAAATTCTACAACAACAACAATAGCTACTACAACTTCGAATACAACAACAACTTCGAATACAACCACCACGAAAAAACCAGAAAAAGATCATCATTGCGGTTGGGGATTGGATTGGGGAGGCGATTGGGGAGGTCATGGCAAAATTGGTTGGGGAGATGGAAAAATTGATTGGGGAGGTGGTAAAATAGGTGGTTGGGGAGGTGGTGGAAAAATTGGTTTTGAAGGTGGTGGAAAAGGTGATTGGGGAGGTGGTGGAAAAATTGATTTTGAAGGTGATTGGGGAGATGAAAAAAGTAAATCGAAGAAAAAATCTAAAACACCAAAAGATTCAAAGAAAAAATCGAAGAAAAAATCAAAGAAAAAGTCAACAAAATCACCAAAAACAGAAGCAACAAAATCCTCAAAAACAAATTCAACAAAATCACCAAAAACAGAAGCAACAAAATCCTCAAAAACAAATTCAACAAAATCACCAAAAACAGAAGCAACAAAATCACCAAAAACAAATTCAACAAAATCACCAAAAACTAAGAAAACAAAATCGCCAAAAGGAAGTAAAACAACAAAATCGCCAAAAACAAATTCAACAAAATCACCAAAAACTAAGAAAAGAAAATCGAAAAAAAAGTCAACAAAATCACCAAAAGAATCGTTAAAAGGAATAAAATGGCCAAAATCTAAAAAAACACCAAAATCGTCCAAAACTAAAAAATCAACAAAATCACCAGAAACTAAAAAAACAACAAAATCACCAGAAACAAAACCGAAAGAAATATGTAAATCAAAAGATGATTCAATTTCAAAAATCGATCTTGGAAAAGAAAATCAAACAATGATATTTAATGATGCAATTTTCAATAATGATGTTTCATTATTCAAAAAATTATTTGGACGACCATTATTATTTAGTGTGAATGGTCGTGATATAAATGTAGTTATTAATCAAAATTTTAATACTAAAAATGATAGGAAAAATTCTTCAAAATCAAAACATAAATTACCTGATCATCATTCTAATAATAATAATAATAATTCTTCAAATGCAGATCATAATAATAATAATAATCAACAATTTGATGATGAACATTGTAAAGAAATATTAGAAACTGCAATTGAATATGCAAAAGCAATTGATTATTTAAAATGTAATGGTGATTATGATGATGATCTATTTACAGTACAATGTAATGATTTAAATGCACAAATGTCTGTATTTAAAGAACAAATTATGAAATATTGTAGATCAGAAAATGATAAAGTGAAAATAACAAAGTAACAAAAAAATAAAATAAAATCTGAAATCTATAAATCAAAAAAAAAAAAAAAAATTATTTTGTAAAGAAAAAAAAATTCGTTCGAATTCGAATTCTTTTGGAAAGGAGGGAGGAGGGGTGATTCCTGTTGTAGCGAATGCGCAAGCGCAATTTTCGAATGTTTTTTTTTTTTGGCAAACATTTTGACATTCGAATCAATTTTTACCTGTTGACATTTTACCTGTTTGTTTGTTTGTTTGTTTGTTTGTTCGGTATGATGACATTTTCTTTTATTTTTGTTTTTGTGGTACAAATGAATTCTCTAAAAATGATTTTTAGTTTAGTTTGATTGATCATTTTAATTTGATTATGTGACATTGCAACGCTAATAAAGAAGATTGTCCAAAAGAAAAACCTGAATATGAATTTGAATAGACTATTTTCATTCATGTTGATCATCATTATGATCAATATAAACATTTCATTTAGTCAATATGTAATAAAGAAAAAAACAACAACAGTAACACCAAAAATTACAACAATAACACCGAAAATTCATAAAACAACTAAATCGATTTATGTTATTAATACGAAAACAACATCAACGCAAACGATAATAACAATAACAAAATATGGTGAAACAAAAACAACAACAACAAAATTACCAAAAACGACGACAACGACAACAGAATTACCGAAAAAGAGGAAAACAACAACAACAACAACAACAGAATTACCGAAAAAGAGGAAAACAACAACAACAAAATCACCGAAAAAGACGAAAAAAACAACAACAACAACAGAATTACCCGAAACGACAAGGATATCGAAAACAACAACAACAACAACAACAACATCTAAATCAACAATCAAACCAAATGAAAATAAAAATAATACAAAAAACAATGATGATGAATTTATAATAGGACCAGCATTATTTCGTTTAAATGGTCGTGATATTAATATAATTATAAATCAAAATTTTAATACTGATAATGATGATTATAATGATGGTAATTTTGGAAAAAAATTCAATATTTCAAAATTGCCTTTTAATAATATTACTATTCCAAAACATCGATCAAATAAGTCACTAATAAGTGATGAACAACCACATAATAAACTACGTTCAAGAGGTTTAAGACGACCATTTATAGTAATACCACGTGCAAGAAGACTACCATTTATAAGACGACCAATTATAGGATATTTACCACGTCCAAAAAGATATCTACCACGTTTATTTTTACCACCTTTTGTACGTGAACTAATACTTATAGTATTACCATTTGTACTTCAAAAACTATCAAAGGAACTAAGTCATAGTAATTTTCAACAAAATTCTGATGGCAATGAAGATGAATTGCAAAACAATTTAAAGAATATGGATGAATTCAAATCTATTATGGATGATATTAATAAGGATGATAATGAACCATCATGTCCGAAAGCATTGGAAAAAACAACCAAAATAACCAATGCAATAGAACATTTTAAATGTAATCAAAATAATAATAATGAAAAATATAAATTTCATTCACAATGTCAGGAATTAAATGTACTAATGTCAAAAACTAAACAAAAAATTATGAAACTTTGTTCTTAATAAAAAAATTTAATTAAAAGAATTTTTTAATTTAAAATACGAATGAATATAAAATCTGAAATGGAGAAATATGAAATTTATTTGTAAATTTTTACTAAAAAAAATTTATAAATTTAAAAATTTTATTCAATTTTTCATAATGAAATGGTTAAATATACGTTATAATCGATATAAGAATAAATCAAATGTTGATGATGTTGATGATGGACAGCGATCATCATCAACATCATCATCAACAACATCGACATCAGCAAGATTATCACCAAAACAAAGAAAAAGTAATGATAATTATAATAATCAATTTAAATCACCATTAACAACATCAACATTATCGATGAAAAAATCATCATCATCATCAACAGCAGCAATATCCACAACATCGACAACAGCATCAACAATAACAACAGCATCATCAACAACAATGGTAAAGAATAAAATTTCATTAGTTCATCATCATAAACATCATCATCATCGTAAACAAATTTATAAAAATAATAATAATCAAAATAATGAAAATAATAATAATGATAAACAACAATTACAACCATTATCATTACAATCATATTATACAAATAGTCCATGGATTAATAAACAACAACAACAAAATTTTTTTGATAATAATAATAATAATAATAATAATAAATCTATAAATTTTTATAAAAATTTATCATCCAATACAACATTATTATTAAAACAAAATAATAATCATTATTATAATCAACAATGTATAAATTATAAACGTAATTATAATGATAATATTTTGGATATTTTATCGGATAATAGACGATCATCATCATCATCATCATCATCAACGTTATTAAATCCAATTGATTCAACAACAAATCTGATACATAATTCAATAATGTATTATGTAAATCAGATAAGACCGATTGATCAATCTGATCATCAAAAATCACAACAACAACAACAAAATCGTAGACGTTTTTATGAAAAACCAAAAGCACCACCTGAACCATTGAATGGTACTTGTATAACACCATTTGAAGTATTAATACATGGTTATCTATTACATCGTATTGTTGGTCGTGGTTCATTCAGTACCCTATATGAAGCAAGTCGTTTATTTGTTTCACATGGTGGTGTTGCTTGTAAACATGTACGTATTGGCCGACCAGAAGATATTTGTCTTACAGATTCGGATGGCCGTTGGCGTTTACAAATGCAACAATATTTCCTGGAAGAAGAAATTCGTATATTACGACAAATACGTCATCCAAATATAATACAATTATATGAAATAATTATCGATGATGATAATCGTAATTATTATATAATGATGAAATTTGCTGTAAATAAAACAATCGCTAATTATTTATATCAATTTTATCAAAAACCATTACCTGAAACATATGCTAAACGTTGGACAAGACAACTGATGTTAGCAATACAATATCTGCATGAAGAATGTCGTATTGCACATCGTGATTTAAAATTGGAAAATTTTTTATTAGATGAAAAATATGTTGCATTATTAACGGATTTTGGTTTGGCTATTTCATTATCAATACATTCATCATCGTCGTCGTCGTCAGCATCTTTGAATCGCAATAGCCCGAATCACCACCACCACCATTATATGATTGATAATAATTCTTATTTGAAAAAATTTTTTGATAAAAATTTTGTTGATCAGAATCAAAATCATCGTACAAAACGTATTGAAACATTATTATCAATACAATGCGGTACAACTGAATATATGGCACCGGAAATTTTAAATCAAGAATTACAACAACAACAACAACAACAACAACAAATGACAGCAGCAACAACAACATTATTTAATGATACATTTCCATGGTGTTCATATGATCCATTTCGTGCTGATATCTATTCAATGGGTATTTGTTTATTTGAAATGTTAAATTATTATCGTCCATTTCGTTGGTCATCATATAATTTAAATTATATTAATGGTGGTGCATTTGGTAGTTATAATCAAAATCATAATAATAATAATCTTGTTTGGCAACAACGTAATCGTCAATATCGTTATAATAAACGTATTTATTTAACTGAAGAATGTCGTGATTTAATTGATGAAATGTTAGAACCAAGAGCAGCAATACGACCAACATCACGTCAAGTACTTGATCATCGTTGGTTCAAATATTCAATACGATAAATAATAAATAATAATAAATAATATCAAATAATCGACCTTCAACTTTGACGCAAAGCAATAAATGGTGGTATAACATTTTAAAATTTTTAATTTCTTCTGAAAATCATATTAATAAATATCAAATATCAAATATCAAATGTTAAATATCAATGTCAGTAGACCTGAAAGATGTTAAAAGAAAAGATCAAACGTTCAATTATTAATTGAAAATGTTAAATGTTGAATTGGAAAAAAAAATTTAAGATATAAAAACCGAAACCGAAAACGTTCAAAATTAAATTAATTTTTTCATTTTTTACCTGATTAAACCTGATCTTTATTTACAAAACCGACAAAACAAAGTAAAAGAAAAATGGCCAAACAAATTCGTTTGTTGTTTTCGATAATGGTGATGGTGATCGTTTTCATGATGATCAGCCAAAATGAAGCAATGAGACAACCAGCACCACCACCACCACCACCTCCACCGCCTCCACCACCACCGCCGCCACCACCACCACCACCACCACCACCACCACCAGCGCCAATGCGACAGGGAGGCGGATGTGATTGTTCACAAGCAATGCCCCAACAACAAAGTAATTACAAGGCACAAGAACAAATGGTTTTCAGTGATTCACAAGATTCAGTATCCGGTGATTAATTTAAATCAAAAAAATGAAATCCCGTTTAAAAAAACAAAATAATAATAATAATAATGACATCAATTAAATCAACTAACAAAAAAAAAAAAAAATCAAAATTACAAAATTTCCAATATTATTTTTTTTTTTTAAAAATTTTCATTATAAATTTTGAATTGAAATAAAAATTAATAAAAAAAAATATTATTTAATGATTTCTAATGGTGTTCATATTCTGATTCATTATATTTCATATTTATTCAACAATGGGTATTTTGTCTGGTTTGAAATGTTAAATTATTATATTTGTAATTTAGTTTATTTACAATCGCATTGAATAAGAATAATATTCATTAATACAAAATGAACACAAAATGTTTATCAGTTTTTTTTTTGATTTAATACAAAATGCCTTATACATCTCAAAAAATAAGGGTAAAAATAACAAGAACAAGAGATAATATTTTTTACAATAAATGGAAAATTCAAATTCATGCCAGTCATAGATCAGTTTATCAGTTTGTGTAATTTTATTATATCAAATATTTTTTAAAAAAAAATTACCATGTTTTATTTTTATTTTTTGTTTAATTTTTCCATTTTTTGTTGTTTTTATTTCTAATTCATTGGTTTATTGTAATCATTTTTGCTTTAGTTACAATCCTATTTAATCGTATAAAACAAAAACAAACGTTACGTCAAGTATACTTGATCATCATCGTTGGTTCAAAATATTTTCTCAAGCTGATACAAATATACGACGAATATAATTTCAAATTCGACCTTCAACTTTGACGCGAGCCAAATGAATAACATTTTAAAATTTCACGTTTTTTTCCTGGAAATAAATAAAAATATCAAATATCAAATTTGTTAAATATCAATATCAGTAGACCTGAAAGATGTTAACAAAAAAAAAGATCAAACTGTCATTTATCATCAGGATGATTATGATGAAAATGTTAAATGATTTTTGTTTCGAATGGATATAAAAACCAAAACGCAAAACGTTTGAAATCAAATTAATTTTTTCATTTTTTATTACCTTGCTGAACAGATAACGTTAACCGAAAAAAAAAAAGAAAATGGCCAAACAAATTCGTTTGTTGTTTTCGATAATGGTGATGATGATCGTTTTCATGATGATTACCAGAAATGAAGCAATGAGACAACAACAACCACCTCCGCCACCGCCGCCTCCACCACCTCCGCCACCACCACCACCACCGCCGCCACCACCACCACCGCCACCGCCAGCTCCAATGCAACAACATATGGCACCACCACCACCATCACCATATGCATTAAATTATCAAACATGTGATTGTACACAATTAAGATCAATAGCACAAGAAGTACAACAAATTCAACAAAAATTAGCACCATGTGCGCAACAAATACAACAATGTAGTACACAACAAGTACAACAACAACCAAGACAACAAAGTAATCAATATAGAGAACAAGAACAAATGATTTTCAGTGATTCACAAGATTCATTAGATGATTAAACACATGAAATAAAAAACATGAAACTCCAGAAAGAAGAAAAGAAAAGACATTTAAATCAACTTTTATAATAAAAAAAAAATCAAAATTCAATAAAAAATTTTTAATATTATTTTTTTAAAAATTATAAATTTGAATTGAAATAAAATTAATAAAATATAAATTTTTTTATTTTTGAAAAATTTAATTTGAATCAAAAATCAAAATTTTCCAATTACTAAATAACGTAATGCAAATGTTGTCAATATAAAATGTTCAGATATAATAAAACCAAGTAAATATTCGAAAAAGATTGAAAAAATTTTTTTAGTTTTTTGTTGTTGTTGAATATATTGATCAAGATTTCCAGTACGTTTTAAACGATTTTCAATCAATTTTCGATCAGGTTTTTTTAGATTTTTAGCCAAACCTAACCATGCACAAAAATCAATAAATAATGTTGCTAAATTAAAACAACGATTCCATCCTAATTCAGATGCCGAATAATCCCATGGAAAAACATGATGATAATTATGATAACCTTCACCAAGACTTAAATATGTTACTAAACGATTTTCACGTGGTTCAATTGATTGATCAAACATTTGATAACCATACATATGTGCTAATGAATTAACAGTCCATGTACAATGTAATGAAACAACATAACGTACAATAACAGTACAAACAAAACATTCCCATAATGGTAAATCCGTTATTAAATGAGAAATATAAGTTGGTATTAAACCCCAGAATAATATAACCAATGGTATATAAAATCGTCGTTGAAAACGTACAACAGGATCGGACCATAAATCGGATAAATCAATTGTTTTACCTATTTTAAATAATAATAATAAAAGAATGATTAATTTACCAGTAGATAAATAAAACAAACCTTTTCGAATAACTTCAGGATGTTT
Source organism: Dermatophagoides pteronyssinus (assembly GCF_027571235.1). Taxonomy (NCBI): domain Eukaryota; kingdom Metazoa; phylum Arthropoda; class Arachnida; order Sarcoptiformes; family Pyroglyphidae; genus Dermatophagoides; species Dermatophagoides pteronyssinus. The sequence continues at coordinate 557,375 of NW_027461528.1, forward strand.
ACGTACTAATAACCAACCCATATGTGAAAAAAAGAAACCACGTCGTACATTATATGGATCAGCATCAGTATCCGAATATTTATGATGTACACGATGATCACGACACCAATCATAAATATCATTTTGTAATGCCATTGTTTGTAATAACATTAAAAAAATACGTAATGATAATGATGCTTCATATGAACGATGTGCCCAAAGACGATGTGCACCAGCCAAAATACCTAGACCACTTAAACGACCAAATATATCTGCAATAATTAAATGATTCCATTGCAAAAATGGATTCGATAAACTTGTATAAAAACTATAAATTGTAATCAAATGTAATGTTGATAATGCAATTACATTACGCCAGACAATTTTTTGTTTATAATTTGATTTTAATGATATTTTTGATTTGGATGATTCAAATTCATCATCATCACCATCATTATCACCATCAATATGATTATAATCATAACCATTATTGTTATTATCGGCCATTGTTGTTTTTGTTGTTTCGATCATTTTTTTTTTTTTTAAGTCAAATATTTTTTTCAAGAAAACGAACAAAATTTGATTTTGATTGATTGATTGATCAAAAATCAAATGATTCGATGATTGATGAGATCGGTCTTAAGTAGACAAAAAATTCGTAACTAATAATGATGATAATTTACGTTGGAATTTATTTTTGGGATTTTACAAATTGAACAGAGAAAATGATGTTTTTCCTTTTTGAGGGGAGGCAACAGTACAACTACCAAGGATGAATGAATGAATGAATGAGAATTTGAATAATTCACACACACGCACAGTTAAACATACATACAGTTACATACAGTTGAAGAAAACACAGGTAAAGGTAAATTGTATTTTCGATATTTTTTTGCAACAAAATTGTGTTGTGGTCACAACGAAATGATGATGACAACAAAATGCCAAAAAAAATAAAGATTACGAAAATCATCATCATCATCATTTAGGAGACCATCATCATTATCAATGGTCGTGGTTGCATTTTTGCTTTGAAAAGAAATTTCGTTATTCGTTTTTTAACCATTCTTTTGGCCACAAAAAAAAATACTTTTTCCACTTTTCATTGATTTGATTTGATTGGATTTCTTTTTTTTTACGAACAAAAAAATTCTATTGAACAATCATCAGTTGATAGAGAAGATAGAGAAGCGAACAAGTTTCCATTTCCAGTTATATCGTGTGTGTGTTCCGGGCGCCATATATAGAGAGAGAGAGAAAGAAAGAAAGAAAGAAAATAAAAATCACATACATCACATTTTGTGAAATGAAAAATTTGGTAAAATTTTGTTGTTGTTGTTTTGTTTGTGAATCGAATCAATCTTTTTTCTTTCTTTTTTTTTCCTAACGAAAACCATAATTTCATTTCATTTTTTTTCCATTATTTTGGAAGGAAAATTTTCTATGAAAAATTTGACAACGAAAAAAAAAACAAGTTACGAAATTGGATATTTTTTTTGACAATTATGTGTTATATGATGATGAAAGTTGGTTCATTCATTTTTTCACTTACTTTTTTTTCGCAAAAAAAAACTGTAAATGTCATCGGTTTTTCATTGATTTGAGGGGGGAAGGGGAAGAAAAACACGAACAAAAAAAAATGGAAACTTGTTATTCTCACCAACAATTGCAATATTTGATATTTTTTTTGGTTATTATTGGCATTTTATCGATTTATTATTTATTTATTGAACCCGTTAGTTTTTGATTTTTTGATATTTATCATGAAATAAAGAAGAAGATCATCATCAACATTCGATTCGCGAATATGACATTTTTATTCGATTCGAATGTTTTTGTTGTTTTGTTGTTGTTGTTGATGACGGTTAAGGTTGAAATAGTTAGCTGAGGTTAGAATAGAGTCAACAAATCAAAAAAGCTGAATGTCAAAATTGGATATTCTTTTTGATGGATTTTTTTTTTTTGAAAATGATAATAAAAAATTCAAAATGTTTTGCTGGCATAAAAAACAAATTCCCGATTTACGGTTCAATTATTTATAATGATGATGATGATGATATTTTTTTTGTTGTTGTGTGAATAAATATCACAAAGGAGATAAAGGTAATGTTTGTTTGATGTGTATGAATTTTTGATTGGTTGGTTGGTGTTTGTTTGTTTTCATTTTAGAATTATAATCATCATCCACACAATCAATGTGAAACCAGAAAAAAACTGCAAAAACTTTTGTTTTGTTTTTTTTTTGGGTAAAATCCGTTTAACAATTTTTGAATCGGAAAAGCAAGAGAAGAAAGAAAAAAAATGAATACGCAAAAATACTATCCATTAATCGCATTGATGTTGATAATATTTTTCGATAAAACAAATGGATTTTTTGTAAGTAAACGAAAATTACATCATAGATATCAACATCATGATGATGTAACAACAACAACAACAACAGCGTCAATATCATCAATATCATTAATACCAACAACAACAACAATAACAGTTCCAGCAAACGAACCAGTAATGAAATTGTCAAAAACTTATGATGATCATAATGAACAACAACAACAACAACAACAACAAGAATCATTATCATCAACAACTGTATCAACAAATGAAATTATTTCAAATTCAAATGATAATAACAACATTGATAATAATAATAATAATAATATTGTGGATTCTTCTTCATCTTCATCATCCATCCATTTACATAAATCATTAAAAGCAAATCCATATACGGATAAGGATGGAATAATATATAATATGTTTCCAGATCCATCACCAATATTGGTACCGAAAGAAAAAATGAAAAAAGAAACAGCGAAAAAAAAATCATCGACAATAAATAAAGGATCTGGATATTACTTTAAAAGAACAACAACAACAACAAAAAAACCTAACATTCATAAAACAAATCGATTAGATAAATTTGATGATATTATTGATAATGTTATTGAAAAATTAACTCAAGCATGTGCTATTGTTAGAAAAATTGCTGATGATTTTAAAATGCATAGTAAATTGGCAAAAGAATTTTTAAATGCAATTTCTGATTCATTTGCATATAAATTTTTCGATAATATTTTCTAAAAAATTTAATCAAACGAAAACCAAATCAAAAATCAAACGAAAACGAAAACAGCAGACTTTTTTTTTATTTTCTCAATCAGAATTTATTTTCTTTCTTTCTTTTTTTCCTCCCGTTTCTTTTTGTTGTGTTTGTTTGTAATTTCCCATCCACCATCCCTCACCCCCCAAAAAAATCAATAATTGTTAAGAATTTTGTTAATTTATCAATGATATTTTTTATAATAATAATAATAATAATAATAATAATTTAACAAGTTGGCCAAAAAAAAAAAAAAAAATCTTGAAAAACTGAAAAACAAAACTTTTTCCCATTTGAAATTTTTTGTTTGTTTGGTTTGTTTGCAAAAAAAAAAGAAAATAACTTGAACAATTACAATCCGGAAGCAGGAATGATAATGATGATGATGAAGAAGAAGGACAAAGGTTTGATTTGATTTTCAATTTTTTTTTGTTGAAAAAATTATCCAATTCTTGGTACAAAAGCAGCTTTTTTACCAATTCTTGGTGCAAATACAGCACGACCAATACGTGGTGTATATGGTATTACCATTGATGTACGTTTATTCCACAGATAATTATTTCGATTCAATAATGTTGATAATAATAATTGTTGTTGTTGTTGTTGTTGTTGTTGTTGTTGATCATTCAAATCATCCAAATAATCATTATTATTAGCCATCATCATTTGATCATCATTATTATCATAATTAATATCGATATTTGATTGTTGTTGTTGTTGATTATGTTGTTGTTGTTGTTGTTGTTGTCGTGGTAAATAATTACCATACATTTTTACATAATCAATCAATTCATTATTATTATTATTATCATTAATTATTCTTGATTGTGGTAATTTTAACATTGATGAATGTGATGAACGTTTTCCAAGACGTGGTATGAATGCTGCTCGTAATTGTATATCCAATGGTTCGATTAAATTTTCTTGATCATTTAGATTACCACCACCGCCACCACCACCACCACCATTATTATTATTACCCATCATTGATCCAATTGTTTCATAATTTTCACATAATTCTGGATTCATTGAACAATCGATTGTTGATGATCTTGTTGATGATGATGATTTATCATCACGTCTACCAATTCTTGGTGCCGGTATTAAACTTTGTCGTTTCAAATCGTTTGATGATCGTCCAATTCTGGCAATGGAAAAAAAAAGAAAAATTTTCAAATTTTTCAACCAAAAAATTGTCAAACATTTTACCTTGGCATAGGTATTGGCTGTCGTTTATCATAACGAACATCATTATTATTGTTATTGTTATTTGTTTGCAATGTTGCTGCATCAACTGATAATTCAAATGTTGCAATAATAATTGTCACGATAATCGTTATGATTAAATGAAAAATAAATTTATTTGATTGACGACGATGATGGTCATATTGATGATAATGATTAAATGATTCCATTTTTTTTCACGAAACAAAACAAGATAATTTTGGATTTTGTTTTCTTTTCAAAAATCACAGTTTTCAAAAAAAAACTTTTCGAATGAATTTTTTTTTGGTTCGAAACTATTTTCACACAAACTTGTTGTTTTGGTATCTATAGTCGAATTGAGTGGAAATGAATCCAAAAAAAACAAGCAAAAATGGTTGATGATATCCGACGAAAGAAAAGAGAAAATCTTCGGTATTTATACCAAAGAATTTTGGTTCCAGAAAGATTTCTTGAATGATGACGCCCATCATCAACAACAATATGGTACCATGATGATTATGGCGTCAACAACATCGACAACAACACCGACGCTGTAGCATCCTGTATTACCAAATACCGAATTTGGCTATGATTCTATACAGAATTTCGGGAGCCATAGAAAAAAAAGATTTTCGGGCGTAGCTTTCTTTGTTGTTGAATGAAAAGAAAGAATATTTTCCATTGAAGAATCTCTTCCAATGTCATCATCATTCGGGAGAAAAAAAAGAAGAGATTTTCCAAAACCAAAAAAACATAATTCAAAATTAACGTTGTAACTACATTATTATTATCGTATAATTATTCTTAATTAATTTAAAACTAAAATAGAAATCTTTAATTATGATAAAAAAATTACATCACGTTCTGGCTTGTTGTTGTTGGCTTAGTTGGCTCCATTTGGCTCGTTTGGCTCCATTTCGGCTTGTCCCTTGTTGTTGTTGTTTTTTGGCCTGTTAGCGTGGCCAAATCACATCAATCTTATTCCGTTTCCGATTTTTTTTGTTTCTTCAATACACAGAATTAACCCAAATGATGATGATAATGTCCAACATGGATTTTTTTTTGGTTTTGGGTTCTGGTTTTGATTTTTTTTTCGATTATTATTATTATTATTATTATTATTTAATGTTGTTTTCGAATATTATGTGTAATTAATAATAAAAGTCAAAATAGCCAGAAAAAAGACAAACAAACAACAAACATATTGTGTTGAAATAGAATCGAATGTCCTGCTGCTGTTGTTGCTATTGGTCACTCGGTCATTCGGTGTTTTTGTTTTTTGTTTTTGTGTTTTATCGGTTACCGGTTTTTTCGGGTAATTGAATTTTCGTTCGTTTGATTCATTTTCGGTATTTTTCCAAAAAATTAATCGATTTCGGTATTTTCTAATTACAATTTTTTTATTTGTTATTTCCGAATTTCCGATTTTTTGTTGACCCGAAACATTCCGAAAATTCAATTTTCAATGAAGAATTTCAGGTAAAAAAAAATGTTATTGTTGCTTACAAATCATCATTATTATTTTTCAATTGAGAAAAATATTTTCATAATTTTTTGTTTCTATAGAAATATCTTTTCCATACATTCTAATGACCAAAAAACAAAACAAACAATAAAAAAAATAATGATTTGTTTTCATTGGAAAAAAGAAATAATAAGAATTTTAGAATAATGAATGAATGAATGATGAACAACACAGAATAACAAACTAGAATTTGAAGAATTTTTTTGTTGTTGTGAAAAAATTGAAATAAAAATGAATGTTTTTGTTGGATCTCGTGATTTTCTCGATAAAAAAAATAATAATTTACCATCGTCCCTCCACTATTTCCACCCAAACATCCCCATGTGCAATATTTTATCATTATTTTTTTGTTTTTTGTAAATGTCAATGTTTAATTTTCTTTAAAATTCTTGTGAGAAATGATCAAGGATTTTAATGAGGAAAATTTTCTGGTTGATTTTGATTTTTTTTTGTTGTTGAAAATCATGTGAAATTTGATGATGATGATGATGATTATCATTTAAAATGAATCAATTTAGAAAATTGAAAAATTCATTCATTCATTTATGCTCAAAAAAAGTGGGTAAAGAAGGAGAAAAACAACAACTTAATATGCCTATCATTATTATCATCATGATGATTGATATAACCAAACAACAACAACCAGAACGAAATGAATTTTTCACCAAAAATTTTTCCATATTTTTTTCAAATGGAAAAAATTTTCGCTTCATTGACCATATAGGATCTTGACAAGTTTTTTGGATGGTTCGGTTGTTGAATGATGATGATGGTACTTCAATATGGAATCCAGAATTATGAATTTCAGAAAAATTTGTTTTGAATGCCAAATTCAACCAACGATAATTCCGGTTTCTCTTTTTTTTGGAGAAAATATTTCTTTTGATTAGCATCATTGATGATGTTCATTCATTTTTTTCTTGGCTTTTTTCAAGAAAAAGAAGAAAAAAAAATGATAAATCTTTGTCGCCATTCTTCTTATTTGCAAGAAAAAAAATTCCGGTCATTAATATTTGTTTATTTCGTCGGGATTCGTATTCATTAACCATCATCATCGTCATCATTTCTGTTCTTTAGGAAAAACTTTTATTCAATTGAATTTGAACAAAGAAAACCATTATTATGTCATCACTTGGCATCATCATTTCAGAATCATCTTTGATTCTTATATCCATTAACCAGAAAAAGAAAAAGAAAAAGATTCATCATATCTTGACAACTTTTATGAATGAATATTCTTCCAACTCTCTCTCTCTCTCTCTCTCTCTCTCTCTCTCTCTCTCTCTCTCTCTCTCTCTCTCTCTCTCTTGGTTTGTTGAATATCTTCATGATTATGTCTTCGAGATTTGAATATGATGATGATGATGATGATGTTGATAATGATGATATTTTTCATATCCTAACCAAACATCATAATGATAATGATCTTTGTTTATTTTGTTTTGTTTTGGTTTTGTCAATTTTTGTTAGGCTACTTATTTTTGTTGTTGTTGTTTTTGTTTTCATTCATTTTGTTGTTGTTGTTGTTGAATTAATGATGAAAAAAAAACAAAAAAAGAAAAATCATTACGAAAAGAAAAAGGAAACAAAAAAAAAAATTTTCGCGAAATTTCCTCTCTCGACCATTAAGACCATTTGTCATAATCATCATCATAAATATCGTTTCCATAAGAAGAAAATAGTCGTTTTTAGTTTGAAATGAAAAGGATTGATCATATTTAGAATGAAATGAACATTCATTTGAAATTCCAAATGATGATGATGATGATGACGTTATTTAGATGTCATGTCATTCATTTTATTATGTCATCAGAATTTAGTTTGTTTTTTTTCGGGAAAAAAGGGTTAATAATGAATTTCGTCGTCGTCGTTGTTGTTGTCGATTCAATTTTCGTTTCGTTTCGTTTATTTTCTATTTTTTCCTCATTCACTCAAATTGCTTCGTACTTGTTTTTTCATTTTCTTTTCTGGAAAATTAATTTACTTGAAATGAAAAAAAAAGAAATTAAATTAATTGATATCGTTGATTGATTGAAATCGATTACAAATTACAAACTTTCGATTTACCTTTTTTTCTCGTTACTTCAATGTTTTTGTTTTTTTGCACCGAAAAGCAAATTTTTGTAATTTTTTTTGATTGAAAAAACATTCAAAACACACAGAGCGAGTGAGTGATGAGAGATTCAAAGATTTTCGAATGGATTATAAATTCGATTCTATTTCCACCCGAACAACAGCAACAAAATAGGTATACATTTCCGAATTGAATCGAGGTATTATGCTTTTTTTCATTCGAAAGAATTTCCTCTTTTTTTTCAAAAGAATTTCCACATTTTTTTTCAAAAGAAATCTCTAAACGATTGAATAAAAAAGGATTTATTTTTGTTTGGTTTGGTTGTCGCTGAAGAAGAAACTGGATGAATATTCAATATGGAAATTGGAAATTTCCAATTCGAAGAAAAAAATATATAAATATTCAATTGGCTACACAATATGGGATAAAAATTGATTGAATTCGGAATTCGGAAAATCAATCAATAACAACAACAAAAAAAGTATGTTTGTTTGAATAATAATTCAATTTTCTTTTGAAAAATAAAAAAAAATGATGCATCTTTTTCCATATTTATCTATTTATATCTGTCATAATATTGGAAATTGATGCTCATTTTTTTTCGTTTGTTTGTTTGTTGGTTTCCCCTTGATACAATTGAATTATGTGAAATTTTTTTTTAATCAAATTCCAAAAAATTCTTGAATTAAATTGAATTTGAAAATCTTTTTGGTTTTTTCGAGTTTTTCGAGTTTGGGGGAAATTGTAAACAAACTTACGTCTTATGTGAGCATGCCATTTTGGTTGTTGTTCCGCTCACTTGGTCATGTCATTTGTGTATGGCATGTTGTTTTTGTTCGAAAGAATAAATATCAAATGTTATTCTGGTTATTCTGGTTTGGTTCATAATGATCAAATGATTATGCAAATGATTATTCAACAACTTTATCATCATCTTTATAATCAAAACAACAATTGAAGTAATTATGTTGGTGATGATAATCGATTGATGATGTTGGTGATGATATCGAAAAACTTTTTTTTTCTGGTAGTTCCAGCAACAACAAGCCAAAATCAAATTAAACCAAAATGAACGTGATCGATCAATTATTATTATTACGATAACCAAAAAAATATCCAATTATCAGATTGGATGTAAAACTTTTTTTCCATTATTATCATCAATTGTTGTTGTTGTGAGAATCATAAAAGAAAATTCTATTGAAATTCTATTTCAATTTTTTTTTGGGGGGAAAAAACAAACTTGTTATTTTTTTTTTTCTCGTTATTGGAATCAGAAAAAAAATTCTCAAACAACAATGGTTGGTTGGTGAATTAAGAATTTCGCTACTTTTTTTCCCATCATCATCATCATAATGGAAACATTCTGTCTGACTGGCTATTCGTTTTGTTATTTTTTTTCAAAACACAAAATGGCCAGAAATCCGTTTTCACTTTGCTTTCGCCAACTTTGCTTTATGATATGGATCATTGAATTCAAATATGAAAAATGAAATTTTGTACTTGAACTTGAACCATCAATGAACGAATCTGATGATAATAATGGAGCCATAGTGGCTCGTTTATCACCGGATTCAACACTTTTCAACAACAACAACAAAAACACCATTAACAACAAAAGAATCTTATTTTTTTTTTTTTTTTTGGCTGAAAAGAATATTTTTCAATTGTATTTCTATTTTTAGCAAGTTTTTCCATTCTGGATTCCATTAATTTTGATTAATTTCTTTTTTTTTCATTGAATTTAGTTTGATTCATTTTCTCATGATGATGATTCTGATAATATCAATTCTGGTCAACCAAAAAACTCTACTCTTCGAACCGCGCAGTCTCACAATAAGCCTGAAGATCATTGGTTGTCGACGGCCATTGTCATCGGCGGAAAAAATCAAAAAAGAAGAAAATTTTCTTTTTTTTCGAAATCAAATCAAAAGTCAAGTTAAGTTAACCCAAATGATGATGATGATGATGTTTGATTTTTTTACTTTTTCGTTTCATTTGCATAGGAAACAAACTTGAAAACAAAAAGATCCTTTTTTTCTTTGGTTTTTTTGGTTGATGATTTTGACATTTGACGTCATTTGAATACTGAAGAAAGACAGAAAATGAAAATGAAATGAGAAGATTTTGTTTTATGCAAAGAATATTCTTTCGTTTTTTTGGTTTTTCTTTCGTTTTCTCTCTCCCCATATTCATTCGATGTTAATTAAATTAATTCAATTAAGACACAGCAACAATGGGGAATCCAAAAAGAATATTCTTGATTCTTGATATGATTATTATCATCATCATCATCAGTAAAGATAAATGGAGACATAATTATTACTCGAAATGAAACCAGAAAAACTGAATGAATTTTTTTTGGGTAAAATTCTGGTTAAAAAAAATCTTACCAAAAATAATTTTTTTTCCATTAAAAATTTAAAAATAAGAATTTTCCACTTAACCAAAACCATTTTTTGGTTTTGGCTTTCTGTGGTTATTATCAACCAAAAAAATTCAAAACAAGAAAAACAAGTTTCAAATTACATTGTCTGTGTAGGGGTCTTATTACGTGATCCATTCGTTGTTGTTGTCGTTCTTCGTTAATCTTCGAAACAATGTAACAAAAATCTTTACATAATTTTCTATTTAATCCAACATCGAAACAAATGTCATAAGAATGTTTCAGGGAAGATTTTTTTGCTGTTGTTGTTGTTTTGATCAAAACGTGTTAACTAAACTCAACTAAACTAGGTTAACCGGATATTAAAATGAATTTTTTCACTCGGTTCGATCGATCGATCGGTGTTGTTGGAACATGAAAAAAGCTTGTTTGTTTGGTTTTTTTTTCAGTTCCAAAATTTAATTTTGGTCATTTTTCATTGATGGTGGTGGGTCAATAAATCTAATAAAATTGGTTGGTTGTTTGTTCCAGTTAACTACCAGAATCACCACCAGAAACAAACAACCAACCCGTTTTATTAACCCGTTAATCCCTTGTTGGATTCTTTTGGTGATGACCTAGCTAATTAAATTTTTTTTTGTTTTCGGTTTCGGTTTTCTGTTGTTGATTCTTTCAGGCACGATTGTCAACTGACTGACTGACTGACGACAAACACCAGAACAAAACAAACATTGACATTTTATGGTCTTTTGTTATGAAAGAATGTTTCTTCTTTTCTTTCTTCTCTTTCATTCAAAAGAATTAATGAAAATTATTCTTGATGATGATGATGATGTTGACCCTATACCAGTGTGTTTCTCCCACACTACGAATTTATTCTTAGGTTGTTTTTGACGCGATTCCAGTGGAATTTTCTCGTTTTTGTTTTTGTCAGAATTCTGCGTATTCAAACATTCAATGGAAAGAAAAGGCAAAGAATTCATTCAATATTGAGAACTTTCTCAATTTTCAAATGAGAAAAAAAAATTTAATTTAAATTTTCTTTTGTTTTGTTTTCTATTTGATCAAGGAGAAAAACAAAAAAGGATTGAAAAAAATGAAAGTGTTACATTACATCATTGACTAATTGTACATTTTATTTTGTTTTTGTTTTTGAAAAAATTTTACAAAATTTGTCGAACATTTGGTGAATCACCCATATCATAATCGGATTTCTTTTTTCTACCTTCTTCAATCAATGACATAACTGATGGACGTTTTGCTGGTGGTTTTAATTCATCAAATAATTCACATTCATAATTTTCGGGTAGATTAGATTCTTTTCGTATATAATATGCACGTATTATATCAGTATCATAACGACAATCTTCAAATACTTTTTTCATTGATTCTATGGGTAAATCCAAATGATATAGAATAAAACTGGAAGGAAAAGAAAAGAAAGAGTTAAATTTGGAAGAAAATCTTTTTTGACAAAATTATCCGATTTACTTTGCCTGATTAAAACGTTTAGCATTCGGTATGGATGATGAAAGACGAAAATGTAATGGCTGTAGGCCAAGATATTCCATTTTTCTTAATATACCTTGATTATCGAATATAAAATTTGCAGCACGTTTCATACATAATGTTAATTCTGGTTTTTGTAGTTTTTTTATCAACAATATTAATTCAAATGCGGGCATTTTGATTTTTGAAGAAGATTTTCTTTTGATTTTGAAAGATTTTTTCTCGAAAACAAAATGAAAAATCCGCACAGATTCGAAAATCAGATGTTTGGAACGCACGAAAAAAAAATCGTTCGAAAAACATGTGCAAAGATTCAAACGCCATCTTTCGATGGAATATTCAATCACCAAAAACAAAAACATTCGAATTTTGGAAAAAAAGAAAAAAAAATTGATGATAACGATGATGACTGATTTGAGCAACGATTTACCATTATGGTTTTTTTGGTTAATTGATGATTATTGCCCATAAAATCATCTTTCTTATCATCATAATCATCATGATCATCATAATCATAAACATCGATATCAAGTACTTCCGTTATCTAAAATCATTTGGCGGCAAAACATTTGTTGTCAAACGGCAATCTGAGCAACGACAACAACAAATCGCCTATAATAAACAGCAAATCGGTAAATCAACAACAAAGATGAATCAATCAAGCCGAATCAGGTAATTATGATCATTGTTGATTCACTGACTGACTGACTAATGATAAATGTGTAAATTTGTTATCAATCTCCTAGGATTCCAACATCTTTCACATATACACAAATCAACCACCAACAAATGTATTTTGTCCAGGTAATATCTATATTTTTTTTCTTCTTTAAGTTTTCACTAATATTACCTGGTTGTAAATATGAGAAGAAAAAAAAGAAACAAATTTGAAAATAACAATCATCAAATAACTAAAAAAACAACAACTAATGACTAACACTTACATATATCCAAATGTACGTGCGCGAGTTTGTGTAATATTCTTCTTTCTCTATCTTTGCTATATTCATTTCATTACATTTCACAGTATTTTTTCTTTTTCAAAATAATAATAATCATTTTTAGTCGATCCACATTTGATCCAATGTTGTCAGATCGATAGGTTGGTCGGTTGATTGGTTGTGTTTTTATTAAAAAGAATTTCTTTTGAAAATTTTTCACCTATTTTCGTCCACACAGGTAAGTTGATTAATTTGATACTTTTTAATTGTTTTTATCAGTTTTGACCAGTTTTTGATCAGTTTTGTTTAGTTTTGTTGCAAAAATTTACAGAATTTTTTTTAATTTCATTCAAGTTACCTTGGTTATTACCAAACAAGATTAAACGAATAGAATACTGTAAATTCTGTAAAGAATCTAAGAATCGAAAAAAATCAATAACCAAATCAATCGATTGATTGAAATGATATCGATCTGTTTATTATGTTGATAACAAACAATTTACACCTTTTTTCCTGTTAAGTAATTATTATTATTATTATTTTTTTTGTTACTTTATAAAAATTTTTGTAATTTTCTTAGAAAACATTACAAAAAATTTGACCCAAATTTCCTATCTGCTGCCTTTGTTGCTGTTTCTTGATTTTGAACTTTGAAATTTACCAGAAAAAATTCTTGGTTCTTTATGTAATGTCCCACATAGTTAGATTATCCAGACCTAGAAAAAGATCCATCTGATGACATTTATCATACCACACTACATACCAAACCACACTTGTAATCAAATTTTTTTTTTTTTTTTTTTGTTAAATGTCGTCATCATCATTGTTCCAGTTTTTCTTTGATGATAACCTTTTTTCGTTTGATCCAGGATCACAATGTTAAAATCAAAATTTGATTTTTCATTTTTCCAATATTGAAACCACACCCGATAAGAAAGATTTTTTTGTTTTGTTCGGGAAAACCAACCAGAAAAATATCCACAAGATCCACCAACGACTTCACCAATTACCATTATGTAATTTATGTTTCTCTCTCTCTCTCTTCCTTCACAAGATAAATATCATTGTGGATTCAGGTGATGACGATGGTGGTGGTGGTGGTTATTATTAAATTTTTTGTTGTTGTTGTTTTGGGCTCCAAAACTAACAATTTCGGTCAATGATAAATAGTGTTTAACTACCCCAAAAACAAAAAGTAAAAAGTAAAAATTTTTGAATCCCAAAAAAAATCGAGAACAACGCCCGAAATAAAACCACCGAAACACACTATTTTCACTAATTTTTTTCGTTTGATTATCATTATAAATGTCGATGATTATTTTTGGAAACTTTTTTGCTTTACAAAAAAGTTTCCAGTGTTTGTGTGTGTTCCTGGATCGTCATCAATATAAATATAGATCATCAGGGAGAGAGAGAGAGAGAGAGAGAGAGAGAGAGAGAGAGAGAGAGAGAGAGAGAGAGAGAGAGAGAGAGAGAGAGAGAGAGAGAGAGAGAGAGAGAGAGAGAGAGAGAGAGAGAGAGAGAGAGAGAGAGAGAGAGAGAGAGAGAGAGAGAGAGAGAGAGAGAGAGAGAGAGAGAAAATATTAAAAGTAAAATCATTAATCTGAATTTTGGATATGATTTTAGTGTGTGTTTGGTCTTTTCGATTTTTATCAGATCAAGGTTGGTGTTAGTCGGTGTAAGTTTTTTCTGAACAAAGAATATTCTGTATTTGTTCGGTTTTTATCTATGAATCAAGAAAACAAAAAATTCAATCAGTGCAAAATCAAGACAACAAAATAAGTTCAACAACCGATAAACTGTTTTACTGTTCGGTGAAACAAACTTCCTAGTCCCCAAACAACAACAAAATCGATCGATCAATCAATCAATAAAATACAATTCGAATGATAATATTTTTGCTTTGATTTTTTTCCCAAATGTTATTTAGTCGTGATTTTTGTCAACAAAAATCCTGTTTCCTTCAAACAACATTTTCAGCTTGTTCTTTTCATTTCACCTGGATTCATCATTATATTCTGATTCAGCAACAAGAATTAATTCAACATGGTTGACGGTGGTGTTGGTAAAGGCATTAAATTTGCCATGTTTGCAGCCAATGGTGTTATTTTTGTAAGTTTTTTTTTCTGTAAAATTTTTTCTTTGAAAACTTTTTCTTTTTTCTTCTGTAAACTTTCTTTTTTCCGGAAAACATATACAATAGGTCGGTGGTTTAGTTGTATTTTCAATCGGTGTTTGGACATTAGCCGATCGTTCATTTATGGAACGTTTATTAGGATCGAATCTTTATATAACATCAGCATCATTGTTAATTGCAGCCGGTGTTATTGTATCATTTATTTCGTTTTTAGGTTCATTGGGTGCATACAAAGAAATACGTTTTATGTTATTAGTATTTTTTGTATTATTATTTTTAATATTCATACTGATGTTATTGGGAGGTATATTGGGCTATGTTTTTCGTAATCAAGTTGATGATCGTATGAAACGTGAAATGCAAATTACAATCAGTAATTATGGTAATGATTCGGCTATTACTGATGTAAGTTTGTTTTGTTTTTGTCTCAATTTTTAGTGTTTTTAATCGAAATTTTGTCTCTTTTTCTTTTTCGTCTTTGAATAGGCCTGGGATTCGGTTCAACGAAATGTAAGTTTGCTTTTTTTCCATTTGCAGGAATGATTTTTGTTAATTTGAATGAATTTTTTGTTTGTTTGATTCTTCATATTCTACACAGTTTCATTGTTGTGGTATTGAATTAGGTGGTAATCCTGGTTATACTATTTATCGTTTAAATAATCCAGTATTTGGATCAAATAGCCGTAGACGAGTACCACGTACTTGTTGTTTAAATTTACGTGATGAATCATCAGTTGAACAATGTATGATGGAACCGGAAAAACGTGAACATACTTATCATGATGTAAGTTTAATTTCTAAATTCACAAAAGTCAAAAAATGTTAATCCACTCTAAAAACAAAACAGGATTGTTATGTTAAAATGAAAAATTTTGTCAAAGGACATGCAATGTTAGTTGGTGGTATTGGTATCGGTATTGCCTGTATTTTAATCATTGGTATGGTACTTTCAATGGCATTATTCTGTATGATCGAATAAAATTAATATCTGGACATTCATAAATGGACAATTGGACAACAATCTTCTAACCTATATATCTACTTATCAACATCATCATCCAATAATGTAGACGAAGACAATCACACACATTCATTATATATAGACAGAGAAAACAAAAAAAAACTTTGAATCATCATTTGAAAACAACACAAAAAAATCTATCATTTCTGTACAGCCAATCAATCAATTTAGCCTATATGGCTCAAAATTTTACACAAACACAAAAACACACAGATAATTTTCAATCAATCAATAATGGACTGCCCTTTTTTTCTTTTTCTTCATAATCATCATTTTTAATTTGGCCAAAAAAAAGAGAAGTCATCATCCAAAAGATGATGTTGTTGACAATTTCAATTTGATGCAACAAACTTTAGATTTAAATATCCATCATCAAAATCATCAAATCATTGATCATCACCGTCATCAAAATCATCATTGATCATCATCCGATGTTAGAAAATCTCTATCGATATAGAATAGAGATCAATATCAGGACACAGAAATCTATTATCATTTTAAAATCATTTCATTAAATAAAAAAAAACATTAAAATAAATTACAAAAAAAAAAAAACAAAAGTTTTTCCGGATTTTCGAATCATTCAATTTCGAACATACATATGCGCAATACGTACTCTACGAACGGCATTACAAATTTTGACGATGCAAGCAAAAAAAAAAAAAAAATGAGCACAGACAAAACAGACATCATCATCATCAGACGAGAAAAGAAAAAAAAAAAGGTAAAATCGTCATCATCTCAATCAACGAACGAAGTAAAAGAAAATCTTAAACAATTTTTTTACCTTCATCATCATCATCGCAATTCGCAATTCGCAAAGACCTAGATATCGATTAAATATTTGTTTGTTTGTTTGTTTGTTATTGTTTATATGCGGAAAAAAAATTTTTAGTTTTTTTTTTGATCGAAATTCTGATAAAAATTAACAAAAAATTCATACCGCTTTCACACTTGCAGAAAGTTCTTCAAATAAACAACTTTGTGTTCTAATTATCATCATCATTTTGGCTCGTTCATTTCGTTGGTTCATTCTTGTTATCATCATCAACAGATCGGATATGATATCATGTTTACATCAACATAAACGACGACCGCAACTAAATCTTATTTCAACATAAAAATCGATAATTTGAATCCCTCCTCATCATCCAATCAATCAATCAATCGATTAGCTGTTGGTTTTTTTTCTTCATTTGTTTTTGTTTGGTTGGTTATTACGCATCATCGTTGAATCAATTTCTGTTTCGTTGTTGTTTTTCAAAAAATTAAGAAAAAAAATTTCGAAATTTCCATTTTCCTTTCGTTGTATGGTTAATGATCTTATTTTCATTTGAAACAAACGAAAAAAAAAACATGATGGATCAACATCAAGATATGATTGAAGATCTGGTATGTTTGTTTTCGATTTTTTTTCCATTTTTCAATGAATAATTCTCATGTTTTTTTTACTTTCTCCATTTAGGAAGTTGCATTGAATGAAAAAATAATGATAACCGATCTAAAAGATATGAATAATGGTAGTAATAGTGATACAAACGGTGGTAATATGAATAATGATTATAGTACATCATTCGATCCAATGCAATTATTTAATAATGATGAAAAATATCAACGATTTTTTAAAACATTTGGTTCATGGTCAGAATCATTACAAGATTCTTTCGTTCAACAATTATTATCACATATGTCACATTATCAACATTCAAGAATTAATACATTTTTACGACCAATGTTACAACGTGATTTTATTTCATTACTTCCAAGTAAGCTGATTTTGGTTTTGATTGAGTTTTTGATTCATTTTTTTGTGTTTTAGAAAAAGGATTAGATCATATAGCTGAAAGTATTTTAACATATTTGGATGAAAAATCATTATGTGCAGCTGAATTAGTTTGTAAAGAATGGCATCGTGTTATATCGGAAGGAATGTTATGGAAAAAATTAATCGAATCAAGAGTTAATACTGATTCATTATGGCGTGGTCTTGCACATCGTCGTGGTTGGTATGTTTTGTTTTGTTTTTGTTTTTTTTTGTGTTTTGAGAAATTTTAAATTTTTTTTTACAAAAATCAAGGATACGTTATCTTTATAAACCACCACCAAATGAATCACATCCAGATCATATGTTTTATCGACGTTTATTTCCAACAATTATAATGGATATACGTTGTACGGAAAATAATTGGCGTTCAGGAAAACATACATTAAATCGTATTAATTGTCGTAGTGAAGGTAGTAAAGGTGTTTATTGTTTACAATATGATGATCAAAAAATTATCAGTGGTCTACGTGATAATACAATTAAAATATGGGATCGTAAAGATTTGGCCTGTTCAAATGTAAGTTGAACAAAATTGAAATTTAGTTTTTTTTTGGAGATTTTATAAAACTTTTTGGTTTTCTAAAGGTTTTAACTGGACATACTGGATCGGTTCTTTGTTTACAATATGATGATCATGTTATAATAAGCGGTTCAAGTGATGCAACTGTACGTGTTTGGGAAATAAAAACCGGACAAATGATTAAAACATTAATACATCATTGTGAAGCTGTATTACATTTACGTTTTAATAATGGTATGATGGTTACATGTTCAAAAGATCGTTCGATTGCTGTTTGGGATATGACATCACCAACGGAAATAAATTTACGACGTGTATTAGTTGGTCATCGTGCTGCTGTAAATGTTGTTGATTTTGATGAAAAATATATTGTTTCAGCATCCGGTGATCGTACGATTAAAGTATGGAAAACATCTGATTGTGAATTTGTTCGGACATTGAATGGACATAAACGTGGCATTGCTTGTCTACAATATCGTGATCGTTTAGTTGTCAGTGGTAGTTCGGATAATACAATTAGGTATGTATTGTGTTTGTTTTATTGAATGGTAATTATTAATTCGGGTTCTGAATACAGAGTTTGGGATATTGAATTTGGCAATTGTTTACGTGTATTGGAAGGTCATGATGAATTGGTTCGTTGTATACGATTTGATAATAAACGAATTGTTAGCGGTGCTTATGATGGGTATGTTTTGGATTTTTGGATTGTGTTTTGATTGATTTGATTTGATTTTTGATTTTTTGCTTTTTTGCTTTTTTTTAGTAAAATAAAAGTATGGGATTTAGCTGCAGCATTGGATCCACGATCACCATCCGGTACATTATGTTTACGTACATTAGTCGAACATACTGGCCGTGTATTTCGTTTACAATTTGATGATTTTCAAATTGTTAGCAGTTCACATGATGATACAATTTTAATTTGGGATTTTCTTACACCTGATACAAATAATGAATCAATTAATCACCAACAACAGCAACAACAACAACAACATTGTGCTATAATAACAAAGGATAGTAGATGACTATCATAACTTTATTCAGGAATTTGGATTTTTGAAAAAGAATGGTACGTTTTTGCTGACTTGGAAACAAATCACACACACACACATATACCCCGTAGCCATGAAATGATTCATAGATTCAATCTTTGATTAGATCATAATGATTGATTACCTGTAAAATTCATTCCGTTTTTTTTCTCTCACAAACATTTATCCCACCCGAACTACCATCGCATGTGTGTGTTATCATAAATTCCGAATTTCAACAACAACAACAACAAAAATTTCTACCCTTATCAACAAACATTGAATACCGTTTTTTTTTTAACATAAAACATCATTATTGATAGATAGATTGTATTTCTTTCTTTCATTGTTATTTTAATAATAGTTATCGAATATATCTTTAACGAAATGCTCATTTCGAATTGAAATTTTCTTCTCTTTTTTTTCTTCTTTTTGTTAGTATTAATTATCAACAAACAAACAGAAAATTTTATCCATTTCTTTTCTTATTATAACCATTATTATAATTACGATAAATGACATAACATAAAAACACTTACACACTTATCCATTGTTAATCTATGTATTTTTTTTCTATATATGTGTACAAACAAAACGACGATTGAAAAAACATTTCAGCAAATAATAGAGAGAGAGAGAGCCATAGAGGAAAAAGCAAAAGTCATCATCATCTGATCATCGCATCCATCATCATCAACCATCAAATCAAATCAAATCGCATGCTTTTTTTTTCTTTTCACACAATATTGTGATAATCACGAAAAAATAACAAAAAACAAAACAAAAAACCAATTTACTTTACTTTACTTTCATTTTATTTCATTTAACAATTTAATTTCTTCATTTAATTTCATCATCTTTTTTCTTCTTTCTTTCTTTTTTCTTTTTCTTTTTTCTTCAAATTTTATCTCCTCTTAAATTGATAAACATTTCAATAAATATGATTCGAAAAATTTACCGTTATTTTCAGTGTTTAATATTCTGATCAATAGATGGCAGTCTGTTTTGATCGAAACATTAATGACAATTGAATTAGCTTGATTTTTACAGTTATTGTTTGTTTGTTGTTTGGTCACATTTTTCTCTTTTTTTCTCCAAATTTTGTTGACATAATGGCCAATTTACATTATCGAAGATCGGCAAAATTATTATCCAACGATATTTCGGATGATTATGATGATGATAATTATGATGCAAATGATGATGATGAACGTCAAAATTTGATTGATAAAACAGAACAGGTTTGATTGATTGATTGATTGATTGATTGATTGATTGATTGATAATTTTGTTTGTTAACAACAACAGTATTCCGTTGACAATGAAAAATATGAAAAATCCAATCGATTCAATGATCATATACCATGGAAAGGTATTCTATTGGCATTTACGCTTACATTGATTGGCATTATTATTGTTATTGTTTTTATTTGTTCACAAATGGGTTGGATTGCATTCCGTCCGGATGATAATTTTACATTTTTAACATTGGCTTTTATAACATTAGTACCTGGTCTTTATCATTCCATAATTGCATTCCGTGCATATCGTGGTTATGATGGTTATAGTTTTGATGATATTGCCGATCTAAATTGATCTTTTGTAACATTTTTTTTGTAATTTTAATGATATGTCATAGCAAAAAACAAATGAGAAAATTTAAAAAATAAAAATAATAACAAACAACGAAATTATAATTTAAACAGAAATTAAATTTGAAAACAAATTAAAAAATTAATTATGTCTAAATAGTGGGGTTAAATATGGCGGCTTTGGAAGAATTATCTGAATGAGTGAGTTTTTTGTTTTGATTTAGAAAAAAACTTTGGTAACATGACCAATAGCTTTGGCTCGTTCAAATTGCAGCAACAAACGATAACCATTACGAATATATTCTGGACGACGAATAAATCGAATGATAACTGTAGCCGATTCATCAGCATAAATTTGTTCTTTATGTTTAATTGCCAATATTATACCAGATTGGCGAACATTTTCAATATAAACAATTGCTGATGATCCTAATGTTATTACAGCCGATGAATATGATAATGAATATATTTGTGCTTGAAAATATTGACAAATTGAATTCGGATCAACATTGCTCAACAATACCATTCCTTTACGAATGATTTTCGATAATATTATTGTTGAATTATTGTTTGCTGAATCGGTTACATTATCATCGTTCATTGTTATTGTAGAATTTTTAAATAAATTCAATGCTAATGTTGAACTTTCACCCGGTCGAACAATACGACGATTAACTTTATGTCGTTGTACACTGGTAACAAATACATCAACAAAATGACCATCATCTAATGGACCTACTTTAAGTACAGAACCTTCTTCAATCAGACCAGAACGAAGAAAACCACTTGCAACAACACCCAGATTTGGTATATTAAATGTTTGATCGATCTGAACAGAAGAAAAAAAAAACAAATGAGAAAAAATCAAAAAATATCAACCGAATAAAGCAAAAAACTCACCTGAAAAGTACAATTTTGTTTGATTAATTTATCACGATCGATTGAATCTAATGATGGTTCCAGCAAATGTAAAAATTTATATAATAATTCCAAACCATTACCATTAACACATGAGATCAGAAAAATAGGCACCAAATTTTTTAATTTATTATTATTATTATTACAATAATCTATAATATCATTATTATTCATGATGGTAATGGATTTTTTATTCTTACAAAATGATGATTCAATTAATTGTTGAACATTGTTGACAATTTGATCAATCATTTTTTGATCACAAAGATCAATTTTATTTATAACAACCATTATAGGAACTTCAAGTGCTATGGCTAAACTCAGATGTAAAAGATTTGTACCACAATCTAATGGACTTAATGCATCAATCACAAGTATAGCATAATCAGCATGTGTAGCTGTTAAACTGAAAACAGTTGTTTTCAAATATTTTCGATGACCACCCGAATCAATAAATACAATAATTTTTGATGATAATTGACAAATTTCTTCCGATGTTTGATAATCACAATATTTGATCGGTCGACCACGATTATCAAAACCAAGAATTTCTTTATTAATACTTGATGTACGACCAGAACGAATTTCATGTCGATGACGAAATAGATTTAATCTTGCACGACCTTTTCCATTATCAAGTTCACCTTGTGTTAATACACCTAATAAAGAACTTTTCCCAGTTTCAACATTACCTAAAACTGAAATTCGTATTTCAGCTGCTTGTCGATCGTTTGGTATTTTTTTCACTAAAACTTCTAATGCTTTTCTTGGATTATTATCATTTCTAGTTGATTCAATTAATTTTTCCTGTGTTATCGATACGGATGCATTGATTTTATTGGCCATTAAATTTAATGTTTGTAATGATGATGATATTTCATCATCGGTTAATCCTTTTAGACCACCATTATCTTCAACACCAATTTCATAGATGGCTTCACCATCTCCTGAATTTTTTTGAATTGAAAAAAACAATGTTAGCTTTGAAATCGAATCAAATCGAATGAAAGAATTACCTTCTTCAAGACGCCATTTCATCTGCGTAATAAGATGTTCTAAACGATTTGGTGATGGATTAATTAATTTAAGTTTATATTCAACATTTCCTTGTTCTTGTTCGGGTGGTAGAATTGTATCATTATCTATAGGTAAAAGATTATGATGTGATTTTGATGTTGAAATTGTTGATGTTCGTCTAATATGTCGATGTGAATTTTGTCTTCGATTTTGAAATGATTTTTGATGATGATGATGATGATTATGTTGATGAAAATGAAGATCATTTTGACCATTATCATCATCATTATCATAATCGAATATAGTTGATAATGATGGATTCATTTGCATTGTTTTTTTTGGTGATTTGTTTTTCTAAAATGGATTTATGTCATTGATTGTTTCGTCGTCGTCGTTGTCGAATAACCGCCAAATTTGAATGTCAATTTCAGTGGGTCGTTTGGTGGGATTATTATTTTGTTTTTGTTCGCCAAAACCAAAAAAACAAAAACAAAAACAAAACAAACAATAAACGAGATCAGATGTTTGGCAACAAACAAACAAACAACGAGAGAAACTAATTAGTTGAGAATCGTCGTAATAAATAAAAAAAGCGCGCAGTCAACTGAATAAAATCCGTGAAAAAATATCCAAAAGATGTTTATCAGGGAGAAAAAAATACAGCTCATCAGCTGTATCAGGACAAATATACTGCAGTATGCACAACATAGCAACAAAGAGAGTCAAAGTCAGCCGATTTTATTTAAAAAAAAAAAAAAAACAGAAAAGAGAAAGTGATTACGTTGCCAAAACGTTTACAGTTTCTCGCTTTGTTTTGTTTTGTTGTTTTTTGGAGAAAAAAAAACTAAATTAAAACAAAGAGATGTGATTATTGCATCTTTATTACGTCATTAAAATCGTCAATGTCCATTCATTCAATTTACACTCTTGTTTCTCTTCTTGTGTGGTTAAAACATTTGAATTTCTTTATTAATTAATTAAGATTGAGAAAATAAAAATCTAGATTCACTCTCAAATAACATTATTTTTGATTTTGCGATTTCTGATTTTGTCATTCGAATGTTGTTATCGTGGTTCATTGTTGACCATGAATAGATTGATCTAAACGTTTTTGTATATTATCATAGCTATCGGCACCAAGATAATCCATTTGTCCTTGTTGCCATGCTTGATAACGATCATCATCCGCTGTTGTTGTTGTTATGGATGATGATGGTTGATTTGGATTACTAATAGCCATACTTGACATTGATCCAACAATATTTAATTGTTCAATAACTGGATGAACATTATCAACCATCATTTGCCACCATTTTTCAATAAATTCCCGTGCATGATCATTACCAATAAATGTATTCAGTTTTTTTGTTGATGCATTATATGAACAATACCATGGTTTTAATGATCCAAGAAAATGTATTACTTTAACATTTTTACCAAATCTTTTAAATGCTGGTAAATATGAATAAGTTGATGCCAATGTCATATTATAAATAAATGAAAGATGATGGTCAATATTTTTGGTTGACCAATCAGAGAAATATTGATTTAATAAACCTTGATCACCACCATCAAAACTACCATCACGTGCAGCCATTTCAATCAAATTATTAAATGTTTGTTCGGATGGTTGATAAACAAAAACACCCGAATTAAAACAATCCGGCCAACCAATATCCGGTACTGCGGATAATTCCTGTCGTTCAAATAATTCATCAATATTCTGTACGACTAATGTATCTGCATCCATAAAAATACATTTAGTAAATTGTATTAATTTCCAACAATATAATTTTGTCAATGTAACTGATAATTCGGGTCTTTTTAATGCTTCAAGTATTTTTGGATCAGGACTTTTCAATAAATTTACCAATTGAATTGTATCGAAAAATTTATTCAATACTTCTCTATAAAATGAAGAATTTATTAATTAATTAGATCAATCAATCAAATAATGAAAAAAATCAAACCTAATTTTATCGGAAACATTATCGGTAATCAATATGAATAAATGTTTTTGAGTACCAACTTTACGTAATGATGATGCTAATACCATTGCACCGATAGCATAATTATCATTTGTTGCTAATGTTACAAATGCTTCTATGGAAATGTTAAAATAGCCGTTGGGAAAAATGAGTGATGATTCGATAATTCGAATTTTGGGAAACTTACCGGAAGACATTTTTGAGTTTTTTTTTCTTCAACGAATTTCGGTGATTATCGTTTAATTATTTATCACAGAATATCTTCAAAGATGCTGAACGAATTTTTTCAAAGATTTAATGAAAATGTTACAAGCAAAAATTTGTGTTTATAAATAGAATCAACGAAAACAAGAAAATGTTGTCGATGTTATAACAAACACAAAGATGTTTTAAGATTTTTTTTTTGTTGTTGTTTGAATTTTTTCACAGGCAAACAAACATGGCATGCTATGGCAAATTGTGAAGATATATTTGATGATTTGTGCACTAAAGTCGACGACATAACCAATGAATGGAAAATCCAGTCACATTCGTTTGGTTTATTTGCTTTGTTTGGCAGCAATCAACAAAGAACGAAAATCTGGCATGATTATTATCATAAAAAAAGTTTAAAGTCAAGCTACCAAACTACCACCACCACTAAATCAAATATCGCCCGCGCATCAATCTTATCAAAAAAAAAACATTCCATACAATGTTTTCATTTGGCCATGAATGATGAAAGTTGAACGATTATCACAAACACACTCTGTTCGTAATGAAATCATTTTAGATTAAAACAAACTCGAATCCTGTCGATGATTATCAATTTCGATAAACGACCATTTTTTTCATTTCAATTTTATTTAGATTTTGATTTTGAATAACAAAAAAAAACAACAACAGCAGTAGCAATATATTTGAAACAGGAAAATAAAATATTTTTTTTTGGTGGGTTTCTACAATGTTTGGCTTCATTATTATCATTGATTGGATGAATGAAAAACTGAAAAAACGGAAAAACAAAAATTTTTTTTAAAGATTTTTGATTAGATTTTCTGTAAATAAAAAATGGCTAAGTTTTTCTGGAAAATTTGGCGGTGGACTACGTATTAATTGTTCATGAAGATTTTTTTCATTATCATTCAAATTTTTTTGATTATCAAAATCAAATGTAAATGATAATGTTGATCGATGTTGTTGTTGTTGGTGTTGTTGTCTGGTTGTTGATGTAGATGATGAACGGCCATAACCATTATTATTGATTCGATAATAATTTCGACGATTAAACATTGGCGTATGTAATGCTGAATGTGATGTTGTTGTTGTTTGTTGATCGATAGCAAAATATTCTTGTTCATCTACAGCCGTTGTAATCGATGAATTATTCGATGTTAATGAATTTGAACGTTCTAATTGTTTCATTAGATATGGATTATCATTACGTGATAAAACTAATATTTTCATATCAAGATTAAAATTTTTTACACGTGGTGATATTGGTGAATTTGGTGTTAGATATTTATCTGTTATTGGAAATGGTACATTCGATGATGATAATGGTCTTGATGTTGTTGATGTTGATGATAATGATGATGGTGATAATAATAATGATGATGATGGTGGTGGTGAAAGATTATCGTCATTCAATGATGAACCTAAACTTTGTGAATAATTACGACCAAAACGATGTTGTTGTTGTTCGAACGATCGTTTTGATGAATGACTACGTTTATAACGTCCAAAATAAGTTGATCGTCTGTTGATAGGTAAAAAAAATGGTTAAAAAAATTCAAAAAATTAATTTAAAAAACATTTTTTTTACCGAAATAAAGATGGCCATATAGTAAAACATTTATTCTTTAGATTATTATTGCCATTTTGTTCATTTTCTTCTTGCTGTTGTTGTTGTTGAATAATTTTGATTTGTTCATCATCATCATCATCATCATCGTCACAATCATTATCATTATTATCATCAATATTGATGGTCATCATATTATCATCCATTTCAATATTATGCATCATATCTTTTTTTTATGATCAAGATATTTTAGTTGATTTCAATCAAAAAAAAAAATCCTAAATTTTGACTTGTAATGATTGTTCCAAAAACAACAACAACAAGAAACAAAACGATGGGTTCCTGAAATCAGATGCAAATCAAGAGTAGCATCATGTTTGTTGTTTTTTTGGTTGAGCCAAATTGCAATGAGAGTAGTAAAACTGCAGGAAAAAAAAGACTGCATTGGGCTTGGTACAGTGTTGTTGATGATGATGATGATGACCAAATGGATCGATCCAAAGGGCGCAAGTCACACAATAATAACAAAACAAAACTAATTCAAAAAAATTCGTTTATCAAAGATAATAATCATCATGGATAATCAAAACAATTTAAATTAGAAATTTAACCATAATTTTTGTTTTTTTCCATTTTTTCAATCATTTTACCTATCACCCTATCTCCGGACGGATATGGTATATGGAAAAAAATCGAATGTAAAAAAAGACAATTCGAATTCCAAAAAAAAAATTTCTATTTCGATTCATATTCGATTCTATTTCGACTTAAAAGTTTCAAAAAAAAATCCCGAAAAAACATTTATTTTTTTCTTAAAAATTGATTGATTTTTTTCCAAATAAATTTTTAATTTTTGGCCATTTTTTTCCCCTGCAAAATATTTATAAATTCACAAAAGTTGTATTATGAAAAGAGAGTATTGGAATAAGCAAAGAATGTGTTTCAATGAAAAAAAAAGAGTGTGTATGTTGTGTGTCTATGTTATGTTGTTTTTTTGGGTGCTCAACACACTGCCACAACGTTATAAACAAAACAAAAAAAGCATGCATCGTTATTTATTACTGGCTATTGGTCCTATGTCAAGTGTGTGTTTCTGTGTGTGGATGATATAAACAAAACAAAACAAAAAACGAAGACGACGACGAATGAATGAATGAATGCAAAAAAGAAAACAGAAAATATAATAAACACAAACACACAATGAGAAAATTGTAAAAATCAATCAGCAGGCTTCAATAACGACAATAATTAAGGCGCCCGTATCTGTTTTTGCTGTGTTTTTGTTTTTTCGTATGAATATTCCGCCAAATATTCTGTCTTTGAATCTGTTTTTTTTTATTATTTGAAAATTAATTCAAATCAATTAATTCGTGACTACCGATCAATCATTTTTGGTTTGTTTGTTTGAGTGAGTAAGTGGGAAGAATTGTCATTTTTATTTGAAAGAAACTATTTTGTTTTTTCTCTTCGAATTTCGAATTGTCATTTTGATGATTATTATCAATTGTTGAGGGTTTTGTTCTTTGACCATTTCGAGATTGGTGGTATCTTACGTCATTTAAAATTTTCTAAAATCAATCATCGTTACAAACGAAACAAAAATACTCTCAAAAAATCAAACATCATGTGTGATGAACAGGTAACGTTCGAATTTGAATTTTTTAAACCCGAAAAATTTTTCTTTATTTATTGATTGTTTTTTCTACCGCAAAACAAAAATAGGAATTAATCCAATTGGAAACATTATGTAAAAAATTATATGAATCAAGCGATTCAGATGAACGTAAACAAGCTGAATCTGCATTGTTAATGTTTTCCAATTCATTAGATTGTCTACCAAAATGTCAACTTTTATTGGAACGTCGTGATGTATGTTTTCATTTTCATTTCGAAATCTTTTTATTAATTAAAATCTTTGATTTTTTTTTAAAAAATAGTCGGCATTTGCACAATTATTAGCTGCAACAACATTGACCAAATTAATAACACGTAATCCAACCGGTCTTTCCGTTGATCAACGTTTAGACATTCGAAATTATATATTAAATTATTTAGCATCAAATCCAAAATTGGCACCATTTGTTTTACAAGCATTAGTTACATTATTTGCTCGTATAACAAAAGTAGGATGGGTTGATATGAAAAATGAACAATTTGTTTTTCGTGATATTATACCGCACATCAGTCATTTTGTTGGTGTATGTTTGTTGTTTTAATTTGATAACAAAATTTTTTTATAATTTTAAAATTTTACTAAAATAGGGAACAGTTGAATATTGTAATATTGGTGTACAGTTAATATCGACACTTGTCATTGAAATGAAGTAAGTAAATTTTGATTGATTCGATTCGATTTTGTAACCGAAAATTATTCAATTCAATATTTAGCCAACCAAACGCACATGAATCAAATCGTTCAATATTTCGTCATCGTAAAATAGCATCATCATTTCGTGATAAAAATTTATATGAATTTTTTCAATTAGCACAAGGTTTATTAAAAAGTGCTTTGGATGAATTGAAAAAAAATAAAATATTAGATGATGATGAACAAACATTGATTAGTAATTTATTAAAATTAATAATCAATTGTCTTTCATTTGATTTTATTGGTGCATCATCGGATGATTCATCCGATGATTTAACATGTAAGAATTTTTTTTTAAAAACTTTTAAAACTTTAAAAATTTACAAAAAAAAACTTTTTTCTTATTCAAACAGGTGTACAAATTCCTACCATTTGGCGACCGGCATTTCTTGATATGAATAATCTCAAAATTTACTTTGATCTATTCCATTTATTACCGGCCAATATATCATCATTGGTAAATGATTATGATGACAATATTTTTAAGCTTTTTTTAAGCAAAATTTTTTTTCGTTTTTGTTTTTTCTATAGTCACTTTCATGTTTAGTACAGCTAGCATCGGTTCGTCGATCATTATTCAACAATACTGAACGTGTAAATTTTATTAATAATCTGATCTCTGGTATACGAATAATATTGGAAAATCCAACCAAACTTTCTGATCCAAGTGCTTATCATGAATTTTGTCGTCTATTAGCACGATTGAAAATTAATTATCAATTGGGTGAATTAGTTAAAGCAGATGATTATGCTAAAACATTAGAATTGATTGCCAATTTTACTATTACCAGTTTAAGGGTATGATAATTAATTGGATAATCAATCTTTTTTTATTAATTAATTAATTTCTTAAATTTAATTATAGATGTGGACCGTAGCATCAAATTCAATCCATTATCTACTAACATTATGGCAAAAATTAGTTACATCTGTACCATATGTAAAAGCAACTGAACCACATTTATTAGAACGTTTTGCACCTGAAGTAACCAGAGCATATATAACATCAAGATTAGAAATGGTTAATGAAGTTGTTGTTAATGGTTTGGAAGATCCATTCGATGATATTGGTATGGTACAACAACAATTAGAACAATTATCAACTATAGCACGTTGTGAATATGAAAATACTTGTTCATTATTGGTAACATTGTTTGATCAGTCAGCAAAATCATATCAAGATTTAATGCAAACAATGCCACAATCACGGGTTGAAGTTGAAATACAAGAAAATCGCCTGACATGGTTAGTGTATATTATTGGTGCTGCTATTGGCGGTTGTGTATTTCTTCATAGTAATGATGAACAAGATCATATGGATGGTGAATTGGCATTTCGTGTGTTACAATTGATGAATTTTACCGATATACGTTTAGCACGTGGTGGATTTTGTAAAAAACTTGATCTAGCTATATTAAGTTTTTTTGAACAATTTCGTAAAACTTATATTGGTGATCAAGTACAAAAAACATCAACTGTTTATAAACGTTTATCCGATGTACTTGGTCTTAGTGAAGAAACAATGGTTTTAAGTGTTTTTATACGTAAAATGTAAGTATAGATTATCACATTACTGTGGGATATTAATATTTTTTTTTTATTTAACCCTTTTCTGTATTTACAACACAAACAGAATAACCAATCTAAAATATTGGGGAAATGATGAAGATATTGTTACGAAAACATTACAAATTCTTAATGATCTATCCATTGGTTATTCAAGTGTACGAAAATTGGTTCAATTAGAAGAGATTCAATTTATATTGAATAATCATACTGTATGTTTTTGTTTGTTTGTTTGCAGTAAGAAATGATTTAATTTGTTTGAAATTTTCAGGCCGAACATTTTCCATTTTTAAGCAATTCTTTTGATATAAAATATATGAAGTGCCGTACAATATTCTATACATCATTAGGACGATTATTTATGATCGATTCGGGTGAAGATGAAGATAAATTTGAAAAATTTATGCAACCAATCACTTGTATGTTTTTTATTTATTTATTTGTTTTAATTTGATTCATTCAATGTTTTTCTCGTTGGTTAGCATCGTTGGATACATTGAAAAATATGCTCAACAATCAATCAATGTTTAATGAGGAGGAAACAAAAGTTAGTAGTAAACGATAAGCAGAGAAAACAATCCTTTTTCTAATTATTAATTTTTTTTTGTTTTGTTTTGTTTGAATCAAACAGAAAGCATTGATTGGTATATCTCGTGATTTACGTGGCCTAGTATATTCATTTATTTCCAAATCAAATATAATGATCTTTTTCAATTGGATGTATGTATTATTTTGTATTTCTAAATTTGTTAATTTGATTTTTCGAAATTTTTTAAATCTTGTTTTCCATTTTGTTGCAAATTTAGTTATCCAACATATACACCAGTTTTTCATGCAGCTATTGATCTTTGGTTTAATGATCCACAGGTTACAACACCGGTATTGAAATTATATGCCGAATTAGTTAATAATCGATCACAACGTTTACATTTTGATATATCATCACCAAATGGTATATTATTGTTTTGTGATGCAAGTAAACTGTTGGTCAATTATGGAACAAAAATACTTATGCTACATGATTTACCTAATGATCGTCTTTATGCAATGAAATTGAAAGGAATATCGATTTGTTTTTCCATACTAAAATTAGCATTAAGTGGATCATATGTAAATTTCGGTGTATTCGAATTATATGGTGATACAGCATTAAAAGATGCACTAAATACATTCATCAAATTAATACTTTCCATTTCAATTACTGATATATTGGTAATAATCTTTGTAATTAATTGATTCATTAATTAATCATTTTTTGTTGTTTGTCTTTGTATACAGGAATATCCAAAACTTAGTCAATCATATTATGTACTATTGGAATGTATTGCACAAGATCATATGAAATTTCTTGCTAATCTTGAACCGAATGTTTTTCTTTATATCATATCATCAATATCGGAAGGTTTAAATTCATTGGATAATGTTTGTACAGCTTGTTGTTCAGCATTAGATCATATTGTATCATATATATTTAAAGAAATATCTAAACAGAATAAGAAAAAATCATCATATGAAGTTAATTGTTTAATGGAATTAAAACCAGAAATATTTCAACAAATGTTATCAACTATAATGAATATAATAATGTTTGAAGATTGTCGTAATCAATGGTCAATGTCAAGACCATTACTTGGCCTTATTTTATTGAATGAAGATTATTTTAATGAATTACGACGTAACATAATTTCACAACAACCGATTGAAAAACAGGCAACAATGAATCAATTGTTTGATAATCTTATGCAAGGTGTTGCACGTAATTTATTAGCTAAAAATCGTGATAGGTAAGTGTTTTTTAATTTGAAATAACAAAAATTTTAAAATTTTAAAAAATAATAACTTTTTTACAAAAAACAGATTTACACAAAACGTATCAACATTTCGTCGTGAATTGAGCGATTTTCAAAAAGGAAGCGTACCGAATAACAATGAAATGATGAATATGATGAACTGATTAATCATTTTCATCAAATTAAATATATATGCAGAAGCTGTTTGTTAATATTTTTTTTTCTCATTACTTGTTTCAAAATAACTATATATTTTTTTTATAAAATAACAACATTGACAATCTGTCAAAGATCAAGATGATAATTTTTTTTTACATTTACCAATAATGATTAAATCCTTGATTTGTAAAATTTTGCAATGTTTTTCTTTTGTTCTCCACCAAAAGCAAAATTTCCTTTTTGAAATTATTTATTTTCGAAATCTGGAAAATAGCGCCGGCATTATACCATAATGATTAGTTTCCAATTCAATGTTTATACATTGATTGATTAATTTGATTGATCCTATGACTAATCGATCGGGTGTTGTACCAATCACAAACAACAATGTTGAATTTTGTATAGAATCATCATTTATAATGAATGATTCTAGCCATTGATGATGATCAATAAATGATTGTATTGTATGATAATCTGGCAAACAGATTATTATTGTTTGAATCAAATCTAAATGTTCTGTCCATTGTTTATTGGTTTTAATTTGATCGATATTGATTTGTTCGAATGAAATTAATAAATCTTCAAATGAAATCGGTTCGATTTGATTTTGATGATGATCATAAATATTACCACGTATATCAACAAATTTTACTTCAATAATAAGCTGGATTGTATCGTTGATTAGAAAATCGATTGGTAAATCAATTCGAATCGGTTTTTGTTTATCATCCAAACAAGGTATTTGTATTAGTTTTTCAAAACTATTATTTTGTTTACATTTAAACCGTATTTCAATGGCAAATATTCGATTAAATCTACTATGTTGATCTAATGATAAATCAA
The DNA here is from genome assembly GCF_027571235.1 of Dermatophagoides pteronyssinus. Lineage (NCBI taxonomy): Eukaryota > Metazoa > Arthropoda > Arachnida > Sarcoptiformes > Pyroglyphidae > Dermatophagoides > Dermatophagoides pteronyssinus. Next base: position 590,656 of record NW_027461528.1, read on the forward strand.
ATGAAATAATTTTACTGAATGGTGGTTGACAGTATTTTTGTCGAACAATATTGATTTTAGATCGTTCAATTTGTATTGGACATTGTTGTAATGTATTTTTAACATTCAATAAATATTGTTCAAATATTTCTGGTGTTTGATAAAGTAGAAATTCCTCTTCGTCGGATGTAAATACTTGCTTGATTGATTCTTCGGTCAATGTTCGTAATGCTAAAAGATAAATCTGCGCCAAACTTGATGCTTCTAAATCAGATTTTCGTTCATTTCTTAACCATTCTAATAGACTAAATAATGCACCTTTAACTTTTTGTGTAACACGTTGATAATAAAGAATTGATGTACAACATTGTAATGCCATTGTTGATGAATCAGTATAATGAAAACTATTACGATGAATAAAATTGATTAAGAATTCTGTTTGAAATTCTGTTAAACGAATATGACGATGTGCAACAGACAGAAACCAATCAATAAATTCCAAATAAACAATATAAACTTTAAAACTAGTAATAGTGATTGGTAAATTTTTTAAACTTTCCATTTTACAATTATTATCCTGATCTTTAGTCATCATCATTAATTTGGCAATAAAATTATCGACCAATTTTTGACCCAATTCTTTATGATCACGACAGAATAGTGAAAATTTTCGAATATAATGTAGATATTGTGTGTTGAAAAAACTATCCAATAATAATTGTAAAAGACGATCGGTTAATTGTGTTCGTTTACGAATTGATTGATTCATCAGGTGAAACAGACCGTTTGAGGCACGTATATAATTTCGTTTATCGGTTGAACATTGACGATAAAAACGATAGAATAGATTGAAAAATTCATCATCCGATATTATGAATGTTGATTGATTTAGAATCTGAAGTTTTTTCTCCTGTGTATCTGGGCCATCAAACAGAAGTGGATATAATGAATTCAATAATGATAATGGTGGTGAATTTAATGGTGGTTCATAAATTGATTCGAAAGCAATACGTATAAAAGCCAGTAATAATAATCGATGACCAACAGGTATTGATGGTATTGTTGATGCTTGTACCATTTGTCGTAAGAATAATTCTTCTTCTCTTGAACTATAAATATCAAAACCAAATTCAATTAAAAGTTTTAATGCAAATTGTATCTGGTGAATTTGATTACTAATTATAAATTTTGATAAAAATGGTCGTAAAATTAATAATGATAATTTATCAGTATTATATTTTCCGGAAAGTATTAAATGATGAACATCCATACAAATATGATAGAATTTTATATCCGATATATAATCATCAAATTGTTGAATTAGATTACGAATTTTATCTAAATTATTTTCCAAATCAAATAATGGTAACATAAAATATGCTTCTTGTAGATTTTTTGGTGCTCGCTGTAAGAGTTTAAAATCGTTTGATATTTCGACATTGAACATTTCCTATTTTTTCGAGAAAAATAATTAGTTTTTTTCAATTAAAAACAAAAAAATTATTCATACGGGAAATGTGGCGGAAATTTCTCGCAAACAATCTAGACATGTATCATATTCAAATGATTGTTGATCAGTATTGGTTTTGGTCAGTAAAGTTCGTAGGAAAATTGAAAACAATTTTGATATGTTATCAGCATCGATTATCTATTTAGATTGATTAAAAATCATGTCATTCGATGAAATGTTCAACAGAAAAATAAATTACCGAATCTTTAAAAAACAGCAACAAAGATGTAGCACAATAATATAGACGAGGAATAATAATTGTTCTTTGTCGAGATTTATAATTTCGTTCAATCAACGATAACAATGTTTGAAAGGTTTCGGCAACTCTTATTTTTTTAAAAAAGAAAGAAAATTGAAAATAAAAAACTCAACATATTAGGATCAAAAAATTAAACATACTTTTCTTGACAATCAAATAATGGAAACATTTGTTCCAATAATGATAATAAATGTAAATGTATTTCAACACCAATTGAATCATCATAAAGATCATGAATAATGTTTGCATGAATATCGATTAACCATTTTGGATTAAAATCATCAAAACATAATTGTGTTGAAATTTCTATAAAACGATCAAACCAATCATTACTTCGTGGATTTAATAATAGTTGATTTGATTGTTGATGTTGTTGATGATGTTGTTGTTGTTGTTGTTTAGATTTTATATCAATTTTCGGATTCAATCTGTTCAAAATGGATGCCATATTCTTGTCCCGGACAGCAGAAAAAAAACTCCCACTTTTCAAAAAAAAAAAAAGAAACAATTTCAAAAAAAACCAAACAAACAAATATCATCTGTGATCAAAAACAGACGATTTTTTTTTGTTTGGTTGTTCGATGGCCAAACAACTATCGATACAATCGATTATTAAATGATTTTTTAAATGGTCAAAAAAAACATTATAATCTGTATTTAGTCAACGAAACAGAACCAAAAAAATCTTCCGTTTCCGTTTTTTTTAAATAATCATAATAATCATCGTCATAATCATCATCATCATAAATAATAATCAATCGATTAAACAATCGATCGATCGATCGCTTCAAGCTTCGATAGCGAAAATAAAACTAACTAACTAACTAAGTGGGGAAAATTGTAACGGCTCAATGATTGAAACAAAAACAAAACAAAACAAAACGAAACGAAAAATTGGCTCATCGACCGGTAAATGCCAATCAACCGGTTCTATTCCATTCCATTCAAATTTTATTTCATATTTGATGATCAACCATCACACTAAACTAACTAAACTAGCTAACTAACTAACTAACTAAACGATTGATAATCATAATCATCATCATCATAATAATAATAATGGATAAAAGTAATAACGAAAAAGAAAAAGAAAAGAAAAATCTAAATTTAGTAAATTCAAATCAAATCGATTGTGTAGATATTATTATTATCGGTGAAGAAGAAACGAAAAAAAACGAAAATGAAACGAAAACAAAGCACACACATTTCGTTTGGGGCATCCGTTTTTTGTTTTTTTGGAAAGTTTATCCATCAACAATTGTTATGATGATGATAATGATGATTAGCTTGAAGAAGGCGAAGGCGAAAAATGGGAGAGCTATTTGGGTAAAAATAGGTAGCCAACGTGAAAATAGACAAAAAACTAATCAGATTCTCTATCTTTAGGTAAGACTTTTTCTTGTTTTGTTTGGATGGATATTTTTAAATCAATCAAATTATCAACTGTGACATCATCATCGTCGATGATAATGGCGGTGGTGATGATGAGAAAAAAAAACTTTGTTGCAAAATTTTCTGTCAAGTTTCTGGGTGCAACATCCGGGAAAAGAACCGAAGAATATTTCCTTGGAATTTTCTTTTCGAAAACTTTTTTTCCACTCACTCACTCATTCGACAAAATAATCAATTTTTTTCATTCGAAAATCTTCGAAAAAATCAGTCATTTTTTTCATGGTTTTTTTTTCTCTCGCCATCCATGAGAGTCGAACAAATCGATGATGATGATGATGATGATGATTGCCAGACTAACTTACCTGGAGACTGGTGAATGGAAGAAAAAAAACGTATTTATTCCGATCCAGTTAACTCGAAAATTAGTCTCGAAAAACTTTTTTTCATCATCATCATCATCATCGTTGTTGTCGTCAAAATAAGGTAATCTTTCTCATCTCTTCTTGTGTTTCCATATTTTTTAAAAAAGGATAATTTAGAATCACATTGCTATAGCGAGAGAGAAAAGTATCGAAGAAGAAGAAGAAAGTGTATGTCTGTCAAAATGATATTTCTTGAAAAATTTCTTGTCAACAACAACAAAAATATTGATTTGACGACATAGAAAAAAGTTTGATTTTTTTTGAAAGTAACGAAATTTTTCCGTAAATATTTTTTTGTTTACCGAGAAATTTTCTCTCCGATGACCAAACGCGTGTTTTTTTTCGGTTAGATTGATTGAAAATCAATCAATTTTTTTTCCTGAAAATTATTTTCTTGTTAACTGGATATGTTTGTTTTTGGTTATACCCGGGTTATTTTATCTTTTTCAGTTTTTAAAAACTTTTTTTTTGTCATTTCCAAACACAAAAAAACAATTTTGGATTCGGATCATTGAATATCATCATCAGGTAGTTAAATTTTCAAGTGTGTTTTTCGTTGCTTGTTTTCCTTTCATCAAAAAAAATTTTAAAATTTTTTAGAGAAAAAAGAAGTCAACAAAAATTGTTTTCCGTGTAATGATTAGCAACATCACCCCGGTTTTCTTTCGTACTTGAAGATTTTTTGGGTGATAAAAATCTGATAATTTAAAAAAACGAAAAAACTTAAAAAACAAACAAAATTACCTGAAAAAAAAGTTAATGAGATTTAGGTATCCAATTTTAGCTAAATCCAGCTATTGTTTCGGTTATTGTTTCGGTTATTGCATGGATTTCTGATAACCTATGATGATTATTCAGTTTTTTTCCAGGTGAGAAGATTGGTAATCAATAATTTCTTTTTCTTCTCATTTTATCCATCCTAATTCTAGGCTAATTATTTATCAGGGTTTTTTTTGTTTACCTGTCTTTTTTTTTTTTTTTTTTTTTTTTTTTTTGTTCACTAATCATCATTATCGCCATATTGTCATATTTGTCTTTTATTTTTTAGTTCAAAGATCCATAATTATCCAATGATCCAATGATGATGATTTTGGGTTCAACGAACAATCCGACAAAAAGAAAAATTGGTTGATGGATGGGAGAAAGGCATTTTACGGCTATTTCAACATATTATACACACCGGGTATTCAATTATTATCAAAAATAAACGATAACCGATATTGTTTTGAATCTATTTTTTGATTTCAATTTTTTTGTTTTATTGTTTCAGAAAATATCTTTTTTTTTATTGCTATTTTCATCCATTGATGATTAGCCTTGAAGGCTAATTTGGATGTGATCTTCTTTTTCTTTTTTTGGTCGATAAAGTCGATATAGTCGGTCGGTGTGTGAATATCTTTAGGCCTTCTTTTGGCAGCATTTATTTTTAAAACAAACATATTTGACGATAACGATAACGATGATGATCGAAAATATCACCCCCGACATTTATATAATGAGATAATCTTATTTTGAATTTTTTCTGAATGAAAATTTGATTTTTTCGTTCGTTTGTTTCATCAATTATTTTTTCATTTGAACAAAAAACAATAATAATTGTCATTCGGTGGAAAGAAAATCTTTTCATTTTTTTTCAACGAAAAACGAAAATTGGAATTCCAAATATAGCCCATTTGATGATTAGGATGATACTAATAATAATAATAATGATAAAAAACACTAACATAATTGATCAATTGAACTGAAGAAATAATGCAAAGATGGAAAACTCAAATATAGAAAATGAAAATGTTTAGTTTGGTTAAGTTAAGTTGACTGATTTGATGAGTCTAATATGGATTTGGGAAATTTGGATTCTGTAGCTGATAATTTTTGGGAAAAAATCAGCTTAGATTTGGACAAATGTCATGTTGAATAATGATGATGAATTTTGGAGATGATCATGATCATCATTATCATTTCGTTAGAACAAAACAAAAGAAAAACCGACGATGACCACCATAATCAAAATTTTGACCAAAATTCAGTTGTTCAAGTTCAACAGGGTTGTTTGTTTGTTTGTTTGTTTTTGGCCATAAACAATTGTCATTTCAAATCATATTTAATTTCAAAATGATTATGGTCATCATTTGTTTGAGTGATGGGTGAATCCGATTTATTTTTCCATCCATCCATCTCTCTCTCTCTCTCTCTTGGTTTTTTTTCACATCGATTTTCGATCATCATCATTGTCGATGTCAGCTATTTATAGCCAAACAAAAAATTCATTTTATTTCCACCAGACATGATCATCTGGTGGAAATAACGACCATCACCATCATGGACAACAAACAAACAAAACAAAAAAATCCTTTTTTTGTAGATAGCCTCTACATTCATTCATTCATTCATTCATCAATCGTCTTTTCTCCCAAGGTTTTCTTTTTTGTTGTTGTTGTTGTTGGACATCTTTGTAGACAAAACTGCTGTATAAAAAAATACAGCAGTTTGCGGTTAATTTTGGTCAACAACAACAACAAAAATCTTCAAACATTATCCATCATTCATTCATTTGATTTGAATTGAATTGAAATCAATTTTCATTATGATCATGGTAATGGTGGTGGTGGTGAATTTTTTTTCAATGGTTACATAGGCATGGTTTGTGGTTCGAACATCATTCATTCATTCATTCATTTCTCGTTAAACATCTATTAATATCTATAGCTAATGTTGATTTCGTTTGTTGTTTGTTTGAATTCAATGTTTTCAACACCTTTCATTTCCACTGGGGTTATTTATTTTTTTTTAGTTGAAAGTTGATGATGAAATCAATCGATCAATGTTTTTCAATTGACCAAAAAAAAAAACTTTATTCATTTGAAAATTCAATCGATAATCAATCAATCAATATTACCCAAATCTTCTGAAATTTTTTTTCACATTTTCGGATTTGGATTATAATTTATGAGCAAAAAACAAAAAAAAACCAGGTGTGTGTAGGTAGTTTTCATTTCTTCAGCAAAATGCTACCTGTTTTTTCTTTTCTTTGGTAATTCCATCATAGAAAAAAATTCAAAGAATTCAATCATTCCTCGATAATCTGATTATTTATCTATTTTACATTTGCATCCATCCAACGTAAACACACACACACATCCAATATATTTTCAATCGATCAATCGATCGATAATTTTAATCAATCGAAAATCAATAATCCTTTTTTTTTTTTTTTTTTTTTTTGTTCAAAAGTATTTAAATTTGCTGTTGTTGTTGTTGAAAATAAATTCCAAAAATTTCATGAATGAAAAAAAAGGATGAACTCTTTTTTCGTTTTTTCCTTTCAAAAGTCAATATTTCTTTTTTTTTCACTGTTGTTCAGTGTTTGTATGTCAATCAGTCAGTCAGTCAGTCAATAAGTTAATAGTCGAATATCATCTCTCTCTCTCTCTCCCATCCTCACCAATATTATGAGGGTGATAATGTAATATTTTTCCCTCTCTTCGTTCTTTGCCTATTTCCACCCGTTCGTCCATTTTTTTTTTTTGTTGATATCCCTCATCATCATCATCATCATTATCCCGTCTAACACACGGTAACGGTTCAATAAATTCTTGGCCTGAAAAAAAACCAGCAACAATTCAGAGAGAGAGAGAGAGAGAGAGAGAGAGAGAGAGAGAGAAATACTACCTGCAAAAAAAATTCGGCTCTTTTTTCTTATTACCGAAATTTCGGTTATTCTATTTACCGAAAGAGAGAGAGAATCTGGCTCTTTTTTTCTTAATGTGTGCCAAGGAATGAAAATGAAAATGTCTATGATGAGATTACTCGATAGAAAAGAGAGAGAGAGAGAGAGAGAGAGAGAGAGAAAAAAAAACTTGGAAAAAAAGAGGTAGCTAAAAAAATGATATGATATGTCTGATAGCATTAGTAGTAGTAGTAGTTCATGACATATTTAGGTTGAATAACCGTAATTTTCAAAACAGTCAAAAAAGAATCAACTACAACTACTACTACCGACGACAACGACGACGTTGATGATAATCGGATATTTTCTTTCGGTTTATTTTTCTTTACCTGTGATAGCAAGCAGTGGTGTCATATAAAATCACTTGACATTTAACCAAATTGGCCGACATTTTTTTATTTTGGTTGTTGTTGATCGTCAGGATTTAGGTCGTCTTCGATATTGAAATTGAAAGAAAAAAAAATATTGTGATTCTTCGTTTTTTTTTGTGCAGAAAAAAATCTGGATTTTTTCGTTTCGTAAAATTCGTAAATATAAATGGTGTGTGAACGCCATAAACACCAGGTGTGTGTGTGTGCATGTGTCTTACCTGTTGATCTCTGCATGTGTTTTTTTGTGTGTATTTAACATCATCAGCCGCATCATTAGCATCGTCGTAAGCATCAAATTGTAATACCGGCCGGTAATGAAACAGAAAAAAATGTTAAAGTAAACAAAAAAAACTTTTGAACTTTTCAATTTCTGTTTGTGTCTTTTACTGTTTCACTAAAAATTTCCAAAAAAAATTCAAAAAATTCACTTTAAATTCAATTTTGGTCATTCTGCCGATTCATCATTATTTGTTTGTTGTTGTTTTAAAACAACAACAACAACCATCATAACAACAACAACAATAAAGATATGAATTATCAAAGATTTTATCATCAATCACGAATCATTATGAAGATGACACCACCAAAAACAACAACAACAAAAACGAAAACAACAACAACAAAAACGAAAACAACAACAACGATATTGTCAACGACAAACAAATTAACAATGAAAAAATTAATAAAAATGTTTTCTACATTAATTATATTAATATTATCAATAATAATTTTTAATCAACATTTACAATTAGTAAATGGAGATAATAATATTACAATGAATAATGTTTTACAGAATAATAATCATTATAATAATAATAATCAAGATCAAGATCATCATCGTACAGGTATGTTGTAATTTTTTGTTTTGTAAAAAATCTTTCCGAAAAACTTTTTCCCAGGAAAATTTTTTCCCATTAAGATGCTAATTCAGTTAATCAATAGGAGAAAAAAAATTGTTCAAATTTGAACCCCATTGGCAATTCTAATTAACCCTTGATTTCATCTGACCTGATTGGAATTTTCAAATTAAAAACAAAAAATTGATTAATTTTGTTTTGAAAAATCCGGAGGCGCAAATGATTAATTAAATCCAATAGTAATTCAATCAGAAAAATCTCGAGTTTTTCAAATGAAAACAAATTCTCGATCAATCATCATCTTGCATTCATTAATTAATTTGATTTGAATATTCCATTCATTTTTCTATTCATCGACAAACAGAAAAAATATTTTAAATGAAATGAATCGATAAAGTCGGTCAATCGATCGATCAATTGATCGATTGATTTTGCCAAAAAAATTGTAAACACACATTCCATTTGTGTGTGTGTGTGATGATTGTTTGATTTGGAAATGTTTTTTTTTGTTCAAACATCATTTTCAATATTAAATCGAAAATGATGATGGATGAATGAATGAATGTTTTTTATCAAAAAATATTCAAAGTCGATAAAGAGTAGGTCATTGATGATGATGATGATGATGACGATCATTGGGGTTAAACATTCTTTGTTCCTGTGAAATTATTATTTGATTTTGCTGTTTTCAATTTGGTCATTTTACTAAGAAAACCAAAAAGGAAAGAAAATATTTAGCATCATTTAGGTGACAAAATTTTCTTTTTCAAAACTGGTGACATATTTTTTCGAGTGTCATCAATGTGGCCATCAAAGTGTTAAATTAAATAGCCATTAGTTTAGTTTATTTATCTAGAGCATTTTAATTACAAACAACCAAAGAAAAAAAATTAAAAAAATATTAATCAAAAAACAAACAATTTTTTCCCCAAACAACTAGAACAAGACGACAAAAAGACAAAACATAAAAAAAACACATAAAAAAATATGCAAAACAGAGAATCAGAATAGGGAGAAATTAGGGTTAAATCTTTCAGGTAAATTATCTTAACCTACTACTACCACCGCCACCACTATCTATCACTATCTATCCTATTCTATTCATCTATAATCCATTATCTAATCTTATAAGGTTTGCTGTTCAGTAAGTTCACTGTTTGTGTGTGTATTCAATGAACTTTTTCATTACATAATGATTTTCTTCTTCTTGATTTTCCTTGCAAAAATATGAATATTTTTCAATTGAATTTCTGTTTGTTTCGTTTCGTTTGTCTAATAATAATAATAATAATAATAATAATAATAATAATAATAATAATAATAATAATAATTTAGGTTATCTACATTCACATCATCATCAGCAACTGCAGCAACAGCAACATAATAATAATCATTCACCAACAACAACAGTAACAGCAACAACCGGTATTAATAATGATCATATAGTAGGTGGGAGTATTAATGGCAACAGTGGCAATAGTAATAGTATTTCAATGATAATGGATCATCAGGTAAATAGCCAAAAGGATAATAATAATCTTCAAGCAATTTTACCATCATCATCATCATCATCATCATCCTCTCAACAATCATTATCATCATCATCATCGACAACATCGGGATTTATACCGATTGCCAAACCTACAGCAGCATTGATTCATCAACAACAACAACAACAGGATTTTTATGATTCTTTAGGCAATAATAATAATCAAGATGGAAGAAATCTTTTACAACAACAACAGCAGCAACGTAATCCTCATTTCAATCATGATAATCAACAACAACAACATCATCATCATATTCATCATAATCATAATCATCCATATCAACAACAACAGGTTTTAATTGTTTTTTTTTCTTTCTGTTTGACTACTAAATCTACATATCTTACCTGTGTGTGTGTGTGTACAAAAACTAAACTAAATCATATTTTACACACCTGAATTGAGTTGAACCAGATTTTTTTTTCGTCTTCTTCTTCTTCTTTTGAATAACAATAACGACAATCCGAAAAAGAAGAAATGAAAGAAGAAAAAAGAGAGCAAAAATAAATTAGGATTTAGGAGAAAAGCTGCTGCTGCTGGTAGTCAGTCAGTTAGTGTTATGGATAATTTCAAAGATTTTTTTCAAATGCAACTTCTTTAATCGATTTATATTAGGTTTCGTTTACAGGTGATTAATTGGTGATTCGATTAATTAATTGAAATTTGTTTCAAGGAAAAAAAGAAAAATTTGAAAATGAAATTGAAAAGAATTCAGGTAGATGCAGGTAGCCAAACTAACTGAAAAAAAACAACAGTTAGTTCTTCTTCTGTTTTATTTGTTGAAATTCGCGAGACTTGTTTACGATGAAAAAAAAATCAAAAGAAAAAAGAAAAATAACCGTTTGTTTGGTTGTTTGTTGGTTGCTTTTTGCTGGTTGTTCTCGGGCAAGCTATTTTTAGCTCCAAAAAAAATGATAGTTATAGTCATTCAGTTTTTTCTTTCTTTGATTCAAAATGAAATGAATCCAAAATATATATCGGTTTCTATTTTCTTTTCTTCGTTACTTTGATCTTTGATTCAAGTTTCAATTCAATTCAAAAGGATGATGATTTCAGGTTCATGCATGCATGCATTCATTCATTTGAATGTTACATAACACAGTAGACACACACACACCTTTATTTTTTCTTTCATTCATTTTTTTTCTTATATGAATAATGAATATTATTAACGGTTCATTTACTAATGGCACCAATTTTTTTTCTTCTTTTTCGTTTCTTTTTTTAAATCTGGTTTTTTTTCGTTTTTTTCTCATTTCCATTCCCAATGTCTCCATTTGTTTAGGATCAAAATATGGATTTAAACCCTGTTTATCATGACAGTGTTAATGGCAATGGAAATCGTCATAATTATCATCATCCACATTTATCGAATGGTCAATCATTTCATTATCATCAACAACAACCAATGCAATCATCAGCATCCGAATTACAGACAAAAAATGCAGATGAATTATTTAAAGAATTTGCAGCCGGTTATAGTAATTTGAATGGTATGGATAATTTTTTTGAAGAATCATCATTATCAAATGAACGACCAGAATCAAATCATCATCATCATCATTATTTTAAATCACCATCATCAATGAATCAAGATATTAATGGTAATGGCAATGATTTAATTACAACATCATCGAATGAAAATCAAATGGATGTAACGGATGGTCCATTCACTAAATCATCACAACAATATCCAATGTATAGTAGCCATCAGGATGATGATAATCCACATTCACAACATCAAATGTATTCATCATCGATTAATACTAATCATCACCATCATCATCCGATGGCAACAGCAAATACAAATGATTTTCATTCAACAACAAATTCAGTTAATGGAAATAATGATAATGAAATGCAAACATTAATGTCATCATTAACATCGAATGATGGTAGTAATAATTATATTAAAAATGCTATTATCAATGAATTTTCAAATCTAAGTCCAGCTGATTTTGGTTCATTTTCGGATTCAATGTCACCAATGTCAATGAATGGTGTTAACGGTGCTGGTGGTGTTAATAATAATAACGGTAATAATATGAATCAAATAAATGCTGGTATTGCCGGTTTTCAACCGGCACCTGAAGGTGGTCAATTACCAGCACCACCGGGTTATAAACATGTTGGCTATATAACAATACCGGCTGGTGCTGCAAATCTACCGAATATGATTTCAAGACAACCAAATGGTTTACCAATTATTCGTCCAATGCAATCGTCATCATCTTCGACATCTTCTTCATCATCATCATCGAATAATGGTGGTAATCAAAAAGATAAAAATAATAAAGATAATAGTAAAAAAATTCAAGATCATAAAATGTCTGAATCAAAACCAGTTAGAAGTTTATTAAGTAAATTAAATCCATTAAATATGTTAAGACGTTTACGACAAAGACGTGAACGTAGACAAACAAATGATGGTGGTGGTAATAATTCAAATGATTATATGCCATCATATCAAACAGCAAAATATGGTCATTCAAATTTATATCATCAAATGGCAGCAGCAAGTAATCAATATCCAACAATGTCATCATATCCAACTGGTTATAGTAGTATTTCTGGATTGGGTGGTATGTCCGGTTTAGGTGGAATGTATGCAGCAATGAGTGGTATGAATGGTATGTCATCACCATTATATATGCCATATGGTTTTACTGGTGGTTATGGTACTGCAGCCGGTGGTGGTGGTGCTTATGGTGGTTATGGTATATCACCTTATCTACGTAATCCAGCAGCTGATATGAATTATGCAGCCGCTGCAACAGCACAATCAGCAATGGCAATACCAATGATGATGCCAATGACTGGTTATGGTGCTGCATATTCACCATTAGGTATGGCTGGATATGGTGCATATGGTGCTTATCCTGGTAGTATTGGTCAACATCCAGGTATGATGCAACAATCAACAGGACAACAATCATCATCATCCGGTGGTTCATCATCTGAATCATCATCTTCAGGTGGATCATCAACAAATGATCAAGTTAGTTCAGCATTAGCTGGACAAACATTACCTGGTGGTATTAATCTATCGGATTTATTAAAAGATGAAGAAGAAGAAGAACCATCGAAATTTAAAAAATTTATTAGCTACCTAAATCCAGCAAATGTATTTAAACGTTTCCGTAATAATTCTAATAGTAATAGTGATGAACGTATTGGACAACGTCGTAGACGTCGCCAAATTGATCTTTATGAATTGATTGATGCGGATACAATCAAACAATATCCACGAAATCATCAACAACAAAGAACAAAACGTAATATTGATGATAATTTTGATCAAAAAGATAATTTAACCATCGATGATGACCATCATGATATTAATAATAACAACAATTTAACATCGATGATTAAGCAAGATAATGGTAATGATCAACTTGATGAAATGGAACTGTTAACACATTCGGATACGATGCCAAAAGTATCACATGAATCATCATCATGGCGACAAAAATCCTCATCATCAACAACATCGACAACAAAACGTTTAAAATTACCATCAATGGGTAGTAGAAATTTTGAATTAATTCGTGGTGGTACATATCGTTCAATCAGTGGTGGTGGTGGTGATAGTGTTGGTGGATATCATGGATCAATAATCGATGATAATTTTAGTGATGATTTTGATTCAATACATTCACATTCAATACATCATTCACATCAACATTTACATCATCAACATTTGAATAATAATAATAATAATAATTTACCATTAACATTAACTAATGATCAATTACAACCATCGCAAGAATTGATGGGTTTTCAAGGTTTTAATGATCATAATAATAATCATTTATCATTTCAACATCCATTATTGGCTAAATCAGAAAAATTGGCTAAACATTTAACGGAAAATCATCAAGATCACGATGAGGATAATGTTGATGTCAAATCAAGTAGCCATGATGATGATGATGGTGAAGCATTATCATCATCATCTTGAAGTATTTTTTTTTTTCTTCGTTCATTATCAACTATCTAGGCTTGTCATTATTGCATCGACTGCATCATCCGCATTCGCATCATTACACCACCATCAGCAAACGACGAGGGTTTCAATTTGATTCGACTGAATCCGAAGAGAACTGAATCAATCGAATCAACCAATCGATTAATCAAATCAATTCATATTTTTATAGTCATTTTTTTAATCACACAATTTTTTTCTTCTTCTTCATCATTTTCTCTCAAACAAAACAAAAATCTCAATTTTTTCAAATTTTTTTTCCAATTAAAGATGTGTACATAATAATAGTTACTCAAAAACCAAAAAATCTTTGAATTCTTTCTTCTTTTCAACAAATTAAAGCAAAAACAAAAATCATATCATTTCTTTTTCGCTTATCAAACTCACCTCAAACATTTTTCATTTCATTTCAATTTTTTTGATCATCTTTGTCCATCATTATTCTGTGTTTGTTTGTTTATGTCATGTCATCAACGAAGACGATGAAAAAGATATTTTTTTCTCATCATTTTTGTGAACATTTTTTTTTGCTACATTTTTGCTACTTTTTTTTTGATATTTATTAATTTAAAACAGAATTTTTTGTATCGATTTTTTTTTGACACAAGCACCGACACAAAGACATTACGGCTAATCCTTGAACCTTTTTTTTTGAAAATTCTCGCACACACATTATATACACAGGAAACTTTGATTTTTTCATGATTTTACAACGAAATTTCCATTTTTTTACATCGCAAGACACACACACACACATTACAAATTACAAACACATTCATTAAACGCGCAAATTATTTTATCTTTTCTTTTGAAAAAACGAAACAAACAAAACTTACTACTACTTAATTCTATCATTTTTTTACAAAAATCTCATGTTTTTTTCACTAATTTTTACAATTTTTTTACAAATTTTTTACAATTTTTTTTTTGATATTTTCAATTAATCTCATCGTCATCATCGAAACATACATATTTTTTTGATAAAAAATTATACATTTTTTTTAAATAAATAAAATTTTATAGAAAAAAAAATCATTTTGTTTTTTTCATTGAAAATTTTAAAAATTTTAAAAAATTTTGAAAATTTCAAATTTTCCGCCAAAAAAAAATTGAATAAATTCGAAGTCCTGTGTCGTGTAGCGGCATCTATCGTTTTGAAATAAAGTCAATTTGATGCACATGCGCTTTTCGAATATATTTTTGTTTGCATGCATGCATGCTGCTCATTTTTTCCTTTTCCGTTCAAATTTTTTCTTCTCACTGTTGTTGCTCGCTTCGTTTTCTCCTCACACAAGCTATTCACACAAACATACACGTGGTTTCTACCTTGTATTGTTCTCAAATTTTTTACCGAAAAAAATTCAAATTCTGAGCTAAGGCAAAATTCTTTCAATCAAATTTTGCAACTTTACAAAAGAATCCACAACAAATTTCAATTGAAAAAATGTCTATCAACGAATTAGCCTGCGTTTATGCTTCATTGATCCTTCAGGATGATGATGTGGCCATCACTGCTGAAAAAATTCAAACAATTTTGAAAACAGCTAACGTTGAAGTGGAACCATATTGGCCCGGTTTATTCGCTAAAGCATTGGAAAATATCGATGTCAAAGGTTTGATTACAAATGTTGGATCGGGTGTTGGTGCTGGTCCAGCTGTTGCTGGTGGTGTTGCAGCCGGTGGTGCTGCAGCAGCAGCCGGCGATGCTGCCGCAGCCGATGATTCCAAATCGAAGAAAAAAGAAAAAGAAGCTGAACCAGAATCCGAAGAAGATGATGATATGGGTTTCGGTCTTTTCGATTAAAATTTTCCATTGGGAAACATCAACAACAACCAACTTTTTTGAATTGTCAAAATAACAAAAAACAACCGTATTTTGATCTAAAAAATCTTGATTTTTTTTTAATTTTAATTTTTTCAAAATAAAAAAAAAGTTTAATTTCAATTTCGATTCGTTTTCTTTGAAAAAAATTTATCAAATTTTCAATCAAATTGACAACAACAAAATAAGGGAAATTTTCATTCTTGAAAAACAAACTATATTTCGAAATTGATTGAATTTATTTCATCAGAAATTTAACAATTTTTCTCCCCCATATCAAACAAACAAAAAAATCATACGAATTTATTTGATTTGATAAGATGTTTGTCATATATTGATGATGACGACAATAATCAATCAATCAATCAAACATTGACCGTGCTCCGGCGGCACGCATAGTACATTTGAAAATTCTTTTTTTTGCCATTTTTAAGTGTGGATAATGGTGGTTATGATGGTGATGATTATGATCAATTTGATTTGATTTGATTTCTTTCTTTTTTCATTTTTTCCATAGGCACAAATTCAACACTAATTATGATAAGCTAAATTGAAACAAAAAGAAAAAAAAATTTGATGATAATGTTGATAATCGCGCGATATATGGCATTATAAAAACCCAATGAATGATGATGATTCGTTCAATTACGATTCATTGGAATTCATTCCATTCATACATCATAATCATCATTTTTTTAAAGTTTCGGTAGCAACCAAAGACCAAGAAGAAGAAGAAGAAGAAAATGGCTACAAGTTTTGTTGTTGATCGTGAAAATCTTAAACAACGTTTAACCAATTTACAGTATAATGTAACACAAAATGGTTATACTGAAGAGTAAGTTGATTGATTGTTTTATTTTTCTGTTTGATTTTCTTAAAATCTAATCATGTTTTCAATCCAATAGACCATTTACAGGTGAATATAATAATTGTAATGATGGTGGTATATATTCTTGTATTGTTTGTGAACAACAATTATTTACATCGGAAACAAAATATGAATCTGGTTGTGGTTGGCCAGCATTTTTTGATTCATTAGATATGAATAAACTTTGTTTTAAACCTGATTATAAAAAAGCACCACGTATTCGTACGGAAATTACCTGTGCAAAATGTGATGCACATTTAGGTCATCTTTTTGAAAATGGACCAAAACCAACCGGTAAACGTTATTGTATCAATTCTGCATCATTAAAATTTGAACGTTTTCCACAACAACATTCCTAGCGTCCCAAAAAATGAAATAATAAAATCGAAGCTAAAATGAAAAAAATTAAGATTTTGTAGTTTATTTTTCAAAATGATTATTGCTAAATACTTACACACAAACAAACACAGCCATCCATTCAGAGTTTTTTTTTCATATTTTACAAAATTGAAATTTGATTAAATATTTTTTTTCGTGAATATCTTTCGCTTATTTCAACTTTGATTTGAAAGGAAAATTTTTTTGTTGCGTGTTAAGCGTAAATTTTGCTCAAAAAACTTTGAACAAACTTTGATTTTCATTTTGGGAAATATCTTCGGAACATTCGAATGTATCTATCTGTTGTTGTTAGGGAATTTTTATCGGAAATTTTTGTTGTTGTCAATTTCGTAATACAAAATATGCGAATCACGTGGATGTTTTCTTTATTTTTGTTTTTGATTTTGTTTTCAAATATTTAATCCAGTTTGATTCAGTTTGATCCAGTTTTATCATCCGAATCGAAAAAGAAGAAGAGCCATGACATCGATCAAAAGCCATGTTCGATGTTTAACATACGAAAAACCATTTTTATTGGCTGGTAAATTTGATTTATTGAACTTTTGATTTTTGATTCTGATTTTCATTTTTTTTCGGTTTAGGTATCGGTTCGTTTGTATTCGTCTGGTATCGCAATGATGATCATCAACAATATCAATTTATTCGTTCCATTCCATTTTCGGTGAAACAGAATATTATTGGTATAAAATTTTTAAATAAAACAAATCATGATCAACAACAACAACGAATCGAACGTCAATTGATTATCTATTCAATTCATTACATGTATTATTGTTCGATTTATTATAATCCAGACAATATTTTTGATAATTTTGAATTGATTATAAACAATAGTTATATTAATCATTATATGATACTTGATTTAATCGATTGGAATAATAATTTGATAATCATAATAAATGCACGTAATGAAATTATCATTAGGAATCTTGTTGAAAAATTGAACAACAACAATGTTTCTGCTGATGATGATGAACAACAACCGGAAAAAATATTTGGTCCACAAAAATGTATACTTTATTCGGCAAAAATTCTTGAATCATCCATTGATAATAACTGTTTAATCATTGCATCGGGAACTGTTTTTACACAGATTCTGATATGGTCAGTTGTTTTATCATCGAACAATGATGAAAAACCATTAGTTGAAGAATTACAAACATTAAATGGACATGATGGTGTTATTTTTGCCATTGATTATAATTCAAAACTTAATATTTTGGTTACAGCATCGGATGATCGAAGTGTTCGTTTATGGAATGGTTGTTGTGATAATTTTTCAGAATCATCAATGAAAAATAATCATTGTTCATGGAAAATGAATAAATTTCAATTAACACATACGTATTATGGACATGAAGCCCGGATATGGCGTGTAATGATCACTACGACTCGAACAGATTCTCCCAATATTTGTATATCAGTTGGTGAAGATTCATCATTAATTGTTTGGTCATTACAACAGCCATATGGTATGATTAGACGTAAACGTTTTATAAGAAATAATCGAATATGGAGCCTTTGTACAACCAATAATGATGATGATCATCAACAAATTATTTGTGGTGGTAGTGATAGTTCCATACAATTAACCTATATTGAAGATATTTTACAATTAAATCAATTTAAAATTAATGAATGGAATCAAAAATTATCCTATATAAAAGCTATAGGATTTTTACGTACAAACAAATCAAATTCTTTACGAACAATAACTGCATGTATAAAAGGTGAATTTTTTTGCTGTGATAATGATTTGAAGAAAGAGAAAATTGAAGCCATAGATGATCAGGAATATAATCTTAATGATATATTTGGTGATTATATTAAAATGGCGGCGAATTCGAAACGAAATATGATTATTGTTGGATCGAAATTTGGTCATTTAGGTTTGATGATGACTACCGATTCAAATGATGTTAAATTTGTTTATTTGCAAAAAATATTTGAACGGAAAATTATCGACATCAGTTTCATCGATGATGATGATCAATTAATGATTTGTTTACTTGATGGATTAGTAAAAATTGTTCATATTATTGTTGTTGTTGTTGGTGAAAATTATCGATTAATAATCGATAAACATGATTATCGATTACCAAATAGTAAACATCAATGGTGTTCATGTGGTCATTTATATAAAAATCTTTTCATCGTTGGTGATTATTCGGGTAATGTTCTTGGTTATTGGACTGATAAACAATCATCAGAACCATTCAGAAAATTCTGGCATATTCATGGACAGAATGGTGTAACAAGTATTCGACGACAACCGGAATCTCGATTCATTTATTCAAGTGGAAGAAATGGACGTATAATTGAATATTTGATTATTGAAAATGAAAACAATATGATTGTTGATTTTCAAAAACTTCGTACGTATGCATCATTTTCAAGTGTTGAATGGATTTGTGGATTTGAATTTGACCGGCAAACACAAAGGCCTTGTTTTGTTTATGGATTTGATTGGCGTAAATTTATTGTTTGGAATATTGATAATGATCAAAATATATTGTTTGAAGAAGATTGTGGTGGTGGTCATCGATCATTTGATGTTTCTATTGAACAATCGATATTCGATGATGATGAATTAATACAAATTGATTTTTGTTATAGTAAATCCGATACAATCAAACATGTTGGACGTTGTTGTCATTCACCAAAATTTCCGAAATCAAAATTATCATTTTCAACAATACCAAGAAAGATAAATTGCTGTACGCAGATGATTATTGATCAACAATCATCATTAATTTATTGCCTGATTGCAGGTGAAGATCGATCAATTCAAATTATTAGCTATGATGAAAATAATATTGAAAATTCATTTAAACTTGTTGAAATTTTATATGGTCATATTGCAACCATAAATGCTATAAAATGTTTAACAAATATTAATCAAATGACATATGCTATTTCGGTTGGTAGTCGATCACAGATGATTATATGGAGATTTTGGTATGATCACCATGACCAGAAACGACGATTGATTTGTGAAGAAAAATCAATGAATTTTCTCGGTCTTTTCAATAAACAATTGGAATTTGAAACAAAAATTCGTAAACCAAATGATCAAGAACTTCTTGAATTGGATGTTCGTTATTTGGATGTTGATTTTATTGAATTTCGTAATAATGAAAACGCTATTCAATTTCATATAACTGTTGCTTGTTCAGATGCATCATATCGTATATTTAATTATAATGAACGGGATAACAAAATTGAAATTTTTCATAAAATTCAATTAGGAATGTCATGTTTGTTAAGATGTAAAATTTTCAAATTTTCAAATCATCATTTGCATTCGAAAGATGGCAGCACTGGTTCCAATATTTTTTCAAGTGCTGTTACAACAAATGATGGTTATATTCATTTCTTTTCGATTGATCATCAAAATTCAATCAATAATAATGACGATAATTATCGATCATCATTATTATTATCCAGGCAAATTCATCGATCCGGTATTATTGCTATTGATTGGAAATTTATTAATAATGGTAAGTTGTTGTTGTTGTTGAAATATTCAATCAATTCAGTTCAATAATCGATTGATTGATTTTTTTACCCCGAAAAACTAAAGAAATATTAATTATTGCAACCGGTGGTGATGATAATCAAATAATTATAACATTGATTAATGTTTGTTTTGTCGATGATTGTCATGATAATCATAATGGTAGCGATCTTCCTCATCAGCAAGTTAGATTAAATTTTTTACGATCATTCAGCAGCCAACAACAACAACAACAACCATCGTACAACAATCATGGCCATACATGTCAAATAACAGGTTTGTTATGATTGTTTGTTTGTTGTCTATTTACTTTATTTTTTGATTAATTTATTTACTTAATCGAAAAAAAAATTTATTGATCGATTCGATTTTTGTTTGTTTATTTATTTTTGCTTATTCATTCTGCATCTTCTCATATAGATGTAAAATTTATCGATAAAAATGATTATCGAAATTTGATTAGTATATCGATTGATCAGCAAATAATTTCCTGGTGTATACATATGGCTGACAAAGGTCTTGATCAGGATGATCAGGATCATGGTGGTAGCAATGATGCATATCAAAAACTAAACAAACCATCCAATAATGGTATTGATTCAATACGATCAATCAATCGACATTTAATATCCATATCGGATGTATCATCATTTTGTTCATTGTTCAATCAAGATGGAAATAATAATGATGATCAACAACAACAACAACAAAGAATAAATAAAAAACAATGGTTTGTTTGCTTTTGATATAATCATCATTTTTTGGTCACTGATTTCTTGTTTTCTATCATTATTTTTGAAATTTTAGCAATGATAATGATGATATATGGCTAATTTGTGGTGATGGATTTCAATCGATTTCCCGAAATCAAAAAAAAAATTCCTGATTGAATTGAATGGTTTTTTGGTCGAGAGAAAAACCAATGAAGAATCCGGCCAGTCAATCTGTGTCTCTGTGTGGATTGATATACGTGTGACACTCGAGGCTATCGAATTGATGGATCAATCGATCGATCGATTGATGATAAATCAGACCAAGAAAGAAAAAACATCCAAAATGTGTAAAGCGTCTGTTTTGAAAAAAAATCTCTAATCGACGAAACAAAATAAACGTTTTTTCCCCTCTTTTTTTTTGCTGGTGTTACATTATTTATTTAATATTTTTCATATTCTGTAATTCATAAATGAACATTAACATCATCAACAACGACGATGTTTGGCTGGTTCGCTGGTGCCCTTTAGGCAAATATTTATTATTATTATTTCAAACGAGCAATCAATCGATCGATTCGATTCGATTCGATTCGATCATACATCACTCAATTGATGCTTGTCTGGGTGTTTGGTTGCTATAAACCGAGAAATAAGGAGGAGGAGATTAATTTTCACTTTCAGAAAAAAAAATCACTTTTTTGGTGTTACCTCACAAACGATAATGGCCCAAAGGTAAAAAAAAACATTAACACTGATGTCGACGACGATGCACACGTGTCCTGTGTGTTACATAGCAAAAATAAGAAGATTTACATGAATTTAGCTTGTTTTGGTAAAGTGAAGAACGATATTTTCATTTTTCAGGTTTATTTTTCCAGAAAAACTTTCATAAAAATGGATATTATTATTTTATGAATTTTCATTTATCATCTTTTTTTTCTCAACGACAAACAACATCAATTGGCTTAAACTTTTTCAACTTTTGCTAGTTTGAACAATAATTATTATTCATTTTGTAACATTGTCTCTATGGGGAGAGAGAGAGTGAAATGTCTAAAAATTTTCCATAATCATCATCATCAGGATCATAATTATTGCATATTTTTAAAGTTTTTTTTCTGTTTTGCTGTGGGCGTAATAAACATTATTCGAGTGTGTTTAACAAACAAAAATGGGATTTTTAAAATTTTTTTTACTTTTGGATGAAAAATTATCATTACTTTAGTTTTTGATTAATTAACAGCCAAACATTAACACAAACAAACAAACACACTGTATTAAGATGGAAGAAGAAGATGGAAATTGATGAAAAGCTTTTTAATTTTTTCATTTTTTTTAAAATGTGAATAAATAATTAAGTAATTTTTCACTGAAAAAAAAACAAAGAATTTTTTCACCTGCTTCAATTGTACCGATTTTGTTTCATTACCCAAAGCAATATTTGGCATTTTGCTTCGAGAAAAAAAAATGAAAACACAAGAACACCCTGTACATAGAGTGATAGTTTTGAAAATAATATGTTAAATTAATCTGAATATAAACAAGATCAAATGAATGGATGGATGGATGGATGGATGGATGGATGGATGGTTGGTAAAAACAAACAAACAACAAACAAAATCTCTTTAGACTTTAATGATAATGATGATGATACAATCGATTTATTTATTTGTTAGAGGAAAATATTGCCTAAAACACATATAATAACCGAAAACAGAAAGCAAAAAAAACATAAATAAACAATCGATTTATGAAATGATGATTATTATTATGACGTTAAGTTTTTTGATTTTCCGTTCATTCATTCATTTGTTTTTTTTTTTTTGGGTTCTGGATTCTTTCTAGTTTCTGTTTCTGCTTGTTGTTGTTTACAAAATAAGGATTTTCTTCTGTCCTGGTTATTCTTTTTTAATGTTTTTTTCTCTGGTAGCTAAACATCGATAGTTTTTTTGAGAGCAGAACAGCAAAGAGATTCATGTAATAATAAAATGGCCCTAAATGTTTGTTTGTTTGTCTTGGAAATGATGATGATCATCATTAAATTACATTATCAATTTTTTTTCCTTTGATTAGATTCTTTACTTTTGTTGTTGTTGTCGATGTCGGTTGTAAAGACAAGAATATTCTCCATTTTTTTCGCTCTGTTGTTTGATCCATATAAGTAATATTAGTTGTTTTGTCTCAGAGGATGTTTTTGGCTTGTATTTTTGTTTACTTATGTTTGGCTCCTTGTATGTTTTTTTTTGGATTCGGGTACTTGAAAATATTTTTTCCCAAACGGTTATTCAACCTTGAATGGCAGAATTTTTTTTATTGAACTTTCTGCAGAACATTCAGTTTGTACCAACAGTTTTTTCCCCAGGTGTGTAGATAGAATCAGACAGAATTTGAACAGGCAATAAATAAATAAAATGACTAAGGTAATAATTTTTTGATCAGAAAGAAAGATGAATTGAATTTTACGATTCTTGTGGATTCTTGCCTGAAAATTCTTTCTTTTTTTTTCATTACAACTTTGCTTTTTCTAGACCGTTATCTCATCAAAATCGAATGAAAAAGTAACAAATTCTCGTTTTCGTTCCTGGATCAAATACCACAACGATGAAGAGGAATTTTCACCTCAACCACCCGAGAAATGTAATTTGTTTTCCTGCTTTTTTTGGAATCGACCAAAAAAAAGCAGGAATTTTGCCAGCAACCAATGTTCTTGATGATCCAGAATAGTAAAATGCTGTCAATTCTCTCGCCAATGTGAAAAGTGAAAGAATGGTTTGGACTTTTCCCCAGGAACTATACTAGGATTCTTCTGGCTTGATGAAATGTCAAAACAAAAAATCTGAATATCTACTGCGTGCTGGTTTTGATCGATAGTGTCGATTGATTACTTTTGTTGTTGATGAACATTTCGGATGATAGTTTGTGAATTTCTCCGGTGTACCTTTTTTTTCTAAAAAAAGCAGAATTCTCCAGAATCGATTTCTTCACACTGAATAATCAAGTTGTTGTTCGTGTTTCAAAAGTTATTCATTTTTTTCAAAGTTTTTTTCCCCTACGAAGAAGAAGAAAAAAGAAGAATTTTTTTCCAAATTGTTTTGCATAAAGAAATTAACCGATTTTTTCTTCCTCGTTTTTTCATTTGTTTTTTGCTGAATCAATCGAAATTGAATGAAAGTCGTTAGAAAGTACAAAGAAGAAATATTTTAACTTTTTCAGTCGTTGTCGTCTTCAATCGATATCATTATCATCATTGCATTCTACAGCAAAAAAAACCTGAATAAATTTATGAATTCATCAACCAAGTGGAGAAACAAAAAAGGCAAATTGATTGTCGAGAAGAGAGAGAAAAGTAACGAAAAAATTCAATTCACAATTCAGAATTCAGAATTTGTAATTGATAATGATTCTGAAACGAAAAAACGGAAATTCCAATCGTCTTTGTCGTTGTCGTCGTTGTCATCGATTCTTGTCTCTACTAAAAGTGACAATTTTTTTCTTCTTTCTTTTCCAGCCAAACACACATCCAACTAACTAACTAATTATAATTGGTAATGCTGTTATGCTCGTTTGCGTCGACTGGCATTGTTTTCATTTCGTTTTGAATAGAAAATGAATCAGTAATTTCCACCAGAATGAATGAATGAAATAGATAAGTGTGTGTGAATCATTGGAGATGATAAGAATCAAGAATTTCTTTTTCAGTTTTTTTGCTTTTGCTTTGTAATAATGAAATTAATTTCAAAAACATTTGAAATTTTGTAAAAAACAAAGTCAGCTCTGATTTTTTGAAAGTTCTGTTTTTTTTTGCACTATACAAATTGACTGATTGACTGATTGATTGATTCAGCGATAATCGATATTTAGATCAATAAAGTTAGCTTTTCCCATACGAACTAACAACTCATCCAGGTCAAATTCATTGCCTCGTTCTACCTGGGTGGCGGTAAAACTTGAAAAAAACAGAAAAAAAGGAAAAAACAAAGTTTTTTGGATCGTACCACTTGGCCTTTGAGAGATATTGGCCTGATAATGACCAATCAAAACAACCATTTGGCGATAGAGCAAAATGCTTGTTTGTTTAACTTAATTTCTTTTTTGGTTGTTTAAATAAATAAAAATTACTCAGATGGTTGTTGTTGTTGTTGTTGAAAACAGAATCCTAACAACAACAACAACAACAACAAACATTTTTGTTGCCAGGTTTTTTTTTCTCCTGCTTTGTTTATCGGCCACAAATCAAACCAAATGGCCAAACAACAAAGATAAAAAAAGTTATCGATGATGTTGTTGTTGATGGAAATGAAAAATTTGAATATGATGATTGGTTGATGATTGAAACATACAATGTAAATATTTTGCCTTGGAAAAACAAAAAAACACACACCCTATACATTTTTTTAAATGGAATCAACATCAATGTGGAAATAGTTGTTGAGAGGGAAGAAGAAGAAGAAAAATATTCTCATCATCATCATCATAAACATAATGTTTACATAATCAAATAGAAAAATCTGGTTTAATTTTTGATTTGATTTTGATGGTTTTTAGGTCGCTCGTTTGTTTGTGGCAATTTTTTTCGTTTGTTTTCGTTTGCTCGTTGTTGTTTACGTTCGAAAAGCTGTAAAATACTTTTTGATAATGATAATGATGGAAGGAATATTTTTTGGAGGATGCTTTTCAATGAATGTGTTCGGTAAATCTGTTTTGATTTTTCGGTTGTTGTTGTTGTTGTTGTTATTTTCATTAGATCAATATTGATAATAATGATGATGATTGACATGTTTGAGTGATACATTTGACAATCATCATCAATAATGTGGAATGAAAATCATTTTTTGATTATGTTTGCGTCGCGCAAATCGAATATATTTTTTTTACAAATATATTCGATTTGCGCATAGGTAAAGTAGAGATAAGGTGAAAATAGTCTCACAAATCACATAAAATGATGATGGTGAGAAAACCGTTGCTGTTTTAAATACCTGTAGGAAAAAAAAAAGAAAGTAAAGTAAATTTTAAGGTAAATACAGAGAGAGAGAGAGAGAGAGAGAGAGAGAGAGAGAGAGAGAGAGAGAGAGAGAGAGAGAGAGAGAGAGAGAGAGAGAGAAAAGGTGTGAAAAATTTTCTTTTTTTGTGATTATCTCTGTGTGCGATGGAATTCAAAGATGTGTCGTGTGTTTGTTTGTTGGTTTGATGTGTGTACAACAATGGTAGAAAATCATCAAAATCTTGATAAAGATTTTGTTTGATGATCACGATGATAATGTTCATCAACCGAAAAAAAACCAAATAGGAAATGTCAAATGTATGTATTTGTGACACTATTCTAACCAAACATTCGAAAACAAAACAAACAAACAAACAAACAACCACATAGGTAACAATAGCCAAAAGAAAAAGAATTTGCATATTTTCTTTCCAAAGAGGTATTACTATTTTGATCCTCTCAATTCCTATCTATTTAGACACCCGGGTGGTTTGTATATACATTTTTCATGGTCTTCAATCGGATAAGTCGTACTTCTCTCTCTCTCTCTCTCTCTCTCTCTCTCTCTCTCTCTCTTGATGTATTTTTAATCAAATGAAAGAAAAAAACTCGAAAAGCTTTTTATAATGGGTCACATTATGATGTTGTTGCTGTGATGATGATCTCCAAGGGATCATCATCATCATAATAATATCCTTCACACACACAAACAAACAAACAAGCCAAACAACATACTGCAGTGTTGATATAATGGGATAAATTAAACAGCCACTGATGGAACGACACCCGTGTTCCAAACGCATACACACCAGACATATACCGTTTCATCACCATCATTATGGTCCATTTAAGTTTAATTTTTAATTCAAAAAATTTTCATTTTGAAATGAAATGAATGACGGTTGTGAATTTCGTTTTTTTCTTTCTTTTGAAAATATTATTATGAATTTTTCAAACAAACGAACCAAACAAAACGAAAATCAACACAATGATGATCTTTTACCCGTATTATTTATGGAAATTTTCATTTTCGTTTTTTCGTTTTTCGTTTTGTTTTGTTTGAAAATGTTAAAATTTAGATAAGGGATGAATGAATGAATGAAAACACGGTCATATTCAAATCCGACCATCTGGCCTTGTTGATATTGATATAGTTGAGACCTTAGCCAACTGTACCACTACCACCACCATGATGATAATACGGAAATCCATGGATTTTTTTTTTTCGTACAGAACTAGAAGCATTGATGAATGTAATAACTGACGACATCGGCGGCTATTACCACTACCTGATATCAACAAAGTAAAAAATGAATGAAAAAAAATTTTTTTTTGGAAAAAATACATTCTGTTCTCATTTGTCGACTGTTTGTGTTTTGGTTCGGTTCGGTTTTCTTATCGTCGTAGTCGGTGTCTTTGTTTTCAAAATCTTTTTGTTTTCTTGATTATCCATTTAGATTTACGTGAAAAAGTTTTGTGTTTTTGATTCGGAAATTAATGAAAAAAATCGATTAATCAAAAGGTGTAAATAGTCGAAATTTGTTTATCGCGATAATGTCGAAAATGTTATTTTTGGTAAAAACGTGTCGTGTTTGTGTGTGTATGATTTTTGGCCTGTATGGTTTGTGTTTTTAATGTCATAATCATCAAATTCGTCAAAGTAAATTTCCAAATGAACCATCATCAACATCCGCACGACTATTTCAACCCTATTTGACAACGATCGAACCAATCTACAATAAAACCAAAATGGCCATCGATTTTAATCGATGGTATCATACATCATCGTTAGATCGATGTCGTAGAAAATTTTCATCATCAACAACAACAACATCATTATTCATAATCATATCCAAATTATTCATATCAAAAACATCAAAAACATCAACATTTTACATGATTGCCTTGTTTTCCGTCTATCTATTATTATCAACAGAAATGTTTATTATACCAATTGCTTCTGCTGCTAATGTTATTGCTTCCATTGAAAATAACAATAATAATTCAAGTAAGCATTTTAAATTACAAATTTTATGTTGTTGCTGAGAAATTTCCCCGGGAATTTTTTTCTTTCGTTATCTGTCTGTGTGTGTGGCAAATTTAATTGAAAATTAACCCTGTGTTTGTGTTTGTGTGTGAAGCCGACGAAAAAAATTCGGCGCCATCATAATCATGATGATGATGATAAATGTTAATTTAGTTAATTTGAAATTTTTAAAATGGAAATTAGATATTTTTTTGTTGTCAATCTTTACCGGAAAGTTTTTTTGAGAATTTAGTTTTCGGGAAATTTTCGTCGAGTATCTTGGTTTTTTTTTGATTAAAATTGAGAATCCTAGGCACCACATGATCATGGAGTCTTGCTGATCAAAAAAATGAAAAGCGATGAAAATTTGACATTGGAAATCTTTTTGTTAAAAATCTCCTTACAACCAACTAAATAAATTCAAATCCCGGATATTATTCGGTTATGTTCGGGTGTGTGTGTGTGGGGTGATAATTCATAATTCCCGAATTATTGTTGTTGCTGTTGTATGATTATATTTGAAATCTATCCATCTTTTTCTCGCCTATCTTTGTCTATTTTAACAAATGTTGAATTTTCGCTGTGATTGATGTGTGTGTGTGTTTGTAAAAGTAGATCTTGATTTGATTTGATTTGTGTTTGTTTGTTTGCTGTGTGTGCTTGTTATTTTTTCGTTTGTAAAAAATTTTTTTATTCAAATTTTTAGAAGTTTATCGATATTTTATGTTAAAAAGTACCAGAGAAGAAGAACCATTTCTCTTGCTTTTTATTTCCTTGTTATTCGGAATCGATTTTGGATTGAAAATTTGAATTTAAATATAGAAAGAGATTCTCAATGTATTTATTTAGTTTTTTTTTAAATATTAGATACATAGTGATTCTAAATAGATTGGAAACACTTTTAAACATTTTTTTTCAATTTTGATTTGATGTGGGTAGAAATAGAATGCGAGAGAGATAAACCTATTGAAATAAAAAAAGGAGTGTTGTTGAAACATTTTTTTGAAGATGAGATTCAATTTCCGGAAATTTTCCTACTTTTACCAGAAAATCATATCACTTATGATCTCTCTCTTTCAACATACTGATAAAATATTTGTAAAAAAGTTTTTTCTCGTTTTTTTTTCTTCCAAATTCAATTTCATCGATAATATTGCCGGCAAGGATATTTATTGATACTTTGATTGATCCAATGGAAAAGAAGAAAAAAGTAATACTTTTCTTTTTGAAAATCTTGAAATATATTTGACATGTTAAAGAAATCAATATTCATTCTTTAGGGAGATGAATGAATGAAAAAAGATTTTTTTTTGAGCTCAGAATATTCCGGAACACATTTGACAGACTTTTTGATTTGAAAATCTTTTTTATTTACTGAGAAATTTTCCGGAAAGATTTCCGAAAGATTTCTTTTTTTTGTATCGAATATGGAAAAAAACTCATCAAAAACACACACACACTTGAATCAATGATTATAATGATAATACCATATGAATGAAGATGGAGAGGGGGAGGGCAGAGTGGATGGGAGAAAATCCTATTATCATTTTTATTTAGAAAAAAAAGGATGTTGAAGAGACAAACGAGTAAAGTATATTCGATTGTATATCACAATAATAATGATGCGGATGATGAGAAGCATCATCATCAACCGTCATAATTATCATCATCATCATTATCATAATGCTATTAACTGAACTGAACTGAATTTTTTCTATCTGATTGAGAAAGAATCAATTTTTTTTCGGTTTGATTTAGTTTGTGCAATCAAAATGGTTCAAAAATATATTTCTGGTATTAAAAGGATATCAGAAAAAAAAGGTTTGTAACCCAAAAAATGAAGAAAAAATATCTAAATAACCTAGAATCGATATAGAATCACTATTTTAACACAAGTGAGTCTTTTTTTTATATTGATCCAAATGTTGTTCATTGTCCATTTTGTCATTTTCCATTATCATTATCTTCGTTTTTTTATAAAAAAAAAAAAAATAATTAACATTTGATTATTCAACCGAATATTTTTTTTGGTGTTTAGTTTTCAATTTCTTTCACTATAGTTGATGATATGACATCTATTTAAAATGTGTGTGTGTGTGTGTGTGGAATTTTAAAACCCAAGAGAGAGAGAGAGAGAGAGATAAAAATGTGTCCATTATCGTGATGTGTTGAATTTAAAATTAAAATTTGAAAAAAAAATTTTGTTTTTATCTAACAAATATTATCACACGATTTGTGTGTGTGTGTCGCAGTGTGTTAATGAAATGATTGAAAATTTTGATAATTTCAATGTTTTTTTTTCGAATAAGGTCAATATTGATAAGTTTTTTTCTTTTTCAAAAACGAAAATCCATTAGTTGGATTTTTCATTTCTTGACTAATTTTACTTTAAATCTTTTTGAAAGTTAAAATAGTCACCATATTTCTACTTTTGGTTAAAATAGTTGATTTATTCGCATCAATCAATGATGCGCGAATATTATTATTATCCATTGTTTTCTTCGCTTCTATCCATAAGTCATAATTATTCATCATTTCATTTCTATTTCTACTTCTTCGTAACGAAGAATATTACTCATAACATAAGTTATGATTATTATGATTTTCAGTTAGTTTTTTTCTTCTTTAATTTCAAAGATTTTCTTTAAGAAAAGTAGAATAGTAATCCTTGGCAAAAAATAAATCAAGATGAAAATAGTCGTTGAAGAGAAAAGCCAATGGAAATGTTATGAATCCATCATCTACCAGAAAAAAACACTTACCCACACACACACAACACACACATTAAAGATGTTTAAAGTTTTGAAGAAGAAAAACTAGGATAGGATAGGATAGTGATGTTTTTCTTTATTTTTCAGCAATGATGAATATGGAATATATGAATGAAAATTATTTATACTGAATCAAAGAAGGGAAGGAGATTTTTATTTTGGGTTGTTATATTTTTCCATAACTCTCAATAAATCTTAATGTATTTTAAGTAGTTTTTTTTTTGTTTCTGTTGTTGTTGTTGTTGTTGTTGTTAACCTCTTGTTGTTTCTGTTGTTGTTGTCATTATCATCACATCCAATATTTCTTTGATAACAAACGAACGAAAAAAGATCATAATAATAACAATAATGAAAAGAGAATGCTATTGTTTTATTCATTCATTCATTTGTTGTTCAAGTTAATCTTTTCTTTTTTTTGTTTTTCTTAATCTTACTTTACTTAAAATATTCTTTACATTTGTACTTGTACTTGTGTTTGTTTGTTCTGTTATAATGGATGGTCATTATTTTTATGAAATGGATCATCATTTTCGCTTTTGTTTTGTTGCTGTTTTCGTTTGTCAAGATCTTTAGATGTTTTGTGAAGATTCTGCTATTTCGAGAATTTCACTGAAATGAAATGAAATAATCGTTTGTTTTTTGGGTAAAATATTTTTTAAATTTTACACTAATTTAAATTAAATGAGCGAAAATTTTGTTTTTTGTTGCTTTTTTTCTGGTTTGAAAATAGATACCACACACATGCACCAAATGAACATAAACCAATGATAATCAGTAGAAGAAGCCATAAATTGTATCCAAAACGAAAAAAAACAACAACAGACATTTATGGTAATCATCATCGATTTATCCTTACCACAACCATATCAACATTACCAAAATCAGATCAATATGTTGACCGATAGTTTGTTTGGTTAATTTTGTTTGGTCAATTTTGTTCACTGTGTTGACCAAATGATAAAGTCTAACAAAAATCATTTTGTTTGTCCACAATTGTTGATAGTAGTATGCCGCGGTAGCCTTGATTCAATAATTTTACGGTCAACGATCAATGATCAACGATCATCGGTTTGTCGATCATTTTGGTCAAAAATTCCATTCCTTTCTGGTCCTAGGGGTCAATTTGCAAAAAAATATGTTGCACATGTTTGATTCAACAACAAGGTCAATTGAGTGGTCATACATAAATAAATCGTATCATGCTGATAATGATTATTATGATGATCATCATGTGGTTCATTTTTTGCCATAAAATCTATGTGTGTGTGTATCATTTGTTGGTGATTATTACCATTGATGAAGAGGAGAACTGAAAAACTTCGAGGTTCATTATATGTCTTCAAAAAAAAAAAACAGGCTATGAATTTCCTTCATTTATTATGCACATTGATTATACTGGTGGTGGTGGTGGTGGATATTGTTGCTGGTGTCTGATTTTCATTTGATTTACATTTTCACTTTTTTTCAAATTCATTTCTTGCCAACTAAACTAAAAATTTCCTTATTTTTTTGACCATTTTTCATTCCTATTTTTTTTTGTCCAAAAACGATAATTGTCGTTTAACATTTACTGTATAAGAGAGAGAGAGAGTTTGGTCGATTTGAATCGACGATCATGAATGATGATAATGGCGACGATCATTTCTTTAGGCTGTTGGTTGATTGTCGGTCCGTCGGTTGGTTGGTTGGTTGGCAATTGGCCATTGTTGTTATTAGAAGAAAATCTCATTAATCAAGCTCGAAGAAGAGAGAAGAGAGAGAGAGAGAGAGAGAATTTGAATGTTTGAATTGAATTACTTTTGAGAATATCAGATCGATAATCAAATCGATCAAAATTGTTTTTCCACTTCTTCTTCTTTTTTGGCTTTTTTTTGCATCGATATAAAAATGAAAATGAAGAAAAAAAATCGATAATCTAGTTTTATGGAAAAATGAAATTATTCAAATGATTATCATTTGGGTTTAGCTTTGTTGAAAAATCCACAAAAAAATTCAAACCAAAATGTGTACACACCAGGATGTGTGTGTTTGTGTGTTTAGTCATTGAGTGAATGTGAGAGAAAATCAATTTGATAACCAAAATGTTAATCTGATGATGATAAATTGGATTTTTTTTTCTATTTTGACCTTAATTTTGGTTATGTGGTTGAATGTGTGATTTTTCTTTCCACCAGAAAATCATTTTTCTTTCCACCAGAAAATCATTATAATCACATAAAACATCATCACTAATTACACCATTTTTTTAAAACAAACTAATCAAGGATTTTAATGAGGAAAAATTTTTTTCGTTTGATTTTGAGTTTTTCGTTTGTTGAAAATCATGTGAAATTTGATGATTATCATTTGAAATGATTGTGAATCCTGGTTGTTTTTTCTGATCTAGATTTTTTTCCCAATTTTCAAGTTTGTCCGAAACAGTGAAAATAAAGTTTCAATCATAATCTTCATTGATGGAATTGTTTTGAAACTTTTTTCCAATTGTTCAAATGGCAATATGTTTTTCTATTACTTGGTTCATTTGGAATCGCTTTTCTGTTAAAGTTTTTTTAAAATTTTAAAATTTGATTTTTTGTTTTGTTTTGTTGTTTTTTAGTTTGAAAATAACCAAAACATGAAAACTAAATTAAAATGTTTATCGCCTCCGGTTATTTATTTATCCGGGAAAATGAAAAAATAAAATAAAATTCATTGGATTCTATTTGGTTGAATGGTGATATCGATCATCATTAGTTATTTTAAGCTTTTTCTTTCGGGAAATTTTCTTTGCCCGAAAACTTTCCATTATCTCGTTTTTTCCTTTCTTTCTTTTTTTTGTGTTTTGTGTTTTCTCCGATGATATTGATTTCCCGAAAACTTAAATCGATCGAAAAAAATAGAATCTTTTCAATTTGGATTATTTAAAGGATCATCATCATCATCGTTTGGGAAAATTTTCGTCAACAAAAAAAAATTGAAAAAAAAGATTATAAAATTTTCGGAAAGTTTACCGGAAACATTTCCCCATTAATAGCAATACATTTTGCTCCTTACAGTCTTTTTTTTGCCATTCCTTTTCATTTTATTCAAACGGATTGACAAGTTTGTCAACCTCGAATGATAAAGTAATGAAAAAAAAATTTTTCTCACACAAACACCACACATACCGCACACACAATCAAAATGATTGATTGAATTTTTTCGTTCACTATGGGCCGGCCAACAACAATTTTTTAGACGAAATTCTTTTTTAGAAACATTTTTATGCTAAAATTGGTTTGCAATTGGAAATTGAATATTTTTTTCAAAGGAAAATTGGCAACCTGGTTGGTTATATTTTCCGGAAAACTTTCTCAACAACAACAACATTATCCACGAATACCAGCCAGCCCAGATGATGACAATATTCAAATCAATTATTAATTCTGGCCAAAAATGAAAGAATTTCTCATTTTACTATGTCGGTGTTTTGTTGTTGTTGTTGTTTGTCACCAATTCTATCATGATTACCATAGTATTTTTGTTGTTACTGAGGTAAATTGATTGAAAAAATTGTTAATAGCACACCTATAGATATTCTGGATTCTTTTGTGGCTATTTCTACCTGAACAACAGTTCAACACACAGCAGGTTAAATTCTTTGCCATTTTTTTTTCATTCTGAATATTTGCATTTGATTATTATTATTATTTTTTTTTTCTGATCTAAATGGAAATTATCATCAACTAGCCATAATGATAATGATGATGATGATAGATTCATCAGATAGATTATATAAATGATGATTATTATGATGATGATAAGACCAGAAAGTATCACCAAAACCAAAAGCAGGAAAATATTCTCGATTCTGGTTCCATGTGCGATGATGATGGTGTAATTTATTACAATTTTGGGGGGGAGGTTTGGTATTGTAAAAATAGAAATTTTGTTCATTCATTCAAATACAACAGACTTTAGCAGTCGAAATAGTCAAAACAATAACATTAAAAATGGCAGGTATAGATGATTCTTTGATTCAATTCAATTCTGTCTGTGTGTGAATGTCGAATTCACGTAAAAAGAAACAAAAACAGTAACAGCTGCTTGAATAATGTGTTTTATGTTTGCTGTTTTTCCATTCCTGGGTAACTTTCTGTGCAACTTTTTTTGATTGAAAATGAAAATTCTTTCTAACTAAATTCGCGTGTGTGTATAGAAGAATCCTCACTAGTGATATCAATCAACCAACCACTACCATTATTATCAACAGAATTTTTTTTTAAACTAAACAAATAATTCTTGTTTCGTTTGGAAAAGATAAAACTTTGTTGTTGTTGTTGTTGTCGGTTGGTTGAGAATTTAGCACGTGTCACACGCGATACTGAACAACAACAACAACAACAAATGCTGGTTACATAACTGGTTTGTTTGTTTAATCAATGTTTCCATTTTCATTTTCAATTCTGTTGATTTTAACTTGGTTTTTTGGTTGATAACAAAATTCATAGCGACCATTCTTTTCATATTTTCACATATTTACACAATGTTACTGCCAAAAAAAAAAAAAAAGAAAAAAGTTTTTTCTGATATTTTCTATGAAATGAACTCTTCCATTTTGAATATTGCCTCTTGGAGTAATTTTCCAAATTGAATAAAGACATCATTCAAATTTTGACGGATTACTTTTAGGTTAGGTTAGGTTATGTAATGTAATGAATAATTTTGACCTTTATTTCTTGTCGATTTTCCATTCGTTGAAAAAGTAATGGAAAGGTAGATTGAGCAAAAACATTCGATCCATTCATTCATTCATCCAACTCTGGCTAATGGTCCATAAATAATGTTCATTTTTTTTGTTGTTGAATATAATTAGATTTTTTTTTCCATCATCGTTGTTATTACTATCGATACTATCGATTATTTTTTTTTGGATGTTATTTTGAAATTGGTTATTTTTATTATTCTTCTAAAGAATTTTTTGATGATCAATATTCTTCTATCGTAAATGGAATTGTAAAAACAACAACAACAACAACAATCATTGAATGAATGAACAATAACACAATTTTTTTTATGTCGTCAAAAACAAAACATAAAAAAAATAAAGAATCTAACAAAATTCCTGTTTGTTTGATGCTTGATTTATTCTGGAATAACAACCGAAATTCTGTATTCTGTATTCCATTATTATTATTATTATTAGTCTGCAGAATATAAACGAATTATCAAACAACAACCAACAACAATAACATTACTGATGATGATCATTATGTTATTCTTTTTTCGTTTGAAAAAAAACAAGAATTTTCAAATTTTAAATTTTATTTTTCAATTCGCTTGTTTGTTGTTCATGTTTTTTTTTTGGCCGAAATACATTGGGAAATTTTTCCAGAAATGAAAAGAAATATTTCCTTTCTCGATTCTTTACATTCTCGACAATCATGCAGACAAAAACTACAGAATATTTTTTCCTTATTTTGAATGTCTGTAAATAATGATGATGATAGAATGGTTGTGTACAGGAATCATAAATTAACAATTATGGTGGCAGTAGTGGTGGTTTCCCAATTCTTTATTTTTTGTTTATGACATTTTTCTGTTTGTTTGTTTGTTTAACCAAAAAAAAAGAAATTTTTTTGTAAAATTTATTTCTGAAAAATTTCTGGCTCCCGTTATTATTGTTGTTTTTGATTTGTTTGTCGTTTGTTGTCGCAGATGAATTAAAATTCATTTTGATATTCATTTTTCCGGTTATTATTCTGTGGTTATTATTATTATTATGATAATATGAAAAAAATGACGGGAAACATTCATTCATTTTTTTCGGGTTTGTTTTCCAAAGACCGGTTATTATTATTATTATCGTGATAACAATGACGGAAATTTCTTTCATTCAATGGCATCTCTATAGATGGAACATTTTTCTGTTTTGTTTTGTTTTCCGGGTATTACCATATTCCGTTTCAAAAAAAAATCCCGAAAACAAAAATTGAAATTTGTTTTTTGCTTTTGCAGATGAAAGAAAGAAATATGGATGCAATTTTTGGATTGTGATTTGCATCATTGATTCAATTTCTTGTGGGGGAAAAAAATTGACTTTTGATCAAAGCAACCATGATGATAATGATGATGGTATAAGCATCAATTTTTCTTTTAATTAGAGTTAAGACTTTTTCTGTCTCGAGATTGGATTTCATTTCTTTTTTTTTTTTTTTTGGTTTCCCATCATCATCATCATTTGATGTTTTGATTTTTTTCTGTTGTTTTTTTTCTTGCTTTATTCATTCAAGCATTCATTGCCATTTCCATTTCAATTGTATCATTTGTTTGTTTGGATTGAATGAAAATGAATGCTTTTTTTCTGGCCAAAACAAAAACAAAAAACAGAAAATTCGATCCATTTGGATCATCAAACATCACCCCCCCTCGCAAGACAATTGTATCATTGTGTGTGTGTTTGGATGAAAATTCAATCAACACTAACTAACTTAATTCAACTAACTAACTAGAATGAAGTCAGTCAGTTAGTTTAGTAAATAGAATCTCTACTGCCGTGTTTACAGATCATTGCTTCGATTATGATGAGCTTTATTTCGTTTGTCTACCATGGGGTTATTCAACTTTTTTTCCCCTCTCATCGAATCTAATTGAATTGAATCGCTCGGTGTTGATTCGTTTGTTTTGTTTTTTTTGGAAAATGATTTCAGGATTTGAAAAAAAATCCTGGTTCATTTTTCGATCCACAGAACATCAACAAGGGAAATGAAAAAAGTTTTTGCACAAAGTTGAAAAAATTTACAATCAGAATTGATTGATTGAAAGTGAAAATGAATTTCCACTTTTCATCATTGGCTATTTTAACTGGCCACTGTGTATGTCTGATGTGTGTGGTTTGGTCAATATTTATTATTAGCATTATTATTATGCGAAAGCTATTTCTACTGCTACTGGCTACTGGACAATTGATCATTTAATTTTGATCCGTTGATTTGATCCGATCAAAAATATTCACCAAATAACCAAAAGCTGGCAATTATTTGATTAAAACTTTTTCCTTCTTCCTTCTGCTGCCATTCACTCTTTGATCAAACACAGTAAACACAATGAATTTGTACAAATTTCTCGTTGTCGTTGGTCTCTGTTGTTTGCCTTTGACCTTTATACCATTGACAATCCAGCCGAGAACAAATTCAATTCAATTAAGTTTGACCGACGTTGTTTGTATTTGGATTTAAAAATTTTTTATCTTCCTTTTTGACGACAACATTGGCTACTGGCTGCTGCTACTACCGTGCATCTCTGGTTGTTTATTTATTTCATTTCGGTTTTATGCATGCATGCATGAATATTGTGGACAAACAACCGAGAAAAAAAAGTTTTCAATTTGATTTTTTTTATTGTCAAAAATTCAAATTGAATTTTATAGCCAAAAAAAGTTGTCAACATTGTGAACAAACAGGGGCAAAAAAACATTGGCTAATTTTTTCTTTCAATTCACCACACACACACACGCCAACCAACATAATGTCATTTTGGGGATCCATCTGGTTCATGTCAAAAAAAAGACAATTTTCAATGTTGAAAATGTCGAAAATCAATGCTTGCAATGTAATCGGATATCGGGTCATTCAATCTCAGATTTCATCATCATCATCATCATCAAAATTTGTTCATTTTTTATTCATTTGTTGAAAATCAATGAATAATGTTAACCAAAGGCAGAAGGCAGAAAATTGACATTCAAAAAACTTAATCCCATAATAATAATAATCCTATAGTGTAGTGATCCTGTAGATCATTGATTCATTCATACGGATTATCTCTCCCAAATATCGATACTTCTTAGCGAATGAAACCAAAACAAACAAACAAACAAGTAGCAATCATTGAAGTAACAAAACAAAGCATTGATAAAAAAAAATGTAGCAATTTCAAATTAGCTTTACAAACAACAGACAATGATTAATCAATCATTTGATCGATATTTTCATTATTTGTTGTTGATGATGGTGATTACAAATGATGATGATGTTATCTCTCTCTCTCTCTCTCTCTCTCTCTCTCTCTCTCTCTCTCTCTCTCTCTCTCTCTCTATTGTTTGATGTTTTATTTATTGTTGTTGTTGTTGTCGATGATAATGATTCTCTCGTTTTGATAGATTTTTGAATCAAATCCACATAGAATCATTGTTGTTCTTTTTTTGTTTGTTTATCATCATGATTAGTTTGAAGATGATGATGATGGCTTTGTTTTGTTATCATTTTTTTTGGTTTTTGTTTTTTTTTGTTGGTTATCACCTGGCCAATTTTATTTTACAAATCGGATTTTTATCATCATCATCATCATTGTTTTTTTCTGGTTGATCGACACGATTTTTTTTTCCAGAGAATGTCATGCAACGAAGAAAAAATCTTGTAAATCCAGTTTTTTTTCGAAAAAAAATTTATTGCCTGTCTTGTGTTGGTGTCGAAATAGTCGAATCTCACTGAATTTATAAACTTTTTTTTTTTGTTTTATTTGAATTTGAGAATCCACAATGAATTGATATTCGGTTTTTTATCCCACGCAGATGATGTGTAGTTTGTGTTCAACGAATCTAAGAGAAACCGATTGGGTCAAAATAGGAACCCAATAGACAAAAAAAAATCCGATTATTATTTTAGAGATTTCATTCAGGCAATCATAATAATACCTATTTCCACTCAATTTTTTTCCCAAACTCTAACTAACCGACTATCATTCGGGAAACAGCCACAGCAGTAGCCAAATCCTAAAATCGATTTGACAATCAAACTGAACTGGACTGGATGAAAATGAATGAATAAAACACCGAACATTGACAGAGAGAATATATATTGGCAGAAGAATTGTGATTATAAATAATCATCATTCGTCGTTGATGATTTTGTTGTTGTTGTTCTGTGTTTGTGTGACAATCGAAATCCAGTTAATATATTTTTTCCACCCCCTCATTCTCCCCATTTCTAATCATCATCAGACAATAATAATAATAATATTCGAGGCGGTTCAGTGAGTGGGAGAGAGAGAGAGAGAGAGAGTGAAATGGACAAATTGCCCATTTTCCTATCATTATCATTATTATTATTTTCATTTGTAATGTTGCCAATAGATCTCTTTGAATATCATTCATTCATTTTTTCTGGCTTGTCATAAACATTTTTAGTCAGAAATAATCAATGATGATTTCTACTTTTACTTTTTTTAGTTATATGTTTTTCCAGTTATTGCTGGTCCTATTGATATCTGTATTTGTTCAATGTATACAGTGTGTGTGTGTGTGTTCAATTAGATGTTTCTTTTTTTGTGAATGGATTTTGCTTTTCCCCCCCCCCAAAAAAACGCGTGTGTATGCTTGTGTTTCCCGAAAATTTCTCGGTGTTGAAAATTTTTGGTTTTTGGTTGTTGTTGTTAATTCGGGAATCACAAATAAGATCCATATGCGTTTTTGTTTTCTTTGTTTTGTTTGGTAGTAGTGTCGTGTGACAAAAACGTGTTTTTATCTGGTAGTTTTGCTTGCTATTTTGGAAAAAGAAACGACGACGACAGCCACGATGAAAAGGTTTTTCATTACCCAAACACACAAAAACCGATATAAGACGAATCCATTTGCCTGGTTTGTCCATAACATTCATCCAATTTGATGATCGGAATGAATGAATGAATAGAAAATGTTCGTTTGGATAGATGGATGGATGTATGGATGGAAAAACTTTTCATTGCAAAACAGCTGCTGGCTTTCCAAAAAATGAAAATTTTCTCTGTTTGAATAGCCAAACAATAATTGAGTATAGGGTGCTTATCATCAACAACAATGATGATGATCATAATTCAATCATCATTATGATTATGACTTGCAAAAGCAAGAGA
The DNA here is from genome assembly GCF_027571235.1 of Dermatophagoides pteronyssinus. NCBI lineage: Eukaryota > Metazoa > Arthropoda > Arachnida > Sarcoptiformes > Pyroglyphidae > Dermatophagoides > Dermatophagoides pteronyssinus. Next base: position 631,654 of record NW_027461528.1, read on the forward strand.
ATAGGGATTTTTGTTTTTTGTTTGTTGAATAAACTACATACACACACTTTATTTACTTATGGATAATGATGAGATGCTACCCACCACTGCCATTTTGAAGTAATTAGTAAAACAATTGGCCAACTTGAAAAATGCAATGCAAAAATGAATATCAAATAAAACTCGAGTAAAGATCCTCTATTTTTATGGGTTTTTTTTTATTGGATTTTCAAATTTTTTTTATATAACCATAAAAAACCAATTTGAATTTGAATTCAGTTTTTTATTTCATTGTGGTTTTTGAAATGTTTTTCTTTGTTTTTTCGGGTGACAATTATTACCTTTTTTTTCTCGAAAATTTTCATTTTTTATTGCTATTACAGGTCATCGTTTTGTTGTTGTTGTTCTATAGATTTTTTTGGGTTTTTTTGATTGTTCCGGTTTGTGATTTGAATTAGAAAAAAAATTGTTATCCCAAAAATGAATATTATTAGTTGACAGTTTTATTGGCCTTTTTTTTCGCATTTGTTTGAATGATCATGTTTGTACGTGTCAAGTTTACTTTTTCCTTATTCTCATAACTGCAGTGTATAAAGGTCAGTCGGAATTTTAGTTTTTTTTCCAAGTTTTTCAAATGAAAACATGGTTGTCACATATTTTTTGTCGTTTCAGAAACATTTTTTTTAATTAATAAAATTTTGATGACATTGCGACATTACTGAATGAGTGAAAATAGTGAAAAATAATTATTATTTTTCTGTTCCAAAAATGGTCAATGTTTAAATAAATATTTTCTCTCTTTCTCTCACTTTCATTTTGATGTTTTTAGTGAATTCGGTGTTTAGTTTAGTTTAGTTGGGATGTGAATGGAATAACCGATGAATTCTTTGATTCTTTTCCTCCCTTGATTCTTTGATGTTTTCTCGCACATTCTAAATATGAATTGAACCAAAATGAATGACATGTCCATAGTGTCGACTTTTAATCATTCTTGTTTGGTTTTTTTCGCATTCTCTCGTTCAATAAATAAATATCGGGAACCAGAAACTGAACAGAAGATAAATAAATAAAATATGACAGACAGGTTTCCCTCACTAAAAGAAATGATGTTTTGACAATCTGTTTTAATAAATATATTTTTTCGGATAACTTTTTTTTTCGCATCACCATCACTACCACCATAGTCACTTTGTCATTTTCATTCATTCTGAGGTTTTCATCATCATCTGATTTTTCTTCTTCTTCCATATTTAATAATGAAAAGATTGACTTGATGGTTGTGTGTGTGTGTGATGTTGAACAATTTATTTTCATTTAAGTGTTTTTTTGGTTTGGTTTGATTTTTTTTTCGTATTTATGATTTTCTGGTTTCTTCGGGTTGTTTGTTTTTTATGATTGCCTTATTTTCCTTTCCTTCGGTTGACCATTTTTGGCAGCCCGGAAATCATATTTATTACTTACCGGAATAATATTCGGTCGGTTATGTTTTTTGCATCTAAATTTCACACTGGGTAAATGTAAATGATTTGTTTGCGTGCATTTTTGGTTTTTTCCTTTGGTTTTTTCCATTGGTTCGAATCACAGTTTCGAACCAAATCAGTGATCAAATATGAAAATTAATGTCATTCCAATAATGTTTTTCTTCTGTTTCTCTAGTTCTCTTTACACAACTCAATTAATTTAAATTATACAACCACCGAACGAAAAAGGTTTTTTTCTGTGTTCCACGAAAAATCGATGCACCGAAAAAAACATTTCTGACCATTTTTTTTTGATGACATTTGACAATTTAAATTATCATTATTATTAGTTTTTTATTATTTGGTTGTTGTTCACTTTTTTTGATCGATTCTTAATCGATTTTTCTATCGGATATCGATCGATCGATTTTCCCTCTGTATGTGTGTGTCTCTCTATTATTTATTTTTTCATTTGACAAAAATTTCATGTCATTATTTGCTGAAGTGGTTGTTATACTAACGCAGATTCTACTTGAAAATTTTTTTCTTGTAATTGCTCGAATATTGGATCATCATCTACATCACTGGAGGATTCAAAATTGAAAAACAAAAACATTAAAAACATTGTTGTTGTTTTTTTGGTTCGAAAGTGGACAACATTGTTGAAGAATATTGAATTTTGTTGTTGTTTTCTGTTGGTCATTTTACACTGGTTGAACAAATTCACTTTATCGTTTCTAGGAATTTTTTCGAATGATGATCATCATCGATCAAGATCATCTTGAATGTGTGAATATAGTATGTGGTGTAGAAATAGTGGAAAAAGGGAAGATTTTTCATATATTTTTTTGTTACAGCATTAATTTCGTTGGAAGAAGAAGAATTTTTTACTTCGGTTCCACAAATGAATTGATCGAATGACCGAATGACATAGCTATGGATGCTATCGTTCACACACATTTGTTTTGTTTTTACGGAATGAAAAACCAGCGAAAAGCAAATTTTTTTTCGGTTGACATTAAAACAAATGAATTTGGGTTGTTGAACCATCAGACACACATACACACACATCACATCACTATTACTATTAGATAGATTTAGTCAAATTGCTTTTGTTTTTTCTGTCTCTCTCTTTCCAGTTTCGTTAATGATTACTATCCTCGTTTGGTTGATGCGCTTCGTTTTTTTTTTTTTTTTTTTTTTGTTGTTGTTGGTTGTCACATCAGGCTTTTCCTGTTTAGGAAAATAAAAAAATTCCATCAAAGTTTCTTTTCTTTTTTTTTATGCACACATATTGCATATTGAACGAGTTAAAATAGTGTAAATTAGAATTTTCGCTGATGTGGAAGTGTGGAGACAAATTACTTTTACGAGAATCTTTCTGTTTTGTTGAAAATTTTCAAATTATCAGATCCAGATAGATACAGCATCAGCAGCAGTTTTGTTTCTAAATTGCCTTTTGATTTTTTTTTTTCTCAAAAAATTCTTGAATTCTGTATGTGGTGTAGATTCCACACATAGAATTTGTGTTTGAAAATTCGTTCGACCAGAAAAAAGGGGCAGAAGAAGAGTAAAGACATTGAAATTTTGGTTGAGTAAATGATGATGATTAGTTTTAAGCATCTGGCCGCTCTTGATTCAGTTTAGTTCAGCTCGGGTCACACATCGTTGAGAGAGAGTGAGTGAGTGTTAAATGAAATTAAATGATTTTTTTTGAAAACAAGAAAAATTTTAATTAATTTTTCTTCGAACCAGCAATCAGTGAATGAATGAATTCTGTTTCATTTCAAAAAGAAAGAAATTTTCCAGAAACATTAAAAATGGAATGACTATTTCGACCGATCGAGGTTACAAAGGTCAAAAATGAAAGGATAAAGATTGAAAACAAACCAATAGGATGTATCCACATTCACAAACCAAGAGAGAAATTTCCCGAGAAACTAAACAATATTTTTCATTTAAAACAAGTTTCAGCCCGAAAAACATACACATTTGACAATGACAACAACAACAACGAATTTGATGTCTCTCTATATATCCATTTTCATAAATCTTTTTTGGTTATTCAGTTGTCATCATCGTTGTTTGTTTCGTTTGTATGTCACATTTGAAAACAAACAAAAAAAATCAAGTCAATTAATCTCTATTCGCTCTCTGTGTATTTTATATATAGATCTTCATTCAGAAAATTTCTACTACGTTATCATTATTATCATTGTGTAAAACCAGAAAAGAGGTTTTTTTTCCTTCACAGATTCTTTGACTAACAATTCTGAAGAAAGAAAAACTGATGATTATTAAATTCTAAAAATAAATGAAATTTACATGTTGTTTTTGTTTTGGTTGTTTGGTTGTTTTTGTTCCAGTTTGTTGTTGATTATGGTTATTTATTTTGTTTAAATAGAATCCTGTCATCATCATCATCATCTTCATTGACCATAAAAACCATAAACCAAAAACCGAAAACTGAAAACCAAAAACTGAAAAAAACCAAAAATTGATTATGGATGCTCGCACACAGATGCGGTCTGGTTTTTCTGGTTTATGATTTCAATATGTTTTAGTTTTTTTTCCAATTAGAATCGGCAGAAGAAAGAAAAAAGTCTAAATTTCTTTCGTTTTTCTTTTTCTTTCGTTTTTCTTTTTCAGAAAATTGATTCCACTTGAATTTCCTTTCTGCTGCTGCTGCTATTATCGATTTGAATCGAATCAATAAAAAAAATTTTTTTTTGATTGAATTTATTGTCTGTCAAGGACAAGATCGAGCGAGAAACATTGAAAATCAATTTTTCAGAAATTGATCAAACTTTTTGTTCATTTGAAGTTTGTTTCAAGTGTGTTTTTGTTCAAATAACCTTTTTTTTCTCGTTTGTTTTGGATGTTTGTATTTGACATCATACACCGACCGACCGAAATGATGAATTTGCTTTTCACATTTACCGTTATTATTATTTTTCCCATTGGGAAGACAATGGAAAAATAGAAAATCATTCACAATGTTTTTATAACAACAACAAAGTGGAAAAAAAAGTTTTACGGAAACTTTCTCGTTTGTGAAGTTCCACACACATTTGATAATATTGATGATACAATCTCTCTCTGTTGCTCTCTTGTATAGGCAATTCTAGCAAGCTAAGCAAAATTGAGAAAAAAATTCTTTGCTTGCTTTTGTTTCTGGGTTCATGTTGAATTTGTTTTCTTATGAATCACAGAATTGCAGAATGGCAAGTGTGCTTTCCATTGATTTAAATTCAATAATATTCTTCTTTTCTATATTGATTCTTTTTTGAAAAATTGATGTTTGTTTTAAATTGGAATATTTGATGATGGCGATGTTGATGATGAAAAATCGACAACGTTTTAAGAATTTTTGTTGAAATCATTATCATAAGGAAATTTCATTTTGTTTTTTCAAGATATGAAAAACTATTTCAACATTAATCATCAGATCTAGTGGTGGTGGTCATTTAATGGGGTTGAAATAGTCAATTTTGTTTTTTTTCTGGAGAAATCCCAAATGAAAATGGATTTTTTTCGTTTAGTTTTTCGATTTCAATTTTTCCAATTTCAATCATTCATTCTGTTTGACTTTATGATTATGATCATCATTATCATGGATTGCGTGTGTTTCGATTTCTTCCAATAAATATGTCTTCCACTATTTTCACCATCACCACTACAAAAATAATAATAATAATATTGCGGTCAACCAGAAAAACGAAATGATGAAATTTATGAACGGGCTAAATTTTTACGTAGGTGTGTCACATTCACAAGAATTTTTTTTTAGTATATTTTCTCCGGATAGAATTTACTTCATGATAATTGAATTCTATGATGATGATGACGATTCTTCTCTTCGTTTATGATTTGTCGTATATAATTAACATTTACGCGATACATTTACATACAGAGAGCGAGAGAGACTTATAATCAATTTTAATGTCAAAATTTTCTTTTTTTGGTCTATTTTTTCATCCGAAATACAAGTCCCGTGTGTGTGGAAATAGGGGAGAAAGCCAATGAACCAAGAATATAACCCAGAATATAATCAAAAAAATTTTTTTTCTATACGGAGGGAGAAAGAGTGAAAGTTATTCTGGTCAATTTTTCGGGAATTTATTTTTGAGCATTTTGGTTTTCCGGGAAATTTTTCTCTCAAAAATTCTATATTTTTAGGTAAAAAACGAATAAAAAAATTCGGAATACTAATTAGCAACAGCACAAACAGTGAGAAAAAAAGGTGAAAAGTTTTTTTCTTCTATTAATTTCAAAAAATGTTAAAATAACGAAAATTTTTGAAATAAAACATGTTTGTTTTTAATATTTTATAATTAAATTAAATTTAATTTAAATTTTACAAAAAAAACAAAATAAACAAAATAAAATTTGTCTTCATTATCAATTTCCGAGAAAATTTCTTTCCTGGAAAATTTTTTTTTCATTTCAGAGAAAAGCCTAATAAATGATGATAACGACGACGACGAATCCATTGTGGCCAATAACATAGGGCGAAATTGCTGTTTCTCGTTTTTTCGTTTTCGTTGCTTCCATAAGCTTTAATCAAGAGATGAAAATTCTATGATAAAAACCAATGAAAATGAAATTTTCAAACTAAACATTGTCTTTACCCTAGAATGATTTTTTTTTCTCCAAAATGATTCTGGTGTTTGTTTGTCTATTTGTGTGTGTCTGGCGTTATAAATTGATCCATTTTGATGACCAGAACGCCCTGTGTAGCAAAAGAAGAAGAAAAAACATTGCTGCTGCTTTCCGAGGGAGCGATTCCATTTCGCTTTGTAGTTGTTGTTGTTGTTTTTGGAAATCAACCAAAAAAAATAGAATAAATTTCGTATACATTGCACGAAGTAAACATTTAAAAAGTCAGTATGGAATTGAGATCCAAATATTTTTCTTTCTCTATGATCTTTGTGTGTATGATGTTTTTTGTTGCCCGAAAATAAAAAACTATTCGAACAACCAACAAAACCAACTCGAAAGATGAAATTCTTTGATCATCATTCGTTTCATTATACAACGGTTGTTGTCTTTAGGTTTTTATCTTTGACTTTTTTTTGAGAAAAAAAATACTTCAAACGTCATTTGCTGGTTGTACCAACAATGCGTGTATTCGCGCTCTCGTGTATCGTTCAACCATGATATACCGAAAGAGATGGACGAATTCATCGTTTGTTCGTAAAAAACGGGTAGACTCCACCACCAACACCAACATTATTATTACCTTTGCTCCTTTGTTTCAAATGGCAGCGACCTTTCTTCTTCGTCAATGCTGGAAAACACTTTAGCAATGATAATATGGGCGCCCAAATTCATAACACAGTATGTGTGAGATTCGGTAGAGAATGAAAGAAATATTCATTGTTTTTATGAATAGGGTAAGGTTTGAAAATTTATAGCCTCAACAAAATGAACTTGTTTAAATTGACTGACTTGGCTGACTGTTGTTTCTCATGCAAACCGACCATTGGTCATTGAAAAAAATATTCAAGATTTCCCCAGATGATATGTCATCAGTGTCGAAATAGACAATGAAATTTTTTTTCTGTTGAAAATTTATCTCTTCAATTATGAAATGATAGTTGTTGTTGGTGGATAATTAATTTTCATCATTATCATCATTATCTGGATTCAAATTATAATTAAATAATGATAATGATGACAGTTGAATATCTTTATTTGTAAAATTTATTTGTAAAATTAAAATTTATTATTTTAAGGGGAGAAAAATGTTAATTTAGAGTTTTCGTTTTCTGAATGTGAAAAGATTTATTCGATGATGGTGATGATATAATCTCATCACAATCAAAGCAAGAGGAAAAAAAATTTGCAATTAATCGATGTGATTTCACAACCTGACTTCAAAATGAAAATCTTTTCCCTCCTTTTTTTTCTTTGATTATCATCATTTTACCACGTTTTTTTCTACATTTGAAGCATTTTTTAAACAAAAACATCAATAAATAACCAACAAAAGACAGAGAAAATGATCAATCATTCATTTTTCATTGATAAAGATGATCAAAATATCAAAAAAAAAAAAAAAAAATGAAAATTGGAAATTGGAAATAATCGAAAAAAAATGAAAAAACAGAAAAATTCCTTTCGCACACTTACTTTACTTTACTTACTTACATCATCAATGAGAAAATAAACTTCAAAGTTTTGAAGATCAGAGAAAAAAAAAGATCAAGATTAATTTGCTTGTTATATTTTTAGACCAAAAGAAAAAAATAGAAAATATCCATGACCATCATCATCGATGTGTCAATCGACAATTTCCTTTTCTCAATTTTTTTTGTTTTGTTTTTGTTGTTGTTGTTCTGGTCATAAGAAATGCCGCCTTGAAAATTGAACATTTGTTAATTTCAAGAAAGACATTCGGTAGCTTTTTTTTGTTGGTTTCTGCCTTTGCAATTGTGTGGTTTTTGATTTTTATTTGCGCAAAAAAAACGATAAACGACAACAACATTGATATAAAAAGTCAAACTTTTTGCTGGAAAAAACCAGGATCAAATTTTGAAAATTGATCCCGATCTCTGTGTGTGTATCATCAGTAAATCTCTTTTCTTTTTGTGCTGTTTTTCACCATTATTATTGTCAAAAAAATGTTTTGTGCAAAAAACTTTTTTTCTCTTGCTTGCTTGCCATGTAACATCAGTTTTTCTGAAGATTTTTAAAATTTTCTTTTCTTTAAAAAAAAATGTCATCCAGCATCTTGTATCAATTATAAATGAACAAGTTTTTTTTATGAACAAAACAAAACAAACAAACATCTTCATCATCAACTTGAAAGAAAGAAAGAATATATCTTTTTGGTTGGTTGTCGTCTTTATCATATGATTTTTTTGTTTCTGTTCCCTCTCGAATCTTATGACAAACAACAAACAAACAACAAACACAATATGTTCTTTAGCTTTCGGTTCGTTCTGTCCTTTTCTTGATTGATCCATTTGATTTAGGTTTGTCGGAAAAAATTTCTCTGAAAATTTTCTTATCACCAACAGCGAATGATAACGTTTATTCATTTATGTTTCATGTTTCTAGAAAGTTTCTTTGTTTTTACCGAAACGAATGACCGCCATTATCTCACAGAAAGAAACAAACATGAATCTTGTCACATTTTTTTTCGAAGAAAGAAAAAACAAAATACTGAATCTGTAATGGATGGATGGATGGATAGATGGATTGCCACCACACACCAATCTTATCAATTTTGTCTTGTCTTTTTCAAGGCTAATGAATGTCAAAGTCCAAATGTTTTTTCAGTTGATTGTCCTTTTTTGGTGTTTGTTTGATGACCGATTTTTTTGTTGTTTGAGCAAATTTGGTATAATGGCGATCGATTCTGCCATTTTTCGATGATGAAATACGAAGCTAGTTTCGTGATTTTTGTTTTACTTTTTTCTGGTTTCTGTCACCCAGATTTTTATTCGTTTTCGTTACCAGTTAATTTCCACTGCGTGTAACATGAAACATTTCTTGACTTCATCATCATCATTTTTTTCGATGGTTTTGTATTTCCTAACCTAACCTCATTCATTCACTACGCAAACATACATTATCTACGAGATTATTTAACAACAACAACAAGCGAAAAACCAAAAAGAAAAATGACAAATGACAATATCGAATTGGAAATTTATTTCCGTTCCTTTTTTCGTTTTTTTGATTTAATTCAATTAGGCAATTCATTCATTCATTCACTCAATTCAATTCGCTCGTTTGCTATTTTTCACATTTACTTTTTTTGAATGGATTTTTACTTATTTAGTTTAGTTACACTGAAACTGAAAAACTGAAAAGAAGATTGGAAAGAATATGTGACAGGATTTACGCATTTAGACTACCAAAATAATAATAATTATATGTAGGTTTTTCTTTTGATAAACTTTTCCATTCAAAAAAAACATCTCGAAACATCGAAACACACGCACATTTATCAAATTGAAAGTTTAGTTGTTGTTTTTCTTCTTCTTGCTACAAATGATGATCAATGGATGTTTGATGTATTTTTTTCTTTGTATTTGAGAAAAAAAAAGTATGTTATGTTTTTTATGTGCATATCATGTTTTTTTTACTTTGATTTTTTGATTTTTGATTTTTTTTTCGCTGCTTTAAAACATCATGGATGATATCATGGATGTCATCAAATGTTTTTTTTTCGTTTTCATTGGATAAAGATATACATCTGGTTTTGGATATTTTTTTAAAGATTTTCGGCTTAATTCGGCTTGTAATTTCTTTTCTGTTGTTGTCATCTGTAAATTTTGATTAGGATTTATCAATTTGTCGTTTTGTTGTTGTTGTTCGGTTGTTAATTAGGTCATTTTATCATTTGAAAACATCATTTTTTTGTTCTGTTTTGTTTTTGAGGATTTTTATGATGTTGTTGTTGATAATTAATGTCAATTTGAAACGAAAAAAAAATGTTTTGCCGCTTTTTTGCATTAATGAAGAATTGATTTGATTTGATTGATTGATTTTTTGTTTATAAATCAATCTAAATCAAATGTCTAACAAGTTACAAAACAAACAAAACAATGTTTTCAATTTGATTTGGTCTAGATTTTCAATCATCATCATCCTTACATCGATCAATATGGACAAGGACGGTAAATAAATGCGATAAAGAAAAGAAGATTTTGGTGTTTTGCCGTGTTCACCGCTTGTATTCAACATTCTGAATAACCGTACGGCAAATAGGAAAATTGATCGGGAAACAAAAAAGAACACAGAAAATCCAATTTAGTTTTGTTTTGTTTCTTTTTCAATCAAAATGATTGAAAAATTCTCTCTTTTTTTCTTGTTCATCTGGTTCACATCTTATTTTGATGCAGGCAGCAGCAGCAAATGTTCAACATCAACAATAATCATGTTTATCATTAATTATCACCATCAATTGATGATGATGATGATCATCATCATCAATTGAACAACTACTATTTTCACATGTTTCCTATTCTCTTTGAAAAAAATTGATAGTAAGAATGGATAGTGGGTGGATTTTCACTATGAATCAAGATTGATACTTTTTTTCTGTTTTCTGTTCTGGATTTTCTACATCCAGAACATCGAGAGAGAACGAAAAACATTCATCAATTTGAATTGCTTTTGCTTTTGTTTTCGTTTTTCAATATTCGCAACGAAGAAAAAGAAGAAGAAACAAATTGAACAAACAAAACAAAGCGAAAACGAACCAGAATTGTTTGTTTCCATTTCTGATCACCAAATGAATGATCGAACACACATATTGAAAACATTTGAATCTTTGCTTTTTTTCGTTGTTTATTTGCTGATTGCTGATGCTATATTTGTGTATATACAACTAAATTTAGCCTGCCAATCCAATCAACCGAAAATTGTTAAGGCGAATATTTCGTAAAGAAGAAGAATCCATTGCTGTAGATCCATTTGTTTGCTATGTGTCTGCCTTTACATCTCTGAACATTGGGATTTTCGGTTGTTTGTTGTTTGTTTGTTGTTTTGCAAAAATACATAGAATTTTACCGTTGCCTAGAAATAGAAACATTTTCCCAGATAATTTATCATCCGGCTAATTTGTACAACAGCACAACACAACACGAAAGACACATTTGCACTTTCAATTATCCAATAACACCCGAAAAAAACGAATAGCAAATAATCATGGATTTTGGATCACACGCCGAAAAGATCATCATCATCATCATTCAATGAATCAAATTTGAAAATTGAAAACAGATTTTCTTTTTCGAGAAAATCAGTTCATCAATCTTTTTTCTCTTACTCTATGTCGATTCTCTCGATTCATTCATGATCGATTCATTTCAATTTTTTCAAAAAACAAAAAAAGGAAATCATGTCATTTTGTCATTCTATTCTTGGATTCTGAATTCTAAATTTAAATGAATGAATAATGTTCATTCTCAAATGGATAATTATATATGGATCTTACCGCAAGTAATAATAACCAGATTTTTTTTTTTTTTTTTGGTTTCATTGCTGGTCATTTATTGAAAAGATTTATTTTTTGATGATGAAAAATGATTAATGAAAAACCAGAAAATCCATCCCAAAAAGGTAGATTTTTTCCGAATGTTTCTTTCGGTCATTTTCCAGTCATTTTCTGGTTAATATTTCTGGCTTTTTTATTGTCTGGCGGTGAAGAATTGAATTTCATTGAAAATCATTTACACAAGCACACGGCGAATATACTACCGACATTTACGATTAATGAATGATTGGCCACTGCAAACGGGCAACAACAACAACAACAACGATATGATAATTATTATAATTAGCGTTTTTTTCTGTTGTTTGGTTCATTTTTTTTTGAATGTCTATTCATATCTCCATCATCATCAGGATCATGTTGGTCATTTTTGTAATTCCCAAAACTGTCATTTATGAATGGCTATTGTTTTTTTATTTTTTTATTCTTCTTTCTTTTGTCCTGTTTTCATCGTCGTCATCAACGACGAAGAATTCTTTAACGAATTTTTCCCCACCACCCCACCAACCAACCAACCACCCACGCACACACACAGTTGACATTTTAATGACATTCTTTTATGAATTTTAAATTTTTTTTCTGCTTTTCAAAAATGATTTTTTTCTTTTGTTTTTTCTTCGTCGTCATTGTTTTAATGATGAAAATTCTTTATGGATTCTGAATGAAATGACGAAGATGACCTATGGTTTTCAGCGAAAAAAGAAGAAGAAGAATGGCTTGCTTTTTTTGTTGTTGTCCAGTTAATTAATAATGACCGATGATGATTGTCATCATCATCACATTCTATGATCATAGAGAAAGCGAAAGAGAAAATTGAAATGAAATGCAATATAGAAACAAAAACATTAAGCTGTTCAGAAAAGATGATTCTGGTAATTATAATTATCAAAAAAATAATAATAATGATTATGTGGTGTGTGTGTGTGTGTGTGGCTGGATATTCATTCATTCATTGCATGACATGAATGTTTAATTGAAAATTTTTTCTGGTTTTTCTTCATGTTTTTTCGAAAATTGATACGTCATTCATGGTTGCTGTTGTTGAATTTTTAAATTGATTTTTTATCTTTCTTTTACTTTTTTTAAATTAGATAATCCTAATCATCATAATAATCATCATCATCATAGTCATGGTGGTAATATACCAAGACCACCAAGAATCAAAGAACATCCAAATAGTTTGGTTGTTAAAAAACATGAACCGGTTACATTATCTTGTAAAGCTGATGGTGATCCAGAACCGGTTATCGATTGGTATGTAATTTTTTTTTCTTAGTTTTGAATCAAAAATTAATTAAAAAATTTTATCTTTTCGTTTTTTTCGTTTTTTTCATAGGTATCGAGATAATGAATTGGTAAAAAAATCACCAAATCATATCTATTTAAATAATGGTGATCTATTCATATTAAAAGTAATGAATTATCGTAAAGAAAAAGATACTGGTGTTTATTATTGTTTAGCACGTAATATTAATGGTAAAGCACGTAGCCATAATGCTACTATTGAAATTGCAAGTAAGTTTTTTTCAAATTCAATTCAATTCATTTCAAAAACAAAACAAAACTTTAATTAAAAAAATTCATTCAAATTCATCATTGCAAATTGTTTTAGTCTTGAAAGATTGCCTGCTTTTTCTGGCCAAAAATAGATTTGTTTTTTATCATTTTTACTATGCGAATTTTTGTCTTTTTGTCGTTTTTTCGACTAAGAATTATCTTTTTTTCTTCTTTGCTAAGTTTCTTTGTGATATGATCTTTGTTTTTTTTCGGGCTACAAATGATGATTTGGACACAAATGAACATAAAATCCAACGAAGAAGAAAAGACAAAAGGACAAAAAATCTTGTCTTTTCTATTTGTCGAAATCTCCTAATGACATGTTGTTGTTGTTGTTCAATGAGCTTTATTATAATGATGATGGACCCAACAACAACAACAACAAAATGCTAAGATAACGATATGATAAGAAGAAGAAGAAAAAAGGAAGTTACCGGCAGTTTAGTTTACAAGATTACAATGTTTAACGATGCATGTAATTCTTTAGTTGTTTGTTGTTGTTGTCGTTTGTTGAACTGGATTATATTTCAATCAGAATATGGAGACAGAAAGATACATTTTTTTGCATTGTTTATCGATTATGACTGAATAAATCAAGTAAGGAAGGAAAGAAAGGAAGAAAAATATGCTGATAATGTTTGTAATAATGGCCAGGTAAATTTTCTTCTTCTTTTGCTTCACAAACCAAACAAGACAAAACATAATTTCTTTTTTTCATCATCCAAATCATTATCTTGTTGTGTCCATTAATGATGATGATTATGATGATTTTACTTGCTTACTTGGTTACATCCAAAATGAAATGAATCTTTACAGAAAGAAGAAAGAAAGAAAGAAATGTTTTTGTTCAATTTCAGTTTCAATTTGTATTTTTTTTTCTTCAATTCAGCATCCTCTTTGCATTATTATATCACAAAGTTTTGTTTTCTACTTTCTTCATTCAAAAAGAAAGAAAGAAAGAATCAATTTTTCTCGTTTGTTTTCCAAACCATTCTCTCATTTCATTTCATTAATGTTGATGATGATTACATTATAATGATGATGATGATTATAATGATAAAAATGATCATATTATTGAAGGTTAATTATTCCTTTTTTTCATTATAATTTCACTTTATTACAATGTTTGATTGTAATAATAAAAACTTTGTTTTTTCGTTGTTTGTTACAAAAATTCAATTTCATATCGATTGCATCATATATGTCGGTATAGGCTATCTATGTGCCGAAGAACATTTATCAACAAAACATTCTTCAAACAACTAGTGTTTATTAAACTAAAAACTAAACTAAATAAACTTGTAATTTGTCTAGAATTTGTCTTCTGCTGTTTTTGTTGTTGTTGTTATTATTAATGATTATGATAAATGGCTATTCAAGCGGACGAAATGGATAGAATAATGTTTAGCTTATTTTCGTTCACCCCGTTCATTCATAATGATAGGATTCCTTTTTTCAACCAAGTTTTTTTTGTCTGTTTTGTTTTTGTTTTTTGTTTGTTGTTTTAATCATTCTAATGGATCATCGTCATCATTGAGATTGAGATTCAAAACATTATATAATCGACATCAAAATTGATGACGATGTTATTCATCTTTTAACGAAAACAAATTTCTCCGAAAGTTTCTCTATATTAGTCACCCCACACTGAATATTATCATCATCCTGCATTGAAGTCAGTCAAATAAACACTGTATAATTATAACACGAATATAGCTTGCCTACAGATTCTTTTGTCGGGGATGTTCACCGATTGTATATGATGATGATCATCATTATAAACATTATTAACGCACCTTTTCAGTGTTTCATATAACGATCATCATCGACGGGCAGGTAAAGGAAGGAAAAAACTTGAATTTCATTTTGTTTTGCAAAGAACACAAAACGATTTGTTGATGATCCAGTTTTTTACTTTGAAAGTTTCTTGAAAACGATAGATGTTGATGGCGAACAATTAGAGTTTTTTACAAATAAAGTGTGTGTGTGTGTATTTACAAATTTGGTATGAAGAAGAAAAAAACATTTCATTCAACTTTTTTTTGTTTTGTATGTTTAATGATAATCATAGTTTAGTTTATTATCCGCCTTATATTTTTTTTAATATATTTGGAAAAGTTTTCGTAAAGAAATTTGATCATTGATGATTGATGCAAATTGATGGAAAATTTCCCTCCAACAAAAAAAATAACGTTATTTATCTTTTTACGACGAAAGAATCGAATGAACTAATAAAAAATCGAAATGGAAAAACATTGAATTTTATTTTTCGTTTGGCTGTTTTTTAAAACAACAGCAAAAAAGTTGTGAATAAACTACACTACCCGAGCACAGTATCATCAAACAATGTCGGTCGATCGGTATACGGTTATTATTATCATTATTATTAGCTGTATCACAAAACTAAGAGAAAAAACCGAAAACGAAAGATGCCATTTAGAATTCCCAAAAAAACAAAAAAATAACATCTTTAATGTTAAGAAAGAGGGAAGCGACAAACTTTTTTTTTCGTTTTCGTTTCATTTTTGTTTTACGTTTTTTGTTTTTCGTTTCTTTACAAAATGGATTCGGCCGCCAAGTTTATATAATAATAATAACGAAAATAAATAAATAAATAAATGAATGAACGAACGAAGAAAACAACAACAACAAAAGTATAACATTATCATTTGGGCGACAGGATTGATTCGTTTTACTTTTTTCTTTTCTTCTTGCTGTTCCCGTATATATTTACAAATACGATAAATAATCGATTTTTTTCCTTTCTTTCTTTTCGTTGATTCTGCATGCTGCAGAACATCTCAAGAGTGTAATTTAGTTTTTTCTTCGTTTGAAGAAACTAAAGAAAACATATTGGCCATCATTTTCATTGATTTTTGCTTTTCTGTTTTTGGCTGTTGTTGATGATCTTATTTTGATTCTTTGAACGAATGAAGAACTTGGGCGAAAAAAATTTTTCCCTGTCTTTTCCTTAAGGCGTTAATGAATTCCATAAACATCAACACGATGATGATGATGATGAGTTTGGCTATTAATTTTGTATGTGGAAAAAAAAGTGTTAAAAAAAGTGTGCCTATGTAATGATGATGATGTGATGATGTGTTTGAAATTTAAGCCAATTTAAGCAAAAAAAAATCTCTTTTTGGCAAACACTGTGATCAAATTACATTGTTGATAAACTCTTGAGAAACAAAAATTTGTTAATTAATTATCTGTTGTTGTTGTTGTTGTTTTGTTTTTTTAACGTCATTCTAGCCATACGAGATGATTTTCGTATATTACCAAAAAATGTATTTGCAAATGTTGGTGAAATGGCTATAATGGAATGTTCACCACCACGTGGTTATCCTGAACCAACAATACGTTGGCGTAAAGATGATCAATTGTTATCAATTAACAATAATAATAATAATGGTGGTCGTTATCGTTTATCCGGTACAAATCTTCAAATAAATAATGTACAACCAGAAGATAATGGTAGTTATCAATGTTTGGCACAGAATATGGCCGGTCAAAGAGAATCATTACCAGCACAACTTAATGTTCGAGGTTTGTTTTTTTTACAAGTTTTTGCTTCAATTTGTAATTTTTTCCTATTGCGTTACCTTTTTAAATTATTTTTAGTAAAACCACATTTTATAATAAAACCTGAAGATATAACAGCATTAGCAAATGAAATTGCCGAAATTCATTGTAAAGTTGGTGGTGATCCAATACCGAATGTTAGTTGGCGTCGTGAAGGCGGTCAAATATCATCACAAAGGTATTTTTTTCGTTGGAGCTTTTTTTTGCTTCCGCAACATTGCAATTAATCATATTTTTTTGTTTTTTTTTGCTAAAATAATAGAGCTTCGATAAACGAAAATAATTCATTGAGAATCGTTAATGTTACCGAAGAAGATGAAGGCGTATGTATACGATCAATATGAAATGTCTATTTTCAAACAAAAAACCGAAAAAAAATTTGCATGATATTCATTCTCGTTTCTTTTCTTTTCTTCTTTTTTGTTTTGTTTTGACTCCCTTTATATAGCTTTATATTTGTCAAGCTGAAAATCTTGTCGATCGTATATCACATTCGGCAACATTAATCGTACATTGTAAGTATCCTTTTTTTCTTTTTTTGTTATATAATCTCTCTCGGTGTATGAATGGAACCAGATAAGAGTTAATCATCATGATGATGATGATGGTACCAGGCAATTTTCAGTTTGACATTTTTTTTCGGTTCTGATAAGATTTATATATTTTTTTGGTTATCTTTTTTTTTGTAAAAGAAAAATTACTGTTATCTAAGGTGTGTGTGTCGTTCTTTGATTTTTGCAAATTTTTTTTTTCGTTTTCATTCTTTTCCAAAACTGAATTTTTTCAACAGATAAAAATAGATTGACTATATGCACGCCATTCAAATGATGATCAGGATAAGGATGATAATTTTGAATTTTTCATTTCAAAATTAATGGAAATGAAAAATGATTAAATGAAAAAGATTAGTTTTTGGGTTGTTTGAAAGCAGAAAAGAAATTTGATTGACATTTTGTTGAAATAATCTTTTTTTCTAATTTTGTTTTGTTTTTTATCGTTTTTTTTTCTGATTAAAATATGAAGCAAAACCAACATTTTTAATTGAACCAAATGATGTTCGTGTAACAATAAATTCAATGGCAAGATTTGATTGTATTGCAAGTGGAAATCCACGTCCATCCGTATTTTGGAACAAAGAAGGAAATCAATTTTTAATGTTTCCGGATAATAAATATGAACGTTTTATGGTTACACCAGAAGGATCGTTAATCATATCACCGGTAAAAAAAGAAGATAAAGGTTATTATGTTTGTTCAGCATTATCGGTAGTTAGTTCAGCACGGACAAAAGCATATTTAAATATAAGTTCATCGATTGATTTACCACCACCGATTATTGTACTCGGGCCTGCTGATCAAACATTACCTGAACATACAACAGCAATGTTACCTTGTGATGTAATTGGTCAACCAGTACCAACATTAAAATGGTTTTTTAATAATTCACCTTTACCGGTTAATAATGTTGCTCGTTTTAGCCAACTTGATTCAGGAACATTACAAATTGATGGTAATTATTTCAAATTCAAATTTTCTAAATCTAAATCCTTTCTTTTTTTCACAGATTTACAATTATCCGATTCAGGTGAATATAAATGTCTTGCTTATTCAGAAAATGGTGAAGCATCATGGTCAGCAAAATTATTGGTTGCATCACCACATAGTACAAATACAATGTTTCATCGTATGCCTGATCCGGCAACATTTCCGGATGCACCAAGTCGACCAAACATATTGAATGTAACAGAAAATTCAATAACAATTCAATGGATACGTAGTGGTCGTGATGGTTCATCACCATTCAAAGGTATTATTATTGAATATTTTAGCCCAGATCATCATAATGAATGGATTAAAGCGGCTAAAGGAATTCAATCGGATCATTTTACAATAACCGGTCTTAAAAGTGGTTCACGTTATTATTTTATTGTACGTTCGGAAAATAATCATGGTATTGGACCACCAAGTCCAATTTCATATGAAGCAAGAACATTAGGATCAATACAAATATCTACTACTACTGTCGATATGGTTAATAATAATAATCATCATAATATGCTTACAACAAAAATGTTAGATATGAATGATATACGAAAAAAATTAGAAAATACAATTATCGAACTGAAAGATGTACGAACAATTAGTTCATCGGCTGTAAAATTATTCTGGAATATACATAGTAATGGTAATCATGATTATATTGAAGGTTTCTATATTCGTTATCGTAAAATTGATCCAAATCAAGAATATAATCACAATAATAACAACTACAATCATCATCATAATCATAATCATCACAGGGAAAATTATTCTGAAAATAAATATCAAATGCATACTGTTTATAATGGTGGTGCATCATCATATATTATCAATAATCTACCTAAATATACAACATTTGAATTTTTTCTTGTACCATTTTTCAAATCAATTGATGGCCGACCAAGTAATAGCCGTATTGTTCGTACATTGGAAGGTGTACCATCTGCATCACCAACATTAATTCAAGCTCGGCCAATAAGTTCAGATTCAGCATTGATTACATGGCAACCACCACCATTACAAGAAATGAATGGTCTACTATTGGGTTATATAATATTTGTACATGGTACCTATACTGGTTATAATATAAATTTAACTGTTAATTCAAATACAACATCATATTTATTAAGAAATTTAACATCCGAAACAGAATATGTTATACAAATTACAGCATTCACTAGTGTTGGTGTTGGTGTACCATCAGCACCATTAACATTTATAATGGATCCATTAATGATGTCAAATGATATTATTTATAATGAACATAATCAAACAGGAATATTTGATTCATCAAATGTTTGGATTTGTGTATTAATCATATCATTAATAATATTAAGTTTAATTGTATTATTATTAGGATTTTTATTATTTAAAAAACGTTCAGCAATTATGAAAAAGAATAATGAAAATTCAATGCTAAATCGTGAATTAAAATCCACACAGAATGATCATTTATTCTGTTCAAGACCATTTGATTTTCCAAAAGGATGGCAACAAAATGATATTAAACAACAACAACTACAACAACAACATTCATCGGGAACAATGATAAAATTATCACCAACATTAATACCAACTGATAATAATGGTTATTCAACAGTTACAACTGATGATCAAGCTGCTGATTATGCTGATTATGATTATGTTTCACAACAAGGTGAAAATAATTATGAATCAACAACATATGAACCATATCCATCTATAACAACAACAACAACAAATAATAATAATAATAATAATAATAATGATGATGATGGTCCAATTGCATATGCTAGTTCAAGTATTGTAATCAATAATAATAACGTTAATAATAACAATACTAATAATAATCCATATCGATTGAATAATCAAACGATTAATAATGGTAATCAGCAACCAATGCAATGGCGTACACAATTATTAAATACAAAAAATGATAATCATATGAAACCATTAAATTTTGCAGCAACATTAGATCGTAATACATTGATGTTACAAAATAATAACAATAATCAAAATGTTATTGAAAATCGTTATGGTAAAAAGAATTTATTTATCAATGAAATTGGTATTCTTGGTGGTGGTGTTGGTGGTGGTAGTGGTAAAAATATCAATATAACCGAACCATTAATTGGTAGCCATCATGGTCATCATCTTCATCAAC
Source organism: Dermatophagoides pteronyssinus (assembly GCF_027571235.1). Lineage (NCBI taxonomy): Eukaryota > Metazoa > Arthropoda > Arachnida > Sarcoptiformes > Pyroglyphidae > Dermatophagoides > Dermatophagoides pteronyssinus. The sequence continues at coordinate 651,928 of NW_027461528.1, forward strand.
AATATCATCCAATTGATAATAATGATAATGTAAATCATTATCATTATGCTGATTCAGCTGCATATTGTTCATCAATTGGTGGTAATATTATTGGTCAACAACAGCAACCATCACCATCATTAACTAATAATGTAACACAAATACCATCATCAAAATTAATGGCTAATCAGGTTAAATATGGTTCATTATCAAGAATTAATAAACAGCAACAACAACAACAATATCATTATGAAATTAAAAATGGTTCGAATAATAATTTTCAACAAAATGATAATAATCAAAAGGTAATTAAGTTATCTAAAGTTAAGTTTGTAAAAAAAGTTAACCCATTTTTTCTTGTTTATTATTTCTTATAATATATAGTCAAAACCACCACCAACATCATCATCATTTATATTAACATCATCAAATGATTCAATAACAAGAATACAATCACCAAAAACAACAACAACAATACAACAAAAAAATCAATTTGAATCATATCAATCAAATAAAAATCGTCAACATTTAATACAAAATCCATTGATTATGATGAATAATACTCAACCGCAACAACAATCGTATGAAGGCCGTATGATGGCTAAACAATCATCATTCAAAAATGATCATCATAGTCATAATGGAAATATTTATCTATCACGAAATAGAGCTAATAATGATATAAAAAATATAATAGATATCTGTGATAGTGAATCTACCTATCAAGAATTATCTTGAAAACAAACGACTTATCTTTTGAGAAAAACAAAACAAAATTTCCTTCTTTCTTTCTTTTTATGTGTTTGTAATATTTACTTTTACTTTTTCTCTTTTCTGTTGAATGAATTTTACATTTCATTTTGCTACTACTAGAATCTATGTCATCAATACACAAATAATTCTTTCCAATCAATCAATTGTACAGTCACAATGTTTTCGAAATTCTTTCTGTAAATTTTTATCTCAATTTGTATTTCTCATTTTTTTTTTTTTTTTTTTTTTTTTTGTTAATTGTGTTAAATAAATGAATAAATTTTGCTTAGAAAATGAACAAAAAACAAAATTCAAATTTTCTTTTCAAATTTCCCGCCAATAGATGGCGCCATTCGAGCTGGAATTTGAATTTTTCTGTTTGAAAACTTTTGATTACAAAAATAAAAGGTTTTTTGAAAACAAAAAAAAACTTTAAGCATCATTGAATGGATAGTTATCACGTATCATAATCATCATTATTATTATTATTATCATGTTCATCATCGTTAAACTAAAAACATTCCGATAAGCATTGATTTATATTGAATTGGATACAGGCAAAGGATGGTTGGTTGGTTGGTTGGCAGTCAAACAAAATCCTAGGGATTTATCTATTATATAATATGATATTGGATTCTTTTGGCGAAAAGCAATACTTTAATACTGCCTTTTAATAACCAGCAAAAAAAAAGTTTCCCCAGAAAAAAACAAAACAAGAATGTTTTTTCCCCAATTCCATTCACATTCCATTCCATCCAATGTTTTGTTTATGGAAAATGAAAACAAACGTTTTTTTACATCATCATCTTGGTTGGTTGGTGGGATTAATAATCGAATTTTTTTCGAGTTTTTTTGCTTTTTATTATCAGATGGAATATTAGATTAAAAAGAGAGGCGAAAAAAAGAATAGATTTTAATCCGCAAACAACAACAAATGGCAAAAGTTTGTTTGTTACAAAACTTCAAGTAATTTCTTTGTGCGGTGTGTGTGTGTGTGTAAATGATGTTCTGGTGTTTTATTCAAATTCAAAGAATCTTTATTGAATGGGAGAAAAAATAACATCAAAAAAAAATTCATTTTTAGTTCATCATTATTTCCGTCGATGATTGTAATCATCATCGAATGATTGATTCAAACACAGAGAGACAGGCTATCAAAAATCAAGAAAAAAAACTGTTATTTTTTCAAATTATCATCATCGTGGAATCAAAAAAAGCAAAAAAGAAATTTGAACATTTTGATATTTCGATCAATCAATGAAAAATGATTGTTTGAAAAAAAATAGTGTGATGGTGATGAAAAACTCTGGATTTTTTTTTTTTGTTTGAAAGAGTTGTCTTTCATCAACTTGTTTGTTTGTTTGTTTGGTTGAAACATATATTCAAGATTTGTTTATAACACTTCGCAGTAGAAAGTTAACTAAATCTAAACACATAATTGGTTATTATTGACTAGTATTTCAGCACGATGAAATTTTAAAATGTTGAACAAGATTCATGATGTGTTTTTAAGGTGATGTTTATTTTTTTTTGCTCTAAATCCTAACATTTAGCCATTTAATGATTCAAAATAAAACGAAATTCTCTGTTGTTTTTTTTTTGGTAGGAATCAAAATATTACATTCCTGAAATACAGATGTTTCTGGCCGGATTTTTTTTTCATTTTGAAAAATCTACACCATTCACATATAAACACAACTTAGATGTTTATATGAAAGATGTTTAGATGCAATTTCTCACATATTTTCTCAATCATCATCATCCGCATCCTAATAAATAAATACGGATCATTATTATTCAAGTTTTAAATGGATGGATAATCATTATTTTGATGATCGTTTTATATACCACCCACATAACATAACACACACATATGTTACCTATGATGATTAATGTAATAATATTAGATTATGTTTCAAACAACAAACAACAACAACAACAACAACAAACGATTATCATAATTAATCAATATTTAATCTTACAAAATATGAATTGCGTTAAGTGATTTTTTTCCTTTAAACAAAAAAGTTTAAAGTTTTTCGAAGGAAAATAAAGGAAATAGGAGAGTAAAGCTAAATTTGTTGTTGTTGTTGTTTGTTACACCTAAGAAATGAAACCTATTTATTGGCCAGGCAAGAAGAAGAAACAATCAAATACAGGTGTAACATGATAATAATGATGCATAGGATAATGATGATGATTATTGAACCTAATCATTATCATAATATGAATCATATATCAATTACTTATTGATTGCATTCTTTTGATCAGTAAAATTCATTTCTCTCTTTCAGACTCTATCGAGATTTGTAAATTATTCAGTCAAAAAAAAAATTTTTTAGGTAATGATGGTCAATTGGCAATTAGTTTTTTCACATTGTTTGTCGGTTGGTTTCTGTGTGTTTGTGTCATGTTTGTTACAACATTCAAACATTTTTTGATGGTCGATTGCGGCTGATTACATTTGATCTTCATCATAATCATCATTTGATAATCATCATCATTGAATGATGATGATGGTACTCGTGCTGTGAATTTCTTTTTTCATTCATTCTGGAATTTCTATTTCGACAATAGTAATAATAATTGAAAATGATTGAATAGCAAAAATGTTAAACGAAGCAAAAATGTTTGGGCATGCTGTGTGTATGTTTCAGGAACCATCGACCAACAGAAAAGGAAAATCTAGTTTAGTAGTAACCAATTACTACTACAGGATTCAAATGGAAATAGAAAAAAATTTGTTCAATCTACCTCCTGATCTCTCACGCTGTCCATTGATGATGATGATTGTTACACGATTCATTTTCGGTAGGCCATTCATCCATCCATCTACATTCATTATTTGATCAGATTTTTTTTTCAACCAAAAAGAACTGAAAAAAACAGGAGAGGAAGCAAGCAAAATTCATTCATTTGTAAATCATATTGACACGTGCTGCTGCTTGCTTCGTGCACGTGGTAGAGACTAATATTTTGCACACGATCATGAGTGAATTCGTGTGAATTTGAACGATATTCATTCATTATAAATCATGATGATGTGATTGGATCAAATTGCAATTGATTGGATACTATTGATGTTGTTGATGATGAGGATGATTATAATGACGTTGTTAAAAACATTCAGAAATATGCAGAAAAATGTTGATGTTGATGATGAACGCGTGTTTCCAGAAACTTTCTCTCTGGTTCTGTCATCTAATCATCATTATCAATGTGATTTGTTTTTAGTAGAATCTACTTCTATATTTTGTTTGAAAAAGTAGATTTCAAAAAAAGTCATAAAGTCTATAAGTTTGTTTGGTTTTATTTGTTTTTGAATTTTCCAATGATAAAGATCACTTGACGTGTGTTTGTTTGTTTGTTTCTACAAATGTAGGGACCAGAAAAAAATATTCATTCAGTTTAACAATCATAATGACAAATCGATCATTTCCTTTCGAAATGAAATTTGTCTTTTCCCCTCCACACCATTCAATTGCCTATCTATCTATGGATCTATGAATCTATCTGGAATATATATCCATTATTTGTTCCTGAATTTCTGGTATCTTGGGTTCAATTTTTTTTCATATAATGTCCCATGAAATGAAATGAAATTTATGGACAAAAAATATCCAATTGACAATTGGTCAAATATTTGTGAGTTTCATGTATATATTCTTATGATGACTTAAGGCAATATCAGAGAGAGAGAGAGAGAGAGAGAGAGAGAGAGAGAGAGAGAGAGAGAGAGAAAATGAAATTATTCTCTCTCTCTATATTTATATTTATGATGATGGTGGAACCCAAATGAATCATTTGATATTTATGTTGGTGGATTTCCACCAATTCCATAAATATGACAAAATATTTGTTCCAATTTTTTCTTTTCTTTTTTTTTGCCAAAAAAACATTAAGAGAAATTGAAACAGAGAAATTTGTCATTTATCAAATATTGGGGAAAATGAAATGATTCGAAATACCACCTAGTTATTTTTTTTTTTTTTTTTGCTTTTGTTTTTCCGAAAAAATCCAAATTTTGGAAATGTGAATGACATGTATCGATTGTTTCATAAAATACAATCGATTCTTCTATTACTTCCGATACTGATCATACTAATAATGATGATTAGATTTTCAACAAAAAAAATATGGTTCAGAAACAAAAAAAAAGAAGTATACATTTCAATTAATTCGATTGTTTTCGAATATTCATTCATTTTTCATTCATTCATTCAATTCATCAATCGATGATGAAAACTTTCCATTTTTTTCTTTCTTTTTGCCAATTGGATATCATTATTATTATGAAATATCATTTAGAATTATAATTATCTTGCTTCTCTCTCTCTCTTACTCCGTGCTATCTGTATCTTTCAAAATATTCTATAGATTCTTCTGTTTGGCAATTCTCTTCTGTTTGACGATTCTTTTCTGTTCTTTCATAGCAAAGCTACAATTAGCCGTTTGCCATTCGTTTATATGCTGTATTATTATTAGTTGAATGCGAATGAATGAATGAATGAATTTCCGCATAACACATAATTCATTCATTCATTCATTCATTGTCCATTGAAATGAATCGGAAAATGAAATGAATGAATGATAATAATTATAATTATTATATATGCAAATAAATGATTATTATGATTATTATATTAATTGTAAGGTATCATCATCATCATCATCATTTATGTTTCAGCTTCCTTTTTTCCTTTCCTTCATAATTTTTGTTGGATTTTTTCTCCGTTTAAGCTTGTGTTTGCTTGGTTGTCCCTATCAAAAAAAAAACCAAGGCCTTTTTTCCAAAAAAAAATGATCCAGGATTTTTGTTTTTGTTTTTTCTTCGTTTTTTTTTTTGTTGCTGTTAAAAAATAAAATAGAAAATTATCAAAGTTTTTATACAGCAGCCCAAATACACACAGAAAAATGAAACGTAAAATAGTTCGATTTTTTGCCAAAAAACCATAACATTTTTGGGTTTTAACGTCATCCACAAAATGTTATGGTTTTTTTCCTCAATATTTTATGGAAAACTGAAATCGTGAAATATTAGGATTTTTTTCCAGAATATTTCATGATTTTTGGCCAATCTTATACTCAGCCCAAACATTTCATGGATTTTTTGTTTTGCCCAAACATTTCATGGATTTTTTGTTTTGTCCCAATATTTCATGGATTTTTTGTTTTGCCTCAATATTTCATGGATTTTTTTGCTAGCCTCAATATTTCATGAAAAATTTCTGGACTTAGAAAATTTTTTTCATTTTTTGGATTAATCAAAATTTCATAATAAAATATGTACAATTTGACACTCGGCCAAACATATCGCGTTTGCAATGAATTTGCGAAGTTGGATCTACAAAAAAAATGATTGATTTGAAACCACGTTTCAATGAGAATGGAATCCTATCCTATCCTATCTTCCGGACAGAATAATCATACAGACAAAATGGATGTTTCCTAAGCAAATTTTTTTCAATAGGGCTAAAGAAGAAGGTATTGGATTGGATCTTCCTTCATTTGGATTGGATCTTCCTCCATTTGTCTACGATGAGTTCCAATCGAATTGACTAATATCTAATTTGGTTAAAAAAATATGAAGGGGTCAGATGTGGCAATTTGATCATGAAGCCAAAACTAGTGGCTGTTGTCCACGCTGGCTTCGTAAACAACTTATAACCTAAAATTGCTTTTCAATATCAGATTGGATTCATGATCGATTCATGAAAAGATTTGGTAAATCGATGTTTGTTCGATTGAGCCATAACAATTGAACTTGAAATTTGAAACAATTCGCTAACATTCGAAACATTGTTAATAATTCAATTAAACAATTGAAATAATTCGAATCCAGCATTTTTGTTTTTAAACGAAGTTTTTGTTTTTCGTTTGCCATTTGACTATTTTTCGAATCCGAAAATATTATTTCGTGTAACGGCTCAAAGCATGGAAAAAACAATAGAAAGCGTTGTGGCTGGATAAGGAAATCTCCAACGGTCGAACGAGAAATCGGAAGCGATATGGAACTCAAGCAAGCATCAGTGGTGAACTGAGGGCAACCAAGGAAGATTCATCCATTCATGGGAAATTATTAGAAATCACATAGCCATGATTTGAGCGATAATCTGGAAAATAAAGCAAACAAATCGGAGAATTTCAATCTATCCTTGGCCAATAATCTTAATTTTTTATCATTTAATTCACTGATTAACTTGTTTACTTTTTGTTTATAAATTTAAAAAATGATCTTTATGCCACCTTAGTCGGCTAAATTTATCTTTCTTTTCTCTTTTATTTCGCATTTTTTTGTAAATAAAAATATTTTTAACCAGAATATTTCATGATTTTTTGTCCAAAAATATTCAGTCTTTTTCCAGAATATTTCATGGATTTTTCCAAGAAATATTAGGTCTTTTCCAGAATATTTCATGATTTTTTGGCCACAAATATTTGAGTTTTTTGCCTCAATATTTCATGGATTTTGCCCAGAAATACAAAAAAAGAAAAAAAACCATAACATTTTGTGGATGACGTTAAAACCCAAAAATGTTATGAATTTTGCCGTATATTTTACGACTTTATTTTTCTGTGTGTAGAAAAAACAATGGACTTTTGTGTTTGGGTATGTTTGGGCGACGACGACGTTACCCGAAAATGAAATAAAAAAAAAAATACACGGTTACTATCAAGGCACATTTCAAACCCGAATAACGTTACCGAAGAATCGAGAAAAAAAACTTACGAGTTGATTAGTTTAAAAAAAAAATGAAAATAATCATAGTAAACGATAGCGAAGAGAGAGAGAGCAAAATGTTCATTTTGTAAATTTTTTTTTTAAACAGAATTTTTTTTCTACAGAATTTCATTCACTCTCTTCTCTGATTCTGTTTTGATTCAAAAATTGAGTTTCAAAATTTTTTTACATCTCCCTTCTAGAAACCCCCCCCCCACCAAAACGATGATAATTTTACGCTCAAGTTAATTTATTTAGTTGAATGAATCAAGCAACAAAAAAAAAATTTACATAATTAAATATTATGTATTCATACGGAGTGTAAAAAAAACATTTCGAAATATAGATATCCAAGAGAGAGAGAGAGAGGAAGAAAGATTGACATGTAACACACCAGAAAAAAAAACATTGACATGGAATCTCTCTCTTTGTGTTTGTGTGTGTAATTCCATGAATGTGATCCATTCAGAATATTCATTTGGAATGCTAATTTTGGTTTTTTTTCTCTGCTCTGCTTTTTTTTATTGCCTGATTCTGATTGATCCACGAAAAAGAAAATTCATCATAATTGACCAATTTTATTTTTTCACCAAACAAGTTTGTCTGTGCAGAGAAAATTGAATGTTTTTTATTATTATTATTCGGTTCTGTGATTTATTTCCAAAATCACTGAATATTTATTGCCCAAAAAAAAAATAAAACCTGTAATAAAATTTAGGTTCCTGGTCGTCGTTGTCGCAGTTGTCATGACTTAATGACTCAATTTTCGAGAATATTCTATATATACTTTCCATGGATTATTCTTGCAGAAGAAATTCTGCAGAAAAAAGATGATTGACAGTAAATATATCAATGTTGTTCCGTGTTAAATTTCAATTAAAAAATGATGTTGATTGCGCACATTTTTGTTTTGTTTGTTTTCAAAAAAAAAAAGCCAAGCACATCGCTAAAAAAGACAGAATAATTGCATTGTTTTTTACTTGATTGTATTCTGTGTGTGTGTGCGTTGTTGATATCCTTCCTTGAATCACAAAATAGTGGATCTGACATTTTTCTTTTTCTATATCATTTAAGTCGAAATAGTTGCCTTAGGCTAACAGCAGAAAAAAAAGCTCTGAACTAAATTTCGCTCTATTTCATTCTGGATATGATCTGTGTTTATAATGTTCAATTATGGACAAAAAAAAAAAAACAGAAAAAACGAAGAACTTTTCAACTATTTTGATTCAATTCATTCAGTTTTTTTCTTTTGTTCCTGTTCATTTATTAAACAAACGCGAGAGAGAGAAAAAAATGAAAATAATTCAACCGAAACGATGATGATTCTGTTGATGATGATAATGTAGAAAATGGCCAAAAGGAATAAATGGCTGAAAATGATTCTTTGGGAAATCGAATCTATTCACACAAAACAAAAAAAAACCGAAAACCGAAAAAATCGAATTGGATCGAAATAGTAGACCTTAGTTTTCATTATTCTTCTGTATTTCGATTTGAGAATAAAAAAAACTGAAAAGAATTTCTTTACAAAAAAAACTTAGATTATATTTTTTTTTCAAAAGAAAAAACAACCTAAAGGAAGAAGAGGAAAGCAAGAATCCCGAACCAATCATTTTCGATAATTTCGGGCGTAACACACACCACCGAGAAAACATTACCGGATCAAAATAGTCGAATGAAGATTTAAAAAAAAAACCAAAAAACATTATTCTATTCAGGCAGAAGAAAAACGAAAATCGAAAATCTGAAAAAAGCTTTTCCATTACAATAGATTATGGAATCAGAAAAGAAAAGATATGGAGAAAATCTTTTACTTTTCTTCGTATAATTAGATTAATGAAAAATTATGTAACCAAAGAAGATAATTTCAAATTTATTGGTATTAAACAATCATCATCATCATCATTATAATGATGATGATGATGATCAACCAGCAACAAACAAAAAAAAACCACACCTTGACTATTTCGACTGAATAGAGATTATAATTCCTTCAACAAAAAAAAAACAACTGAAAATTCTTTCGGAAATAGAGATAACCAGCATACTGGTGATGGTGGTTATGGCTGATTTCATATTTGTTTCGGTTATCAAATATTTTTCTTTCCCTGGAAAACTTTTTTTTCCTACTTGTTTAGTTAGAAAAAAATTCCTTTCCAAACCTCAATGTATGAATTAAATTGTAATTTAAAGTTTTTAAAAAAATATATTCTGCTCTCGATTCCAATATATCGAATAAATTAGAAAAACTCAAAAAAAAAAAACAACTTTTCGTAATTGAATTTCGATTCAATGATTAAACCTAAACGACGATCAACCGACCGACCTTACCGATTTTACAATTATTTCGGCAATGGCAATATGGGTTAACGAAAAAAATTAGAAAATGAAAAAAAAAATAATAATACAAGCGGCTGTTACATCCGTGCTGGTATTTCAAAAATGGAAGAAAGTAAAAATAAAATTAAAAAACATTTAACCCCTAGCTATCCCCTTCGGTTTTATTTTTTCTTCCCTCAATTTTACCATCATCATCATCATTTTGAAAATGAAATGAAATTGCTTACCCACCACCACGATTCTTTCTTTCTTTCTTTCTTTAATCGTAATAATGATAATGATAAAATTCTAAATCGAAAAACTTTTTTTTGCTTGTTTTGTTTTGAAGAAATCAGAAGAAATTCCTTTTTTTTCTGGCAAAAAAAGAAAATTCTTTCAAAAAAATTTTTTTTCTTTTCAATTTCCAATTCGATAACTTTACCATAGCGATAGCATGCTTATCTCTCTGCCTTTCAATGATTTTTTTCTGTTTCTCTCAAACAGCAGAATTTGGATAAAATAAATCAGAATAATGAAATAAATGGCGCCCAATACCAAATCAGAAAGAGAGAAAATGGAAAAAATGCAAACATTCAGATAAAAGAAAAAGATTCTTGTAAATGTTGTTTTACATAATGGTTTTTTTTTGTTGGGAAAAAAATCCAAAAATGATTTAGTTAGTTAATGAAATGCGGGTTTGAATTTTTATTTATTTTTATTTTTTTGGGTGAACAAAAAAAAAGGGTTACGATAAACTAAATTGAACATCTCTCTAGGTTGACAACAATGATCAATCGTTTTTTATTTTGGCTACTGGATATTTTTTTTTTTTTTTTGGCTTGGCTGCAAAAAAAAAAACTAAAATGATAAGGATAATGATGATTATGATGATGTAGTAGTTGGTAAATCAAAATTGAAAACTTAAAGATTTTCAATCGAATGATTAACCGAAAAAAAAATTTTGTTCGTTCCGTAGTTATTAATAACCACATTTTTTTCTGATTTAATTAAACGAAAACCGGAATAACCAAAACAAACAAAAATTCATTAAAATTTTTTTGTTTTTGTTTAAAATTTTGATGTAAAAAACAAAACGGAAACAACAAACATCATGTAAACAATAGATGATTTTGATGTTTGTCAATGTTTGTTTGTTTGTTTACCCGGTTTGTTGTTAATCTATCTATCTATCTGGTTTCCAGTTTATGTTTCTCTTTTCTTCTTCTGCTGCTGCTGCAGCCAGGGATGCTCATAATCAATTATTGATGATAATGAAAATGTTTTTAGCTTTTGTTTCCCTTCTTCTCTTTGGCTATTAAGGCTAGATAACAACAATATGGTTGACTTGATAAAACTGGCTGCTGTTGTTGTTTGCTTTTGATGTGTTTGTGATGATGATGATGATATAATAATTATTTTATAACATTTTTTTTTACTTGAAAGAATGGTAAAGTTTTAATTAAATGATGACGATAATGAATGAATGGCTTGTAGGCCAAAATTGAATGAATGACGAATGCTGTCGAAATAGTGACAAGAAATAAAAAAAAAAAAGGATGACTATCCAATATTTTACCTGAGATAAAGATAGATGTTTACCTGGGAAAAATAATAATAGTAGAAAAAAAAGCCGGTTATTAAATTATGGATGTTGTGTCTATGGTTATAACTTAAATGTTCTATTATTCGAATATTTTAGAACTATACATTTTTATATTTACTGAATGTTATAATAAAGTTTTAATTGCTGTTCTGCATTCGTAGAGTTAAGTTCTTTTATTTGTTAACCTCAACATTTGGTAGCAGTCCACGTGGTTTATTTTTTTCATGTGTTATCATGGCAACCAACGATGGCGAGACTCCTGGACCTTTTGATAAACTTGTCAATTTCATGGAAAAGCTCAATGAACGTATTTCCCGTATCGAAAATGAGCGTGTTGATAATCAACAATTGATTGGTCAATCAACAAATCCACCAGTTATTCGACAAAAATCTAATCATGAAAATTATGTGTTATCGCAAATTGTGAAATATGATGGTAAAAATTTAAAACATTGGCTATCTTCCGTTAAAGCTGCATTCAAAAGTTGTGGTTACAGTCATTTCTTAGAAAGTGAACTTGAAGCAACACATCCAGATTACCATCTTTATCAAAATTGTCTTGGTACGATTTCTCTAACATTTGTGCCTGAAAAGTTCGAAATTATCGAACATTGCAAAAGCGTGTATCAAGTATGGAAACACATGTCACAAGTTGAAAAAGATACGTACGCTACAGCAGTAAGAAAACAAACCGAATTAATGAGTTGTAAATATAATGGTGGTAGCTTAAGATCATGGCTTGAAACCATCATTGCTAAATTCGAATCAATTGAATCCGAATGGTGCACATATTCTGATAAACATCGATGCGTTATTGTAATGAGCATGTTACGATCAATGGGTAATTTTGAACAACTTGCAGATCGTATAATGATGAATCAAAAAGGAACAATGAATGATATTATGAATGAATTCATTGAACATGATGAAAAACAAAAATCGCAATCGATAATAACAAGTTTTGTTTCTAGAGAAAGAGTTCAACTCGTGAAAAAGAAACAATTTAAAAGTGATGTTAAATGTTCATTTTGTTTCAAAAATGGTCATAAAACGGATGAGTGCTGGACTAAACAAAAGATTGAAAAACAAAAATTGATTTCTAATTCATCATCTAAAGTTGAAACGTCCACACCATCATCATCAAATGCAAATGATAAAGAGCCGAAAATTTGTACTAAAAGAATGGCCAAATCATTATTGCTTACAACAGTTAAAAAGTCTCCTGATGTCTGGATTCTAGATTCAGGTTGTACTTCGCATATAACAAATAATGAAAATTGTTTAATTGATCCTGAAGATAAAGAGATCGAATTTGAAATTGCAAGCGGGAAAACCGTGAAATCAAAGAAAACTGGTATTGTTCATCTTAATCCAGAACCGAATTGTGAACTGGTATTAACTGATGTTGCTTTCGGTAATTTCAATTCAAATTTATTGTCATTGTCAAGACTGGCAGAAGACGGTTTCAAAATTGAATTTGGTAAAAATAATGCTCGAATTTTCCGAGATGATGTATCTTTTATAGCAAATATTGATGAAAACAATCTGTGGACCATCAATAGTAAACCAAAAGAAAATAAAATATTTAATTTGTGGCATAAACGTTTGGCTCATTGTGGTCAAAAGACAATTAAAAGAATTAGAAAAATTGTATCACAAGTTGATAAAAATATTGAAACATGTGAAGATTGTATGTTAAACAAATCTGTGTCCGCGCCACATAATCATCCAATGAAATACAATGTAAAACCATTTGAGTTATTACATGTAGATTTATGGCAGGCTCCGGTCTCATCATGTCAAGGTAGCAAATATGGTATGTTAATTGTTGATCATAATACTCGTTTTGTATTTGGAATACCTATTGCTTCGAAATCTGATGCTGCTGATAAATTAATTAAATTTATTGAACAGAATGAAAAACGATTAAAATGTAAAGTTAAATCGATTCGTACTGATCGAGGTACAGAATTCGTAAATAATCAATTCAAAACATTTTGTGAAAATAATGATATTGAACACCAATTGACGTGTGCATATTCACCACAACAAAATGGGGTGGTAGAAAGAATGAACCGAACGGTATTTGAAACAGTTCGAGTTATGTTGAATTCCGCAAAAGCACCGCAACAATTATGGGCAGAAACAATGTGTTCGGCAATCTATGTCATCAATACATGGATTCGAAAAGATGGAAAATCTCCATATGAAAAATTATATTCGAAACAGCCAAATTATGATAATTTACGTGTTTTTGGTTGTGAAGTGAAATGTCCGCAAATGTCTGAACGACTTATGTTTATCGGATACACAAATAAAATTGGATGTTATCGATTATTGAATCCTCAAACATTAGATATCATAATATCAAATAATGTTCAGTTTAATGAAAGAAAAATGTATTATGAACGATTTGATTCGGAAAATTTATCTGAAGTCACATCATCATCAAATTTTGATCTAATGAATTGTAATGAAGATAATGATGATTATATATTTAATTATGAAAATGAATCATCAAATGAACAAACAAATGAAAATGAAGAATTGGATTCTACTGATTCAACAACAACAACTTCAACAAATGAAATTTCGGCTGAACCAAGACGTTCATCACGTATCAATAAAGGTGTACCACCAATCCGATATGGATATAAATGTATTGAAAGAATTCCTAACTATAATGAAACGAATTCAATTGGTCAAAATGAATTTATTTGTGAAATAACAAAAGAAAGTGATCAATTGAAGAAATGCAAAACCGTATGGTTTAATGGGTCTAGAAAATTGTTGCAATTTGTAACAACAGATATTGTTTTTGATTTTATCAAGAACATTTAATGTTATAACACAAAAGGGGGAAAATGTTGTGTCTATGGTTATAACTTAAATGTTCTATTATTCGAATATTTTAGAACTATACATTTTTATATTTACTGAATGTTATAATAAAGTTTTAATTGCTGTTCTGCATTCGTAGAGTTAAGTTCTTTTATTTGTTAACCTCAACAATGGATGGGTGAGAAAACTGACTATTATTGTACCGGTCGTTCGTTCTAACTAATTAATTGATTAATTAATTTTCATAATTTTTTTTCTGGGGTGATGGTTGGTTGGTAATACGATGCTTCGGAAAACTAAAAAAAAAAATTCACAAATGATGTAATGATGATGGTTTACATCCGATAAATAATATCGATCATATTCGATAATAATAATAATAACCATGTGTGTGTGTGTGTGCGGTATATGGATGATCACGATCTTTTCTCCCAGCATTTATGAGTTTATTTTTCTCTGCCTATTTTTTTTTGTTTAATGAGGATGTTGTGTCGATGAAAAAAATGATGAAACGTGAGACATGTTTTCTTCTTTTCGGTTGAAGGTGTCAGATTGAACCAATTGGTGATGGGGCAGATGGATGTTTTTTTTTTTTTTTTTTTTTTGTTTGTCGAATTGACGATCAATATATTAAAGAGGCCAATTTTGTTCGGGTCTTTTTTTTTCATATTTTTTTTTTTGAGGGGATATTTAATTTCAATAAATTATAAACGAACGAACAAGCAAGCAAAAGATTTCAATCATCAGATGTTATTTTGATTTTTGATTTTTTTTTTTTTTTTGTTGAAAATTATTGATTTTTTTTACATTTTTTTTCTTGGATACCGCCAAAATTAATGATTGAATATATGGTCCTAGCATATTAGGTCTCTGCCACGTCTAACAGAAATCCTGACTGCTATCATTCGAACCAAACGACCAACAAGGCTATCATTTTGGAATGCCACTTCCTCATTCCTACCACGATACAGGATGTATAGAGAATAGACGATTTATTCTCTCTTTCCCTCTGTATAAATCCTATGAACAGCCGACAACGTCTGTGCGAGTGTGTTTCTCTCGTTACAAGAAAAACATTTTACCAACGACAACGACGACGACGATGATAATCAACATTATCCAAATTTTCATTCGTAAAATTGCTTTTCTACAATAATGTTGTTGACATTGTCAAAACAATTTTGATGATAATGTAATTTCATAAATGTGTTGTTTTTTTGTGTTGTGTAACATCTGGATCATCCCTAAATAAATGAATGAATGAATTAAATCATGATTCTAATCGATTAGCTAAATGTGTTGTTTATGTGTGTGTGTGTTTTGAATCCATCCAAATAGACAGAAAGTTTTCTTTTTGGGTGATTTCTTGTTTTTGCCTTCGATGTTTATCAAATCTAAATCAAAAGAATAATCATTGTTGTTGTTATTGTTGTTGTCGAAGTTGTCATGATTATTTATGATGATGATGATAATCAAGTGTGTGTGAATGGTAAATTCGTGATTTAGAAATCACCTCAATGATGATGATGTTTTGATCATCAATCGTTGATCATCACGAAGAATCTTTTAAACAACAAGAAAAAAAAATTATCGGATGTGTTCCAAAGTGTTTATTTGTTTCGGTGTTTCTTTTTATTTATCATTTGTAAAAAATGATGTTTTCTTTCTTTCTTCTTCTGCTAAAAAATCTTTGATTATTTTTCAAATACGTGTTGCTCATGATCATCATAAAAAAAATCACCCCAAAAAAGAAAAAAGAATCATCACCAAACTAACAACGACAGCGTCGTAGACAGAAATTTAACAGGTAAAAATTTAGGTGATGCAACCAATCATCCACCCACACACTCGCACACACACAAACAAATCATATGGTTATCATTTTAGTTTTTTTGATAATATCTGTTTTTGATAACCAACCAGAGAGAAGAAGAAGAAAAAATTTATGACCCATTGATCATTTGGATTCATAATGGATTCACCAACACCAACACTAAATATTGTTTTTTCTCAGGTTTTCACTGTCTGTTTGTCTGTCTGTGATGGAATGATGAAAATCTTTTTTAAAAAATCCACTAGAGAAAAAGAAAAAGCAAAAGAAAAACAAACGGATCTGATTGATAAAATCCTCAAATGATGATGATGATGATTATCAACAGATTAGCTTTCTGTTGGTGTCAATGGAAATTTCATTTTTCTCGCTTTATATTCTCTGCCAATTTGACAGTTTTATGATCAAATAATTATCTCCATCTTGATTTTGATTTGATTTTTTTTTTTTTTTTGGTTTTTTTAGTTTTACTTTTGGAGTTTTGAAATAATTATTTTTAGTGTTAGTTAGTGGTGATGATGGTTTATTTATTGATTCAAATCGATTGATAATTAAAAGCTAATCATAATTGTAATTGATGATGGTAGTAACCAATGGTAACCATTCAAAATGTGTAATTTTTTTAAAAAAACTAGAAAAGATTTTTAAGAGAAATCGAATGGAGAATTGAAATCATCATCAGTTCGATGACTTTTATTTGTTTTTTTTAAAAGTTTTTGTTTG
Organism: Dermatophagoides pteronyssinus; assembly: GCF_027571235.1. Lineage (NCBI taxonomy): Eukaryota > Metazoa > Arthropoda > Arachnida > Sarcoptiformes > Pyroglyphidae > Dermatophagoides > Dermatophagoides pteronyssinus. The sequence continues at coordinate 668,698 of NW_027461528.1, forward strand.
TTTTTGGTTCCGTATTTGAAGCATTTTAACCAAAAAACTTATCTATCCTTAATGTTGCTAACGGGTTAATAATTTCTTTCTATTAATTTTCAGATAATGATGACAACAGTGGCTAGTCAATCAATCAATCAGCGAAATAATATCAAATCAAACATGATTGATTTGTATTTGAATTTGGATAATGTAAATTAAATTTCAAAATCAAATCAAAACACAAACCGAAGCGAATCGTAACAGAATGTGGAATATATTTGGTCAATTACGACCATCATCATCATCATCATCGTCCGCATCCGCATCATCAACATTATCATCAATAGCTGCGATATTTACCATCATCAAACCAATATTAATATTATTATTTTTATTAATAATATCATTATCGTCATTAACAACAACAACATTATCATTGGCCAACAATGTTGGTAAGTACAGGTTTTATTTCCATTGTTTTTTCCAATGTTTTTTCAAACAATATGATTGTATTGACAGGTGAGTGTGTGAAAGACTGAATTCTGTTAAACAAATGTTAATTAAGAATTGTAAAAGAAAAAATCATCATCAATTTTTTTGATTGATCATTTTTGATTTACCACATGTGTGCTATATGTCGATTGAAATGTCATTACCTCAAGAGAGAGAGAGAGAGAGAGAGAGAGAGCGAAAGAAATATTTGTTGACATTCAAATCATATGTATGATGATGATTGATGATATGAACTGCAGGATTCATTCATTCATTCAAACAGAAATTTTTCAATGTTTTTTTGTTGTTGTTCATAAAGGTAAAGATTATCAGAATGGTGTTTTACCTGTAAATTTTTTACTTGAAAAGAAAAAAAGAAAAAGAAAAAATTCCTTATGGTAATTAGTTTGTAATTAATATCCAAAAAAAAAAAGAAGGGTTTGTCTTGCAGGTTTGACATAATCATTCATTTCTTGCTCGTCGTCATTTGATATTATGATGATGATTTGATTTGAGAAATATTTGTCATTTGTCGTTGTTGTTGTCAGGTTGACCTTGTCAGAAAAGCAAAAAAAAAAAAAGAAAGAAGAAATTATCAATGTCAATCGTTTCATAACGTTTCTCTTCACTGTCCGAAATTCATTCATTTTTTTTTTTTGTTTTCTGAAAATTTGTCAGTTAAAGTTGAAAAATCAATTTTTTTAGTGATGATTTTCTGATGATAATAATCATAATAAAACTACAGTAGCCAAAAGTAAATACAGGTAGGTTTTTTTCCAGGTTATCGTTTGAAATTTAGATTTTTTTTTCTCTTATCATAATTAGTCCGAATTTTTTTTATTATAAATTTCCATAATGATAATGATAATTGGCCATCATCATAATCACCAATTATAATTATGGAAATGATGAATGAAATGTGGAATGGTTTTATTGACATTTTCATACCTTGATGATGATGATTATGGTGATACTTTGATGATGATGATGATGGTTGCGAATCTTTCTTTTCCATCTCTCTTGCTTTGCTGTGTTTGTTTTCATTTCCTATTTTTTTAAATTTGAATTTTAAAATTTTCATATCTAAAAATTTAAATTTTCGACCAAAAAACGTTATACGGAGAAAATTCATATCATATCTTTAATTGCTTTACATTTTCGGTTGAATTTTTCTGTGTATTTTCCATACAATCTTAAAAGAATCAAAAGATTTTTTGCTTTCGTTATCATTATTTGTAATCTCTTTCTGTGTGTTTCATTCATTCATTCGTTTTTTTTTGTTGGAGAAGAAAAAAAAACCTAAGAAACTTTCCTTAGAACGAAATACAATTCAAATGTTCGTTTGTTTGTTTGTTCGTGTCGGCAAACAATCGTCTTAATTAAGTGAGACTCTCTCTTTGGCTTTGAAACGCAACCAAGCAAACAAAAAAAAGTGAAAAAACTTGGTGAGAGAATTCTGTAGAAGAAAAAAACACGAATGTGTCTGGTGTGTGTTAGATGGTTATCAAGTAATGATTATCATTGACTTTTTTTCCATTTGTTTCGTTTCGTATGTAAAATAATTATAATGGATCGATTTTAAGTTATAATCATCATCAATATTGATTGATTGATTGATTGTGTGAATGAGATTCTTTTGGTAAATGGCCGTTAGCCAGAAAAAAATGACCACCAACAAATCAATATCGAAATGACCACCTGAGAGCGTGAATGATAGAAATTGACTTTCAGAATTTTTTTTTCATTCGTTCATCACCATAGTAGTAAAGTAGTGTTAAAAACAGGTAAAAAAAAGATTTTTAAACTTTGAAAAAAACACAACCATCATCCGACAATGTGATTAAAATGCATGCACAACACACACACTTTTACCGAGAGACACACGCTTTCTTATTATAATATTCATTTCATTCTAAGATTTTTTTTTTTTAGTTTTTTCGGGCTGAAAAAATTCATGAATCTTTTAATCTTTTTTAAAGGTATTTAGCATCAATCAGTCAGCCAATGTGTGTGTGTGTGGTTCGATAAACTATCCTGGGTTTATTTTTTTTTTTGATTTTTTTTGCCATAAAGCAGAAAGAAATTAATTTTTTTCTGATTGAATTTGCTGCGATGTGATGTGATGTTTTGGGCTAATCTTTTCGCCAAGATTCACCCCACCTACACTCGTTGATATTTTTTTTTGTTTTTGTTTTCTTCTTCTGATGATATCCCTTTACTTCCCGTATTTTTTTACGGTTATTATATGTATGATGATGATTACCCGAATTTTTCGGTTATCATAATGTTTATCGAATGCAGAAAAACCGATTAGTTTTTTTCATTCGTGCAAAATTGAAAATCTTGCTGCAATGATGATAATATCGATGATAATCAAGCGTGTATCATAAGCATCATCATCATCGATTAATCCACATGCAGAGAGAGAGAGAGAGAGAGAGAGAGAGAGAGAGAGAGAGAGAGAGAGAGAGAGAGAGAGAGAGAGTTTCTCATTACTGTCGGAATATTATGATAATAATAATTTAGATCTCATTTCATGGTTTTCAAAATATTAGCAAAATAGCAAAATAATTGCAAAAACAAACAAGTAATGATGGTAGTGAAAAAAAAGTGTAATAAGTGTGACCGTCAATCATCGTATAGTGTCCGATTACAATATCTTTATCTTTATTTTTATCTTTGTTTTTTGTTTTCTGGATCAATTTGATCGATGATAATAATGGCGCGCGTGTGTGTGAAATTTTATCCATCCATACATTCAATTTTTTGTAGGGTTCAAAAAATCCGTGTTTTTGATAATAACCGTTGTTTGTTATGTTTGTTTGTTATGTTGTTTGTCCACTAAAAGCTAATCTTCTTCTTCCTCACGGTGTTACATTGTTTGAAAAACAGAGAAAAAACATGGTCAAATTTGATCCATAAAACTATCCATCGAAAACGAAATCGACAGCTGAACACATCCAAATGGTAAAAAGAGATTTATTTTTAATCCCACCATCATCATCCAAACATACACACTTTTGAAGTGATAATAATAAAAAGTTTCATTATTTTCATTTGATTTTATCAAACATTTTTCTTTTTTTGTATCCAGAAATGTAAAATGAAACCAATTGAATTTTTTTTTTTTTTTTTTTGGACAATGTCCACATTTGTTTTGTTTGTTTGTCTATTTGGCTGAATGTTGTTGAGAGTGGCTATTTATTTCGTTCGATAGCCAATAGGGTTTGGACAACCTTACTTTGTGCGAACTTTTTTCTTTCCTTGAGTCCGTTTAACCTAACGTTATAGCAACCCGAAGAACAAAAGAAGATAGTTTTCAGCAAATATCGTTTGTTTTGGCGAAAATCACGATTCTTTTTCCCTCTCCATCCACATTTTTTCCCCTCATAATAATAATTTCATGATAATGATGATGAATAGTGTGTGCAACGGCAAAAATCGATGCCTGCCTGGCTTTTAATCTCCCATTTTTATTATTATTTTTATGCTCTATATATTTTCGGCTTTTTTCTGATCAATTTTCACTTTGATCGAATATGAAGCTGATGATTGTTGATATGACGAAGAAGCATCAAACGAGAGAAAAACAAAAAAAAAATATGATAATCCTTTATGGCAACAAACAAGCAAACACCAACACAAATGCATATTGTTTATCTATTTTTTCGGGAGGGGGAGGTATTCTTTCAAATTGGCTTTCGTTTGGAAATTCTTTGCTTTGCAAAGAGAATAATATTGCATAAAAAGCTATTATGAGAATTATCAGATATCAGTGAAATGTGGTCATTATTTGATTCTTTTGTTTTTTGTTTTTTCCCCTCTGTTTTCCCCCGGTTTTTGCCCTTTTTTTCTCCTCGGAAAAACTTGAAAAATTCATGGATCATTTCGAAAATTTTTTTTAATAAGCTTATGTTTTTCCGTAATGGTTTGATAATAATAAAATCCCATATCATCATCATCGTTGTTGAATTTGACGAGGGTTTTTTTGCAGAAAAATTCAAAAATTTTTTTTGAAAATGTTGTTTTTCCTACTACTCTCTCCTTTTTTCTTCCTATCAAACACACAAATTCATAAATAAAATGGAATTTTAATTCAGGAAGAAGCAAAGAAGCAAAGCAACGAAGAAGCAAGAAAAAGAAACAAAAATCCTGAAAATATTCTTCTTTTTTTTTGCTGTAAAGATTTCCTTCTTCTTGAAAGATTATACGACAATTTATCACTTGTTTCTTTCTCTGTCTATATGATGATGATGGTGATCATCTTCAGCAGCAAAGATTATCTTTTCTTCGATATTTGTCATTTTTTGATGTTTTTTAAAGTGAAAAATTTTAATTTTAAAAGTAAGGATCGGGTTTCGTTTTACTTTTCTTCTTCAGCAATTTGTCTAATCTAAACATCATCTACCTACTGAATGGTCATTTAGTGTTATCATTAGACAACAACACACCAAACATCTTGAAGACATTGACACCTGGAATATCAGGCTGGACAAAATTGCAAGTTTTTTTTTTTGTTGTCATTTTTAGTTGAAAATTGCAAGTTTTCATTTGACCATTCCGAATTGAATTTCTGTTTCTTCTTCTCGGTTACCCTGAAGCTTTTCACAAATACATAGTGAGTAAGTATACGCAGAGAGACAATGATTTTTCGTTTTCTACGGTTGAACGATCGATCGATCGTTTGGTCAGCGGATTGATCAGTACGCTTATTGTAATGATAATGAAGAAGAAATAGAAATCAATTTCAATTCGAACATCAGAAAGCAAAAAAAAAATTGACCTAGCTTTTTTTTTTGGTCCGAAAAAAAGTAAAAAATAGAAAAAAAAATGATCTTGTTGTTGTTTGGAACCAATAACCGAAAAAAATTTCTATATCCCCCAGTATCACCTAAATTTTTTTTTTTTATTATTTTTACCTTCTGGTCAGAGAAAAAAAACTTTCATTCATTCAATCGTAGGTTCTTTGTAGTGGAAAAAATTTTTTCATTCATAAAACTTTAATGTTGAAAAATTCAAAATGATAATGATAATGGTATAATGGCATAATGGAAATGAATGGATCGTTTCGGTTCGTATTTGAATTTTCTGCTTTTTTAACTAAAAAACCCGTGAAATAAAAAGCTGAAAAAATCCAATTGTAATCATCATCACCAATATTACATGTGTAATGGATAAACTTTGCTATGTGTGCTGTGTACTGCATTAGCTTTTGTTTTGGTTTTTTGTTTGTTTTTTATATATGTTTCGAGGACCCAATATCTATGCTTGACTTTTTTTGTCAACTGTAAAAAATTTTGGTCCCCTGGTTCCATTATTGATCCGGTCTACCGTCACACACAGATGAAGATGGACCAGATTTACCGAAAAAAAAACACACAGCCGGTTTTCTTTTTTCTTTTCGGGTTTTTTTTTGCATCGTACGGAAAATTCGGTGATCATTGAATGAATGAATGAATTTTTGTGAACATTTATTATTAGAGATGATTATGATGATGATGATCATTGAATGAAATGAAAAATAGATTTTTTTTTTTAAAAAAAAAAAGGTTTATGGTGAAATAATAATAATAATTGATTTTTATGAATTGAATCACTGAATGAATGAATGAATAGAGAGAACTTTCATTCAATTCAATTCAATTCATCCCACAGATTACCATTAATTTCATTTATTGGCCATCTGACATTCATTTTGGGTTTCTTTTTCGGTTAGGGTCCTAGATTTGATTTTCAATGAAAAGCATACTATATTTTGTGGGGGACCTTGGAATATATGTTTTCAGGCTAGGACCATCATTGATCTTTCTGTGTGTAGTTTGTGTGTGTTTAGTGTGTGTGTTTTTCATTGATTTCAATGGTTTTTCAATGGTTTTTTCAAAGGCATCACCGTACACACAACACTTGTATACATTTGGTATGATCCAAAGAGAAAAATACAATCGAAAATTTTCAACTGAATCAAATCAAAATCAAAATCATAGAAAATGTCACCGACAACAACGACAACGTCGATAACGTCGACAACGTGAATAATGTTTTCCCTAAATAACGATCCAAAATGAGTGAAGAGAAAAAACCTCGGTGTATGATTTTGGACCCTTCTTTTTTTCCAATTTATTTATTTTTTGCACATTCTTACATTGCTTATTTATTTCTTTTTCTGTCGGTCGATTAGAATATTCATACAATTATTGTTCACAATTGACAATTGTCAATTGTGAACAATTGAAACATTGTTGTTGTTCACAATTTGAGTAAAGTGAAGAAATGAAACGTACAATTTGAACAATGACAGCCAAAAAAACCAAAAACCCGACGACATTTTACCGTTATTTTGGTTTGTTTTTCTTTTCATATTTCAAAATACTATTGCTGATGACAAGTTGCATCAAAACAAACGAAAAAAAGACATGTTTATATTTGAATAATCATTTCATTTCATTTCTTTTTTGTTGTTGTTGTAAAATGTAATTATTTCATTTTCAAATTCGGGTGATTTTGATGATGATCGTGATGATTAAATTGGAATGGTAATTAATACCATTTTAAGTCAAAATAGCCACAATTAGCTTTTTTATGTTTGTTTTGGATTTGTTTCAAGCTTAAATCATTGTTGTTTGGGTTGTTATAGTTTGTTTGTTTTTGTTTTTGTTTTCAATGTCATGTACCTTTGTTAACGTTTCTTAAAGATTTTCTTAATTATCTTATAGGTAAGCGAAACAAGGTTGATGTACTCTTTTCATTTGTTTTTTGCTAAATAAGCTTTTTGGTTGAAAAGGAAATTTGTTACAATTTTGCCAAAAAAAGAAAAAAGTAAAAAGTAATGTGATTTGAAAAGTTTTTTTGTCGTTGTTTTTGTTTGGTTCGATTACAGTTCGATTGATTTGATGATTGATTTTCCATTTAGTTTCTTTTGGAAATTGAAAAAAAACTACTGTGTTACGAATTCGGATGATACATACTTTTCATTTTCATTTTTTTTTCATTTCATTTTCCACTGATACAAATTGAATTTAATAATGTATACCCGGAATTGAATTTTCATTTCCCGTATTTTTTTCATTCATCCATTCATATACCTATCACTTAAAAGAAATCCCGTTTACAAAATAGCATCAATTCATTTTATATTTTTGTATGAAAAAAGTGGAAACACAAAATTTTCTCCTATCGACTTTCCGGACGGTCAAAACAAAATTTTTTTTATTTTCCTTGTTGTTCAATTCATTTTGTGATTTGATTTTGAGTTTTTTCAAAAAATGGTTGTTTGGTTGTGACAACAACCAACGATATTGAATTGAAAAAAACATTGTTCAGAGAATAATTTTTGAAAACATTTTTTTTCGCTGGACAATTCCATGTTTTGTGAATGAATAAATTCAGTGAAATATAGACAAACATTTTTAAAATGTTTCAAAGGTATTTTGACATTAACATTATCGGATTATGATTAGTTATTTTTTCCCGGACAAATCATATTTGATTGACATTGATAATTTCTTTTTCAAAAAACAAAAAAAAACATTCGACATCTCTCTCTCTCTCTCTCTCTCTCTCTCTCTCTATGGCCATTTCTGTTTATATTCTTCGGGTGACATTATTCTCCTGATTCTAGTCTAGTTTGAATTAAGATTCTTTTGAATCTGGAAAATTAAATCGTAAAACCCATGTTGTTGTTGTTGTCAACGTTTTCTTCCTTTTGATTACATCTAATTCAAATTCAACATTGAATCTTGTTGTTTTCTATAGATTCTTCATGCTTGTTCATGTTTGTCACTATTCACTTCACTAGTGTTAAATTTAATTCAAAGAGCATGAATTCTCCATTAAATTGATGTCTTTTTTTTCTCTCTCTATGTCCTACTCTACTCTATTTCTTTTTCATTCTTTTTCAATTTCAACTTTGTCACTTTCACTTCTAAATTCTTGATTATATCAGGAACCATCGTTTGGAATTAATTCGTTGTTGTTTTTTCATGTTGTTTAACTTCGGGAAAGTTTCCGAGTTTTTCGCTTTCACTTTTTTCCGTCACAATGTTCTGTTGTTGTTATCGTTTGTTTTAAATCTTCAAAAGAATAATGAATAAACCTGATGAATTGACATTCACATTGGACATTCTCTATTTTTTTCTCCAAAAAAAAACAACAAACGATTAACATTTATTAAGCAAGGAATCGGTGTTAAGGAAAATTAAACTTGTTTGTTTTGTCCTGTGAATTTGATTATCATCACTGGAATTGAATTAAACGAATTAGAAATTTGTCACATTTTTCAAGATTTTTTTCATTGAAAAAAATTTCCAAATCATGTTGTCAGCATGTTTTTCAACACCGAAAATGTTATTCATTCATTCAATATGCACCCTTATGATGATTTTTGAATTTTTCAGGGTGCTTCAAGTGCCGATGAAAAGTTGGTAAACAAAAAAAAAGTAAATTTTGTTTCGTTTACCTTCGTTTACCTTTACCATTGCCATGACTAGACAGTTTTTTTCGTTTTTCGTTTTTCGAAACGAAAATTTTCATTTTCAAATTTAGATCGCAAATAAATGTTTCCTGATGTTGTTGTTGTTGTTGTTGTCATATGGGTAGAATCAAGGCCACCGTTTTGCCTTAAAATAACAAATTTTTTTCAGTAAAGATTTTCATTTTTTGAATATGAATTTCATTGTCGATGAAAACATCATTGTCAAACTATGAGATACACTGTTTGGCCAAAAATGAAAATATTCTCGACATTTAAACGATCAACCAACCAACCAAACTATCTAGCAGTTACATAAACAAACAAGCGAGAATATTCTTTTCTTATTTTTCACTTTTTTTTTGCTTTTCATAAGTTTATTCTGCTGCTGGTTGTTCACTTTTTACTCGAGAAGAGAGAGAGAGACAGAGATCTCGAGAGAATATTCTTCATTTTCGTTTGTTGTTATTGTTCCTGTGCATAAATGTTGATGTGTGCATGAATGAATTTACATTTTTGGAAATTGTTAACTATCGATATGTTTTTTGGGATTCTTGCAAACTATTGCTATTGCTAGTTAGTTGGCCAATCTTTTGATTTTTTCTGATTGTTCTCTCTCTTTATCTGATTTTTGGTTTGAAGAGTAGTAATAATTTGTACTGCAATTGAAATGTACACCACCGACACCGGAATTTCGATTGTCAAAAGAAATTTGGAATGTGGAATTCGCATTTCGAGTATTTGAATTCAGAGAGAGAATCAGGAATTGATTTGTTTTTTTGGGAAGTATGTACTATTGATATTTAACCAACCAACCAACCACACTTAATCTGATAATTTAATTTTCTTCTTTTTCTCATTCCTCTGTTTACCGTTACTGCCAAATGCAAAAACACATGTGATTTTTTTCAGGAAAATGGGAAATTCTGAACATTTCTGAATCTAATATAAAAACAATGGATGAATGAATGAAACATGCTTTTATCCAGGATATGATATGAGATTCATGTTAATGATGATTCCCCCCGAACAAAAAACCAAACCAAAAAACCAAAAATCAATCGATTTACACACAATGTATATAAAAATAGCCAAAACTTAACAGAATTTTTTCCTTTGTTTTTCTTTGTTTTTGGACTTGCCCTGTAGCTGAATGATGATTCTTGTTTGTTTGTTTGTTTGTTTGTTTTGTTTGCCTTAATTATATTAACCAACACAAAAACCATTGAACATTGTTTGGAATGATATTCAAAAGTTGTTTCGGTTTGTTATTGTTATTATTGGTTTTTTTGTGTTAATCAATTATCATCATTGCAAAAAAAAACATCTCTCTCTCATCATCAAATGATGATGATGATATCATTGAAATTGAATTCCAACAACAACAACAACGAAAAAAAAACCAAACATCCATCCATCCATCCATTTCAATTAGGAAGAAATCATAAGTCAGAAGCTTTTCTCTGTGTGTGTGTTTGTACGAATTTTTTTCTTGTTGAAGAAAGATATTCACCTCGTTTTGATGATTAATTAAAAGTCTTCATAACTGAGTAACTGACTGACTAATTAATATTTCAAACATTTTCTTTCTTGGAAAACAAAAAATGTTGGATTTCAGTTTGTTTTTTTTTCAACCACAAAGAAAACACACAAAGCAGAATATTCTATAATAATCTTGTTGTTGTTTTTCTTTATTATTCTGTTTGTTTTTTCGTTTTTGTTTCTGTATATTATTCTAAGGGGTATTGAATTTCATTTTTTCTCCCATTCATGTCATGTTGTTGTTGTTTTTGTTTCGTTTGGTTGATTTCATTCAACACAACAAACGCACAAATGAAACTCACATTTCTTTTCTGGGATATAAAAAATGTATTTAGATTTTCTTTCATTTTGGTTCTCTCTTTGTTTTTTCATCATCAAAAGAAAAAGAAAATTCTTATTGAATCGGTTGGATGAAGATGTGTGGCTATAGCCAAGTAGCAATGAATAGCAGCGGTGGTGGTGGATAGTGTTATTCTGGTCTTGAGGGGGGAGGTAGTAAATATCATCAAACAATCATCATTTTTTTGCAGCTTAGCTTGTTTATTATTGCATAATAGATTCAGTATTTGGATGGATGGATGATTTTTTTTTACTTGGCTTTTCTTGGCTCTTTTTTCGTTTGTTTGTTTGTTTGCTTGTGGTTATCATATTCATTAGTAAGATGATGATGATGATGATGATGGGAAAAGAAACTATTGCAATCATCTTACTGAGCATCTTCCTATAAGCATCATCATCTTTATTCAACCAAGAGTGAGAGACCCGAGAGTGAATGAGAATGAAAGAAAGAAAGAGAAACAGAATTAAAGAATAAAGAATATTTTTTCAAATAAACAAAAAATCTAATAACAAAAGATGTTTGTTTTGTTTTTTGTTTTTCATTTGAATTCTTTCTTGCTTTCTTTGTAAAATATTCAAGTCGGCATTTTGAAATTTAATATTTTTTTTTCAAAATGAAATTTGTTTTTTTATTTCTGGTTCACAATTTGAAACAAACAACCAACCAAAGAAATGAATGATAATTTAATATATATGGCTGGTGCATTCTGGTGATTCTGGTGATTCTTGGATTGTTATTGTTGGCGACACATGTTGGGCTATACACACAAACAGATTTTTCTAGAATTTTTTCAGATTTTAAAATTCTTTCGATTCTGTTTGTTGTTCACCTTTTCTTTAATGGCAGGCCATTGTTCTGCTGGGTTGGTTTATTGATCGCTCGACAAGGCTATTCCAGGCTAACAAGCCATCCACTTGACTGAATGATTGATTGAGTTTTTTTACCAACCAACCAACCAACCAAAATGATGGATTTTTAGTTCTGGATGGTAAAAGTCCACATATGGAAATGATCATCAACATCATCATTATAATAATAACCAGAATCTTCAATATTCGAAACAACAACAAAAAAACTTTGAATCAAGTATTGTGGGTGGTTAGTTCAATTGGGAGTGATGGACGAATTTCAATTCTATCGATTTTTTCTTCCCTCACACTTTTGTGACTTTTGAAAAATAATTAGTCGGTCTATTTCGGCTCTATTCGCTCTCTCAAAAAACATTGTCGATGTTTTCTGAATATCGAGAGAAAAAAAAGTCAATAACTCAAATGCCGATAGACAGAGCGAAATTGGCCAAAAAAATCATAGTCAATTAAACATTGATCAACTAATTACTCTGTGCACTGTGTTTGTTTGTTTGTTTGGCTGTGTGTGTTTAGAATATCTTCGTTTTTTTTCAATGAAACTTTTTTTTTGGCGAATTTGATTTGTTTATGGCTTAAATTGATCATTGAAATGTTCGGCATCAAATCTGTTTTTCGTTCGTTCGTTCGTTTTGTTTTGTTCGCATCAAATTGTTTTGGTTATTCGATGATCATGATGATGATCATCGAATAAATGATGTCAACGACGATGATGATGATGAAAATTTATTGTTTTTATTTTGGCTGGTTGGCTGTTTGGTTGGCTATGTTTTGGTTGGTGAAATTTTTTCTTTTTTTTTCTCCCTCGAATGAAACAAAACAAAACAAAACAAAACCAGGAAGACATTAAGTGAAAAATATACTTGTAGCATTCTCTCGTTGACTTGTTTAAAATTTTAATTTGATTTTCGATGGAAAAAAAGAATCGTTTCCAAATGTTGAAAAAGAAGAAGAGAAAAAAACTGATCTTTGACACACAAATGGCCAGAATCTCTGTGAGAATTTTCGTTTTTTTTTAACTTTCATTTTTTCGGGTGTCTTTCCATTCATTTATTTTCAAGAACTGGATCGATCGATCGACAGGACAGATCGATTGATTTTGTTTGTTTGTTTCCATTTCTTAACCGAAAAAACACAGAAAAACTTTCCACTTTTTCAAGTAAGCAAGAAAAAAAATGAACAAAATCATTATTCAAATGAATAATTGAATATCATTTGCCGAAACAAACAAACAAACCAACAAACAAAAATCGATTTTTTTGTTACCAGAAAGAAATTTTCCCGGGAAAAATGTTTATTTCCCGGGAAAAATGCGCATTTTCATGATGATAAATAGAAATGTCCAAAGCAAAAAAAACGAAAAAGTGTTATGATTGATCAAAATATTATTTTTGGTCAATCATCATCATCGATTATATCGATTGATTTTAAATTGAGTGTAAAAAAAGCAAAGAAAAAAAATTCTCTTATGGATGATTCAATTTCATCATAATCATCATTATTTATTTTGTCACTTTGAGTTTTGATTTCTCAATTTCTTCAATTCACGAACATCCATTATTTGTGCTTCATTTAATTTTTTCGCCATCATCATCATCATCATAATAATCATCATTGAATCCATTCATCCATTCCATTATCTAATAATATTGTTAGTTTGTCTGATTTACACTTTGAAAGTTGTTTTTCTTTTTCGTTTTTCACACCACCATCACTTTCATTCAATGAAGAGAATCAATGGAGAATGATTTATGGATTTTTTCGTTTCAGTTTTTTTGTTTGTTGGGATGTTTACACACTGAATACAATTGGTAAATTTATCTCTTTTTTTTGGATAAATGAAAAGAGAGTTTTTTTCAACATTGAATGTTGAAAAAGAAACATTTATCTTTCTTTCTTTTTTTAAAATTCTCTCTTTTTGAAAAAAAATTTCAATTTTTCATTGATTTAGATCGATTCTTTTTCTTGTTATCTCCCTGTGTGTGTGTGTGTGTGTGTGTAATGGATATCACTTTTTACTTTTTTGGTGTTTCTTTGTTGTGCGTGTGTGTGTTTACATAATCGCAACCAAGAGAATAAGCCAAAAATGACCAAAGAAAAAATGAAAATGAAATTCAAACGTCAAAGTTTACTTTTTTCATATCCATATCTTTTCTCTCAATATATATTTGGATAGTGTTAAGTGTTTGACTTGGTGTTTTTTTCGGATCTATATTTGCATTGTTTGTCAATTCGATGATGGCGATGATGAGATTGTCATCTTTTGCCTCTCTCCATACATCCAATGTTTTTTTTTCATTATTTCATTTGGTTGTTGACATTCAATATTTCCTATTCTCTTTCTCTCGTTGATCTTAGCATCATCATCAGCTTAAAAAAAGTTATATCATTCCTCGCTTGCCCAAATTGATGATTAGAATTTTGCAAAAAACATCACCATCATCATCGGAATCAATAAGGTTCTTTATTTTCATTGGAACCAAATTCATCATTATAATTGACGATAATAGTGTGCTTTTCGATCATTTTTATCTATCTATTTTTTCTCTGTTGGCTGGTCGATGTGTGTGTGTTTATTATCTGTCATATAATTTTTCTCTTTTTCTTCGAAATTGATCAAAATTGATCAGAATGTGTGTGTGTGCATTGCATCCATATCAATCAATTATTTTCAGTCATAATAATCACCATAAGTAAACACATGCAGCAAAAATATATCTAGATTTTCTGCTGTTTCGCCATCGTAATAAAAATCCCATATTTTTTATGGATATCCATAACGCTCGATAATGAATAAAAAATTGAATGAATGAGCCAGCCAGACAGATAGATGGAAAAACATTCATTCAATGAATAACGGAAATTTCAAACAAATTCAAATCACAGTGACATACATTTTATGCTGGGGAAAAAACATATCATCACCATAAAACATGATGATGAACAAAACAGAGAAGCGAAAATCAATCGATTGATGGGAGATGAAAAAAATCCACACAATATTTAATGATTATTTCTGGTTGTCCACGTGTTGTTGTTTATCACCCTATACATTTTTTTAAATCTTTTTTTTTCTTCTTTTTTTCTAATCTAATCTCTTTATTTATGATTCTAAAAAAGAAAAAAGATTTGAATAATTTTTACATTTTTTTCGTATCGTTTCTGTCACATTTTTTTTTGCTGAATCTGCCATTATTGTTGTTGCTGTTGTTATCAGGAGATTTTTATTATTATTGTTTCCTAAAAGCTAAAAACTTCTGTATTACATCAAGAGCATGATGGTAGATGTTTTTTCATCATCGAAAAAACATTGCTAATTATCCATACTAAAACAAAAAACAACAACAATTATCGTAGGATGTATATGCACAATCGATGATTCATTATACAATGATGATGATGATGATGATGAGGATGATATCAAATTACCTCGATTCGTCTTTATCATTATCATCAACATAAAACACATGTTAAACATTTTTGTTTGTTTCTTTGGATGTTTTTTCTTTCTTTCTGCGATGAAATGTTTTTTGCCATCGATTTTTGATTGATTAATCTATTGATGTTTTAAAGAAGCGAGGCAAAAAAAACTCATCATCTTTTTAATCGTTGATTCTTCAAGCAAAGATGCCTTCTTCGTTTTTCTTTCCATAATTAAACTGATAATAAGAAAAAACTTTTGATTATATTCAAGTTTCTTCTTTGTCTGCTTCAATCTAAATGATCCTCTTTTTGATTATAAAGAAAAATCATTCAACAACAACAACTTTATCATCTTTTTTTCGGTGTAGTTTTTTCTTGTTGTTGTTGTTGTTCATAATCAACATGATCATCATAAAAATGAACCATTTTTATTTTCATAAGGATGTCTGTATAAAGAAGAAAATGAATCTATCTGATTACAATTTTCGTTTTTCGTCATTTCTGTTTCTGATAAGAAATTCATTCATTCAGACATAGTCACTTCGGTGTTATTTCAAGTTGACAAACCAAAAACAATCAAATGTTTTTGTGTAAGGTCGGTCTATGACGACGACAACATTTTTGTTTAGGATGGATGAATGGATATCATCTGGTCATATCATTTTGATAATTTTTATTTGAAAAATTTGCAAAAAAAAAAAAAAATATTTTTACACACAAACAATAATTGAATGAATGAATCCTTTCTTTTCAGAATTGTCATCGAAAACAAATTTTTCATTTGGAAAAATCCTTTTTTTTCAAAATATTTGAAAGCACTGCACTTTTGCTGTTGCTGTTGAACAAGATTATTTCAAAAACCAATAAACCAAACCAAACAAGAAAAATTATCTTGAAACTAAATCACATATCAAATAATATCTTTTTTCAACGGATGTTTAAGATTTTATTTTTCTTGTTTTGCATCACCATCAAATGATCATAAAATGAATGAAATACACTTAATCTTTCACATTTCGCATTTTGCTTCTTGTTGACAGCAGCAAGCAGAAAAGAAAAACAAACATTTCGAAAGAATGTTTTAAAATGAAAAACTTAAGAAAACTAAACCACTTGGTGGTACTAATGAATTTTATTTTGGTTTTTGTTTTTTTTCCAATAAAATTCTTTCCTTGGAAGTTTTTTAATTGCTTGCTTGCACTCTTCACTGATTCGATGCATCAAAAAACCATTTCCATAACTCATAAAGACGAATGTTGGATGATTAAAATTTGAAGCGCGTGTTTTTCTCCAATTCAATTCAGGATTCGTCGACCTTATCATCATCAAAACTTTTTTATGTCATAATTGAGCTGAAATGAAAATCAAAATTCAAGTCAATTAAACATCAACCATGTTGATTTTGAAATGTTTTTTATTTTGGGGTAAAATTTATTGACTTTCTGTCGTTAATGTCGACCACCGCGGCTTTTTTTACTTGTCCAGCGAAAGAAGTTAATTTACTAAAAACAAAATTGAAAATTTTTTCATTTGAAATTAACCATGTAATTGAAATGGTCAATAATGAAAATTTTCCGTGGAAAATTATATTTCTTAACCAGAAACAAAAATCGAAATTCTTTTCTTACCATTCATTCATTGACATTGAAAATATCAATTTTCAATGATTATTAAGCCGGGTTTAGAAAGTTAAATTATTTATTAACTCCATATGTGTGTGTAGTAGTAGTTTTAAGTTTCAAAATTGATATTTTCCAGTGGAAAAAAATATTCATAAGTTTTTTCATTTCATTTCGTTTCAATTTAGTAGTCCACGATGATGATTATGATGATACTAATTAGGTTCCACTTTTTCCACTTTTGCTTCCAATTTCATTCCAAATGTTGATTATTTTTGCAACAGCAGCAGCAGCATAACAAATCCATTAATTATGAATAACAAATAAATTTTTTTCTTCTTCTTCGCTTTTCTTTCCTATCCACAAACTAAATGCTGTCTTGAATAATTTTTTCCCATTATAAACGATATTAATTGGTTCTCTCGCTCTCGCTAATCACCATATCCAAATAGAAAGATGACTGGGTAAAAATGACTGAGAAAATTTCTACTTTTTCCCTGGAAACTTTTCTGAAACTTTATTTCCAATAGAAATTTTTTCTCTATTGAAAATCATTATCAACTTTTTTTCGTTTATATTTATTGTCATAATCATTATGATGATGATTGGGATCAAGTTCAAAATTCGTTATTTCGTTGTTTCATCTCAATTTGGATCTTTTTTGATGTTTGTAATGATAATGATGATCATGATGATGATGATGATGATCAATGACATATGAAAGTGGTGTGTGTGTGTGTGCAATAACTTTTCTGGAGAATATTTCCCGAAAACGCATCATTGTAACCATCATCATCATATATCCAATTACAGAGGAAAATTCTGTTATCGGCCCCGAAAACGAAGAATGAAAAAAAGAGGCCAAAAACGAAGAAGAAGAAAAAACTTTTACATCTAAATTATAAACACTCTTTTTTTTCACATTTTGATTTCTATTCTTGGCTACTGTTGTTGTTGTTCTTGTTACTGTTAATATGATGATCATCATCATCATTACAATGATTAGCTGTATCGTCCCATTTTTTTCAAAGATTCTTTATCATTTTTTTGGATTGTTTGATATATGTGTTTCTTTCTTTTGCTTTTCTGACAGATCTTTTATCTTTCTTTCTTTCTGGGATATTTCTGGATTTCTGAAATAAGAGAAATCTTTACTGATCTTTCTCTCTCTTGATGTTTTTTTTCTCTCGCTTGTAACTTGTTTCTTTTGGATTAAATTTCTCACTGTGTTTGTTTGTACAGCTGAAATCGAAACTATCGTTATAATAATCGAAATAATCGATTCATTTATCTCTTTTTTGTTTCACTTCTTCAATATTCTGTTGGATTCTGATATTCGGAATTTCACGCGAGCGAGCCTTTTGTATATGTTCGTTACATTTGTATGTTTTGTGTCCATCCAATATGTTACCCAAAATATGAATAGAGAGAAGGAAAGAGAAATATGTTACGGAGCTGAGAGAGAGAGAGAGAGAGAGAGAGAGAGAGAGAGAGAGAGAGAGAGAGAGAGAGAGAGAGAGAGAGAGAGAGAGAGAGAGAGAGAGAGAGAGAGAGAGAGAGAGAGAGAGAGAGAGAGAGAGAGAGAGAGAGAGAGAGAGAGAGAGAGAGAGAGAGAGAAAGAACTAATTGCCATCAATTCACTATTAAATGTCCAACGTTTTTCAGTGTACGAGAATATGTCAAACAAACGTGCACAACTAAGTTATAACGAGAAGCAAACAGAAACAGAATTTTTCTTTTTTGTTTGCTGTAAATAAAGCTGACTTGAGCATGTTTCCATCATCATCATCATTATGGATGATGATGTTTGATTTGTTTCATTCAATGTTTTTTTTGTTTGTTGTTAAGTTTGTTTTGTTATTATTCTTGATTCTTGAATTGAAACTAATTACATTCAAATAGATTCTTTTCAAATTTTTTTTTGTAGAATAAATTATCAGGAAAAAATAATTTCAATTCAATCAATCTGATTGATTGATTGAATGATTAATTTTTGTTTTCTCTTCATTTTTCTAACTTGATAAAATAAAATTCAAACTGATTTTGGTCAAATTTTGATTTCTGATCACACACACAACCAGCTAAACAAAACTAATCCATTGAACATGAATTTCATTCGCAAAAAATCTTTGATCATTGAGCAATCCTTCTTTATCTGTACACTTTTAGATTAGGATTTGCAAAAAAAAACAGATTTTCAATGATTTTTGATGATGCAAAATGATGATTGACAATCAATCATTTTGGCCATCATAATCAAACCAGAAATATTTATGAAAATCAAATCAAATAAAAAAAACTGTTTTATAAATCGGGAAGCAAAATCATCCAAATCTATTTCTTTCTTGATTTGCTTTTGTGTTCAAGATGGAGATAAATTGTTTTTTTCTTCGTTTCTTCATTTTACACATCAAACTATAACGGCTAAAATCTTTGAATCCTAACATCATCTGTCTTAACTCTTTTGATTTTTTTTCGCTCCCAATATCCAACCACCACCAGCACCATTATTCATCTGATTTTTTCCTACTTTTTACTTGTTTCACATTACTAATACCTTTACTTTTTTGTGTAAGTGACATGATTGAAAGTAATTTATTATATTTCACAGGAGAAAAAACAGTTACAACAACTGCTGTAACACACAGTGAAGTAACACAGTAGCTGCATCAATCTTCTTCTTCCCAAACCAAAGAGAAATTCATTCTCTCAAAAAAAATCATAATAATGATGGTAATTACTTTAGAGCGCACACAGAATTTGTTCAAGTTTTTTTTCTGGTCCGGAATCTAGAAACAACTTTATCATTCTTGCATCATCATCATTTTGATTGTTCCAATCAAAAATTGCTCGGTGTTTTTTTGCGACCGGTTTTCCATTATTCTTGTTTTTTAATTTCTTAATTTTTTTCTTTTCAAAAAAAAAAAAAAATCTTTTGATTCATATTTCATTTGTTTTTCATTTGTTTCGACAAGAAAAACACAAGTTTTTACATTGAGAAAACACAGCAAGTAACAGCAGCAGCTTGAATCAGTTAATTATTTTCATTCATCCGACACCATTTGTCGACCGAATGTTGTTGTTGTTTAGGTTGGTTGATTTTTTGCTTTCATCTTAATGTTTTCCTCCTTTGGTTTGGAACAATTTCTTTCCCCCTTCCCCCCGAACACTTTATTCTGGATCGACATTTTTTTTACAAGCAGGTTTTTTTCATTTTTTTTTCGTTCATTTCATTTTGGTCGAATTGATTGTCAGTCAAGTTAGTTAGTTTGGTTGGTCTTTTTGCTGGTGTTTTTTTTTGGTAGGGGACAGACGAATGTGTTTGAATGAATGTTTGTTCATTCAATAAAGACACGTTTTTCTTTCGTTTTTCGTCTAATATTGGTTAGAAATGAATCCTTTGGGTATACGAGGATTCTCGATTCTCGATTCTCGATGTGTGTGTGTGTAAATGAATGAATTTAGACAGAATTCAAATTGGCATTGTAGAATGCGAGAAATGAGAGAAAGAAAAAAAGTCATTCACAACTAAACTAATCAAATAATCAAAAAGAGAAAAGAAAAGAACAGGCAGACAAAACTTTTGAATATTTTTATCTGAAAAAAGTTGAAAATTTTGGTTTTTTTTTGTTGCAAATTTCATTCATTTTTCAAAATCAGGATTCTTTACAAAAACCAGAATCCCAAAAAAGAAACGAGATAAACTCTTATTTCTAACCGAAATTCCCTACCCAAAAGAATTTTTCTCAAAAAATTCTCAATCGATCCCATAGAAATTCAAAAGGTTAACAATTTTTTTGTTGTTGTTGTTACTGTGATAATCTTTGGTGGTTTATAATTAAATTAAAAGCAAAAAAAAATTCTCAGCACTTTTAGTACAACGATTTCTGTTCAACTTCAACACACACACACTATCCATGTTCTTTTCCTGACAGAATTTAAGATAAAAAATTGCTGATTGTAAAGAGAGAGGCAAACATGAAATCTTCATATACCCGGATCTACAGATAATATTTATGTGTGTATGTACGATAAGTAAATAACGAAAATTCAGTGAAAAAGAATAATGTTTAAAATCCAAATTGATAATTAGATTAACACATGTCTATCATATTCATTGATCAAGCTTATTATTCGAGGAAAACAAGCTTAAAAGAATCTGTATCGAGGGATGAATATGCGAAAAATATCAATCATCATCAATAGAGATATGGCTTATGGTTTTTTTTCCGTAGGGTCCATATGAATTTTTCCATATTTACTTTTTCTCTTTGTGTTTGTTTGTCGGATAATTCCACAATCATCATAGAGAGATTATTATTATTTGAATATAACATCAGGGTTTTTTCGAAAAAGATAGAAAAAACCGAATGCAAACGGAAATAAGTTTAATTCGGATTTTTTTGTTGTTGTTGGCTTTTGGATCATATTTGTGTGATGTAAACCGAAATTGTATCATCATCTTGATGGTTGTTGTCTTAAATAACAACTTTTTACAGTGTGTTTGTGGAAAGAAATATTGATTTTAAAAGTTTTTGAGAAACTTGAAAACTTGAAAATTTCAAAAAAGAAAAAGTATCAATGTTTACATCAATCTACACACATATGTTTTCTTGCAACCATACTCTCTTATTAACAGAAAGATTAAGTGAATGAATTCTTCTTCTTTCAACAAAAATGTTTTTAAAAAATGTTGTTAGTGAGATTCATTCATCTTCATAATATAAACATATATAGACAAACCAATCAATTGAAAATTGATTTTCTGGGTTTTTTTTTGTTTTTGGTTTTTCTCTTCACAATAACAATCGATGATTGTTTTTTGAGTAAAGTTATAAACGATGATAATGTTGTTGCGGTGGATAATGTCGCACAATTGACCATCGGATATGATGTTTTCATTGTTGTTGTTGTTGTTGTTATCGAATGTGATATCGATACAATCGATATATTTTATTAAAAAATGAAAATGATTGATTATCTTGAATATTTCGATTGAATTTTTGGTTTGTTTTGTTTGTTCCCTGAACAAAAAAAAATGTCACATTCTTGTTTTTCGATAGCCAAATAAAGGTCGAATGTTAAATGATGTTTTTTGCATTGTTAGTTCGATATCAAACACGATGGACACAATCAATATAAACAACCAAACAACCAATCGACAACAATAATAACGATGTTGATGATGAAGACATCGATCGATTCAATTCAATTGAATTTTTCCCTCTCTCTATCCCTCCATTTTCCAATTCCAAATGGCTCCAAAATCGTTCACAATCCACCGATTGTTCTTCAATATTCTGATCATTTCAAGTGATTTCTTGCATCACACACACACCAACAATGACTACTATTTATTAATTTTATATAAAATGAAATTTGATTTTGTACTGAAATTTTTTATTTCCTAAAAAAAATGAAATGAAACAAAAATTTTCAATATAAAAATGATGATGACAATAATAATAACATTTTCTTTCTTTCTTCAGTTTTTTTTTATTGGAAACACGCAAAAATTTTCTCCTGTTGTTGTTGTTGTTGTTTGGTTGGTTGGCTGGTTGGTTATTGTGATTGCGTGTGCGGGGGTGGTGGTTATGGGTGTGAATCGTATGGAGTAAAAAAAAAGAGATTCCAAATGATTGAATGGAAACAATGAAAATAACCGTAAATTTTTTTTTTTGTTTTTTGTTTTTTCGCTTTGGTAAACGAATTCTATCATTTTTTTTCTCTGTTTCATATGAAATGTGAAATGAAATGGAATCAGAATCCTCTGTGTTTGTGTTTTTCAGTTTTGGGTAATATCGTGATATGAATTTCTGAATTCTGTTGCCTGATTCTGTTTATTATTCGATTTGGGTGAAAACGGTGTGTGTATAGTATACGAAAATCGATCGATCGATCAAACAATCGATCAAACAATCGATCGCTCTGAACTACCCCATGAAAGAAACCAGAAATTGGTAAGATTTTGGATTAGTTTTATGAGATTTTTTTCGTCAAGAATTTCATTGGCAGCAGCAGCAGTAGTAGTAGTAGTTTCATTCAGTGGTCGACTTATTGCTGAAGATGTTTGTGTGTTAACTAGCAGCGTTTTTGATTGTTTGGCGTCATTTAGAAATAACGCCAACCGATTCTGTGTGTCTACCCGAAATGCATTGAGGTTCGACGAATCCAAATAATAATAATAATAATGTTGAGCGTTTGACGAAAAAAAAATCTGAACCTGGAATGACGATTGAGTATAAATATGTGGAAGCCAATTTTCGCGTAAAACGGGCGCGCTTAAACTTTTTCTTTTTCCTAAATACCCGAATAATAATAATAATGGTTTAGGCAATTTTGAATGACGATGTTGACGAAGTCGGTGATGATGATGAAAACAAAAAAAGCTGAAAATCAGAAAGAATCATTCAGTTTGCTATTGGTAATGGTGTTGGTTGGGTGGTAATAGGCATTATGGAAAGTGAAACAAAAAACAATCATTTTATTGCTTCATTGATTCGATCAGAGAGAGAGAGAGAGAGAGAGAGAGAATTGAAATGAAAAACAGAAAAGGTAGCTGTCATGCAATTTACATAGGATTCTTGATTCGAGATTCAAACAGAATATTCTCTTTTTCGGATTTCTTTCTTCGAAATTTTAAGAATTTTTTCGACTTTGAAAACCAAGAAATCAAGGAAAAGTTGATGAAGAGAGAAAAGAAAGTTTTTTTTAAATATTTAAGAATCATAAGTCTTCTGAATGATAATAATGATGATAAACAAGGTTTTCTGGTTTTTTCATTTTCATTTAATTTAATTCCACATTTTCACGATTCAATGTTGTTAAATTGGATTTATTTTAATATTAAAAAAATACCACCACCGCTATATGACGCCATTACTTTTTTTGGGATGAATGAAAAAATAGCACAGTACATGGATATAGTCGAAAGGAACCCTTGCTGATATCAGGGGATTTTCTCCATCTTATTTCACCATTTTGCCATTCTCCACCATCATCATCATTATTATCGTCATACATATTTCTTGGCGCCCAAATAATCACCATTTTTTGGTTTCTCCTGTTCATCGATGATGATGATGATGATGATGATGATGGTCGGTGGTATTAAATAATATGATTAGAAAAACAAAAAACCCGAATGAAATGAAATGAAAACTAAGGATTGAAACGTGAAAGACTTTAATCATCATCATCATCATTAATACATCATTCATATTTGCTGTATTTTTTTTCTTCGGTTTGGTTTGAAAATCCAATGAAAAAAATTGACTTGACTGGAATGAAAAACAAAAACGAAACGAAATTTCATTATACTTGGATTCGACTAACCAATTGGCAATCAATAAACGTTTTCTTTTTGAAAAATTTTCCTCAGTTTGTTTCTCTAAATACCGTAAATTGTATTACGGGATTTTTTTCCTGTCGTTTTCTTTTCGTTTTTGTTTTATGGTCATCATAAAACGACAGGGAAAAAAATGAAATTCCAGTCAGGAAAAGAGAATTTTTTTTCGGTTTGAAAATTCAGATTGTATCATTGTCGATGTAATAGATTTTTTGCTGCTGCTTCTGCTGAATTGTTGATCTTATTCTTTTCAAGAATTTTAAAGTTTTTTTTGTGTGTGGAAAACAAGACAATCGTCATCGTAAAGCAAAACAAAGCAAAAAACCAGAAAAAGTTCATTCCCAAAAAAAACATTTAAATTAAATATTAATTAGATGTTATTATTTTCGGGAAAAGATGTTCAAAGGATGTTTTGAAGAAACAAAAATCTGTTTTTTAAACAAAACAAGAAAAATTCTGTCTTTTTTCAACTTTTTAAGAACGAAAAACTTGGAGAAAAAAACAAAACAAAAAAGGAAAAATGATAAGCTTTGAGAGCTTCCTTCACAAAAAACAAGAGAGAAAATGAAAAATGAACAAACCAAAAATTTCAACTATAATTGAATTGAATTTTCAGTCTCTCTCTTCAGTGTTATTCAAGAATTTCTTGACTTTTTTTTTGAAAAAAAATTCAATGAAAAATAATCCATCTTTTGGAAGATTGTTCGTCGTTACATCTGTATTATTTCATTGTTTTTGTTTTCCACTGTGGTGTTTATGGAAACATTTTCAATTTTTCAAATGAAAAAAAAATCTTGTATTCCCTGTGTGCTTGTGTGTTATAAATGATAATTTAATTTTATTGATTTATGGATTTAACTGGTCATTTTATTTTCAATTTTTTTTCTGTTTTTTGTTTTTTACAATCATTTATCATTATAGATAAACAACAACAACAACAAAATGGTCAATTACGTCCACCAAAAATTAAAGAACATCCAATCAGTATGGTTGTTAAAAAACATGATCCAACACAATTGGAATGTAAAGCTGATGGTAATCCTAAACCAATTATTGAATGGTAAGTTTTTTTTGGATCGATAAATTATCATCGATTTTTTTACCAAATTATCCACCATTTTTTTCTCTTTAGGTATAAAGATAATGTAAAAATAGAACAATCATCATCACATCCAATCATAATGGCTGATGGTGAAACATTATTTTTTTTACATGTAAATACACGTAAAGGTGAACATAGTGATACCGGTATTTATTATTGTTTAGCAAGAAATGAAGTTGGTAAAGCACGAAGTAATAATGCAACATTGGATGTAGCAAGTAAGTGTTTTCATACACACACACACAACACAATCCATTTATCAACAAAAATTTATTTCCAAAATGAAAAAACTCTTCGAAACAAAACTTTTAAAAAACTTGAAAAACTTATAATAATCATAATTATCAACCGAAAGCCGAAAAAAACCAAGGTAGAAAATAAATGAATGAATGAAACATTCATTCATTCAGGAGGCCCAAAAAATGAATGAATTTTTCATTGAGTATTATAACAGAGCTGCAAAAAAATGATTATTATCAGTTCGGTAGAAAGAAATTATTGTAATTAACTTTCATAGCATTTTTCGTTGTTATTTTTTTCGAGAAAATTGGTCAGCAAAACTGACCTTTTCTGGCCATTTTTTGCAATGTCTAGCCAATAAAATAGTAGTTATGATTTTTTTTTTTTTTTTTTGTTTCAATTTGATTTATGATAATTATTATAACGTTGATGATGATGATGATCATCATCATTTTCGATGACCAAATTTGGTTTTTTTTTAAACAAAAAAAGTAGGTATTAATTATTGGCAAGGTGAACAACAAATTTTAAAAAAAAGAGCAACCAGAAGAATAATGAACTTTGAGCTAAAAAAATGGTGAAAAAACATTGAATAATCGAGAATCTTTGGATTGTTTTTTTCATTGAATTTTGATTCCAAAAATGAGAAATTAAGATTAAGATTTAAATATCGATATTTTCATCGATTGATTTAATTTTTCTATTGATTTCTTCTTATCACCATCACACACTTATCATTTCATCTTTGATCGGGAAAAATCTTTCCCCCTGACATAGACATTGAGAATTGCTGTCTTTCAAGTGATGATGAGATATAGATAGATAGATAGAGAAAGACGTGAATAACATGCAAAAAGTTTTCCGCTTTTTGCAGATTGCAATCTTATCGAATAAAATCGATCATATTCACAGTTTTTTTTCTTCTTCTTGCTTGGTACATGATAGAGCAAATGATGTGTGTGTGTGTGTGTGATGATCAGATCAGATCATCCGATTGATTATTAATCGATTTGATCGATTCAATTGAAAATTAATGCCGTCGTTTATTATATAGATAGACAGATAGATGCTCTTGAACACGTCGTATGCTGTTTTCATCAAAAAAAATTTTTCCATCTTCTTTCATCGTTTCCTCTCATATAATTGCATCGTTTTTATGTTTCGTGTCAAGCATTTTTGATTATTATCAAGAACCATCGATTATCAATAATCGATTTAAATCGATTATTTTTCGGTCAGTTAGTTTGTTGTTGTTGTTGTAATGACCATTGTAATGCAAAAAAAAAACTTTTTTTGTTTTGTTAATTTCTTTAAAATTCTTTGAAAATTGAAAAAAACAAGAAGAATTTCATTCTAAAATCCTTTCTGACATGAATTTTCTCAATGTTTTTTTTTCTCTTTGACAACAACAACAACCAAGTTGAAAGTTTTCATTTTCTTTATTCTGAATGAATGAATGAATGATTATAAAAAAGTTATGTAGTGGAAAAGACCAAGATCATTTCAGGATAATAATAATAATAATAAAGATCTCATCTTTATTTCCTAAGACAATAGAAAATGAAGATGATGATGATGTGTTTGTTATGTGTGTGTTATATGATGTGATGTGATGTTATGACTCTTCAGAACAAGAAGAATAAGTAGAAGAAGAAGAAGAAGAAAATGAAAGTTTACTTCTTACCACACACACAAACATCTATTTTTTTCATATATTTTAATACCAAAAGCGAGAATGAGAAAATTAGCATAAAATTTCAATAATTTTTGTTTTTGTTTTGGAAACTTGGAAAAAGAATTCTGTAACTTTTTCGTTTCACCGAAAACGACAACAACAACCATAAAAAAGTGAAAAAAATGACATTATACACTGAAATGGCCTCAACAACAACAACAACAAGAAAAAAGACAATAGAGAATATATGTAAAGCCAATGCAATGATGATGATGATGAAGAGCTTGGATCAATTTGATTCTGTTGTTGTTGTTGTTGTTGTTGTTGTTGGTGGTGCTTGATCCAACAACAACAACAACAAAAAAAAATAACATCCATAAACACACAATGTTATCGCACGTTTACTAAACACACAAACACATCTTATACATTGGATTCCTATAGTAGTTTCTGAATGTTTTATCTATCTCGTATATATAGAGACAGATAGATAGATAGATAGACAAGATAGAGAAAATTCTTTCTTTTCTCTCCTTCAATCCAGATATCTAATATGAATTGTTTTTTTTTGTTTTGGAAATCTTTTGGGGATTATAAAATGAAATAGAATGGCCACCATCATCATCATCATCATCATCATCATTCTAATTCAAGATGATCATCATCTTGTTTGGTGGTCGGTCGTTTAGTTTTTATTTCGCTTCTTCTTTCATTCTTCTTTTCAAACATCTTTATCGTTTAGTTTAGTTTTTTTTCTGGTTAGCATCTCTTATTTGCTCTCTCTCTCTCTCTACTCTCTTGTTGTTTTTTATGAATTTCATTTCATTTAAATGTTCAATTTAACTTATTCAAAGTTTTTTCTGTTTTGTTTTTTTCGCTCATTCGACAAAAATGAAATGAAAAAAAAACTTTGCTATCTTTCTTTTCGCTCCTTATTTCAATGATGATGATGACCATGGTTTTCTTTGGCTCCCCAAATTCCTATATTGTGTATAGTGTGCGGGTATATAATTCCCGTGGCGTCAAATGGCTATGGGTTGGTTGGTCGGTAGATTGGCTGTTTCCAATCAAGCTAGTAAGCTAAACACACACACAAATATCATTATCGAAGAGAATGAACACTTTCTGCAAACGAAAGCAAAAAAAAAAATCGAAATATATCCTTTAATCCTTAAATGACAAACATTTTCATTTTGTTCAGTTTGTTTGTTTGTTTAAATGACCGTTTTGTTTTTTGATAAAAAAAAAGCTGAAAATGCTTTTCTCCCTATCCCTCACTCACTCTCCGTGTTTCTATTGATATTCTTTCGAAAAAATGATAAAAAAATATTCTTGTGTTGTGAAAATTCGTCAATGATATGATATGATATCAATCAGACAAACATCATCGTCATCATCTTGATATTAAAATGTTCACATCGTAATAAAAAAAATTTAAATGATTTTTTTTTTCATTATTATTGAATCAAACTTATCGAATCACATTATCGTTGTTGAATTACATGGGATTATTATTATTGCTTGACCAATAAAATAAACAAAATCTAAATAGTGAGAGACAGAAAGACATCAATTTAATCAATTTTTGAGTTCAACTTTTTTTTTGACTTTTTTTCAAAATAATTCTCACTCAATCTATTATCTTGGTTGATTGAAAATTAAGATTATACTTTTTTTGAATCGATTTTGTTGTGCGAAACTCTTTAGAGAAAAATTGCTTAGCTAATCGAAATGTGAAATTGTTTGAGAGAAAAGTTTCCGTCATTTTGGGAACTTTTTTTGAGGGAAAAAACTTTCTCTACAGTAGTCTTCAAGAGAGAATATATATAGTCCATGTCTAATTAGCCTGACCTGAATGACAATAGCAACAACAACCGAATTGTAATAACCGAATTGAATTGAATGTTTGTGGCCAAAAACGCTATTCTCCATCCATTCGCCAACACAGAGTTTTATTTTCTCGACCCAAAAAAATACACTTGAGATTCATTTGAGTCCAGCCAGTAAGAATAGCCAAGAATCTAGAATAAAGAATCCAAGACAATCTTTGACCAAAAAAAATGATAATAAAAAAAATAACCCATAAAAAAAGTTATCCTCTCTCACACTATACAAGATTCTTCTTTATTCATTGAATTTAGGTTGAATTCAATCACACAATAACCATCATTATCATTAATATTATTGTCGTGTTTGTAATTAATTATTTTCCGTTGATTCTTTATTTTTCATTTGTTTCTTTCTCTTATCTTTATCCATTTTCTCATTATATATTTTGCTGTGTTTTGATAATGATGTTGATGATCATGATTTTTTTTTCATTTGTTTTGAATCAATCGATTTTCGAAATTAAGAAATATACACAGAATATACGAATGAACAAGCAAAAGAAACAATTAAAATCATTAATTGCAAAATTTCATTTGTTTTTTGTTTGATTGTTTTCTTGGATCGACAATAATAATTTGCCTTTTTTCCAATTTCCAATTTTATCGATTTTATGAGATTTCTTTATCTATCTTCTTTTCAATTGGCTCCCAATAAATTTGGGAGCCAATTTTCGATTCTTTAGTTTTTCCCGATATACGATGTGTTCGATAGGAAATTATCATTGAAAAAACAAAGTTTTCAAATGATGAATTCTTCGAGAAAACTAATGGTGAAAAAAATTCAATTAGTCAACCATGTCGATGTCAGACAAACAAAACAAAAACGAAAACAACCTTTTTGAAATGTTTGAATTTATCAGGATGAAAAGTGAAAAAAGTGAAAGTAAGATGAATGAATTGTAACTTGGAATTCAAATTGTCACCTGACAAAAAAATTTTGGTGGTGATGGTGGTGAAGACAGAATAAACATCAGCAAACACACACGCCTTTTTGATAGCCAAAATTGGATGTCTTGATTAATTGAAATCAACAACAACAACAATCTAAATTCACCAAGATTCGATTTGATTAGTTTTTCGGATAATACGCCCCACACACACACTCACTTTATTTGGCCATAATAACCGATCGATATCAAAATCAATTCCAATATTAAGATAATAATAATAACTTTATTTATGCACACTGCAAAATGCACTTGTGCAAAAAAAAAAAAAAAAATTTTGAAATGAAAAGAAATTAAAAAAATTAATTAACAGTTATTTTTTTTTGAAAAATAGCAACAACAAATTTGATTGAATAAATTGAAGTTATGTTGATTCAAAAGAAATTGATCAGGAGAAATAAATTGATGACGGTTAGAAAAATTATAATAATCACAATTAAAAAGAATATGCTGAGGATCTTGAATAAAACGATTACATTCACAAAACGGCGAAGAAATAATATTCATACGATGTAGATAATTATTGAAATTTCCGTGAGCAGAAAGAAATTGCATATTAAAGAAAGTCGGACGAAAGAAGGAAGGGATCGGAAGCGATAAGAAAAAACTACGAAAATTTGAATTTGTTTCATTGAAATAATTTTCTATATATTGTTTTTCACGATTGATACGTTCCAATTTTTTGACCAATTTATCCGGAATAAAATATGTTGATGACAAAATTTCACAATAATCATCGAGATGACAGATATTGCAAACAACCGAGATGATGTTTTTGGAAACCGTACGATATGATTTAGTAGCTTTAATTAAAATATTATGTTGCAACGACACTAATTTTGATTTAGACTTAACAGTAATTCTATCGAACCAAATTTGGCAACCATAAGTAATAGCTGGACGGATCATACTTTTAAAAAGATTAATTCTTTTGATACAATTAATACCCCACGTGTTGCCAATAAACGCGAAAAAAATATTAGAAATCTTCTTA
Source organism: Dermatophagoides pteronyssinus (assembly GCF_027571235.1). NCBI lineage: Eukaryota > Metazoa > Arthropoda > Arachnida > Sarcoptiformes > Pyroglyphidae > Dermatophagoides > Dermatophagoides pteronyssinus. The sequence goes on from NW_027461528.1 coordinate 699,615, forward strand.
ATTTTATCAATTAAATTGTTAATATGTGGAGTAAAATTAAGTTTGTTGAGATGTCGATGATTACCAAATGTGATACCCAAAATTTTAAGAACAAGAGACGGAAATAAATTAACATTATTCGATAATGAAATTTTAGGAATCGGTTTATTGAATAAATACAAAATATTCGTTTTTTTTATGATTTATTTCCAGTTTACGACTACAACACCAGCACTCTATGAAAGAAATGGAAGATTTAATAACATCGATCAAATTTAGTTTAGAATCAGCCCAACAGATAATCGTAATGTCATCAGCAAAGGCGACAATCTTTGAATTTGGAATAGAATATGAAACTAGAAGATCATTAATAAGAATAACCCAGAGAAGAGGGGACAAGGCCCCTCCTTGTGGACAGCCATTTGACAATAATTTCCATGAACAATATTTAGAATAATTAAAAGAAACCGAACGATTATTGAGATAAGATTTTAAAATTTTGATCAAGTCACCGGGCAAATTCTGTTTATCAACTTCAAATAATATGGCCGGCCACCAGGCCCTATCAAACGCAGAAGCAATATCGATGGTTATAATAGCAGTTTTATGAGATGATTTATAGAAAAGAGCACAATCTACAATAGACTTGAGTGCAGAAATTGTTGATTTACCTTTAATAAACCCATGTTGATCAGTATGCAAGATATTTGCAAAATGAGCATAAATTCTACTATTTAACAATTTTTCAAAAAGCTTTGCAAAATTAGATAATAGGCTGATAGGACGGTAACTTTTCATATCAAAATAATCAGTTTTGTTGGGTTTTGCCAAAATACGAACTGTAGCTATTTTCCAGGCGTAAGGAAAGTAATGTAAATCAATACATTTATTAAATAAAGCCAAAATACATGGAGCAATGAGATCAGCAGAAGAAGAAATCATTTTATTCGAAATATGATCAATACCAGGAGCCTTTTTGTGGTTCAAATTTTTTATGAAAAACAACAATTCTTCCATATTAAATAATGTTTTGCTGTGATTATTGAATGAAATTTGATGATTTCTTATGGAACTAGCTGCTGGATTATCATTTGAAATGTTATCATCCGGAAATAAAGAATCTAACATCAAACACATTTTAGCTTGTTTATTAGACGGGGCAAGATCATCAATTAATGGAATTCGATTATTGCTTTTTGATAATAACATTTTCAATATTTTATAAGTATTACCAAAGTGATCTTTGGAGTCAGCATCTTCAAGAAATGTATGAAAAGAATTGCGTTTCGCTTTTCTAATGTTGTTAATATAACTGTTTCTGGCAATGATATACTCATCCTTCGGAAATCATAGGAATAGGTCTATAGTACAAATTTTTGATATGATGAAAATGACGTTTTTGATATTCAAGATCTTGAGACCACCAGGAGTATTTTTTCGGATAAGGATTAAATTTACGAATTGGAAGTGAAGAATAGGCAGCTTCAATAAGAATTTTTGTGAGACGGTGAACAGCATGATCAATATCTTGAGGACTAGAACAACACTCAATAAAATGAAACAATTGATTGATATGGTCACGATTAATACTATCAATAAATGGTTGCATATTATTTTCTACAAATTTCCATGTAGATTTGATGAAATGCATTTCAAAATTGTCATTAGGAGAAGCGATATCAAATAAAATAGTTTCATGATCTGACAATTGTGTAAATCTAGAAACTTTCCAGTTTACAATATAATTATAAGCTTTTGAATTAGTGACAGTCAAATCAATTATGCTGGATTGTCGGCAAGTTTTAGATTTGTTATTGATAACAATGAGATTATACAAATCGATGATTTCTTTAAATTTATAACCATTTTTATTTATGATAGTATCATTCCAATAGGTATTTCTTGCATTAAAATCACCCACAATAATGATAGGATAATCATCAAAAGACGCAAACAAATCAGAAAAATAATTGAAATGCACCTCACTGAATGAATTAGAATGCAAATAAATATTAACAAGAATAATTAATGAAGAATTTGTTTGGATTTTGATGGCAGTGGCGAAATAATTAGTAAAATTATCAATTTGATTAACAATTAAAGAATTGTTTAAAACAACAATCGGACAATATATGATAGAATTATCAGAAACTTGAAAAATTCGAGATACGATGGGGAATGGAGGACGATTATTGACGACATAAGGCTCTTGAAGAGCTATAATATCTGGATTAAAATTTACAATTGAACTTCTTAGTTCATTATGAGCTGTGGGACTTTTTCTTAAATTTTGTTGAATAATTTTAATTTTGTTGTCCATCGATAAGCATGGAAGAAGATGATTGTTGTGACGAAAGTTCAATTGTAGTGGTTAATCGACTAGAAGACGGAAAATCAAAAGGTTTGAATGCTGTTTGATGAAAAATTTTATCAATTTGTTTCTGATATAAAGGACAATCAATAGTATTGGGTTTGTGGCAAACTAAATTAGATTTAACATTATTTTTAAAGTAGTTGATACAATTCAAGCAATTATGGATTTTTGAACATTGATGAGTACCTTCAGAACCACAGTCAGAACAAATGGGTTTATCTTTGCGCGGGCACTCAGTGGATTTATGAGAATTGAACTGAAAACAAAATTTGCACTGTCTGACGAAGACGCGATGATAAAATTTTACAGCTTCAAAATCGGTAAACAAAATATCTTGATGGGAGATACGATTGAAGACATTAGGAGACACTCTTAAAACAATATCACGATGAAATGTACTTGAACGGAATTCAAAAGCAACTTTGATTTCAGATTCCAAACCAGAAAGCTGTTCATTGACATTTGATAAAATGCTAGGAATGTCTTTTGATTGAGTAAATTTGTTGACCTTTTTCAAGACAATAGTAGGATCACGTGGTTTGGGGATGAATACTGTAGCCATACTATTAAATTGATCAAGTTTACGAAAATGATCGATGAGCACATCTAGATCGTTGCTATTTGGCATCTTGATTATATTACCTTTGGCACTTCTGATAATCTTATTAATTTTTAAACATGGTTTAACTTTTCTCAAATCTTTAATAGCTTGATTAACTTTACCATTAATATCATTGCTCGATACACCTTCATTGGCATTCACGAACAAGGTAAATTCATTTGGTTTTGAAGAATTAGTAGGAGAGACAGAAAACGAAGAATCATGTTTTGGCTTCGCAGCGACAACATTGTATGGAATAGGGGCATTCAATTTATCTCTTATTTCCAACAATAATTTATTTGATTCATCAACATTGGTATTACACTTATTAAACAAATCATCGTACATTTTCTTCATATTTTCGGAAGCAACAATAATAGCATCAGCATACTTGGAAACAGACCGTTTGTCTTGAATTGAGCAACAATTTTTAATAATATCAAAACATTGATGAAAATTTAAATTTGAAATCAATCCAGTATTCGATATATACTTATCAAAATTGTCATCATCTTTTTTATGCATTTTTGAAGAGTTGTTTTCAGACTCGGAGTCTGACGTAACAACTGAATAAGTAGCGTTTTTTTTTCTCTGTTTTGGCATAAATAAAACAGAAAAAGAATCAAAAAAAAGAATCAAAAAAAGAATATCAAAAAAAAGAATTAAATTTGTAAACACTGCTCGTTGGAGCGGCTATTTCGACATTTTTCCAATATTAAGATTGTAAATCGACAAAAAAAAAAATCAATTTCAATAGATTTTAATCATTTGAGAATTTTTTTTTATTTTTCCCTTTGGAAATCGAAAATTCTTTATGATGGTCAATCTAACAACAAGATAATCACAATAATCGATAGAATCGATTGTTGACTTGAACAACAACAACAAAAAGGAAGAATTTAATCAATATCTTGCAAGACTATCTTGCAATCATCATTATTTTTTCGGGAAAAGTTTTTTTATAATCCAAACTATAGTTTACCCGAAAAAATTTGAAATTCTACCCGAGAAAAAAAAACCGAGAACGGGACATTATGTCGCTTGTCATAATCATCCTAATCATCAAAACCGCCAATATATTACCTAACACTACTGGTGATGTTCATTTGTTTAAATGTGAATATTCCATGTTGTTCTACATTTTCTCTATTTACCCGCACACATATAATCGATCGATTTTTTTTCTTTCTTTTCTTCTTACTCAATTTTGGTGATTAAATTTTCATTCATTTCTTTCCGTTCATCATCATCACCATAATCATAATCATAATAATCATTCTAAAGTCATTTTGACATTGACAGGATTTTTGTTTTTGTTTTTCATTTGACATATTCTCTTTTCATTCATTTGCTTCATTCATTTCGATCCAAATGGATCGACGTTTGCCTTTTGTCTTCACCATTGTGTGTTGCTGTATACCCATGTCCAACAATGGGCTTGGTGATGAATTCAATTTTCCCGCTTTTTTAATATTTTTCAGTCAAAAAAAAAAAAAATTAAAGTTAATAAGGCAATGGCTTCTTTGTCAACCAACCAAAAACACAGTTGTCAATATTATGGTTAGTATCCAGTGGTAATGGTTATTCTGTCAAACCTGACTTTTTTCCTGGTTTGTTTGTTTGTTTGTTTGTTTGTCATCATCATCGATTTTTTCTTCCCAAAAAAAATTAATTCTATTTTAATTAAGAATCGATCAAGATTTTCATTCATTTCAGTTTTGTTTGTTTATGATCAGCTTTTTACTGGATTTCTTCTTTGCCTTCTAGGTTTGTATGTTTCTTTGTTCTATTTCGATAAGTGACGATTGGTTGGTTGACAAAAAGCAATCGGATTTTCAACAACGACGAAAATTGTTTCCAAACACCATACACACACAGAGAGAGATCTTATCTATAAATACTTATCTTTGAGAATTTTGGCAAAAAAAAAATTGGAAATCTAAAATGAAAGATAAGCATCATCATCATTTTGACAATTCATCGATTTCCTTTTCTTTTTTTGCCATTCTGATTGATAACATTCGTACAATCACACACACACACAACGGCTAAGCTTAAAAGGAAATTTATTTTTTCGTTATTATTACGTAATTACAAGCACACACATTGTATATCATTATTTCTCTCTCTCTCTCTCTCTCTCTCTCTCTCTCTCTCTCTCTCTCTCTCTCTCTCTCTCTCTCTCTCTCTCTCTCTCTCTCTCTCTCTCTCTCTCTCTCTCTCTCTCTCTCTCTCTCTCTCTCTCTCTCTCTCTCTCTCTCTCTCTCTCTCTCTCTCTCTCTCTCTCTCTCTCTCTCTCTCTCTCTCTCTCTCTCTCTCTCTCTCTCTCTCTCTCTCTCTCTCTCTCTCTCTCTCTCTCTCTCTCTCTCTCTCTCTCTCTCTCTCTCTCTCTCTCTCTCTCTCTCTCTCTCTCTCTCTCTCTCTCTCTCTCTCTCTCTCTCTCTCTCTCTCTCTCTCTCTCTCTCTCTCTCTCTCTCTCTCTCTCTCTCTCTCTCTCTCTCTCTCTCTCTCTCTCTCTCTCTCTCTCTCAATCTACCTGCCTGACAATTCCTATTTTATTATTATTATTTTTATTATATTCTGGTCAAACAACAGAGAGAATATAGTAAAAAAAGAAGAAGAATTCTATTCCAGAATTTCGTTTTGTTTGATAATAATAAATCCGGTCGATTCTTTGGTATTTTGAAAGTCTCTTTTTCAATATTTTTTCCTGAAAAGATTTTCGGTTTTTCTTTGGTTTTGATTTGTTCATTCATTTATTTTCTCTCTTTCTCTCTCTCTCTCTCTCTCTCTCTCTCTCTCTCTCTCTCTCTCTCTCTCTCTCTCTCTCTCTCTCTCTCTCTCTCTCTCTCTCTCTCTCATAAGCTTATTCATTGAAGATTATAAACAATTTACAGCGGTTTATCATCATAATAATAAATATACAAAGAAATAAAATTCCAGACATTTTTTCTTATATTCCATTCAAGTTAGTTTATAGTTTAGTAAGTTGGCCAAACACAAACACATTATATAATAATTATCGTTTTATAAGCAAATAATAAACATTTTTTGTTGTTGTTGGTTTTGTTTGAATGAAAAAAAAATTTCACAGCAATCATCATCATCATCATCATCATCATCATCATCATTAATTCTCGCTGTTTGATAATCATTCGAAAATTTCTGTTTTTGTTTCTCACTGCTGCTGTTGTTGAAGAATATATTTTTATTGTTTGATTTCAATGTTTGTGATCAATAATGGTAATTTTTTCAATGATCAATATTTGTCTTATTATATGGATATGGATGATGATGATGTTATGATATGATGAACGATGCATTCAATAATCCACCATATAGAAAACATTGTTTTTTTTTTTGACTGACTGACTGACTAACTGACTAACTGAATGAATGAATGAATCAAGCGATGTGAATTAAATAATAAAAGAAAAAACATTGAATAATGTTTGTTTTGTGTGTAAATTGTAAATGATAATGATGATTATTATTCAACAAATATTTGATTTTGAATTAATCTAATTTTCATTTTTTTCGGGGAGATTTATTTGCAACAACAAATGAAAAACAACAATATTTGCCCATTATAAAATGAATGTTGTTGTTGTTGTTTTCTGTTTGCTGATAACAAATTTACCACCACAAAAAACAAGCATATTTCCAATAAACATTTGTTGCTTATCATAAAAATATTTGACATTTGTTTCTTCAATTATCTGATGATTTCTGTTTGTTTTGTTTTGTTTTTTCTCTCCTGTAAACAAATATATAGTGTTAAAAGATGAATTTCGTATAATGCCAATGAATACACAAATTGCACAAGGTAAAACAGCTATATTACAATGTTCACCACCAAAAGGACGTCCTGAACCAATTGTTTATTGGTTACATGATGGAAAACCAATTGATCTGAATCAAAGATCGATTGGTAATCATAATCATCATCAGAATCATCATAATCATCGTTTTCGATTAGATGGTACAAATCTAATAATAAATGATGTTATGAAAGATGATCAAGGACAATATCAATGTATTGCTAAAAATATGATCGGTATACGTGAATCACCGGCTATTACACTTAAAGTATTAGGTAAGTTTTTTCTAGGTGAAAGTGATCGATTGATTGATTAACCCCTTTCACACTATTTTCTTTTTAGTTGAACCATATTTTATACGACCACCGGATAATATAAAAACAATGTCCGGTACTGATATTATATTTCATTGTCAAGTTGGTGGTGATCCACAACCAGAAATTTCATGGCATAAATTAGAAGGTGATTTAGCTATTGATAAGTAAGTGTTTGTAACATGTTTTACTTATATGACAAGTAATCATTGGCAATCATAAAATTTTTCAACTTTGTAGATCACAAATATTGGAAAATAAAGCATTAAAAATTAATCAGGTTAAAACATCTGATGCAGGGGTAATTACCAGCCATTGTAGCCTTATACGATGACGATAATAATTTTATTTCTCGTGTTTTTTTCCCATTATTTAAATAGACCTATGTATGTGATGCTGAAAATGCAGCCGGAAAAATAACCAAATCAGCAACATTGATTGTCAATTGTAAGTTATCAATTTCTGTCAATTTTTAATGAAATTTAATTGAAATCCTAACACTATACACATATAGCACATCCAACATTGACTACAAATCCAAAATTGATACAATCATTAGTGAATAATGTAGCAGAAATTGATTGTATGGTTATGGGAAATCCTGAACCATTATATTTTTGGCATAAAGAAAGTGGACATCTACTTATGTTTCCTGGCCATCAATATGGCAAATATAATGTATCGAATGAAGGCCGATTAACAATAACTAATCTTGCTAAACAAGATCAAGGATATTATATTTGTTCTGCTATATCTACAGTTGGTTCAACAATATCACGAACATTTGTAAAAATTTTGGAACGAAATGATGTGCCTCCACCACGTATACGATTAGGTTCAACTAATCAAACATTGCCTTTAGATACAAAAGCATCATTACCATGTGAAGCATTATCATCATTATCAATGCAAACAACAAATTCTAATTTCGATTTAGATCCAATAACAATCAAATGGTTTTATAATAAAATACCTATTCATAATGATAGTCGTTTTCAAATTACATCGAATGGATTACAAATTCAAGGTAAACAAATGAAAAAAATTGTTTATTTACATCTAATTCTTGTTTCTTTTAATCGTTGTAGATATTCAACGTATCGATTCAGGTGATTATACTTGTCAAGCTATTAGTCAATTAACAGGTAGTTTAACAAAATGGACATCAAGATTAACAGTTGAATCACCATTAAATCCAAATATAAAATTTTTTCGTATGCCACATATAACAATGTTTCCTGAAGCACCAAAAAAACCAACATTGGTCAATGTAACTGAAACATCAATAACATTACGATGGCAACGTAGCAGTAGCAGCAGTAATATTAATATCAATGGTAATATTGGATCATCGGCAACACATCTTGGTACAACCATTGAAGCATATAGTCCAGATTTTCCTAATCATAGTTGGCAACCGGTTGCCAATCGTATATTGGCCGATATATTTACTGTAAAAAATTTACGTCCAAATACACGTTATTTATTTTATGTTCGGGCACAGAATATACATGGATTAGGTTTACCATCGGATGTATCCGATGAAATTCGTACGAATGATCATCAAAAATCTTCATCAACATCATCATCATCATCAAAGAATGATGAAATAATTATTGCTCAAGCTCGTACAATATTGAATAATGTACAAATTAATTTACGTGATGCTCGTGCCATATCATCAACATCGATCAAATTATTTTGGAATGTTGTTGGTAATGGTGATTTTATTGATGGTTATTATATTCGTTTTGAAAATCTTGATAATAATGATCAATTATTATCAGCATCATCATCATTGATGAATGGTGCCAAATTCAATATGGTTACCGTATTTGGTGGATCAACATATACGTATCAGATACAGGATCTACATAAATATACTGCTTATCGATTTTTTGTTATGCCATTTTATCATAATGTTGAAGGACGACCAAGTAATTTAATCATTGAACGTACATTTGAAGATCGACCTTCATCACCACCATATTCATTGACAGCTAAAGCAATCAATTCAACATCGGCTATTATTGAATGGTTACCACCAATCGAACAACATCGAAATGGAATTATTTTAGGATATTATTTACAAATTTTTGAAAATAATACCTATTTGTATACAAATCTTACTTTGGATTCAACATTTAATTCAATTGTTTTATATAATCTTACTATTGGTTCAATATTTTCAATACAAATGTCAGCATTTACTGCTATTGGTAATGGTCCACTTAGTTCACCAATCTATTTAAGTATGGATGGTAGTAATAATATTCAATCTGATAATATTGATTATAATGGATCGATTGATGGTGGATCTAACAACAATCAAAATGAATATCTATTATCACCAATATTTTGGACATATGTTATTGCTATATTAATGGCTATTATATTATTCATACTAGCCGTACGTTTAGTATTGTTTTATTCGAATCGTAAAAATCCAGTAAAATCAATTTATGAAAAAGCGGATGAAAATTTTAGCGAAACATTTGCTAAATATGATACAAGTAATAGTTCAAGTAAATATTCAAGCTGTCCAGATAATAATGAATATGCTGAAGTTAATGATTTTAAACATTATGGACAAACATTACAACAACAACATGATGATGATAATAATCAACAAAATGCTGAACCATATGCAATGACACCTTTGATTGAAAAATCAATGACTAAACAACAACAACAAAAACAAACAAATCTTTTAAATAATAATAATAATAATGATTCAATGATGAGTGAATCACCTTTATTAAATAAAAATCATAATCATCATCATTTAAATAATACAGATATGATACATCCATTAAATCATCGACAACCAGTATTGGTTACACATTTAAATGGTAATGGTAAATGTCAAACATCATTTCGTAAAATGATAATGTTAAATCATGATCAATCATCAACACCAGCACCACCACCATTACCATCATCAAGAATTGGTTTCAATATGTTTAATAATAAGGATTTTGATATGGCCACTAATATTATGACTAATACATTTACGAATATTGATAATGATGATGATGATGGTAATATTAATGGTGATGATGATAATGATGACAGTAAACAAAGGGTAAGTTCAAATTCGAAATGTCCTTATTCTGATTAATTATTAACCTATTTTTACCTTTATTATTTAGATGTTTGTACGTGAAATACAAAAACAAAAACATCAACAAAATAGTTTACCATCGGGTAGATCAATACCATTTTCATATCGTAATCATAATAATAATAATAATAATAATAATCATGATATTGATTCATTACCAATTGGTTATAGCCGAAATGATGGTCGTAATAATCAATTGATGACATTTAATCATCAACCACCACCACCACCGCCACCATCATCATCCTCATCATCACATCATCATCATCATCATTCACCATCAATACAAAATGGTCATATTCTATCATCAAATGGCACAAGAATCATTAATAATCCTATTGCATCATCATCATATGATTCTGGTTCTGATTGTTCATCATCTAATGGTCATAATAATAACATTAATAATAATAATAATAATAATTATGATTCAAATCATTATTATGCATCAAGTGAAATTATTCCATCAGGCCTTGGATCATCATTCAATAATGATACAAATTCTTCAGGTAATAGCATCAGTAATAAAATGACTATTGTTGGTCCATTATATAATTGTGATAATCAATATGATCATCATTCGCATCCTCATCATCATCCGCATCATCATCATCCATACGTCAATAATGATTCATCAAACATAAACAATATACATAATCAAATGGCCAAAAATAGAATTTATAATAAAAAACGTAATAAACGTAAAATGACTACAACAGATTCATAATTCAATGAATTTTTTTATTGAATCGACAAAATTTAAACGCTTCCATGTTGTACAAAAATTTTTGTTTGTTTCTTTTGCTAAAAAGATTTTCTTCAATATTTGATAATCAATTTCTTTGTATTGAATGATTTTTTTTTGTATAATTTTTCCCTTATTGTTGTATAATAATTATTGATTATAAATAAAAATTGCAAATAGTAATTTCACAATCAAAAATGATTTTATTTATTTATCATCATTATTTCAGTAAAATAAATAAATTTTTTTCTGATAAATCATATCAAGGCAAATTCAATACAATAATCACAAGCTTTTAATAATTTTTTTCTCATTATTTCTTCACGATTTTCTGAATTATAATTCAATGGAAGATCCAATATATGTACACATGTATGTGCTACTGGTAAATGATCTTCAGATACATTCATTGATTGAATTTGTATCTGTCAAAAAAAAAGGAAAAAAATCATTAAACAATCAACAGTTAGTTTTATTTGAAAATAAAAACTTTCAATAATAAACTTACATCCATTGATTTAACACCAGTGATCGGTATACGTTCAGAACCGGTTAAAAATTTTAAAAATTTTCGTTTTTCTTCTTCCGAAAATGAACCAAAAACTTTCCAAAATAATCGAATAGTTGGATGATTACTATTGAATGGTTCTTTATAATGAGTTGCACGTTCTAATTCATTCCAATCGATCATATCTTCACCTTCAACTAATTGCATTAATTCTTCAGCTTGAAATATTTGCAAAACATCTTTATCTAAAACTTTCATAAAACCATTATAGAATGCATCGAATTGTTTTTTAACCGAATCGATTAATAAATATTTCCAATATAATTCAACATATTCTTCACGATTTTTATATGTTAATTGTCGATTTTTACCATCTGGACAAAGTTCATATTCAACATTTGAACCAAATGCAGATAATGTAATGACAAATGTCATTTCACCAAATATAGCATTAAATTCATCTGGTTCATAAGTGGAAGAAAGAATTTCTTTAAGATTTTTGGTTAAAATTGGATCCAAATAAACAAGATCATCCAGTTCAAGATTTTCATTGAGAATTTTTTTATATAATATTAATGGAAAAGGCAAATCGATTATAACCTTTGTCGAAATAGAAATAAAGAAATTAAATAGATATTACAAACGTGATATAAATACAAATACAAATTAAATACCTGATTATAGATAGCTAAACCACAAAGTGTACCAACTAATCGATACATAACATCATCATCATCAGCCAAAATATGACTAAACCAAATAGTATTTGTTTCTTTATATTCAACAAACATTCCATATTTTTGATCAAGCATTTCTTTCATGACTAACAGGAAAAATTCTTTTTTCATTCCACGACCAGCATCGACAGCTTCTTCACCACAAAAATAAACACGAAATGGTTTTTTCAGTTCAGCTTCTTGAAAATTACTAAACAAACAAAGTTGATGTATAGTATCTTCAACAATATTATCACGGCGAACATTGATTTCGATATAAGGATTTACTTCAATAGTACCATCAGGATCCGGTCTTGACATGAGTATCTGTTTTCGTATGGACAGATGTGCTGCAGAATTTTGTTGAATTTCAGAATCAGCACTCAATATTATTGTTTTAGCCGGTGGATCAAAAATGAATGGAAAATTACAAAGAAAAAATATATTTGGTTTTGTTTTACGATTATATTTCCAAAGAGTATAATCATATTTCAAATCAAACCAATCGTTTATACCTTTTATGTAAAATTCTTTATATGAAATTTTTCCATTAAATTTATTGACCAAATATAAACGTTTCAATGCACCAAGACATGTAGCTAAATTATAATGAATATGATGTGATATAGGAAATTTTGGTACCGAACTACCGATATTATCCGAACTATTAGTTGGAATTGATCGTCCAAAACCTGATTGTCGTTCAATATTATATTCAAAACGTAAATTGGCATCATTATTATTATCATTATCATCTTGTTTTATAACATTTAAATATTGTTCATAAAGATTTAATTTGATACTATTTTTTAAAATTTCAACAAGATTTTTAAAAAATCTTGAATTCATATGATACCACCATATTTTCATACAATCAATACCACGTTCAGATAATGTATTCAATGATCTTGCATATGATGTTATTAATAATTGTGATCGTTCACAATATGATGGCATATGAAACATATGAAATAATGGTATTATTTGATAAATACGCATTACTTCTTCATCAATCGAATCGGGAAAATCTTTTTTAAATTTTTCAACATCTTTAACTGCAAAACGTTTATACATATTAGATAAATCGGGTAAATTTGGTATCATTTTCATTAGAAATTGATAAATTAATTCATTGATACGTTCATTTTGTGCATCTTCAATCATATTAAACCAATGAAATGCTTGTTGCCAATTAATTAAACCATCATGAAAATTAATCAATTCTTCGAATACAATATTTTCTTGTTGTTTAAATTTTTGTAATTTAATTCGTTCATTATTCTTTTTCGGATTATTTTTCTGATCATCATCATCATTATTGTTGGTGGCTTCAATAGTTGATGAACAAAGAAAACTTGCATTGATTGCCGGTATTGATGTAAATATTGTTTCAATATAATCAATAATATCTAATGGTATTGATAATTCATTTGAAATCATTGAAAATTGTTCAAAAATTTGATTATTCATTCGAACAATTTCATCATTACAATTTGATTGTCGTAAATCTTTTGGCAGAATTTTTTCCAAATATGGTTGTGCAATAACAAAACTATGATCACCTTTACCGGCAATAATTTCTTTACAAATATATTGTAAACGATTCGGTCCTTCTTCTTGATCCGAATCTGGATCACTTTCATATTCATCAATCTGTAATGATAAATTTGATTCATCAAATACAGTATCATTTGCACATACAAATTTTGCCTGTGATAATGGTTGATTTTGTTGTTGTTGTTTATTATCATCAAAACGATCATCTTCTGGTTCTTCAATAATAAAATCACCATCATTATCTTGATTATCAATATTTCCTACTTCACAATCTTCACTTATTATTTCCATTTCATTAACTTCCATCATTGAATCAGAAGTTTGATGAATGTTTGATGATGAACCATTCGTTGTTTGTTCATTTGTTGTTGTTGTTGTTGTTGTTCGATCAGATTCTGATCGATTTTGTTCCATAGAATCATCGACCAATAATAATGAACGATGATTATCACGAACAATAATATCTTTAGTAGCCAATTCACTCCAAGGTCCACGAATCGATATGGGTAAATATTTTGAACATGTATTACCGATACCTAATTGACCGGATCCATTTAAACCGAATGAATATACACGTCCTTGTTTACTAACTACTAATGTATGACAACGACCACAAGAAACTTGAACAATTTTTACACCCATCAATTCGAAAACTTTTCTTGGCAAAACTTCATTCGTATTACGACCATGTCCTAATTGTCCATACATTCCGGCACCCCATGTAAACAAACCACCTTCATAGGTTAATGCAGCCGAATGTTCATCACCCAAATTAATGTAAGCAATTTTTTGATTACGAAGTGATTTTTGTAATGTTGGAAGACAACGATTTTCACAATCACTTAAGCCTAATTGACCAAATTCATTTTTACCCCATACATAAATGGCACCAGTACAGGATAATATTGCCGAATGTGAACCACCAGCAGCAATCTGTCGTACAGGTGTCCATTGTAATGATATCAATAACATTGGTGTACTAAGACAATAACCCGAATTACCAAGACCAAGTTGACCAAATGCATTCGATCCCCATGAATAAACTTCACCATCTTTCAATCAGAAAACAAAAAACAATCAATAAAATTGACAATTTTGAAAATTTCGATCACTTACTTTTAGCCAATGCAAGACAATGATTACCACCACAACTAATCTGTATGATTTGTTTTGGTGCTAATTTTTTAATCAATGATGGTTTAGAAATTTCATATTCTTCACGATTACCTAAACCTAATTGACCAAAAAGATTACAACCCCATGAAAATAATTGACCAGCTTCAGATAATACAAGACAATGATTTGAACCACAAGATATTTTAACAATATTATGATGTTGTAGACCATCAATTTGTTCTAATTTTTTACGTGAACCATTACGACCTAATTGTAAACGATCATTTGAACCACAACTAAATACAACATTTTGATCTAATTGTATATTTTTTAACAATAATAATGTATGATTACGACCAGAACTTAATTGTATTAATGAATATTTACGACGATCAAATGGTAAACGTTGTTTTCTTGGTATTAAAATATGTTCATCTTCAATAGCACCAAGACCAAGTTCACCATTTTCTGTATTACCAAAACAATAAACTTTTAACATTTTGATTTTGATTTTGATTTGAATTATTCTTCTTCGAACAACAATGATGATGACATGAGTATTTTGCTTTTTTGTTCAATCGAAAAAACAAAAAAAACAAAAAATGTTCAACAATCAATAATGACAACAACTGAAAAAATAAATCTATTTGATTATACAACTCAGTTTTGTTTATTAGACAACAACAGCAAAAAAACACAGAAAAACAGAAACAAAACGATAATGAAAAAAATAACGTACTCTTGATAACATTCAAACAACAACAACAACAAATATGGTTGGAAAAATAGCAACACAAAATAGAAAATGTTTCTAAAAATATTTTTCTCGAGTTTACCAGAAAATTTTTTCCGGGCATTTAGCCAGAAGATACCCTCACCGCCACCTTGTTTATCAATCTGTTCACATTGATGATACTAGATGGCGAAACTATCACTTGATTTTTGAAAATTTTGTTTTTTTTTGATTTTCAAAAAATCCAAATTAGGAAATTATTATTATTATTGTTTTTAAGCGGATGTTTTTTGTTTGATGATGCTGATCATCAGTAATTTCATCGATCAAAACATTAATCACTAAACACTAATCATATCAATGAAAAATGCTGCTTGAAAAACGGTAGTCATTCATTTGGAATTGCTTGGAAATAAGTGTTTTTCCAGATTCAATCAAATCATGTATTTTCATCGAATATTATTCGCTTGTTTTTGGTTCGAAATTCATATTTTATGGTTTGTCCGATGTCATTCTTCATCATCCACATCATTAAACCCGGTGATTGGCAATAAGAAAAAAGATTCTCAAATGGCTAGATATTTATTTTGTTCACAAAATTATTTTGATTCATTAAGCTATAATGGACAATCATATCGTTTTACTGTTAATCGTAAAGTTATACATCCATTTGATGGTTATGAATTTGTTTATGATGAATTTTTGCTTTTCTATAATGGCGATGAACATCGTTTTTATTATGAATTTCGTAAAACATCATCCAAACAACAACAACAACAACAACAACAACATTTGTCTAATGGTAATTTTCCAATTGATTGATTTATTGACTGATTGATTGATTTATTGATTGATTGTTTCATTATTTAATTAGTATTACCACGTGGTGGATTCTATATTGATCAATTGGAAATTTATCTAGATTTTTATCGTAATATTTCAAATGGTGAAAATTTTTATTGCTGTAATGATCAACGATCATCGACAACTGATAATAATAATCGTACAATCGATTGTAAAGATCTGCTATCGATACAATCAAATTGTTTGATTGATAATAATCAATCAAATCAACGATGTAATCATTTAAATCAAAAATGTTTACAATCATCCAGGATTATATGTCGTATATTTCCATGTTCATCCATTCAATATCTATGGGATAATTATTATACAACATTTGTTTATGATTTAGAACGTGAAAAATCTATCTATATATTTACAAATCATAGTGATCCATTTTCATTAAGTACAATACATATTTTATCGGAAAAATCCATGAAAAATTATTGGTTTTTAAAACAAATTAATCAACCAGAAAAATTTCGTTATAAAGGTGCATTTCAATGGAAATCATTTAATGGTGATAATAAAATTTATTTAATGGTTGAACCATTATCATCATCATCGACAATTGGAAAAAGACAATCAATGTTAATCGAATTGATCGATAGTCGAAAATTTCTTCTTGCTAAAAAGGTAATTTGTTAAAAAAAATTTCATCATTTTTACTGATGTTTTTCTTTTTATTTTTCCAAAAAAAATAGACAAAATCATGGAAAACATTTTTCGGTTGTAATCGACATCAGGATTATTTTGAATCAGAATATTCTTATCAATCATCATCAACAACTGATGATGATAATCAAACTAAACGAACAAATTTTCTTGCCATTTATATGCTAATCATATTGATTTTAGTATTATCAACAGCATTATTATTATTTATTTATCATATACGTTATCGATTGAAAAAATTTCTGGAAAATTGTTTTTTAATTCGTTTGTTTCATCGAATCTAAACAATCAAATAGTATTCAATTAATCGATTTTTGTTTACCAAAAAAAAAACTTTCTAATTAATCAAGGTAAATTCCAGGTGAAACAAACATTGATAATTTATCTTTCGTTCTTGTTTTTTGCGACCAACCAACAACCAAAAAAATTAATGATAATTTTAATTTCATTAACACAACACACAAGATACACACAGCAAGACACCTTTGATTTTTTTCAAGTTTTCAGTTCAACACTATCAATCTTTTGGATTTTCCATGGAAAAAAACGCAACATACTTCATTCATCCACATTCCAGAAAGAAAAAAAGCCTGATTAATTAGTTAATTAATTAAAACAAGAAACAAAAAAATGAAATATAATTAACCTGTAGTGGTTTCTGGAACCAAGTATCATTTTTATGTTTCTTGAAAATTCAATTTTATTTTTTCATTTTTTTTAATTCACCTGGTCATCATTCTCTGGGGATTTTCTGATATTTTATCATCATAATCATGACACGAATTTTTGTTTTGTTTTTACGCGTAACCCCGAGACACGAGAATTACATTTTTTTTACCTGGTGATCACTAATTGAATTAAAAATTTTTTTATTAATTAAATTACATGACTCATCATCCTCATCTAATTAATATTCTTGTTACATTCAGTTGTTTTACCTGAATTGAATCGAGAGTGAAAGAAATAACGAAAAATTCCAAACGTTATGGATCCCCAAATGGCCATCATTCATTCATTCAATGTTCGTTCGTTTTGGTTTAAGCAGAAAAAAACATTTGGAAATAACGGAAAACAAATCTAATTGAATCAACTTTTAATTAAATGGAAAATTGAAGAAATTCGCTGTTTTTCTTTCAAATTAATCAACACACTTGGCGAATCACAAACACACGCAAATGAATTTCATTAGTTAATTAATTAATTAGCGAAAAGAAAGAAATGCGAAATACAAAAATTTGATTTCCAATTTCCAATGAAATGAAAGAAACTCTTACTTTTTTTTCTTTCACATTTTTTTTTTTAATTGATTGAAATTGAATATATTTCCATCACCAAAACATCATTTTATGTCGGTTTTCTTCGTACATAATATGATTATTATTATAGAAAAAAAACATTGAATTTTTGTTTTCAATTTGAAAAAGTTTTAAATTTCAAATTACATTTTTTGGCTAATGTTATTCTGTTTATTACCCGAAAAATGATGATGATAATGATTCCGATTTTGAACAAAAAATATCTCCAGTCAATGCGGTGTGAGAACTATGTTTCTATGTTTTTAAAATCTCATTTCTTTCGTTGATTTTTTTTTTTGTTGGAAAATTTCATATTTTTTTTCCATAAAAAAAAAATTAAGAACCAAAAACATCATTCTTGAGCGAGTGAAAGAAAGAAAGTACAACCCAAAAAGACCTCCAACTGTTTTCTAATTTGTAACCATCATCATCATCATCATCATGATATTAAGCAAGCAAAAAGCAAAAACAAAAAAAACCAGCAAGTGGCATCTTAGATAATTATGTTTTTTTTATTTCCAAAAAGAAGAAGAAACCAAGAAGAAGAAGGGGGTGGAAGAGAGAAACCTTGGAAGAACAAAACTTATTTTAATAAAAATACCGCCAATGTGTACAACAACAACAACAACATTACAAACAAACATTTAATAGCTTGCGGGGCCATTGATGATGATGATGAAAATCAAATTGAATGATAATTTACCACACTTATTTTGATTGTTTTTTCGTTTTTTTGTTTGTAAATGAAGAGGATAATACTGGTAATGGTGATCATCATTTGTTTTTCATTTTTCTGTTTTGTTTTGACGTAATTTTATTAAAAATTTTTATTTAAAACAACAGAAAATCTATGGTTATTATTAAATTTAGATCAGCAACAGCAGGAAAAGAAAAAATTGGAGCAATTTAGCTTCGGTCAATCTGACTGAATTAGATGACTTTTGTTAATTATTTTTCATTAAATGATCGTTGTTGTTGAACGAACAACGACGACGACGACCAATTGAATCAACATTTTGCATGAAAAAATGAATGAATGAATGAATGAATTAGTAAGATCATCAGGTAAGGTAAGGTAGCTAAAAGTTACCTTGGATAATTATCTAGATTAAAGTAATTAGAAATTATCTTTTGAAAGAAAGATGACTTTTAAGATGATCCAAACACAGCAAAAAATAAAAACAAATCAACCAACCATTGAATCAACTTGGTAGCTTGAACAAGGGAAGAAAATGAAGAAGCAAAACAACTAAAATGAAGAAACGATAATCATTTTTATTAATGAAATTTATATCAAAAACGTAGCAGAAACAACAAAAAAAACAATGATTACCTGCCATCCATCCATCCATAGATAGTGTGTATGAGTAAAAGGTAAAAAAAATGAATTAACGTAATAGTAATTGAATGGCTAATTTTCTTTCCATTTCTTTCTTCACAACAATTCAGTCCAGGGGTTGAAAATTAAATCAAAAAAAAAACTGAATGAATGAATATTACACAAGCAAACACAAACACATGACAACCAGAGAAGTAGAGAAAAGAAAAACTTCAAAAATTCAAATCATGTTGATGGATTACGGTGGTTGTTTGTTTGATAACCTCCACCAACAACACACACACACCGGGATGATCATCATAACCAAATTGGATTGATGGTCGTTGGTGGTGATAATACACGATGTGAATTTGAAATTTTTCTTGAGAAAAAAAAAAATACAGGGCGTTTTGAAAAAAAATCAAATTAAGTTAATTTTTTTTATCGTTGTTGTTGTTGTTGCATATTTACATCAAAGATAAATATTTTTATCGAATCAAGGGAATGTGGGATTTCTGGCCAGAAAATTCATATTTTCTTCATATTTTCAATAATCAAAGATGTGTGTGTGTGTAATGAATGTGTAAATAGCCAGTGTGACCGTACCTGATTTATCCAATTTACTTTGATTCAGTTGAATGCAAAACAAAAAAGGTAAAGGTAAAATTTTTATCAATATGATTGTGTAGGGTGTGTGTTTGAGCGAGTGTGTGTGTTTGTGTGTGGGTGTAGCATTTAGGTTAGGTTTAGTCAATTACAAAAAAAAGCCGATCAGCCAGAGATATCCAGAGATAAGAAAAAAAGTAGCCTAATCTAATTCACTGAAAGAAAGAAAATATCAAATTATAATGAATGAAAATGAAAATATAATGCGTCAGATAAATCCAATCAATTGAAATGAAATTACCAACAACAACAACCAAAATATATTGAAAATTCTACCCACACCTGTTGAACCTAGCGTAACCTAATATCATCATCATCATTGAATCGAATCGATCAAAAACTAGCAAGAAACTAAAAAACTAAATAAGATAAGGCAACCAAATAAATTAAATGAAAATGATTTTATCGTTATAATGAACCAGCAACACACACTCACACAGAAGTTTGAATTAATTAATTAATTAATTAAAACCCAAACAACAACAACAACAACAAAATGAATGAAAAATTCTACATTAATAAACATTTTCATTATCTTTTTTGTTGTTGTTGTTGTTTCGAGGCCCAGGTAACAACAACAACAAAGATGATGATGATGATGATGATGTAATAATAATGTAATGTAATCTGATCTATTTGCATTAAATTTTTCGTAAATCATCATTATTATTATGGTAGCCCGAACAATGAATTACGAACGAAAATATGGAACATCATCATCATCAGGTAGGCAGATAGACAGCAAAACATTTATCAACAACAACAACAAAAGACAGAAGCCACAAAATATATAGATTTTTTTTTGCTGTTGTTTTTGTTGTTGCTTGTAATAATCATTTCAATGTAAATCTCATCATCCAAAATGAATATGATGTTGATGAATACGGATGGAGAATAGCAGCAGCAGAAGCAAAAAACACCACCATCTCCATCGTCTTTCAATGATGATGATTATGTAAACTTAATTTATAATTTTTTGTTTCACTGTTGGTTGGTTAGTTGGATGATGAATACAATGGACATCATTCTAAACATCATCATCATCATTGTTGTTGTTGTCCAAATTTCATTATTATTTATGATTAGTTACATCATTTTCAGTGATTGTTTTTCGTTGTTTTGCTTTTGCTTTGTTCGTTGGTTCTGGTCGAGAATAATAAATAAATAATGAAATTGTTTTTCTGTTTTTTTGCTTTTTGGCAGGTTATAAATTGTAGTTTGAAAAGGTAATTTACAAAATGAAATGAAATTATAAAAAAATCATAATAACATCATCATCATCATCATCTTTTGGAAATAATTCAGGTGAATTTCTTTCACCTGAATTCTCTATGTAAAAATCGATGGAAAATTATCAGATCGAAATGCGATTGTTTATAGCGTGAAAGTTGTTCGGGTTTTTTCGCAAAAATTTCAATTTTTTTTCAAAAAAAAATTTTTCAATTAAAAACCCAAATTACATAATTATCCTTGATCTTTAAAAACAACCGAAAAAAAAGAAATTACATTTTTAAAAATAAATAAATTTTTTTCCCATTATTATTGATCATATCGCCAAATCATTTACCATTTTTTAACATTATATCAAAAAAATGAGAAAGGAAAAACCGAAATCATAATGGACATTATGATGATGATGATGTTAATGTTGTTGATCAAATCAAATCAAATCGAAAAATCATACATTCAAACATCAAAGAAAAAATGTTTGTTACATCAAAATAACAATCTTTCTTTCTTTCTTTTTTGTTGTTTGTTTGTTGGTTGGTGGGTTTGTCATAAAAAAACACAATCCATACATAGATATGATCTTTGATAATTTCAATGATAATGATATATAAATGGCCATTAAAATAACTTTGTCATTTTTTTTTTGATGAAAATTTTTATGATTTTTTTTCCAGTTTTTTTTTTGGTCCAGTCGTAATGATATAATTGCAATGATAATGTCAGCTATATTCAATTTCTCTCTCTCTCTCTCTCTCTTTCTCTCTCTCTCTCTCTCTCTTTCTCTCTCTCTCTCTCTCTCTGGCTCGCTTGTTTTTTAATCTAAATCAAAAAATGAATCCATAAATCGAATGAATATTTTTTTCTTCCATTATTTAGTTGAAACAAACTGAAAATTGAACAACGACAAAAATGAATTCAATTTTCCAAAACAAAATTAAATCAAACCAACCAACCACCATATCACCAAAGAACGAAAAGATTGAAAATATGCAAAAAAAAATCATTTTGGTAGAAAGAAATATTTATGAATATCCAATGATGATGATTCATAA
Source organism: Dermatophagoides pteronyssinus (assembly GCF_027571235.1). Taxonomy (NCBI): domain Eukaryota; kingdom Metazoa; phylum Arthropoda; class Arachnida; order Sarcoptiformes; family Pyroglyphidae; genus Dermatophagoides; species Dermatophagoides pteronyssinus. Next base: position 722,282 of record NW_027461528.1, read on the forward strand.
ATGAGAGAAAAAAAACAAATTTCACATTTATCACATTGAGAATCTCGGTCTATGGATCCACAGAATTAAATATTCAAATGTTTTTTGTTTCTGGTGGGGTGGGTTGTGTTTTTTGTTGTTTGGAGGATTCTATGCGATCATCACCTGATCATCACACATATGGTGTGCATTGAATACAGAATTAGAATCTTGTCGGTCAGAAGAAAAATTCATATCACGAATTTTAACCTGTGAATTTGTTAGGGAAAAAAATGTTCAGTTACCTAACGATAATGATTATAATCAGTGGAAAAAAACCGACATTTTTTTTGGCGAAATTGATTGAAAACAATAAGGTCGTGGTTGCCATCAAACACATACATTATTGATGTGTGATAAATATTATTAACCAAGAAAACCAAATCATATCAAAAAAAAAAAAAAACAGAATGGGAACTGAATATTAATAAATTGGATATGAAACCAGCGAAAAAACGAACAACAACAACATAGGAATAAATGAAGGGATTTTATCCAAATATTTTTTTGGTTCCAACCATGGCCATTATCATCAAACCAATGAATAAATGAATGACAATCTGACTACCAGGCAATATCTGTTGATGACGATGGAAAACTTTTAATTAATATTTGCTAAATATAACATGGTGGTAGTGTTGGTGATAAGAGGACATTTTTTTTCGATTTTTTCCCTATCCGATTGATAGATTAAAATGATTGTTTCGGATTTTTACCGAAACGGTAATTAAAATGGTCAATGATTGTCATCGAGTGTGTGTCTGTGAGAGATTACTTTTTTTCCCTGTAAAGATTTTCTCTCTCTCCCACACATTATAATTACACGATTTTTTGCTTTTTTAATTACAAAGTTTAATTTTGAAAGAAACTCTGAAGAATATTAATGAATCAATCAGCGAAAATCAATCAATCTCTGTTGATTGATTTTCAGAGGTAAATTTACAACTTTGAATGATTTGATTTTTACTTTTACCTTTACAGCAACAACAGCGATCGAATATCAAATGTCAATGAATCATTGAAAATTTAATTTAACAACAGCAAAATCTTACTAGAATCAAAGCTTACTACTGAAAAAGAAAATCAACTTAATTTGAATGAAATAAATGTCCAAAATGTCAAATGTGTGTGTGACATTAAATTATATTTAAATTTCAAGCAGCAAATGATGATTATTGTGAATATTGTTGAAATTGAAAAATTTGTTTTTCAAACTCTGTAGTAGTTTTCTGGATGATAATTTCATTCTCAACAAAAAAATTCAAGCTTTCTCAATTACTGGTGCGTGTAATGTAATTACATCGACATCGACACACACACACACATCTTACCTTTACCTTTGATTTTACCTTGATTTCAAGACGACAATTTTTTTGTATAATGAACCTGCCATGATCCAATGATGATGATGATGATGATGATTTTTCTGCTTGAAAATTTGTCATCATCATCATCTTCAACTTTTAGGCTAGGAAAAAAATTTAAATTTTACCGAATTTGTGTTGAGAACTTGGAGAATTTTTCCAGAAAAAGAAAAATTGATTTTCAATCAACCGATTAACTTTTTTTTAAAAAAAAATGACAAAGAAAAAGCTTCAAATTGACAAATCAATCATCATCATGATGATCATCATCATGCAAAATTCAAATCAATTGGATTCTATTACAGATCAAATTTTTTTTCATTAATTCCAATTAATCTTTTTTTCGGGTTGTTTGTTTTTCTATTTCGCCATATTGATTTCATCTTTAAAAAACCGAATTTTTAATTTTGAAAACAAAAATTGATTAGATCTTTGTATGACATTTTCTTCTTCTTCATCATCATCAAATGACATTTATCATTTTTGTTTCTAATCAAACGGAAATTATGTTTATTTTTTATCTTCGAAAATAACAAAGTAAATGTTGTTGATGATATCAGAGAGAATGTCATTAAAACCAGAAAAAAAAATATTGAGAAATTTTTCCATAATTCAATACAATAATGATGATGATGATGATGAGGATGATAATGGCTTTTTTTCCCTATTTACAGAGAGAAATAAATGAATTTTTCATTTAAAAAATTTAAAAAAAGAAGACATTTTTCCAGGTTAATTATTCCAGGTAAAAACAGAAGAAGAAATTAAAGGTTACCAAAAAAAAAAAAAATCGTTGATCCGTTTTTTTTTCGAAAAAATAAAAAAAAAATTTGTAATTAAAATAATTATCATGATAAACTCGCTGAAAGACAGACAGAGAAAAAAAAGGAAACAAATCAATAATGATGTAACTGATGATGAGCAAAATGGAAATTCTTTCCAAAAAAACAAAACAAAAACAGCCAGAGCAAAAAAAGTTTATCGACTAAAATGTCTAATTAAATTTAAATTTAAATTTTAAATTTTTTTCTTTCTTCTTCTTCTTTAGCCAAAAATATTCAGGTTTTTTTTTTGCAAATTATCATTATTCATTCTTCGAAAAGAATCCTATCCTTTTTTTTTGTTGAATGATAATCAGTGTAGTGTAGTTAGTTGTTTCATTCGATCGAATCATCGTCGTAGTCGTGTGTCTTTGTTGGGTTTTTAAAATTGTAAAATTTTTTTTTGTATCAAAACGATTATTATGTGGATGATGATTATTGAGCTTTCTGTGTGTGTGTGTGTCTTTACATTGAAAGAGATTATCAAAACAAAACAAAACAAACAAAATGGTTTCTTTTCTTTTTTTTTTTTGGAGAGAATAGGAATAAATCAAATCAGAACAACGAAAAAGAATGAATGAATGAAAATGGAAAAAGTTTCTTTGAATGAATGAATGAATGATCATTTACTCCATTACGACGACTACGACGACAACAATCATCATCTAATTGACGACACAGGTGATAGAATGTTACCTATGTATGATGATAGAATGAAACGAAACGAAACGAAATGAATATGAATCCATTCATTGACAAAAAAAAGAAAGAAGAAGAAATAAAGTTCCGGTGTGCGTAAATGAAGTAGAAGTTGTGAATTGTGAATTTAGTTTTTGTTCACTTTTAAACTAAATCGAAACAACAACTTGTTGTTGTTCATCAGGCAAGAGACAATGTAGTTTACTATTATCGGTTGATATTATTATTATTATTATTATTATTATGGCAAGATTCTTATACGTAGGGTTGCCAGATACGGGGAGGACGGGAGGACATGTCCTCCTTTCAGAAATTTTGTCCTCCTGTCCTCCTTGAGCATGAAAATGTCCTCCTTTCATATAATTTTTAAAAAAATTTTGAAAATTATTCAATTTTAATAGACCTTCATGTAATAACTTTTTAAAACTGTCGTGTATAAAATTGGTAAATGCTTTCGCATAACTATTGGTGCACTAAACAAGCTGAATAATGAGTATAAATCTTTTTCATACACTGAAACATAAAGAAAATCCGCAACTAACCAATCCAACCTAAGGCCGCGGTCACATTAGAACAGAATAACAGACAGACAAAACCAAAATTTATTTTCCGCCAAAATTTATTTTGTGTCATGATTTGATTGAAAATACGAATGATTAGATTGATTTTCATTTTACATTTTATCGAACCTTACTTGCGACAAAATGATTGATGTTTTTCTTATTCATTGGATCATAAGCCGAATTGTTTACCTAAGAATTTTGTTTTTAATTAATTGAAATGTTGAATTTCGAATTTGTGAATCGAACTAAAAACATATTTAAATCAAAACTGGAAAATTCCAAAGGTTTCAAGGTATGAGTGTTTTTTCTTTAATTTCATTAATTATTAAACAATTTAGAGAATGAATGAAATTCCGTCACATTCATTGTCTATGTTAATGTGAAAACGTGGTTTTTTCTCGAAATGATATATAAGTCGTGATATCTCATAATATCGAACTTCAGCAATCGAAATTATGTAATTTACTATTGCTATTCACGATTCACAATCAACTATTGGAAAAGAAGAAGATTCTCAGCTATCATCAAAATCTTTCTTTATTCTTTCCGTTTTTGCTCAATCAATCAGCTGAACGAGATGAACAATTATATTCTTCTTAATAATATAGTCGAAGATGAGACAAAACAAGCCTAAGTTTTGAGGCATATGCTGTATGAAACAAAATTTTTCTCGGCAAAGAATTTATAAGGATCAAATTCAATACCAAAACAATAAAGCAATTGTGACTAAAATTTACAAAACGAAGGAATTGGATTTTAAAGACGCAGATCAAATTGATTTCCTTCTGTGGCTTGATTATGTTCAAAACGAGAACCTTAATAACGACAACTTTTCAGATTACCAATTTATATTTGTTATAAAAAGATATTCTTCACCTTAGATTGGAAATTTGTATTTGTTATAAAAAGATATTCTTCACCTTAGATTGGAAATTTGTATTTGTTATAAAAAGATATTCTTCACCTTAGATTGGAAATTTGTATTTGTTATAAAAAGATATTCTTCACCTTAGATTGGAAATTTGTATTTGTTATAAAAAGATATTCTTCACCTTAGATTGGAAATTTGTATTTGTTATAAAAAGATATTCTTCACCTTAGATTGGAAATTTGTATTTGTTGAATGAAGATATTCTTCATGTTAGATTTGAAATTTGTATTTGTTGATTGAAGATTCTCTTCATGTTAGATTACCAATTTGGATTTGTTAAATGAAGATATTCTTCATGTTAGATTGGAAATTTGTATTTGTTATAAAAAGATATTCTTCACCTTAGATTGGAAATTTGTATTTGTTATAAAAAGATATTCTTCACCTTAGATTGGAAATTTGTATTTGTTATAAAAAGATATTCTTCACCTTAGATTGGAAATTTGTATTTGTTATAAAAAGATATTCTTCACCTTAGATTGGAAATTTGTATTTGTTGAATGAAGATATTCTTCATGTTAGATTTGAAATTTGTATTTGTTGATTGAAGATTCTCTTCATGTTAGATTACCAATTTGGATTTGTTAAATGAAGATTCTCTTCATGTTAGATTGGAAATTTGTATTTGTTATAAAAAGATATTCTTCACCTTAGATTGGAAATTTGTATTTGTTATAAAAAGATATTCTTCACCTTAGATTGGAAATTTGTATTTGTTATAAAAAGATATTCTTCACCTTAGATTGGAAATTTGTATTTGTTATAAAAAGATATTCTTCACCTTAGATTGGAAATTTGTATTTGTTGAATGAAGATATTCTTCATGTTAGATTTGAAATTTGTATTTGTTGATTGAAGATTCTCTTCATGTTAGATTACCAATTTGGATTTGTTAAATGAAGATTCTCTTCATGTTAGATTACCAATTTGGATTTGTTAAATGAAGATTCTCTTCATGTTAGATTGGAAATTTGTATTTGTTATAAAAAGATATTCTTCACCTTAGATTGGAAATTTGTATTTGTTATAAAAAGATATTCTTCACCTTAGATTGGAAATTTGTATTTGTTATAAAAAGATATTCTTCGCCTTAGATTGGAAATTTGTATTTGTTAATTGAAGATATTCTTCATTATAGATTCCCAATTTATATTTGTTATGAGAAGATTTGAAATTTGGATCAAATGAACCATTTTGAATTAAAAATTAAAAATTTTCATTTCTTGTTTGAGCTGCAATGCTAATGGGACAGTTGAAAATATGAAAGTGAAATTGGAACTTTTCCAAAACATCGAAAACTGTTTAAACTACGAATACATGGAGTTTGGGCCGTATAATTTCCCTGGTTTGCGCACAAGAGCGATTTAATTGAGCCTGGGATACATTTGCAAAAAAAAAAAAAAAATGTCCTCCTCTGGCCCTCCGCCGATCTGGTAACCCTATTATACGGTTCGTTGAACACGACAATGACTACGACGACGACACAAAAATAACAAGATGATGATGATGATCATCAACAACTTTGAATCTGAAGAATCAAAGAAATGGCTATGATATTAAAATTTTGTCGTCGTTTGCTGTTTGCTGCTACTGGTGGTGATTATAATAATAATGATAACGACAAATAATAATAAAAAAAAGATTATCAAATTGTCAAATCCGGTCCATTTATTATTATTATTAGATTTTCTAATTCATTTTATTCAGTTTTCTTCTTTCTTTGAATGTTTATACAATGAAATGAAGGAGAAGAAGAAGCGAAAAACCTTTGACTTTGAATCAAACTTTTTTTTAGGTGGAAAACTACCTGAAAAAAAATCTCAATTATCTTCTTTGTCTTATACCTGCTGATGTAACATTGTTGTTGTTGTTGCTGTTATTGCCCACACATAATGCATTACAAATTGATTCAATTCGATTTTTGCTTTTGTAATTATTGATTATTAATTTGATTGGAAATATTTTTGGAATCAATTAATTAGCTTCAATCATAGATGTTTCGTTTTTTGTTTTTTGCTTACAGAAGAGATAGAGTTTGATCAGAGAGAGAGAAAGAGAAGAAATTCGAATCACCCAAAAAGCAAATCAATTGATTTATAATCGGCTATAGTTTTTCACAAAATGATGTTCAATCAATCAATCTATCTATTTTTGGGATACAGCAGCTGTTCAAACCGATATTTAATCAGGAGAAAAATGAAATTATTCAATTAATCTTTGATTAATTGAATGATTTTTACATTCACTGATTGAATAACTGATTTAGAAAATTTCAAGAAAATGATGCTATTTTCGAAACATGAACATCTTTTACTCATTTTTTTTCGTTGAAAATCCTATAAAATTTATGATCAAAAAAAACATTATTTTAATTTTGAATTTTAAAAATTTCAATTTCAATTTTTCCTTTGAAGATTCAAAACAAAAAAATTGAATAAATTCTTTTGATTTTTTACCGACAATTTTCTCATTGATTTTTCCTCTTCTCTCTCTCTCTCTCTCTCTCTCTCTCTCTCTCTCTCTCTCTCTCTCTCTCTGCATGTTTGCAATGACATTATTTTTATGTAATGAATATTATGTGTTCACACTGAATGAATTGAGTGCAAAAATAATCTTTGTGGTTGTCACACACACACACACATTTTAATTGATAATTTTTAATTTTTTTCAAATTTTTTATTGCACATTTGGACAATGATCATATCAATATCATCATAGTCAGCAATAGCATCATAGCATCAGCATCAATATCATTCCTTGGAAAAAAACTTATTGAATTTCTTCTTTTTTAAATTAAAAAAATACTGAACAAACATCGGCAATGAAAAAGAATTATCAATACTGATGATGATGATGATAATAATCTTTTTTTGATGAAATCATTTTCGTCATCGTCGTCATCGTCGTTATCATTTTGAAATTATCAAATTATTGTCATATAGATCGTATCACCATTTTTCCATATTTTTTTCAGAATCGAATCTTAAGAAACTATCGTCCATCAACCAAAGAACCAGTCAATCATTAATTTCTGTGTGTGTGTGATTATCAAATAATAATATCAATCGATCGATTGATTGATTGATTGGTAAATGTAATGATTCAATCATCAAAGAATTGATGATTGAATATGGAAAACCAAAAGAAGTTATTAAATTTATAATATGAGAAAATCATCATTTTGATGAATATCATGAGAATAACGAGAGAAAAAAAAACAAACAAAAAGAAATTATGTTTAAAAAGAAAATAATAATAAAGATATCAATGGTCAACCATACTATCATCATCATCATCATCATCTTCATAATCGATATTTCTTCGCTCATTCACATTTTGATGATTAGAAAAAAAAATCATAATTACCATCCGCATCATCTGGCAATTTTCATTTTTTCCTCTACCCGCAGAATGTTTAAATTTTCAATTTTCTTATTGATTCAGTCGAAAAAAATTATCATTTGGGAAAATGAAGGAATCATCTTTGATTCGAAGAAGCAAAAAAAAACCAAATAAAACAAAAATCTAATTTAATGATGCTCGAAAAACGAATGAAAAACGATGGAAAAATCAAACATATGTGTGTGGTCAGGCCATTAATTATTATTATTGATTTAATTTTATAATTACATTGACCGAAATTTGTTTAGTTTGATTTGATTTTGGATTTTTTCAATAATGAATAAAAAACAAACAAAAACAAAAAACAAAAATATCATTGATCAAATGAATGAATGAATGAATGAATGAGAAGAATTCCAACAGCAACCAGCAAAAAAAAAAAGATTTTATCATCTATCGAGTTTAACCATTTTTCGAAGCCATAATAATCATAATAATAATAATGATAATCATTTGGAAAATATGAAAATCATTCCGATCATTATCCTCATCATTATTATTTCGGGTTTTCTTCATCTTCATCATCCTTATTGATCAATTGGCTAATGGCAATAGGCAAATTATCGCTTACTTACAATCATCACTTGTGGTGATGCTGGCAACAGTGGTAATAATGGTGGTCTCTCTCTCTCCCTCGGTAAACATCTTTCTTTCAAAATTTAATTTTTTTTTTTTGTTTTGTTTTAATATTATAAAATCAACGATGAAAATGATTATTATTATTATTATCCAGAGATAATTATATAATTATATAATCAATTTCGTTTTGTTTTGTTTCAAATTTTTTGATTTAATAGCTTTAATGATGCTAAAGATGCTGATGATAAATGGATGGATGCCACTTATGTTTGTTTAGTTTTTTTGTTTTTTTGATTGATAAATCTAATTTTTGGCTGAAACGAAAAATGACAATCGATTATTTATTTTCGATATTGAATAATGATGCGTGGCAAGGAAAATAAAAGAGAAAAGAAACATTATTTATCGGATTTTCTTTTATCAATGATCAAAGGTAAATCAGGTAAATCTTCAATTAAATTATTAGGTGTGTGCATATTTGCTTGTTTAGATATTATATACAGGTATTTTCGGAAAAGATACACAACTAAAGTAATAACAAAATTGTTTTGTGTGACATCCTTTTTTTTCGTTTTGTTTTTGTTTTAAAATTTGATTTAATTAATCTTTAATTGATGATCAATTGTTAGTGAGTAACCAACAATAGAGACTAACTTTCTTGAAGAAAATTTCATTTCTTTTATGACCGAAGCAAAATTTTTAGAAATTTCTTCATTCATTCTTTGACTTCGACAATTCAATTCGTTTTGGATGAATTAGATTTTTCTAGACAAAAAAAAAGATAGAAAGAAAGAAAGAAAAAACTCATAAAAAATCCCAGAAGAAAAAAAAACAGCAAATTGATGCGCACACACACACATCATTTTACAAAGGTGTATACGATATTGATGATGATGATGGAAAATTAATTTACTAATAAAAGAAAAAAAAATTAGTTAGTTAGTTAACACTGTTGTTTGATCATCATCCTATACTATGATTATATTGTCGTAAAGTAATAAACAGCAACGACCAACAACCAACAAGTGATGTGATGTGTGTCGGATGAAGACAAACTAAACTAAACTAAACTAAACTTTGTTCGTTTGCTTTTTTTCAAATAAATGTCAAAATTTCTGACAAGCTGAAACTAATGATTTATCAGGTGATTTTGATTTGATTTTCAGTTTTTATTTTTTTTTCGCTTTTCGCTTCTCGCCCGATCAAATAAATTTCAAAATTTTAAAATCCAAACACACACACACAGAGATCTGGTGATGTGTTGAATTTGACTAGACTTTTGACTAGTCTAGATATCATCATCATCTGATCATCATTGATCGATTTAAATTATACACGGACAATAACAATGTTTTTTTTTCTTCTGAAAAAAGCATGAAATTTTTTCATTTGAAAACTGATCACCATCATTATTATTGAGGCGGTGATTGGACACCGAGAAAAATTTGACGGTTGAAATCTGACCCTGATCACAGAAAAAAAATGTCGAATTAATTTGCTGATATCGATTGTATCGATATTATTATTATTATGAATAAAAGTGATGGGCGAATTGATTGTTCAATTACACACATAAATCAATTCACAACTTTGAACCAAATTTCGTCCTGATCTAATATTTATTTAATACAGGGTGTTTCGTGTGTGTGATAATATGATTGTTTTTTTGTTTCTTCCTTCAAAAATTGGAGACAATGTGATTACAAATTACGTCGAAATAACTTGAAATAACTTATATAGAAAGAAAATCTTATTGAAAATCATTATCCATGATGATGATGATTATGATGATGATTGAAAATGCACGACATGATCGCTGTCATCTAATTTTCAATGCTTGTTTTTTGTTTACCAAAAAAACCGGGTCTATTTTTATATAGGCTGCTGCTGCTGTTGATTAATATTACCCGAAATAATGATAAACAACAACAACAAAAGATGGAGAAAAAGAAAACAAAAACCAATTGATGATGATAACAATCAATCATTATTATAACTAGATCAATCTTGGTTGGTTGTTTTCGTCGTCTTGATAGAAGATGATGATGAAGGTAACTAACTAACTAACATCCATTCCGTATCAATCATTTCTGTTTCTGTTTTTTCAGTTCATTTTGTGAATTAGGAATAGATAGAGAAGGGAAGGGAAGTGGACAGCATCTTTTCTCGATGTTTACATCTTGTTGTTAAACAAAATTCGTGCGAAACAAAAAAAATTTTCTACTCAATCTTCATAGATAGAATATTTATTTTGACAAATTGAATGAAATGAAATGAAATTACTATTCATTTCATTATTATCATCATCATCATTACAACAGGTATGAATAACACAGGTAATACATAAAAAAAATGAATGAATGAATGAAAATCTAATTTTTTTCTTTAAATAAATTTTCTTTCTGGAAAATTTCTTCACCGAACAACAACAGCTTCTTATGATTACTTGATGATGTTTTGTTGTTGTTGTTGTTATTCATCATAATCACTTTGTTGATACCTTTGTTGTTGTTGTTGATGCGGCCAATGATGATGATGATGATTAAAATTTTTTTGATTAAATTAATTTACTCCTGAAAAAAATCTTTACGGAAATGATAATTTTGTTTTCTTTCTGACAGTTTATACGGATACAAAGTAGATGATGATGATGAGAAGTACGGTGATGTTCATCAATCATCATATATCATTTTCGTTGGTTTGGTTTGCTGGTTGGATTCAATTGATTGATTGATCGATGATCACTTAGCTTGTGTAATGGAATTTCATTTTATTAATTTTAATTTTCAAATTTAAAAATAAAATTCCTGATTGAATTTTGTTGTTGTTGGTGTTAAAACTTCATAATCAAACATTTGAATCATGAAATTAAATCTCATTGAACGTAATTTCTTTCTAACTGATTACATTTGTTGTTTGGTTTGGTTTGGTTTGGCCAGTTTAGATTGGATTGTACATTACATTCATTCATTTGTTTTGGTTTTTTTTTGTTGGAATCTCATTTTCATATAATGACCAAAGAGAATAATGATAATCATCATCATTATCATGATGATGACAATTTAAGATCATAATGATCAAAAGCAAAACATTTATGACATTTACCTGGAAATGATAAATTTTTCATTATCCATTTGCAACCAGATTATTTGATAAAAAGAATTTCGATCAAAGATAACCAAATAGGTTTTATGTAAATTATGGTTGTTGTTGATGATGATTGAAAATGGAAAAAAATTGAATTAAAAAAATATTTTTTTTCCAATTGAATCAGAAACAAAAAAATCATGTTTTTTGAATTGAAAATTTCTGCTTCTGGCTTATTCCTAATTTTTCATAAACTTCAGTGAAAAAAACCATTAGCACGTAATTTAGCCATTTAGCCATTGATGATGAGCTAATGATCACACACAAATAATCATTATGTACATTCAAATGATCAATGTTATTTCGGTGAGATTTTTTGTTTCTGATTGTTGTTTGGTTGTTGGATTCTTCCAATGATGATATGTAATTCATTTTGACAACAACAACCAGAACAACAACAACATGAAATTATGATGGTCAAAATCATTTCTGGAACCGAAAAACACCCCCTACTTTTTCTGTCTTTTTGGATCGATGGTGTTTTTGCTATGTTTTTTCCCCCCGTGAAGTTAATATTTCCCTTGTGTAATACGTGTCGAAACAGACACACAGAAAGACTGAAAAAAACAGTAACGCTACAGTAATTTTACCTGGATAAGGTCATCATCATCATCATCATCAACGTCCAGAAAACCAGTTTCATTTTCATTTAAACAGGATTAAAATTTGGGAGAAAAAAAAACATACAACAAACAAGCAACGAGAAATAAATTAATCCATACTTGATTTGACATTTTTTTATTCTCTTCCCCACTGGCTTTGCTTTTCATTTAATCACCAAAAAACCAAAACCGAAATGAAAAAACGAACGAAAATTACATTTATTATGACCATACTATGTTGTTTTTTTAATGTCGATGTTATTATTATTATTATGTTTGTGTGATATTAAACCAAAATGAGAAATAAAAAAAAACGTAGAAAATTAAAACACACTGAATGTTAATTATATTGTTAATTGATTTTTATAATAAAGTTCATTCATTTTACAAACAAACAAACGAATCATAAAATAATAACGACAATCACAACAACAATATGCGAACATTATTCATTTGGATCAGGGGATTTACATTTACATTTTCATTCTTCTGTTTTGGTTTTTTTTTTTGATTTTGATAAAAATGAAAATGAAAATGAAAATATCACGATTGATCAAAGGAGATTTTCAATTTACAATTCTTTTTCGTTCATTTCGGTTATGATTATGATTATTATAATCATCATTATCATGATGATTATGGATTGTAATCCGAAAAATTTCATTTCATTTCATTTTTCCAGTTTATTATCTTTTTGGGTGAAAATGACTATTTGCGAATAAATGGTTAGTGAAATTATGACATAATTTTGTCAAAATATGATTAGTTTTTTTTCCAGTTTTCAAAAGTTTTGTTTTAAGTAATTTTTGTTTTCTGACAATATTAACAACTGATAATTGATTATGAACATTATTGAACAACAAAAACGGAAAATATTCTCACACACAAAACACACACGCAATCAATTCATTTGACATTGGATCAATTTGTTTGGATCAATTAGCTGTTGTTGTTTCGAAAAAGATTGTTTTTTCCGTTTTGTTTTTTAAAAAATGATTGACAGGATGATGAAATAATTAGTCATTTTTTTCAAAAATAAAACTACCTAACTAACTAATAACTCAAAAAAATAGTAATTGATAACTGAATAAAGGTAAACAAAGGGAGATAAAAAAATGAATTTCAATTTGCCAAACAAACAAACAAACAATAATTTGACGTTGATGTGTAATATGCAGTGTAGTTGTTGTTTATTGTGTAAACATTGTTATCGATTTTTTTTTCTTTTTTTAAAAAAATAACAAAATTAAATTGAATTTTTTACCTTCGCCAGGTAAGAAAAAAATTGGTTTTTTCCTTATTGATCAATATCCAAGGTGTAATCATCGTCAAACAACTACAAGATTCTTGTTGTTATTTTGGTCTATATACAGTCTGTCCTGTCATCATCATCATCATATGATTATAATGATCATCATGAAAACATCATGCAATATGATCATAATGAATGTGATCATAACAAATGTCATCATCCATCACACACCTTGGTTCAATTTTTGTCTTTTTTTTTGTTTGGTTACCTTTTTTCTGTTGATGAAAGAAAATTGTCGTCGTCGTCATCAAAGATCAAATATGATGGAAATTCAAACCATAATTGAATTTTTGAACAACCAACAAAAAAAAATTATATTGTTGAGTCAATTAGATCGATATAGTTAGTTAGTTTTTTTTTGCGTGAAATGATGAATGAAATCTATAGATTTTTTTGAAAATTACAACATTCTTTCCCCACCAAAAAATGTGTGTGTATAGCTTGAAAGTTATTCATGCATCAAATTCAGTTTCGAGTTAAATAAATGTAGAAAATGATAATTTGATATTGGCTGGCCAAAAAAAAAAATTGATCGATAAAAGGTTGATCAATGATGAATGATGATCAATAGAATGGAACCATAAATGATCAATTTTTCCATTTGAAATTTTGCTAATTTGTGATTTATTGAATTCACAATCAATCAATCAATCCAAAACCAAATGATTGATTGATTGATAAGTTGATTAAGGTTATATAATCGCGATTGTAGTTACTTAACTTATTCAATTTTACAATCTTAAAGTGCATGAAAAAATTGACTGGGTTTATTAGCTAAGATGGCTATGAAATTAAATTATTTAGGCAAACATCATAGAAGAAAATGATAAATGGAGACATCCTGTCGTGTACACATTTTCTGTTGTTTTATACATTCATTTTGTCTGAAAAGAAACGAAGAAAATTGCTCCAATTTTACCGAAAAATTATTTCAAAATGCATCCTCAATGATGATCAAAGAAAAAGAAAAATCATTCCAAATAATGATTATGGACTATAAATTATTATTCAATTAAAGATAATTTATAGTTTGGAAACAACAGAACAGAACAAAACTGAAAAAATACTTAAACAAAATTGAGGCCATCCATTTATATCCGAAAAGAGTAGAAAAGAAAAAACCATCAAATGAATCAAATTAGGGAAAAAATTCGGCAACAACCAAAACGCAAGCAAGACACAAGCAAACAAACACACAGAAAGCATCAATTGAATTTTGAAACCACCAAACGAAAATTTCAAATAATTTTTTTTTTTCATTTATTTATTTATTATAGGATTTTTAATTTCTTTTCTTTTCTTTTCTTTGATTGATCAAATGTAATGAATGTTTTGTTTTGTTTTGTTTTTTCGAAGTTTGATAATTGATAATTGTGTTTTTATTGTCGTGTTTATGTGTGGGTGAAAAAAAACAAAAGAATTTTTTTTTCTAAATTTTTCAAACTTTCAAAGGTTAATTGTTACAAACATTATCAGAACAAAATAAACAAGCAAACAAACGAAATGATGATCATCATTTTGTAATTTTTTTTTCGATTTATAATGACAATTATAATTAAAGAATGTAATGAAAATTGATAATAATAATAATTAGCCAATGAATGTTTGTAATGAATATCATATCATAATAATAATAATGATTTTGTTCAATGAATTTTCACGAAATAATTTTTTAATGATGATTATGATGATCGTTGATACAAATTGTTATATTTTATCTAATAGTAGTAGTAGTATTGGTGATGTTTATATGATCAATTAGTTGATAATAACTAAAATAGTCATTTTTTTGGGAATTTCGTGAACATTCCTTTAATGTTTGATAATTTTTTTTTACACAGAAACAAACAAATCAAAACAAAACAAACGTGATTATCTTGTTAAGTTGATGATGATGATGATGAGAATGGTATTTGAAAATTTTTTTCAATATCAATGATGATGAGGATGATCAAATAAATAATTTGAGTCTAGGTCGTTTGTGTATGTTTACAATGTGTTTTTCTTGAAAAAACTAAAAAGAATTTCGACAAGAATCACGAAATGATAATGAAAATGAAAATGAAATTGATAATGATGATGATTCAGAAGAATTTTTTTTTTGACTAAAAAATACTGCTCATTTTTTTTTTTTTTGCTTTGGTGGTAATTGTTTTATGGGAAATTTTTTTCCATCTTGGAATTTGACTAAATTGTTGCAGCAGCAGTAGTATTATTGGTGTTTGTATTATTAGTAGTAGCCGATGATGATGATGATGATTTACCCGAATTTGTCGATATTGATTGATCATTGTTTGTTGATGATAATGTTTCATCTTTATTGCATAATAATGGTGATGGTGATGGTGATCTTGATGAATGTTGTTGTTGTTGTTGATGATGTTGATGTTCATTTTTACTATTATGATTTGGTGATGAATTTTCACTAATATCTGTTTGTGAATCATCATCACTACCAGTTAATATCATTAATGAAGATGATGTTCCTGTTGCTGTTGTTGATGATTTCATTATTGATCCATCATCATTATCATTGATTGATGGTGATTTTATTGATGATCGTATACGATTATTATTATGTTGATGATCTTTATCCATTGCTGTTGATGGTGGTGATGATGAACAATGATGCTGCTGTTGTTGATTATTTTGTTGATGATAATGAAAAAGACTATTCAATGTTGGTGCCATACTATTCGGTATATCTAACAAAGGATTACCAATTGATGAATTGGTGTTAATATTGGTGGGAAATTGCATTGATAATTTTGTTATAGCATCATCATATAATGATTTATTTTTCTGTAAATGTTGCGCTGTATTAGATGTTGGTGATGATGATGATAATGATGCTAAAAGACTTTGAAATGAATTTGTTGCTGAAGCATATGGTGAAAAAAATGGTGATATATTTCCAAATGGTGATGTTGTTGATGATGATTGAGATGGCGGTGGTGGTGGTGGTGGAGGTGGTGGTGGAAATAAATGTGAATATGCTAAACCTAATTCACGCATTGCAAATGCATTAGTGGCTGGAAATCCAAATGAAAGATTTGGTCCAAGCATTGAATTGCTATTTGCATAATTTGACATACAGGATTTTATTGACTGTTCTAATAAAGCTGATGATGATGATGATGATGTGGGCGTTGTTGGTTGCTGTTGCTGCAACATATTAGCCATTGCTTGTTTACGATATGCAGCAGATAATGCAGCAGCAGCAGCAGCTGCTGCAGCTGCTGCATGTGATCCAAAAAATTGATGATTTATCGATGATGATGCGGATGTAATCGGTGTCAATAATGATGATGTTGGATCATTATTATTATTCGCTTGATTATGTAATGATGTTGCCGATGATGATGTTGATGATGATGATGATGATGTTGATGATGAAATAGAAGTAGGCGGCGCCAATGTTGATGAATGAGACGGAAGTATAGGCGGTACTAAATGTAATGGACTAATACTATGACTACTACTACTGCCAGTATTACCGTTATTATTATTAAATGATGTACAATGTAAGGGTGGTGGTGATGATAATGATGATGTTGATGTTGGTATCATTAAATTGGATATTCCACCTACACCATACGGATGATGCGCAGTTTGATGATAAAATGATTGATGAGGTGATGATGAATGAATATTATTATTGGAACCATTATTATTATTATTGCCATTACCCGATGATTGACCACCACCACTTCCCCCACCATTATTATTATTACTACCAATAGTAGTAGGTGTTGTTGATGTTGTTATTGTCATTGTTGTTGGTGTTGTTGTTGTTGTTTTTTCCTGTTTACGCCATTTAGCACGACGATTTTGAAACCAAACCTTGAATTTTTAATCATTTTGGATTCAAATTAAAAAAAGAAAAGAAAATTTCATTTCAATTAATCTCAAGATTATCATTAAAATAATCCAAAATAATCATGATTTTGTTGTTTTTTGGACAATTTTTTTTAAAACATACCTGAACTCTTGCTTCGGTCAAATCAACACGCATGGCCAATTCCTCTCTGTACAATAGAGTATAGATTAAATGAAAAAAAATCAGTCAAATTTTTTTAATATCCGGGGGAAAAACAGAAAATAATACCCAAAAATGTATTTAATTATCATTATAATAATCATTGTTTATGGGAAAAAAAATGGTTTTTAATATAATAGATTTGTAATCATAATGCTTTTGTTTTTTGATTGATAACTTTCACATATTATTATTATTATATTATCATTATAATTCAGGTGTCTCATTTTTGTTCAAATCAATTAGCTATTATGATTGATGTTTTTGTTGTTGTTGAATCCAATTAACCTTGGATTACATTGCGGTGGATAATAATTTTGAATGTAAACAATGATTTTTATATGATGTTTGCACGAGAAACACAATGAAATTAAGAAGACATTGAATTACAGCAGCAAAAAGAATTTTAATTTGATAAACGTGATACAAAATCACCGAAAACATATTGATCATCATCAGTAACTAAAATTCTTTTTTAAACAGATACAAAATTCCAATACAGTTACGTTTTTTTTCAAGTTATTAAATCCATGTGTGTGGTTAACCAAACAATGATCAATTAGTTATTTATTGGAAAGAAAATCATCTAGTTTTCTTTCAATTTGATAATAATTTTCAACCATTTATTATTGACCGAATGGTTATTATCAACATGATGATGATATGTATGTATGATAGCTATTAACAAATATTTTTTTATTTTTGTAATTTAAATACAGATATCTATGGCAGACAGACATGTTACGATGGCTATTATCTCATCATTGATCATCATCATCATCATGGTCAAAAAAATGTTGTCGATCGTCTTGAAGAACAACATTAACCACCACCATCATCATCATAACCACCATTAAGCTTTTTATATATCGACAACACTATCATTATAAATGGCCAATAATGATATATGTGGATGAATGGAAATGATGATAAATTCGTTCAAAAAAGAATAATATTCATGCGATGATCTGGCCTACTACCACTAAGATATCAATGAAATTATGATTGATAACTTAATATTCTTCATAATCATCATTATCGTTTTTTTGTTTGTTAACTTGAAAATTTACTTAATTTAGTTATTCAAAAAAAATCAATTATTACATTACATGGACAGCAATGGAATATCAATTATCAATTGCTTTGGATGAAAAAACATTTATATTTGGTTATTTTTTAAGGAAAAAAAGACAAAAATGATAATTTTACAACTTAATTAAATCCAAATATCATTTTTCATTTTTTTCTTCTTCAATAAATCGATTAGGCAGCAGCTGCATTTGATTTTTGATTTTTGATTCTTTTAAAAACATTAATGTCATTCATTGTAAACATTAACTAAATAATAATGATGATGATGATAATTAGTAATGGTCATCATTAACCAAATTGATTGCATATTAAAACAGAATACATATAGAATACCCACGCCAATCAACCAACCAACCAAACTAATCAACTGAATCAAACCAATCAAATTTTGTTCATAATAATTTTTCTTATCTTCATTTACACTTCCAACATCATCATCATCATAAGACAAATAGGATTTTCTTGTTGTTGTTGTTTTGCTTCATCTCTGTCATTTTGATGAGAAAAAAAAATTTTTTCTTCTAATCTGAAAATGTCAGAAATAACATAGCAAAAGAGAAGAGAGAGAAATTAAATTGAATTTTCAAAATTATTCATTTTTTTTTTGCTTTTGCTTTTCGATGCTTGTAAATGGACAATTTAATTTATGTAATTAATAATGATGATTATTATTATTATTTTTCGAAATAACAAGCGATAATTCATTATTGGATTGCCTTTTAAAAATGTGTCTGTCTTTCAATTTCAATGTATGTATGCATGTAATGTGTGTAATCGGCAAATTGAAATATTAATTACAATTAAGGAAAAAAAATGGAAAAAAGAAAAACGAAGAAAATGAAGAACATGAGGAGCATGAAGAACAGGATAAATGGATGGCCATTTGAGCAGCATCAAACTTGTATTTTCATTTCATTCGATGATAATTCCTTAAAACCAAAAAAAAATGATAATTTTCTCCACATATTTTTCCTCTCTACTTTCTATATTAGATTAGTAATTCATTGACATTCTTCAGTGTATATAATCGTCTTGTGATTCCGTAGAAGTTTTTTTTTTGATCAAATTAACGACCAAATGAAATGAAATTTTCAAAATGAAGAAAGAAATGAAAAACTCAATTATCGAATCAAATCAATATTGATAAAATAATTAGATTTATAAAAATGGCCTCGAAATTTGATATATTTGAGAACATATACAGCGAGAGAGAGAGAGAGAGAGAGAGAGAGAGAGAGAATGTAAGAAAACTGACAAGAAATAAACGTCATTTCGGTGTTGATAATAATCATCATTATCATCATCATTAATGGCACCATCATACAAGTTTATCATCATCATCATCATCATCATCATCATCTTCATTGAGTCCAATTTAAAGGCAATTAAATTAATTTTTGATTTTTTTTTCTTTTCAGCACACACACACTAAAAAACATGTTTGTTACATCGTTTTTTTAAAAAAAATAATCATTACTGATTTCCGAAATCAAAATGTTTCAAATTCATTTCATTTCATTGGAAACAAAAAACATCAAATAAAATTTCATTTCATCAGGTTTTTATTAATATTAAAAAAAATTCATTATTTTCATTGTATAAACCTGATCACTGATTACTGGCGATGATGATGATGATGATGATCGTTTTCGTTTTCCATAAATTACATGATTAAACAAACTATGTGTGTTTGTTTGTTTGTATGTGGATTATATTTCCTTCGTGATTTTTAAAATCTTAAAAGATTCTCAAATTTTTTTTTAATTTCATTTCAAAAATTTCATCTTTTCTCTCTCTTGCTGGATATTTTTTTTAGTGTTTCGATGGAATTGTGTCTGTGTGTGTGTGGAGAAAATTGAAACTTGATTGAAAGAAAAAACCAAGAGAGAGAGAGAGAGAGAGAGAGAGAAGAGGATATTTAAAGTAATCAATTTTTAAAATGTGTTTTTTCTTTTGCTGTTGCTGATAATCACAGTGCAAATGAAATGAAATGAAATAAATATCTTGAAGACCAGGATGAAAATGATGCAAAGATCACACACACACACAGGTGTGTGTGTGTCACTTACACAGTATGAAGCCGAAATTTTTTTTTCAAATCGATATAATCATATTTGAAAGAAGAAAAAGAAAAAAAAGATGTGATATGATATGAAAAAATTCAGAGGAAAAAAAACATGGCCAAAAAATGGTGTTATTATTATCATTAGGTTTTTTTTTGCTTCTGATCGGTGATGCCAAGAGAGAGAGAGAGAGAGAGAGAGAGAAAGAGAGAGAGAGAGAGAGAGAGAGAGAGAGAGAGAGAGAATAAATTAAATTTTTTTTTCTTTGAAATTTTAAATTTTTTTTATTAAATTTATCTTATTTGATTGCCGGTCATTTGAAATCATATCAGCAAAAAAATAAAATTATTATCTGACTAACTGAAAATGGTTGATATCGACCATTTTATTTTATTTTATTTTTTTTTGGTAAGTATGTGTGTGTGATTATAATTATCATCATTATTTTGATTGGCGAATGATGAGTGATAATGAAATTTTTTTTTCAATTTAGATTTTTGTGTGTGTAGGATTTGTGTTTAGGAATTGAAATGGATTCTTTCCTGTTTGTTTAGACTGACTGATAATTGATTATTCATTCATTTACCTTGTAAATACATCCGGATAATGTGTACGTGAAAATGCTTTTTCCAATTCTTCTAATTGAAAACTAGTAAATGTTGTACGATAACGACGTTGTTTACGTTTTGGAAAATCATCTGAATGTCCATGATGATGATGATGACGATTATGCATATTTGGATCATATAAATGTCTTGTTGACATTGTTGGTGGCATTAATGGACGATGATGTTGCGGTTGTTGTTGTTGATTTAGCATTGTTGCCGATGTAGTCGATGCTGTTGCTGACGAGGTTATTGCTGTTGATCGATGTTTTGTTGTTTGTTCATTTTCCTTTAATTTAATTAAACAAAATTTTCAATTATTTTAACCTTTTGAAAATGGAAATGTAAATGAATTTTACAAATGACAAAAGTTACTTACAAATAAATCATTATCATCATCATCTTTATCTTCTTCATCCACCTTAATACTCATTAGATCATCGTCATCATCATCATCATCACCATTATTATCATTATCATCATTAACACTATCATTATCACCACGGACATCATCATCATCACAATCATCATTATTATCGATTAAATGATCACCATCATTATTATCTTGATGATTACCGTTATTCATTGAAATGGTTAAATTCTGTGGTTGTTGTTGTTGTAATGATATTGGTGGCGTTGTAGCCGATGTTGATGATGATGATGATGCAACAGCTGCAGCTGCAGCAGCAGCAAATGCTGCTGATTCAAATGCCGAAATCGATGCAATTAATTGATCACGTTGTGATTGTTGTTGTTGATGTTGTTTAAATGGATGATTATTAATCATATTCAGCTTATTTAAAAGCTGATTATGATGATGATGATGTTGATTAAGTAGATTTTGTTGTTGTTGCTGCTGCTGTTGATTGTGTTGTTGTTGTTGATGATGGTGTGTAAGATGATGATGATGATGTCTTAAATGATGATCAATAAAATCTGGTACTGGCAACACCCCCATACCCATTGGAAGGTGTTGTTGTTGTTGTTGTTGTTGTTGTTTATCTGATTTAATTGTAGATTGTTGTTGTTGGTGCTGTTGTTGTAATAATAACAATTCTTTTTCAATCAATTTTTGATGATTATGAAGAATTTTATCAAATTGACCAAATTCTTGTTGTTGTTGTTGTTGTTGTTTGGGTTGATTATTTAAATGGATATCTTTTTCACAATCAATCATTGAAACAAATGAATTTCAAGCCACAAAGAACGAAAGAATTACGAACTAAAATTTCCAGAATAATTTTTTCGATTTATAAATTTTTCAAGAGAGATCAAAAGATTATTATCATTTGGAAAAGATATGCTTTATGTTTGCTGACTGTGTCGATGTCAATGTCAAAAAAAAATCCGTAGAAGAAAAAAAAAAAGATAATCTGATTTTGTTTTTCAGCCAAAAAAAAAATCTGGGAAAAAATAATGAAATAATTGCATTTATTCATTAGTAATTTATATTCATTTATAAATATGTAGATTTAATTAATTAAAATAATTATCTCATCATCATCATTATTAATGTCCACTATTCAAACAAACAAACACCGTTTTTTGCTTTTGCTTATGTTACCTGCATTCAACTTTACATTCTGAAATATTTAACGCGTTCCCTACCAGCGACGCATATATGCGTCGTTTATTTGCTGTAGTTCTATGTGTTTTTCGAAATCTCCGGTAGCGAACGCGTTAACAGCTAAAAATTAACATGCAAACGAACAGACGAACGAACGAAATAATGGTAACTTTGCTTCGTTTGTTTCGTTTTTCGATGAGAATTTTTTTGTTGTTTTTGTTGTTTTTTTGTTTCAATCTTGAATACGATAATCTAATAATATCATGTCATATCATTTATTAACTGGCCATCAAATAAAAAAAAACGCGAATAAGTAAAATAAGTGAGATAGAAAAACATTTAATAAGGGAGAGAAAAAGAGATTTATGCTTGGTTTGAGATCTTTATGGAGATGATTATACACAAACACACATACACACCGAATATAATCATTAGCAACATTGAACAACATTTTTTTTTTTCGTTGGATAAATGTCCATCCAGAACAAGATTGACTAACTAAATCTCTGAATGATGATGATGATGATGATGGCCAGTTTAGCGTGACGATTGTCCGGTTTTGTGTTGTTTTTTCGTTCGTTCGTTCCGTTTGTTACCATTGGTGATCATAAACGATGATGATGGTGGACAGTAAATTAGATATTGCACCCACCACCATCGACGAATACATTATACGGAAAAATCTCTTGTCTTAAAAGTTTTCTTTTGATTTTTCTTAATTCTTTTTGCAATCAACGATAAATATCACTCTCGCACTAATTTTTAATGGATGAAATCTTTTCTCTTGCTTTTTATTCTTGCTGTGTGCTTTTTATTACTGTTTGATGATAATTTGATTGTCATTATATATGTGTGAACACAATATGTTTATTATTCAATTCATTCAACCGGATTTAATAAGAAAACTGAAAATAAATTTATCATTGTTTTTGTTGTTGACGAATTGAATTCAGTTTTTAATTTTCTCTTAGTGGATTGTTGTTGTTAATTTAATGCCCTTGCTTTGTTGTTGTTGTTGTTGTTGTTGATTGAACAACAACTAATTTGTATTATAATTAGTTTAAAATGTGAGAGAGGGAGAAATTTGACAGAAAATTGACCCGAATTTTTGTTTTGTTTTATTCGGAAAATTTCACACGGATATCTTACATGATTATGATATTGAAAAAATTGAGCAATTATCGAAATATATCATTGTTAAGTTTGTAACGAGAAATAAAAAAGGGTTATTCAAAAACTGTATATGAAAAACACATTTGATATAGCTAATGTTATGAAGTGAAAACATTCAAAACCTGTCTAATTGAAAAAACAAACAATCAAACAACTTTTTTAACATTCTTATATTCTCCATAGATATGCTTTCGTGACAAAATATGGAAATAAAAAAAATGTATTTTAAAAGTAAAAATTCATTTTTGTTTACATTTTCAATAATGTTGTTAGTGGTTGTTATAATCCACTGTTATCTTAATTCATTTTTTAATCTTGTCATCGTCATTATCATCATCTTCAATAACAACATTAGCAAAAAAATGAGAAGGAAAAAAACATTTGAAAAATACATTATAATGATGATGCCATTATTTGATTTTTATCATCATCCAATCACATCATTGAAATATGATGCCGTTGATGCGAATTCAACACAAACACACACACACTAATTGATTGGGCTATTATCTTATGGATTTTTAATGAAAATATGTATCTGTATTGTGTAACTTGTCAATTAGTCGTTTTCGTTAAAATGACAAGATTGAAACACAAAGATTGACCACAAAATGGACAAAATGCTTCAAGGGGCGCTAAAAATAATGTCGCAAAAAAGATGTTTTTTTCTTCTAAAAAAACTAAAATATTCAATTATCTAATGAAATATCTACAAGTTTTTTTTTCTTGAAGATTTTGATTGAAAAACAAAGATATGAAAAAGGAATTTCCAATGAAAAAAAATGTTGATGTTTTTGTTGTTTGTTTGTTCGACAAGTGATTGAAATCATACCTTTTTGTTTTTGTTTTGGTTTAAATCAATTAATAAAATGAATTTGATTTATGTTTCAATGACAAATCATGTGATTTTTGATCGAATTTATATAGGTTTATCTTTGAATTTGAGGTATTTGATGATTGATTGATTGAAAATGGTAAACAAATAAACAGACCAACACGGGCACACACACAATAGAGATCGAATAAAACAATTTCATTTGCATAACAAAATAGTCACATTTACTGGTTGAATTTATCACATAATCGAAGAAGAAAAAAAAATCAATAAATACTGATCAATAATGATGATTATCTAATTTGAAATGAATGATTGAAATTACCGAATCATATTATGTAACAAAAAAAAATCTAATAAATAAATACACTGTGTATTGCAATGCGTAAAATTGAAGCAAAGAAAACATGAAAAACATTCACACAACCAATACGAACGAGATATAAACTAGATCTGAATTTATAAATTTACCTGTGTTACCTGTGTGTGTGTGGCTATCGGCTTGTGGCTATTCAAGTTTCTTTTTTTTTCTATTTCTTTTCATTTAGTTCTCTAAATGTTGTTTGGTCGGTTGCTATGGTGATGTTTTTACATATCATCGTTATTGTGGACCACTACATTTAATAAAAAAAAACTACCGGAGCAAATGATTTAACGTCACTGCATGTGTATTAGCCATAAATAAATAAAAAAAAAGGGAAGAAAAAAATTAGATTAAATTCACTTGTTCGTAAAGCTTATAAATTGAAGTTATTTTACAACTAATTTTCAATCATCATCATCAAACAGAAATTGCCTCTACATTTTTTACTTGAAAGAGAGAGAGAATGAATGAATGAAAAAGAGAGAAATTCATCCAATACACACACATAGATTTAAGCTCCGCCTACTTTATCTTTTAACTAACCAATCATTTTATTGATCAATTCTTTTTGTAATTCATTTATATACAATCGAATAGGACCGCCCATTTTTATTCATTAACCAATAGATTTTCATAATATTATCTAAGATGATCAATGTGAATGGCCACACCTCTTTTTTTTTTGAAAAAAGTTTTAGTTATTTACATGTAAATAACGAGTTGACTTCTAAACTAACTAAACTAATTTCATTGTTTTTGGATTCTATTTTTTTAATCTTTATTATTTTTGTTTGGTTAATTGAATCGATGATGATCTTCATTTTTCAATATCTTTTTTGAAGTTTTTCTCCAATCTTTGATGATTTTGATGATGATGATCCTATTGATTACTACCTGAATAATGATGATGAGAGCATTCCTGTTTTGTTTCCAGATTGACAAGCAAATTAATTTCAACATAAAACAAAAAGCAAAGCAAATGTAAATCATGGAAAATTATATAAATGAATTATATAAACGCGACATATCATTTGTTTTTTGTTTTAAAATTTTGTTCAGGTTGAATGAAAAAATATTTACTTTTATTTTGTTCTGTAAAAGTTAAAATAAATAAATAAAATTTTCAAAAATTTAAAAATTTTCATTTTAAATAAATAAATAGTTTCGAAAGATCAGTGAAGCAAATCATTCAGGTTTTCTGTTTTTTTTTGTGACTTTTTTAAAGAGGGTTTTCTTTGTTTTAAAACAAATATCCTATTGACATCCATATAGAGTTTCTTTGCTAATCATTTTCTCGTTGTCACTGTTGTTGTTTTGATTTAATCATCATCGATTTAAATGAACAAGAAACAACAAACAACCATTGAGTGCTAACTTGAAAAAATACCGGAGTTATTATTGAACATTATGGAATATTGAGAGAAAAACAAAACGAAAACAAAGATAATTGGTAGCGCCAGGTA
Organism: Dermatophagoides pteronyssinus; assembly: GCF_027571235.1. NCBI lineage: Eukaryota > Metazoa > Arthropoda > Arachnida > Sarcoptiformes > Pyroglyphidae > Dermatophagoides > Dermatophagoides pteronyssinus. Next base: position 748,921 of record NW_027461528.1, read on the forward strand.
AATAAATCTGAAAATCTGAAAGGTGGAAAAAACAGAAGATGAAGAAGAAGAAGAAGAAGTGAAAGAAAATCTAATTTGACACATTCATTGTATATAATGAATGAATGAATTTTTGGGGAGAAAATATAATACAGGTAGGTATCATCATAATCATAATCATTATGATTATCATCATCAACAACAACAAAATAGCCAACTTTATTATCACAATCATATTGGTATAAGGATTTTGTGAGATTAGATGAATCGAATGAACAAAATCATTATTAGATCAAATTTGCTGTTTATGTTTCGTTTCAACAAAAACAACAAAATCCTAGGATGGAATGAATCAAAAGGGCCAAGCCTTAAACTTGATAATAATTATTTGCCGCTTAAACAGCAACAACAACAAGAAGATTGTTGTTGATGTGAATTTTTTCATTCATTCATTTCATTTCATTTTATATGATGATTAATCACAATAAAACGAAACAAAATGAAACGAAAGATTTGATAATCAAAGATAATCATATATGATCAATTTTGATCATAGTAATAATAATAATAATGTTTGTTTGTTTGAATTTGTTGAATATAGATAATATCCGGAAGCATCAATTGGATTATGTTATCATCATAATAATCATCATCATCATCATAGTCATTTCATTCATTTATTCATTGTGTTTTTTGTTCATTTCGGAAAATTTGGGAAACTTTCTTGAAACAAATCTATCAACTCTACTGTCCTATCTGTCATATTCAAGCTAGTCAACAACAAATGGAATAACAAAAAGTCAAAATAGTCCAATAGTTATGTGTGTATGTGCGCAATTCAAATCATTTATTTAGATTCTGAAATTTCGTTATTCATTTCAGAGTTAAACAATGTTTTCCTTGTCTGTCATCTCCTCGTATCCATAACATTTTTTCTTTCTCTCTCTTTTCTCATATTTTGGACAACAACAACAACAAATTACTTTCAACAATGTCGCCTGGTTGATTATTAATTAAAAGGATCATTTTTTTTGCATATTTGCACATTCTGTTATTCCGGATTCTTTTTGGTTTTTTTCTGGATAATATCATTCCGTCAGTCAGTCATTTATTGTACTTGACTATAGTGTTTAGATGAAATCAACCTATCATCAAATATGAATAATCAAAAATAACAAAAACAAGGACAAATAACAATGTTAAAAAACATTTCAGGTAAACCAAATTTAATCCATTTTTTTGTTGTTGTTGTTGTTCCAATTGGAACAAACTGTCATCAACATTATTATTTAACTGGACACGCAATTGAATCTGCTTTTTATGACAAAAATCAAAATTCATTCGATATAATCAAGCAAGCAGAGAAAAACCAAAAACCAAGAAGAAAACATGATAATTATTTGGCCAAAATGATCATTACCATTTTTACCATTTTGTGATAATCATGACATTTGAAATAAACAACAACAAAATTAATCCTTTGTAGCGCAAAGGGTGGATAATATTAAATGACCACCATGATCGTTTTTGTCCATAATCTTGATTATTATTTTCATCAAATATAATCAGCTTTATCGGATCATTATTAACGTTTTTTTACAGGTAAATAAAGGTAATAAATTATGGATAATGTGCATTTGCATTTGCTGAAAAATTTCATTAAAATGTCATCATTGAATCTATAAAATTTGAAAAATTTTTAATTTAATAATTTTGTTTTGGTTTTGAAAATGAAAAAGTTCTTGAAAATCGATATTTTCTTGATCGAAAAAATTTATTACCTCTAATCATTTGACCTTAATCAAAAGATTGAAAAAAAATTTCAAATTTGTTTTTTTTCACAAACACATCCCATCATCAACGAAAAATTCGTGCATTTCATTTTTTTTCTGTTGTTCAACATTCCAAAATAACTTTGTTAACAAAAGATTTTTGATCAAAATCGATTGATACGAATTTTTATTCATTCATCGTTCTCTTCGTTGATTAAAATCTGTGAAAAAAATGATGCACGCAACAAGAATTATTATCATTTTTTTAAACATGAATAAATATCCATTGTTGTTGTTGTTTCTATATCAACAAAATTGATCAACAAAATTTCAATGATCTGATCATTGATGATAGATATTTTGGAATCTGACAGACTTGTGAAGGAGAGTGAGAAGATGAAAGATGTGTGTGTGTGTGATTCAATTATTCTTCATTTTCATTAAGCTATTGTTTTTTTTCCATTTTGACTAATTACATATTCATTAGAGTCTTTTTTTTTGTTGGAAAAAATCACATTTTCTGATTACACTCAATTAAAACATTATCTTCAGTTTATTCATCGAAAAAATTTGGCGTACAAAGAAGAGAAAATATTCGTGTTTTGAAGTTTATTACAAGATAATCATCATCACCAGCATCTTTTGATCATCCGCATCTATTTTTTTTCATCGTTTTCAAATGAATTTTTTTCCAACAGAATTTTCGTTTCGTTTCGTTTCTTCATAACGAAATGAGTTAAATTTTATTAACGCGCGTAATGATTATTTTCTTTATCTTTCTTTTCTTGATGGATATAAAATATTTATAATGATAAACATCATCATTATCATCAACATCATTGATCAGAATCTGATTTTGTCTCTCTCTAATTTATTCTCTTTATCATCATCAACGAAATAAATTGCCCAAATAATAAAAAAAAACAATAGCAATTACCGGCTTGATGATGATGACCAGAAAGAACTTCAGCGGTCCATTGTTGTTGTTGTTGTTGTTGTTAGATAGTGGTAGAAAACAATCAAAAAGTTGCCGAAATATTTCTCCAACGACGGAGACGGTTCTACGATTTACTTGTTATATGTGTGTGTTTTTCATTATGAAATTTTTTTTTCATTTTAATGGTAGTCATGATTTTCCATTAAAAATAATCATCATCATTATCATCATCAAATTTTTGGATGTAAAATAAAATTAACGAACAGAAAAATTTTCTTTTGTGCTAATCACACCAACACCACACACACACACACGGATCAAACAAAAAAGAATGAATAAATTTTGACAGGTTGCTCTTGTTTTTTTTTTCAATCTTTACCTGTGTGTGCCATCAGCTTGTCGATCATATTTCGTGTTTGGATTGGTTTTTTTTTTTTTGGTTGGCGCGGTGTGTGTGTTTTGGAAACATTTCATTTTACTGATGATTTATATTGATTTTTGATCAATTGTTTTTTCTTTTCTGGTGCAAAATAACAAGGTGTTTTTTAAACAAAGTTTTTTTTCGTTGAAAATTCAGAAAAACACACACCTTATTGCTCTTGTTTGGTGTGCATCATTAGTTGGTTCGTTTATCCAAGTCTAATTAATTTAAAAACAAATTTTTTTTACAATAAAATGAGGAGAGAGAAAGAAGTGAAAAATTAATTTGCTTTTTATTAGGTTTTTGTTCACCCAAAACAAAACAAAAACAGCAGAAAAAAGAAATTTGAAACTTTGAAATTCAATAATGAAAAAAAATCAAATATGAAAACGTGAACACCAAACACCAAACACCAACATCGACAACAACAAAGTACCGCTTCAGGTATATCCAGGTATTTCTATCTACTGATTTTGTATTCATTTTTTTAAGGGGGAAATAAAATCAATGTTGTTGTTGATCATCATAATCGACATCATATTAATGTTGGCCAGGTTTTATCGTTGTTTTTTTTTAACGATAACCTTACCTATTTACTATTAGGTGATAGTAATAGTAAGTGAGAAGAAGAATAAAGATGATAAACAAGTGTTAAATAGCTAATTTATTAACTATTTTGGGGTTGTTTGTTGTTTGTTGGGTGATAAATAATTAGTTAGTTAGTTAGTTGTTCGTTTTCGATTTGAAATTATTTATTCATTTGATAATGATGATGATGATCAAGGTGTTGGTTGATGTTGTTGAATATTTTATCATCATTTTATGAACTTTATCTCATCATCCTATGAAAAATAAAGATGAAAAAAACAATCTTTAGCAATTCTCATTCAATTTGGTGTTAATAATATTTACTGATGATCGACAATAATGTAATTATGAATAGATAATTCTCGTTTATTTCCTTTTTGAATACCTTTTCGGGAATAAAATAACATTATCAAGAACCAAAAAAAAAGGTTCAATAATCGATCAATTTATTCGAAGATTTTACAATCAATTTTTTTTATTTGAATTTTTCTTCTTTCAGTTTTTTCATTCCATTCATTCATCCCATTCATATTTTTTTTCTTCAAAAAAAAAGTTTTCAGTAGGCCATTGAACACACACACACACACACACTAACACTAATTGCATAACATCGTTATTTTGTTTTTTCACCTTTGAATCTTTATCTTATTTATACTGGAATCATCATCAATGATTAATGATAACAAAAACAAGAGAGAAAAAAGCACCGATCAATATCTATTGATCAGTGTTTGTTACAAACACACACTAACACACGATTATCATTAAATATTTAGCATAATGGATATCTGTGTGTGTGTGTATATTCTAAAGATTTCATGCATTGATACGCCCATTTGTAAATAAAATTTTTTTTTTGTTCATCATCATTTGGGATGTTATTCTTGTGTGTGTGTGTTCGAACCATGATTATCATCTTGATGATGATAATGAGATGATCTTTTTTAAAAAAAAACGATTTAAATATGATGATAGTGGTGCTAAATGATTCAATAGAGAGTGGGGGGTTATATTTTTTTTTTTTTTTTTTTGATTTGATTCCGTCGATTTTTTTTCTGTTTTTAAATTTTGCCGCTGCAATAAAATGTTTTCATTTGATCGATTTCTTGCCGCACCTTTATTCTTCAAAGTTTCTTTGGGGTTTATTCTTCGACGATATTTTTTTTTTTGCATCGTCATCATCATCTTTACTGGGTTTCATCATCTTTTCTTTTGTGTTTCTGTATGTGTGTGTGTTTTATATTTGGATTTTAAAGTTTTTCCCGAATTTATTGACAATAAACAATGGTAACATTTATTTTTGTCAATCATCATCATTAGGTTTTTCAAAAAAAAAATTGAAAAAAAGACAAACAATTTCGGGAAAACTTTTCGGAAAGAAAATTTTTGATGAATTTCTTTTTTCCCGAAAAAGTTTCTCCGGAAAAAAATAATTAAATTCAATGAAAATTTAAATTAAATTTTTTTTTTCTTTCTTCTTTCAGGTTTAATCTCTGGTGATGCATCGTTGACAACAACAACAACACATCAAAAGCAAATCATCATTGAAATTATCGATGATATGATTACCCGGAGATTTGAAAATTCATTTGAAAAGAAAAAAAAAGATTTATAAAATTGAAATTGATGATGAACTATTTGATGCGATTATCTCACTTTCTGTGGAAAACAACATATCAAAAGAATTTGAATTAAATTTTTAAAACACTGAAAACAAACCATTTTTGATTATTATTAGATTGAATAACAAAATTTTTGAAAATTTGAAATTGGTTTTTTTTGTGACAGGTAAAAATAATTATCATTCGGCAATGGTCATAAAAACATATTTCTTTCTCTTCTTGCATTTGTTTCTATTGCGCTTGTCATATTAATAATCGATACGGATCATCATCATCCACATTGGAAACATCGTTGATAATTTTTCATCACACAATTTACCACCACCAACAACAACAACACTTTGGCGGGATATTTTATTACATAATAATCATAAATTTGTTTGAAATTTATTTGATTCTTTATCGTTGTGGTCGTCGTCGCCATGTTTATGTTTGTTTTATTTTTTGGTGTGAATGTCATTATGGAATCTAGAAAAAGGAAAAAAAATCCATAATCATCCTCATTATAAACTGAAATTGCAAAGAGAAAAAAAATGACCAAAAAATATGCGAGAGGGGTTAAAATTGATTTAACACAAACCACAAAATATGTCATTGAATTTTTCAAACGAAAAACGATAAATTTTCTAAAATTACCAAACAACAAAATCCTTTTTTTTGAAGATAAAATTAGTTTTTTTCTTTTGGTCTTTTCATCTGGCCAGAAATCAAATTAATTGCTTATTGAAAGAAAATTTTTATTTCGAAAATTTGTTTTTTTTGGTTCATTTTGCTGTGAAAGTTATAGCTTCATTTTTTTTGTTTGAAAATTTTTCCAAATGTCATTCTGGTTGTTTGAATGGCAATTAAATTTTGACAATTCGATCATAGAAGAACATCAGATCAGATCAGAATCAGATACCACCCACGAGATGGAAAACTACAGTGATGAAACTTGAATCAAAAAAGTTTCATTCTGCATTCTACAATCGTCACAGACCACAGAGGATGTCCAATGTGAATTTTATCGTCAACGAAAAAACAAAGCAACAGAAATCATCATCGTTACGCATAAATAAAGATCAAAACCAAGAAATTATATAGGTATTTTGATGACAACTTTATCAATTTTTTTTCGACCAAAAAAAATGTCATAGGGTGGTCGAAATAGACAACAATTGCACACACACAACCTGAATCGACCAATTATCGATTTTCTACTTCTATTTTTGATTGATTGAAATTTTATTGAAATGTCAAAAGTTGTTGGTCATCATCATTTCATTCACAAGGGCCTAAAGTCAATGAACAAAAACGAAAAACAGGTGTTGATGTGATTCAGAAATTGAATGGAGAAAAAAACAAAACAAAACCCAGCTGCAGGTAAACAAGGTATAAATGATGATGGTGGTGGTGGGTCATCGACAAAATTGAAACAAAAACAAAAAAAAAAATGAAGAAGAAGGTGGTCACATTATCATTATCATCATCATCCAATTTTGTCTGGACAATAACAACAACAACGAGAAAAAAACCGTTTGTCACTTTTGAAGACAAAACCACCAATCATTATCTTATTGTGTCCAATTGTGGTGGTTTGAATCATTCATTCATTCATTCATTGAATCAATCAATCGATCGATGATAATGATAACTTTATTATTAACAATATAATTAATGATTATTGAATGACTCTATTATCATCATTATCATTATCATTATCATTTCATTTTCAAATTGTATCAATTGATTTCCTTTCCTGCTACTGTGGTTATTATCAGTTGATTTTCTGTTCTTCGTCACTGTTGTTGTTGTTGTTGTTGTTGTTGTCGACCATTATCATCATCATCATAATCATCACCGTCACTGGTTTTATTTTGCTGGCAGGAAAATGCCAATCATATTCATAACTAAACATAATAATCATCAAAAACAGTGTGTCTCCATCAACATCATTGCATTCATCGTTTAACGTTTGGTCAAAATTACATTGTTCAATTCACTATCAACAACCAACAGGTAGACACACACACACACACACAGGTAGAGAATATTCAATTCTTTTTTCCAATCATCTTTCTTTTCAAAAATCTATTATGGATATAATTTGAATGAAATTTAAACGAATATAATTTGTGTGTGTGTGTGTGTGTGTGTGTGTGTGTGGTGTAAAGAATTTGAATTTTTTTTTCAACAAAAAGAAAAATTTGAAGCCAATTTGTGAAATGAAAACCAGTGTGTGTGTGTGGCAATTGAATCAAAATCAGACAATTGATATGGTGTGCGTCTTCTTCGTTTCTTCATTTTCATGGTAAATATCATTCGACAAAGACGAAGACGACCACCACCACTATTATCATCTTCGATCACCATCACACCAAAATAAGACGACAATTGATGATTAGTGATCTTCTTCATCTTCTTTTTGATTCTATCAGACAATTCTATTTCGTTGCTCAAATATAATTATCTATTGATTGGGCAGCACAACTAGCAGCGATAGTAGTTGATGATTGCTATTTTCAAATTCATTCATTGAATTCTTTCCAACATCATCAAATAACTATTGCTACCTAGTTAGTTAGCTGAGGGTAGATTGGTTTTAAAACTCTCAATTATCAAATTTTTCTTTTTTGTTGTTGAAAGAAAATAACAAAATTGAGACCTTTGATGATGATGATGATGGTCATTGATGATGATAATAATGATGTGATGTTTGTGACGATGATTATGATGATTATTATTATTATTATTATGATTATTATTTATCTGATTCACACATCATTATCATCATTACAATTATCTTTGATAACTTTGGTGGTGGTGATTATGTTGATGGTGGTAGTAGTAGTGGTAATCATCATCAATGATGGATTCTACAAACGATTTGGATGATTGGTCATCAACAAACCATAATCATCATGAATCTTGTTAGAATGAATTATTTTTAGTTGATTTCGAAAATCGGATCGGAAAAAGAATTTTGACAATGAAAATTTGTGTCGATGTCATATTGTGCCCAGGGTGGATCAAATGGGTCAACGGTTACTAAAATAACTTTCAATAACTATTGTTTACAGGACAGGAAGTAGCCTACTACTACCACCACCGAGAAAGAAAAAAAACAATAATTATATTCTTGATATAGACAACCTAAAATCATTGAAAATTTCATTTAAATTCATTCATTCATTCATTCATTCAGAAAAAAAGATGATGATTAAAAAAGAAAATTTAATGAATGGAATTGAATTGAATTTTCTGCCGGTCGATTGGTTAATGTTTACTATTTTTATGAAGCCAATGATAGATCATCATCATCATGTTTAAATTGATAATTTACTATTTACTCATTACCTACTACCACAATGGTAATTGATCATTTTTATTCGCAAACAAACAAACAAAATTGATGTGAACTGAATTTCTGGCCAGAAAGAAATGAAATGAAACCACATTGTTGATGATATGGTTCTTTTTCGGTGATGAAAATTGATTGAAATAAAATAAATTGAAAATTATTCAATTCAGAAAAAAATCATTGATGATGATGAAATGAAATGAATGAAATTGATTCATTTCATTTCAAATTTATATAAGGTAATATTGTTTTTTTTCGTATTTATTGTTCACATTCAATCATCGTTATCATCATCATCATTATGGATTGGATTGAATATCGTTCACTATTTTTTTCTTTCTAAAATCAAATGTAATGATGATGATGATTTCTTTGGAAAAACAAACAAACAAACATCATAATGATGAACTATTTAAATAAGATCAGCAACAGAAAAACATTGATGATGATGATGATTTTTTTCCAAAACCAATTCATCATCAAATCAAACAAATGAATTTTTTTTCGTTTCATTTCTTCAGAAATAAATCTTAATATGAAAAAAAAAACGTAAATAAATAATCATCAATTGTGAACGGATGGATATAAAATAAATGAATGAATGAATGAATGATTTTATTTCATATTTGAAAAAGAAATTAGACGAAAAAAAGGGGAAAAAATCATTAAAATAATCCAATCTTGTTGATGGATTTTTTTGAATGATGAAGACTACGATGATGAACTATTTTTTTTCGTTTTTGCTAATTGATTTGAATCTGAAAAATAAAATAAAAATGATGATGATTGTTTGATTGTTTATGTGAATTTTTTTGGATGAAATTCAATCTTCTTTTCCTAAAAAAATGATTCGACAAATCAATTGATTTTTTTTGCCCTTTTCTTCATTTCGTAAATATAACAATCATGTAATGATGATTTGGATATATCAAATATGTAAATGATGGGGAGGGAATAGAAAAAACATCAATATTGATAAGGCGTTGACCAAATGATTTGTTTTTTTTATAGGCAAAAATCAAATGTATTTTCTCCTTCCACCCCCCCCACAAAACACAAACATCAAAAAAATCAATCAATAAAATAATGATAATAAAGTGTTTTCTTTTTCCCTGAACCATTATGGTGTCAAAGATCATCATCATCATCATCTTACTAATCATCATGATTATCATTTAATGGAATGGTTACAGATGATGAAAATTTTGTTGAATGAAACAATCAAGAAAGAAAGAAAAACCCGAAATAAAATTGGAAGAAAAGAAATATATTTGAAGATGATCCATTCATTCAACAAGAGAATGAATGAACGAAAACAATAATAATCATCATCTGCATAATAATGATAAACATTGATGATGATCATCATCATCCACAAACGATGGTTAGATGGTATCATTAAATCAAGAAAACCAAAGAAAATTGACAATAACTTGACAACAGCAACCAGAAAAACAAAATCAAACCAAACCTATACACAATACGAACAAATCTATTTTGGATTTTTCATTTGATTTTGAAAGAAAACAACAACAACTGAAGAAAATCAATCGATTTTGGAAATCAATCTCAATCGATTATTATTATCGAAAAGTGAGAGAGAGAGAGGGGTTTATCAATCAAAACAAAAAAACGAAACAAACCATTCTTGTTTGTCTTTTATTTTTCTATTGTTTTTTATCGATCATCATTATTATTATTATGATCAAATATTGAAAGACAACTAACTGACTGAATGAATAAACTAAATCAACATAATAATCACATATAATGAAATGACAAATATCAAATATATATTCAAAAAAGGTAAAGGTAAATTGTTTTGAATTGCTGTTTCTGTTTGTGCTTTTTGGCAATGGTCATTGATGTTGATTTGATAGTGGTGATTATCATCAATGATGATGATGATGATGATGTTTTTCTGTTGTTGTTTTTGTTTCTGGTTAGCTGGTTAGTTGATTGGTTTGGTTGGCGTGAAAATTTGAAATCATTGAAAACAAAATATCGATCCATCGTTATTATTATTGTGAAGATGATTTTCACCGAGAAAAACAAAACAAAACAAAATGAAAACCTTTGTGTGTGACAACATAACAATAGATTATATAACCACAAATCAATTGGCTACTATATCAATCGATATAACGAAAATTTGATCATCATCATCATGAAATTATCGTTGCAAAAAGTAGAAAAAACGAAGCTAATCATCAATCATTGTCATTGAAACAAACAAGCAATTTTTTCCTGATTCAATTCAATTCATTTTGAATGATTTCGATTTGATTTTGGATAAAAATTGAACAGAACAACAACAAAATGTTTGATATTCTTCTGCCATTAGATCATCATTATAATCTACAAAAAAAAAAATATATAATTTTTATAGGTTTTACTTATCCAGATTTAATATTTCTCTTCCCTCTCTTACCAATTTCTTTCAGTATCAAGCAGACAGAGTGGTTGTAATGGCTGGAATGTGATATTTTTGCTGTATGATTTTTAATTAAAAAAATTGGTCACAGAAAAAAAATTCATTGAAAATTCCTAAATCGTATTTTGACAAAATACCCAAGAAAAAAAACGAATAGCAATCACAGTATACGTGAAAAAATAAATAAATAAAATAATCTAACGAAAACTAACTCAATTCGTTATCAATATTCGCATATAAATATCACAAATATCCGTTGTTCTTTACCCATTTTATGATCTCAAAACTGATGACGACAAAGTAGAATATTTCATTGAAAACAACAACAACAACAACAACAAAATCCTATTTAATTAGTTAATTACACTACTTTACAATTATCACCACCATTACTAAAGCCAGCCAGACAAAAAACATAAACTACAAACCACAAACCACAATATCATCATCATTAGAATGACCAAAATGACCAGAAAATGCAATGATATTATCATCATCATAATGATGATGATAATGATGAGAATTATTATTATTATTTTCCGTTAATAAATTCTATTAATTATAAATTCTTTTCCATTACAAACATACGCACACACACACACAGTAAAGATCTTTAATATAATGAATTGATAAAAAAAATAGAATAATCTACATACATAGTGTTATAAATAATTAATAATAATAAAATTTTTCATATAATGGATGATTTTATATATAACATTGATCGAGTTATTTTGTTTTTTTTCTTTCTTTTCGAGTTTTTCAAATAATAAAAAAAATATGTAATTCACGTCCACCAAACAGTCAATTCTGTGTGAGAAAAAACAAAGAATTTCTCTTAGTTACTGATAACTGTGGATTTGGCTATTTTTTCTACTGGTTGTAAATCGAATCGGTTCCATTTCGGTTTTTTTTCGTTTTTGGATAAAATTCTCAGCAGGTAAGTTGGTAGAACAACAACAACCAAAGCTTGTCATGAAACCAGAAAAAACGATTAATAAGGTTATAAATAATTAATTTTTGGAAAAAGTAAGCGAGATAAAAATATGAGAATCATGTTTTTACTTGTTTCTGTGATTCAATGATGATCTTGATGATGATGATGACCATCACCGGTATTTTTTACTTTTTTGCTTTGCTAGAAAAACAAATTAGGTAACAGCGAAAAATAATCAATGATGATGATGGTTTAATGTTTAATTGTATGACTAATTTCTGGTTGTTTTGACAACCAAAAAAGAACCACTTTTTTTTGAAATGCGTCATATTTTATTTTAGCAATAAATATTTAACGACAAAACTAGTCGAAACAAACCAAATCAATGATAAATTCAATTCATTTTAATATATAGGACAAATCAAAAGTTTAAAAAAAAGTCGGATTACATAACGATTATCATCGGTCATTATTGATGTTATTATCCGATAATAAACCAGCTGAACGTGTCATTGAATAAAAAATACTATCATTATTAGCCAAAAGATTTGCTGGTGTATCAAATTCAGCTATTTGACCATCATCTAATACTAATATACGATCCGAATCCATTATTGTATTTAAACGATGTGCAATAGTCAGAATTGTACAATCAATAAATGATTGACGTATTGTTTGTTGTATTAATGAATCGGTTTCCATATCAACAGCTGCTGTTGCTTCATCCAATACTAAAACTTTTGTTTTACGTAATAATGCACGTGCTAAACAAACTAATTGTCGTTGACCAACTGATAAATTTGAACCACTTTCATTAATTTCATATTCTAAATGACCATCTAATGATAATGTAAATTGTTTCAAATGTGCCAATTCTAAACAACGCCATATTTGTTCATCTGAAAAATTTTTAAATGGATCTAAATTTGTACGTAATGTTCCGGAAAATAGTACTGGATCTTGTGGTATTATTGTTAAACGACTACGTAGTTGATGTAGACCAATTTTCGATATATCAATACCATCAATTCGTATACAACCATTAGCTGCTTCGATTAAACGAAATAATGCTAATGTTAATGATGATTTTCCAGCACCAGTTCTACCAACAATACCAATTTTTTCACTTGGTTCAATTCTGGCTGTTATACTTTTTAATACTAAATCTAATTTTGGACGATAACGTGTACCATATTCAATAAATTCAATACGACCTTGTTGTGGCCAATTATTTGGTGGTGAAGTTTCCTGAATTTCCCATTCAGCTTCAACCGAAAGATCCGTATATTCTAGAATACGTTCAGCACTTACAATACTGATGGAATTTTTTTCAAAAAAAAACAAACATTAGTTACAACCATAATCAATAGATGTCGTTACTAACTTTGTTTCAATATCGGTTGATGAACGAACTAAATAATTAAGATTTTGTGTTGTATTCAATGCATATGTTATAATAAGACCAACAGCACTTGAATCCATTTTTTGTCTATAAATAACAGCAAAAATTGCGGCAAAAAATACAATAAAATTAGCTATTAATTCTAAACGTATTGATAGCCAACGATTCGATATAATCATTGCCAAATTACAAGAATTATTAATATCTGCATTATCATCATTTTTTATAATAAATTCTTTCATACAAGAAAATGCCCGTATTGTATTAACACCCGTTAATGTTTCACTAAAATGTGAATAAACGGGTGATTTTGTAATCGATTCAATACGTTTCAATTGACGAGCTGTCGATATGTATAGTCTCTATAGTTTTTTTTTCGTTGTTGTTATTGAAAATGGTTGAATGATGATGATGATGATTGAACAGAATTGTTGTTGTTGTTTGTTTGGTTTGTCCAGTCGATAGAATGGTCAGCAACGAACAACGAAAAAAAAATCCAAGATTGAAAAAAATGAATTACACAAGCGGCCATAGAACATTATGATTGGAAAATGGATTTTTTCGTTTTTTGTTGTTGTTTTTCACACATCAGGCCAATGAATAATGGCAAAACATTTGAAAAACATATGCGCCATGTTGTTGTTGTTGATGATGATCATAATGGTGATATATAAAAAAAGGGACAAAAGGGAAAGAAACAAGAAAAAGAGAAAAAAACAAAAATCGATAATGAATAAGATGATCGATCTATTTATGTTGCTGTGTTGTTGTTGTTGTTGTTAATGTGAAGGGAGAATAGATTGTTATGATGTGAAAATGATTCTATGATATAAATCACCTGAATTAAATAGAAACATATAACCATTGGTAGAATAATTGTTAAAAATATTGGAATTTCTATCGAAAATTTTTGTCATCATCATTATCAGCAGTAGCGTCAATATTGTTATTGTTGTTGTTGTTTGAGGAATATTTCCAGTAGCGGCAACAAGGAAAAACGGAAGTCAAAACGAAGAAAAAAAAATATTAGAAAATTTTGAACGAAAACATCATCAATCAGTAAAATCAATGATTATTATTATGGGAAAATAAAGAATGGCAAAAGATTAATGGAATGTGCCATGGTATCCCATCGATGGTTTTTTGTGTTTGCCGGCAGTTTTTCTCTATTTTTTTTTTTTGCTTGTTTGCCATCGATATTTTCTCCATGATGATGATGGGGTAAAAATTGGGAAATAAAAGCGAAACAAACCGAACGAAACAGCAACAAAAACTTACTCATAGAAATAATGATCAATGTAGCCAATGTTGAAAATAGACAGGTTATGAATACCCTATTTTACCAAGTTTGTTTAGTTTGGTTTGGTTTGGATTCGATATTTTGGTAATGGTGTTTTTTTCGGGTTTTTTTTCGGGTTATTTATTTTCGGTTTTACAAAAAGGGGAGAAAGAAAAAATAAATAAGAAAATCATCATTAGACGTTGTCGTTGTCGTTTTTGTTATTAATATTCTATTGTTCAGATTCTGTCTATTGTTGTTTGGGTTGAACAACAGTGACAACAACAGCAGAATATTCTGTGGAAAAAAATAAAATAAAAAACTTTTTTACCGAAAATTCATCTGTATAGATGTATCACAAACATCAATATCTTTACTAAAACGATTTAATATTCGCCCTAAAGGTGTTACATCAAAAAATGACATCATTGAACGAAATATTGTTTGTAACATTTGATTATGTAATGAACTGGCTGCTTTGATTATTCCGTTTGTCATTGATATCCAACCAAGCCCATAGAATATACCTTGACAAAGACCGATTGCACCTTTTTATGAGAATCAGTGAAGAAATACATTGAAAAATTATTGTTAATCTTATGTATGATCTCTCTAAACACAAACCATAAATAGCTAGATAATAGATTGTATCTGAATGTTCCATATTTTCACCTTGATCATAATTTTCTGATTGTGCTGACCAAATTGATAACCAAACACCAGAACTGGCATTGGATAATTGTGCAACGCCATAATTAATTAAAATAATTATAACCCATGTAATTGAAATTGCTTTTAAATAACGACCATAAACATGAAATTTAACCTGTCCAATTTGTGCCATTTCTTTTTCAATCAATTTACTTGTTGTTAATTTTTTTCCAACATTATTATCAACACCAATTGCTGATTGATCATTCAATGAATGAAATCTTGGTTTTGGTTTGTTTAATTTGGTTTTATCATCATTGTTATCATTATCTTCGGGATTATCATCATCATCATCATCTTCAGGATTATTATTACTAAATTGTTGTATAAGATTGGAAAAATAATTATTCTGTTTCATTAATTCCGGATAGGAACCGGATTCAATTATTTGACCATCACGTAATACATAAATATAATCAGTTTCAGGCAAAAGCCATAAATTATTTGTAACCAATATTCGGGTTTTATTTCTTAATAAACCTGTTGTTGATGATATAATATGTTCATAAATATGTTTACCAACATGTGAATCAACTATATGATGAAGAACGAAAAATGTTAATAAAATAAATAAAGAAAAATCAAAACAAAATCAAAAAAAAAAATCATACCAGCAGATAATGTATCATCCATTAAATAAATATCAGCATCATTATAACAAGCACGTGCTAAACTAACACGTTGTTTTTGTCCTTTTTTTTGCATTGAAAAAAAATTCATTAATATTCCATTCATTTTGAAAAATTCTTCACAAAACACTATTATTATGTTACCTCCACTAAGATTAATTCCTTTTTCACCAATTTCCGTTTGATCACCATCAGTTAATACTTGTAAATCAGGTTTTAATGAACAAGAATCAATAACTTTCCAATACATTCGTTCATTAAATGGTTGATTAAATAATATATTATCACGTACAGTATTATTCTGGATCCATGGTTCCTGTGGTGTATATGCTATTCGTTTAGATTTTGAACTAAATATCATTATTATTATTTGCCCCAATGACGATAGCCAATCATCATCATCATTCGATTGACACCCCCAATAAGTGAATTCAGTTTGCAAGAATAATATAAATAGGGGGAAAGAAAAAAAAGAGAAAAGAAAAGAAAAAACATTAAACATTAATCATGAATTTGCCCTTATTGATGAAATCTTTGTTTTGTTTTGTTTGTTTAAAGAATTATATAAGATTTCGTCTGTCGAATGTAACTCTCTATGTAAGTGTTTGTGTGTGTTTGTAATGAAAGATTTTTTTTCACCGTACATATTGATTGTTCCATTAGTCAATTCCATATTTCCTAATATTGCTTGCAATAATGATGATTTACCCGAACCAACAGCACCAACAATAGCAACGAATGATTTTGTTTTAATTTTCATTTGGATTTTTTGTAAGAATGGTTTTGAATGATTTTGTTTATCATCATCATCATCATGTTGATGGTCATTTTTTTCGCTAGAATGTTTTTGTTGTTTTTTGTTGTTGTTGTTGTTGTTGTTATTGTTATTTTGTTCATCTTGATTATACCAACTAAAAGAACAATTATCAAGAATTATACAATGGTCATCATCATCACCAGGATTGTTTTTTGATTCATTTCGTTGAATATAATTTGTCAATTCAGTTGAACTAAGAAAATTGTTTAATCTTTTCATTGAAACACTGGTCTAT
Organism: Dermatophagoides pteronyssinus; assembly: GCF_027571235.1. Classification (NCBI taxonomy): domain Eukaryota; kingdom Metazoa; phylum Arthropoda; class Arachnida; order Sarcoptiformes; family Pyroglyphidae; genus Dermatophagoides; species Dermatophagoides pteronyssinus. Next base: position 766,024 of record NW_027461528.1, read on the forward strand.
ATTATTATTGGGATGAAATAAGAGTGAAAAAAAGCTTGAGAAAAGAGATTGACAAAATGAAAATGGCTTACCATAATAATCAATGTAACTAAATTTGGTAACATTGCTAATGGAAAACGTAAAATATTAAATAATGATAATGAAACAAATGCTTTGGATGCTGTTAAACGATTTTGATGATCAATACAAACATATATGGCAAATGTTATGAATGATACAAGAAATGGTGCTAAATTCCATATAGCCTGTATGAATGCACCTAAATAATTAATACGTTTTAACATTTGTAATTCTTTTGAACGTATTGTCTGTATTCGTTCAATAAATGCCTGTTCCCAACTATATAATTTAATAATTTTCATTCCATTTAAAATTTCATTCATTGCTTTAACACGTTCATCTTTCAATTTCATTTGTCGTATTTGTAAACGTTTTGATATGTTTGTTAAATATGCATTGATTGGTATCATTGCTAACATGAAGAAAAAACCACCCAAAACAGATACACCTATGAATAATCAAGTGGATATATTAATAAACCTATTATTGATTACATCTTGAATATTACAAACCTAATTCACGCCATAATAATATCATTGCAATAATAATCTGTAATGGTGCCGACCATAATAGATTAATAAAACTACTAACATCAACAAAACGTTGTGCATCAACAGCCATCAGGTTGACAATTTGTCCGGTTGTAAATTTTGATCTTGAACTATTTGATAATTTTAATGATTTACGATAAATAGCAGCAATTAATTGTGTACGAATACGTAAACCAAATATCATCATACGATTAAAATAATAATTTAATGCAAATATTTGCCCGGATGTAACTAAAAATAATAATAATGCAAAAAAATATCCATGCCAATTTGGTTGTTGATGATCATCCATAAAATTAATTAATTGTCTATTGAGAATTGGTAAACAGGGGGGTAATTATAATGTGTAAATAATTTTTAAAGTTAGAAGATTATAATCTTACTTTAGAACCATTGGATTAGCAAAAACAAAAAAATCATTTAGGATTTTTGCCAATGACCCGGGTATAAAATAATATTTAAGTGTTGACCATATTATTTTAATAATATTTACTTTGAATGGTTTTGTTTTACTATTAAAAACATTATTTTTCGTATCATATTCATGACGAAATTCATTTAATTTTTGTTGAAATAATTGATAATTATAAAATGAACTATCCTGTTCACGTATACGCCATATATCGGATAATATTATTGGACGTTTCAGACCTAAATAGGTAAGTGGTGAATACCAACTGAATGTTAGCCGAGAAAAAAATGATGCTGTCATTTTGGCCAATGGTTTTCGCTGTTCATCATTGTTATCGGTGGACTGTGTTTATTTTTTTTCATTGAAATAGCGAAAAAGAAAATGAGATAATAAATCATTTATAGTGAAAGAGATTTTCTGAAAATGACAATTTTTTTCGTTAAAAAAACGAAAACCTTTACCTTTTTTTCATCAATCGTTATTTTCATTATTTTATCAGCTTCAGGATCCGATATAAAACTTTGTATGAATAATGAAAAATTTAATAGAAAATTTATCAAAAATATAAACATGCTGGACATTTGTGAATCAAGATGCCAAAATGATTGTTGTTGTTGTTGTTGTTGTTCATCTTGATGATAATAACGATATCGATCCATTATTTGTGAAATTAATTCCAATAAAAGTGATAATGATTGTAATGCTAAATATGACCATATTATAGCCGATGTATGTTGAGAATATTTTTTCATTAACCAAAAAATTATCATTAAAATTATCTGTTATCAAAAGAGTTGAGAGTGAGAAAGGTTTTCTTGGGAAAAATTTCACAAAAAAAAGAGTAACATACCGAACATAATAATCGTATAATAGCATTGACAATATCAGCCTTATATTTTTGATTTTCAATTATATTATCATTATGATTATTATGATTATAATCATAAACGGTCAATACAAGATCAATGATTAATTCTAATATCAAGGCAACGATAATTGCCATACGTAAACTATTATAATTATTCCATTTAAATCTTATTGTCGATGATGATGATTTTGATTTATAAATTAATGAAAAAATTATTATTGGTGATAAAATTATCAGATAAATAGCTGGTAACCAAACCAAGATTGTTTTTCGAAAACATAATGTTAATCTTGGTTCTTCGGTTGTCCATGTTATTTGATCATCCTTATATTTTCGTTTTACAAATCCGTTTAATAATATCCGTTATTTTTTGGTACGGGTAATTTTAAGAGAAAAAATAAAATAACATTTCCGATTAATCAATAAATAAACGAATCAAGAATTCATCGAATTAATGATAAAAGTAAAGTAGTTTTTGGACTTGTTTGAAACATTAAAAGATTCATATTCAATTCGAATAAAACGAACAAAATCCAAATACGAGCAAAATCATATAAATGATTTAATTAAATTCATTTTGGACAACAAAGTAAAGCAACAACAATCGAAATAAGCTTTTACTTTCGTTTTGCTATTTATTGTTTTGTTTTGTTTTTCATTGAAATTCTAATTTCTGACCATTTTTTTGTTTCATTTGGATATATAATTTCAAACATTTAATAATTTTATGATGATGATAGCAATGAAATTTGATATTTAGAAATAATTTAATTGCTTACTCAACGTATTCAGATTATAATTGAGAATAATGGAATTTCCAATGTGTTTGTTGATCTGTATTATAAGTTGTTTTATATGTTTTATAACATGTTTTTTACCATGTACAATTTGTTCAATGATTTGTAAAGTATGGCTTTATGTAACACTTACAATTATTATTACATTTATAATGTGTTTATTATTTTGTGTTGGTTTTTTATCATTTATGTTTAATGAAAATAATTTTAAATTTAATCAATTTAATCAAGATATGAATGTTCTTAATGATAATAACAACAACAACAACAAGTTACAACGACAACAACAATTACAACAACAACAACAACAACAAAGAAAACAACAACGACAAAAACAAAAGAAAAAACAAAAACAACAATCGCACCTACAACAAGATCAACAACAAAAATCCCATGGACCACAACTAAAATCGCAAGAACCACAACAAAAATCACAAGAACCACTATTAAAATCACAAGAACCACAACAACAACAACAACAAAAAATGATCGAATTTTAAAAAAAGAAACGAAAAAAAATTCTTACCCAAATCGATTCGGATCCACAATATGAATCGAATGTATTCATCATCATTATCAAAATGATGTTTTTAAATTTTCAAACGACCTTTTTTTTCCTGTGAATTTTGTGAATTTTTTTTAATTTAATAAATTTGTAAAACAAAAAACAAATTGATGCCAAATGAAATGAAAACTTTTTAAAAATTGACAGCACTAGAGACACGCACACTGAAAGAGAAAACTATGATGAATTGAAATGGATTTTAGCTGAAATTTGATGATGATCCAAATCAAATTTTTGGAAACCAACAACAAAAATTATAAATTTTTTCTAGTTTTATTACAACGAGATGTAACAATGTAACGCACTGAAAAAATATCTTTGTCTAAAACGCACTCACACATCATTTTTTTACCGATTTAAAATTGGAAATTAAGGAGGGGGAAAAAGGAAAAAATGGGGAAAAAAAGCTGTTAATTTCTAATTATCATTATAACGACATGTCTGTTGAGAAATGATAATCATTATTATTATTATTGCTGCTAAGATGCTTAAACAAGGGAAAGAAAATAAGATGTTATCACAAAAAAATTGACAATGGTGATGATGATGATGATAATGTTAACAATCAACACCCACTCATTTGAAACGACAATTTTTATTATTGTTATTGAGTGCATTTCATTCATTCATTCACTCATTTTTCTTACTTCTCAACCGACGGAAAAAATGGAAAATCATCATCATCATAAAATTGTCAGATGACGATGATGATGCTGGGTGATTTTTTAAATTGATGCGACAATTGAAAGTGAAAAAAAAACTGAGAAATTTGCATCAAAATTGTCTGTGTGATACGTTCCAGAAAAAGGCTTGATGATGATGATCCTCTCTTGACATTTGATGTTTCCAATTGGAACATCGTTTATTTAAATTTTTCTTTTTCTTTTTTTTTGCTGACTTATTTGATTATCATGATCATCATCATCGATGATGATGATTATGATTACCGAATTTTTTTTTCTTGGTTCCGTTTTCTTATAGAGGGGATGCTGCTGTCAAAAAAGTTTATCCAAAAAAAGTTGATTCGTTAACCGACTATGACGACTAGAGAGAAAAGCAGAAGCGGTTATTTTTCTGGGCTAAATTTTATCGTTTTTCGTTTTTTTTGACAAAATGACAGATGAAAATATTCTTTCGTTTGAGAATAAAGGGTTGTTATTTTCGAAAAAGAAAATTTTCCATTTTTTGAATAATCATTCATTTATTTAGTGGGGAAAAAATCGTGAAAAATTCTTTCGCCCCCTTTTTTCATTCAAAATCGATTCTTCAGAATCTGGATGATGGTCTTGATAAGAAAAAATCAATGCAATCCAATTTTGTAACAATGTTTGCTTTCAATAATCAATCTATGGGTTTTTTGTATTTCGATTAATTTTAATTCTTTTCGTTTGTTTGTTAATCGTTACAATTATATGAATGTGAATAAAGAGAGGGGAAGAGAAATATTCTCAATGGTTTATCAAGTGAATTCATTGGAAAAAGATTTTTCTTTTCTTTTTTTATTCTTGGTTGGCTTCATTTGATTCGGAGAATGGTAATAGAATTCTAGTGAAATAATCATCATCATTTTGTGGAATAATGTTTTCCGTTAATAACCGCTACTTTTTTTGATTGAAAATATTCCATTCTTATCATTTACAATGCACTATTCTATTACAATCATCATTGATATTTGATTTAATTAAAAATCTCAAGTGTGTGTGCGTATTTTTATCGGTAAAAAAAAATCAAAGTAAATCTGCGTTGCACTGTAAAAAAATAATATCCGATTGATTGATTAATGATTAGTGATGAGTTGTTTTTTTTTTCTTTTTGACAAGACAGGAAAAATAATAGAAACGAAGGATTAAAAAAACTAATCAAAATATGGGAAAAAAAATTTTAATGGCCCATTTTTAATTATAATTAGGGTTAATATCTATCATATAAATAAGTGGTGGATTTATAAAAAAGAGTACATATTAATGAGTTTAGTGCAAGTTTGGTGCAAAATTCCACTAAACAAACAAAATCATCTCTTGATGCGGCTATGTAATGTGACTATTATTGTACAACCATTTTTTTCACTATTACCATTGACTACTACTACTACTATTTGGTTATCCATAACATAAGATATATTTCATTTTGGTTGATAATAATTATTTTTAATGAATGTCCATTAAAATTTTTTTTATTATTTTGAAAATTTATAGAAAAATATTCCATTTAAATATGGTCTGTGATTTGCGATAGCAACATATTTATCAGCCAAAAAATTTTTTGACAATTTTCAAAATATATTGGTCATTTACTATTTTCTTATTACTATTATTGTTGTTGAAATAACTTTATTTTTTTCAATGACAAATTTTTTTGTTTTGTTTTGTTTTTCATTAATTTAATGGACCCAAAAGAATTGATTCACAATGGCCCATTGGAAAGACAATTTAGTTTGAATGATTTGATTTTTTTTTGTTTTGTTTTATCTTTTCAACAACAAAAACGACTGTCATACATTATCTGTTATTATTGTGTTACTATTGGTATTTTGGTCATTATTGACCATAAAGCTTGTGATAGTGGTATTCCGAAATCCTAAAATTAGTAATAGTAGTGGTAGTAGTGGGTTAAAAAAAATTCTATCCCAACAATTAAATGAAATTCTACAAAAGTCATAAGTCTGGTTTAGAATTTTATTTAAGAATTTTTGGGATCATCATCATAATCAAAAATAATCAATAAATGCACATGGGGATGAATGATGAGAGAGCCAAAAAAAACTTGTCCAGCAAAATTTCTATAGAATCCATCTATAGAGAATAACTAAAATTAAATTAAATGAATCATTGAACAAACAGAGAAACAGTGAGAGAAAAAAAGTTTAATGGATGCCAATCAATTGTGTTTAAACATCAAATAGACAAACAAACAAAGATCATTTTATATTTTGTTTGTTTGCCGGCTATAATAAAAGAAACATCTATTTTATCATGGTATTTTTGGGTATACATTGTAATCATTCAATGAAACATTTAGTTAGTTAGTTTTCTTCAGACCGAATCAATACCAAAACAAAAAACAAAAAACAATGAAAATTTAATTTGCAAAAAAAACATTAAAACATCCAAGATGACCAAGATCATTATCGTACAAAAAAAGAAGATTCAAAATTCCATAGGAATTACACTTGGCATTTTTGAATTTTTTTTCCCAAAGAAAATAATGTAAATGTAAAACGCCAAAAACTAAAAAAGAAAAGAGGCCAAAGGTAATATAATATGTTTGTTTGTTTGTTTGTTTGTCGGGAAATAAACTATAGAAAAAACATCAAACTAACTAAGATACACACCATTCACACATGATGATGATTGTATGGAAAAGAAACAAATATTTGTATAGCAAATAATATAAAAACATTCATAACAAAGAAATAAAGAAATAAACATTTGAATGAATGTTGATGATGGAAAAAAATAGTAACATTTCATCATCATCATCAACAAAATTATTATTACATAGATTTGAATTTGTCAATTCTTGTTGCCCAGCCATACAATAGAATTTGATGATGCCTAGATGATGATGATGATTGTCAATGACATTATTCTATTAGTCTGGCCTTCAGATGATGATAATGATGTTGTTGTTGATGTTGATGATGGAACGACCAAAATCAAACAACCAAAACCAAACAACCAAATATAACGAAAGAAAGACAGAAATAGTTACAATTCCGTGTATATCGTCCCATGAAAAAAATTCCATACCATTCATATTTTCGATAACCAAAAAATTTGGGTTTTTTTTCATATTTTCGGTAACCAACAAATAATAATTATAATTATAATTATTACATAATGTTTTTTGATAATGTTATTTGATAATGATAATAAATTTTTTATCATTATAATAATAATAATAATTATCAATGTATAATGATAATTTTCATTATAAAAAATCAACCAATAATCATAATCATTACTATTGATGATGATAGTCATTGATAGTCATTGTCACTGTGTGTGTTTCATCTATCCTCGTAATATAAATGAATTTTTCGCTACTGAGGATGCTGATGATGTTTTTTTTCTGGGTTTTCGTTTTTGCATTGTTAGGCGAAAATCATCATCATCATTCATCAAGTATAAATGTGGCCTGAAGAAATAGAAAATGTGGGGAAAAAAATAAAATAAAAAAAACATTGTGGAAATTCGTAAACCATGTCGGATATGCCGGCCACTTGTTTTTTTGTTGTTGTTGTTGCTGCTGCTGTTGGTGATAGATTTCCATTAAAAGATAAAAAAATAGATGCACCACCACTCAATTCATCCAGAATCTACTTTTTGTTGACAAGAATAAATGAATAAACTATCATCAGAATCAAGAGCCCGAAAAAAAATAGAATCCAGAATCTTGAAAGGAAGGAAAGAAGAAGAAGAAGAGAAAGAAATTCTGCCATGATAAGCAAAAAAAAAAAAAAATTTGTTGTTGTTGTTGCCATCGTTGAACAACAACAACAACAACAAGGAACTTTTTGATAATAAAAAAGTTTTCAACAACAACAACAACTTTGAGTAAATTCGGGTCAATTTTATCAATGATCCTTAAGTTTGTTTCACCAATGGCTTTTCAATCCAAAACAAAATATAAACAAATCTATTCTGTTGGCCAAAACATCATTATCATCATTTTATGAATTTTCATCAGTCAAACAAGAGGAATAGCAAAAAGAAAATGAAAAAGAAAAACATCTGGTCAACAAGCGGTCAGCAAGTAAATACAACAACAACAACAACAACATTGACTATATTCACAGATTTTCAGAAATTGAAAATTTTCATTTTCAAATAGATTTTCAAATAGATCCATCACCACCATTGATGATAATGATGATGTTTTATGGCATTCGAAAATCAAGAAAGTCTGAAGCAAGTTTTTCTCTTGTTGAAGAAGTAGAATCTGGAAATTTTTTTTCGTCTTCCACCAAATAATATGACTTATTGTATTTTTCTTGGTGAAATTGTTTTTCGCTTCTATAGTAGTCATCAGCAACCAAAAGCCAACCCTCACCACACACACATCCATTTGCCATTTCCGATGATGATGATCATCATTGGGAAACGAAGAAGAAAAAAATGGAATAAAAAATCAATCGATAAATATTACGAACAAACACATAGATAGAATGAATGAATGAATGAGTGAGTGTAAATCTCTTGTTATAATTTTTGGGTCGAATAATTTTTTCGGTTGTGGGTGGATGTTTTGATAATATCAAGAGCAAAAAAGAGACGAAAGAAAGAAAAAAAGAAAAAATCCAAAGCTTATCATCATCATCATTCATGTCATTGAGAAATGTGGATCATTTTGTTATCGATAGATTCTTGAAGAGAGAGAGAGAAAAAAAAACTGAATGATCATCTAATTTTATTTTCTCGCTTTTCAAATGTAGAATCCAGTATTCTATCATTTTTTTCTCTCTCTCTCTCTCTCTCTTGGTCTGAAGCTTATAAGCTTCGTTATTTCATTTTTTTCCATTTTATTTTTGCTTTCCATTTTTTTTAAATGTTTTTTTTTCTGATTGATTTTTTCTTTTCACCAGTTTTTTGGAAAATGTAAATGTAAATTCTGAAATCGTTCACAATGACAATAATGAGTTGCGGGGGGAGAAAGAAAGAAAGAAAATTGATATTAATTGAAACTATTGGTAAATTTCGAGAATCAAAATGATGATAAAACATCCAAAAAACAACCAGCAACAATGATTGAAATTAAAAGGATTCAATTGAAACACAGAAAAAAAAATCGATAACAATTTTATTGATTATCATCAACATCATGTTGTTGTTGTTGTTATTCTGTGTATGTCAAATGATTTTGAATCATAAATAATGATAATGGTAATGTTGATGGTGGTGGTGGTGGGACAACGATTCTTCTTCTTCTTTTTCTTGCAACGACAATATTCATCATTCATTCAATGATATTTCTTTCTTTCTTTTTGAAAAGAAATTTTCACCCTATCCAAAAAGAATATTCTTGCTTTTTTCTCTGTTTCGAATCTGAATGAATCATAAATTTGGACAATGTTTTTGTTGTTGCTGGAAACTTTTTTTTCTTTCTGAAAAAATTCTCAAATAAAAATACATTCGCAGACACTTTTTTCTTCCGTTTTTTCCCCAGTTATTCCTCAAATCATTCAAGTCAGTTTATAGTCAGTCATTTTGGGGTCTGTCTGGTCAATTTTGTTGATGGACAACCGACAACACAAAAACGATTGACAACAGAATTCCACGAAAAAGAAACAAAAACATGGTGATTTTTTTGTCCATTTCAATTCAAAAACAGCAAAACAAAACAAAATGGAATAAATCAATCTCAATATCGATTCTTGCATATACAATACAATCAAACATCGATATGATGATGGTCAACAACAATCGATAGAATCGATAAAATATTTTGGAACAAATATTAGTCGCTGTCGCTGTTGTTGTCCACAATATCTGTGTGTGTGTGTGTGTGGATCATTGAATTTGTTTCTGGATATATCCATCATCGTGATCTTTATGAAACGAAAAATGAAAAAAATTGTTTGTTTTTCGTTTGTTTTGTTTTTCCATTCTGTTTAAATTGAGATCTTTTCTCAAGATTTAAGAGATTATACTTATACTTTATGCTTGTAAATCACAACAACGAAAAAAAAACATTTGAAACAAATGAAATTTTCTTTAATTCTGGACCAAACAGCAAAAAAAAAAAAAAAAAAAAAGAATCCAATGACGTAATTTCTGGCGAAAATGAAAAAAAGAAGATTCCAATTAAATCTTTTCAAAGCAAGAGAAAAAAAATCTAATCAAGCAAAAAAGGTGTTCCAGCTGAAAAAAAACAAAAATTTCATCACTTTTTTCTTTTGCAGGGCAAAAATGATGATAAATTCTTTGAAAGAATAAAAATAGAAATAGAAAGAATTTCTTTCTTTTTTCATTTTGGGTTTAGGTTTATACAATGCAAGTCTATCTTGATCATGATCAACGTCATTTTTTCGTTTTTTTCGTTTCACAGAATTTTCTCCATTTGATAACTAAACAAACATTGACCATTGAATATCATTCCACTGTGTGTGTGTGTGTGTTTACCAGAATCCAGAATCGCAAAAAAATTCTTTTGAAAAATTTTCAAAGAAAAAAACTCAGTGTGTGTATATTTTTCGGTTATCAATTGATATATGGATTGTGAACAATGATTGTTTGGATTTTTTTTTCTTGAAACAAAACAAAAAAGAAACAAGCAAGCGAGATAGAGAGAAAGCAAGATAAAAACCTTTGCTTTTGTTTTAGATTTCATTTTTTTCCTCCTTGCCCAATTGGTCCAAGTTGTATTTCATTTGTTTCGTTAGTGAAATACAACTGAATGGATGAAATGAAAATATAGTGGACCGGATCGGTATTTCCGTTTCGTTTTTCTGTTCGGGTTATTTTTATTTTTATTTTCCCGTTGGATTACAGAATTCTTTTTTCTTTCTTCAGAAAACTTCTTTCGTTTCAATTTAATAATGACATCCAAATCATCTATATCCGTTTCGATGGATTCTGTGTTTGTTTGTTTGAATTGTTTCTGTTTTTTTTGGGTCTATTTTCGGATCTATCCGTTTTTCGTTGTTTCGGTAATTGAAAACATTAATTTTCTATTTTCGTTTATCGTTTAAAAAAAAACAAAGAACCAGAACCCCGAACACTAACTAGATTTTTTCTCGGTTCGAATGATTTGAACTTATTCACACTACCCGCATTTTTGGAACCAGAAAAAAACGGTCATTCACAATGAACCAGTTAAAAGACCGACACACAGATTGGACAGTTTTTCATCATCATCACTGAATTCTGAATTGACTTGGTTTGAATGAAAAATGAATGGTGCGAAGAAACTATAGAGAGAAAAAAACTACTAAACGAAATAGAAAAGTGAAATAACACAGTAAACGGGACACTATCAATGTCTGCATTTTTTTTAAAACAACCAACCAACCAAAGAAAGTGATCTATTCAAGTATGTAATATCATCATCATCATCATCATGATGATAATTTTGAATTAGTTTTACTTGAAATCCGAGAATCCGATAACAGAAAAAAACTGACTGACTGAATCTTTCTGCTGAAAACAGAGAGACGAGTGGAATCGAAACGCTATAGGAATCAGTGTGACGAAGATGAAAAAAAAGATCAGAGATCAAGAAAAGTGAGTTGAAATAGTCCCATACGACGAATCAGAGAATATTTTTCTTGATTTGTTTCTTCGAGTTTGAAACTAACTAGAATTTTTAAAAACAGTGAATCAATTCTGTTGACCCGAATGACGTCATTATCGGTGAAATGAAATTCTGATCATCATTTGATCATCAAATGATTCAGATAATTTCAAATTATAAAAACAAACAACCATCTAATATCATTATCAGGCCATTTTGTGCTGTGTGTATTTGATTGATTTCTTGCCAAATTGATTTGTTTGACACTTTGTTTTTAAACAGAAAGTTTCTTTTGCTGCTATCGATGATGATAACAGAATTTCAGAAAGAAAGAATTGCACAGAAATGATGTTTTTGGTTTAAAAAAAACAAAATTTTTTTTTATCTTTATGCTTGAAATGTTACTTTCTTTCGTTCCTTTTTTGGGTTTATTGAACGAAAAAAAAAATCAATTGACCACGAATTGATCGAATCAGGACCAGAAAAAAAGGAGAAAATCAAATCGAGAATTTTTTTTAAAAAGAAAAGAAAAGAAAAAACAATTTTTTTTTGGAAAATTGAAATCAATATCAAGAGATCAATAGAAGAAGATATTGGCATTTTGGTTTTGGTTTTTCTGATTTGATTTGACAAACACACAAACACAAAGAGAGAGAGAGAGAGAGAGAAAAGGAAAATCCAATCACATAGAATTCAATTCAAACAAGAATTTGCTGAAACATTTTATTTTGAAATTTGGTCAATTTGTACATCATCATCCTCGCCATCATCATCATTATTCGAATCATTTTGATCATCAGCAGTCAATTTATCTAGTTCAATTTTAAATTGTTCAAATTTTTCAATTTCATTCAACAATTGTTTATTATATTCTTGTTGTAATTGTAATTCTTCTGTTAGTTCATCATTACGATCTATTATTTGTTCCATTTGATTACGTAATTCTATATTTAGATTTTTTATTTCATCAATTGAATATTGTTGTTGTTGATTTGTATCACCAGCATCTTTGATGTTGTTGTTGTTTTGATTATCATTGTCATCATGTTTATCGAAAAAATTTGTCAATAATTTTGATACTTTCAAACGAACGGTCGAATTATCATCCTCGTTATTGATTTTATCCATATTTTCTAGTTTTAAAATCGGAAAAGTTTGAAAATTTCGAAATTTTTGGCCAAAATTGAGCGCTAAAAATAGAACAAATAAAAAAACTTTGTTTTTATCATGTGCAGCACACGTGATTTGGTGTGTGTTTGAATGATGGACCCATCATAAAGGACATTACGCATGAATATTTTTAGCCAAAATAAATGATGCTAATTTGTAAAACGATAAACCGTTTCAAAACGTATCGTTTATTCACACACACCAATCAACCAACCCGAAAAAAAATATTATTCCCAATAGGTTTTTTTACATTGTATTTTTGGAAAGAAACAATGTTTAAAAACACCGAAAGTAAAGGTGAATGAATTTTTGTTTTTTGTCGAACGAACAGAATATTCCCTTTTTCGACAAAACAAAAAAAAACATTCCTGATTGTGGAACAGAGAATCATTGTGTATGTGTATGTGTGTTTATCACAACAACTATCCTGGCGACATTGATGTGAGAATGGAAATAACCGGATAAAAAAAATGTAGACAGAATAAAATGAATGAAACACAAAGTTGAAACAAACAGACAAACACCGAAGACAAATTGGCATAATGTTATTTTAGTTTTACGGTATTTCTTTTTACTTCTTCTTGTTCGATGAAACTGTGGATCGATTTATTTCGTTTCGTTTCGTTTTACACTGAATTTTTTTGTTTTTTGCTGTTTTATTGCTTTACCCAATGTTTTGATGTCGATTTTTTTTTCTGTTTTTCTGTTTTTGCAAGTTTCGATTTGAAGTCAATTTTTCTTCTTTTCGTTTTGTTTCATTTCAAACGGATACACGGTGTGTGTGTATGGTATGTCTATTTGATGATCATCCAGAATCCAGAATCAAAACAGTAGAAAAACTATACTGTATGAATCCACGAATGATGCTTCAATGAATTTTCCGAAACAAATTTTTTTTTCTTGTTTGTTGTTACTTGCCTTTACCGTTCAATTTATCTATGTATTTTTTTTCTCTTTCTCTCTCTCTCGTATGAACAACAACAATAAACATTGGGCGTCAAAGAATATTTTTTCTTTTTGTCCAAAAACAAAAAAAAAAATCTGTGAAAAGAAAAAAAATTCTGGTTATTCGATCCCGGTAATTTTCTTTGCCCGTAAAAAAAAGAAATACAAGTTTTTTAAAAATATTCCGTACGATATATGAATAATGGTCATGCAATGTATTTCCTTGGTTCGCTTCTTGGTTCGGTTTTTTTTTGTTAAATATTCATTTGTGGTCAGTCAGTCATTACCTGAACAACAACAACAACAACAACAACTGAAAAAAAATCCATTTACATAAACAAAACAACAAAAAAACTGATTTACTTTTTTGATGAAAAAAAATAGTAATGGTTAACGGATATGCGAAAAAACAAAATTCAAATCTTTATATGACTTGTTACCAAGGGGAAAAATTTTCATCTCTTTAGCATAGCTTTAACCAACCAAAAATATAATCATTTTGATGATCATCAATTGATGTCAATATAATAATAATAATAATAATCGAATGATAGTCAAGTAAATTTTCCAATTTTTTTGCAAAAAAAAAAAAGGTTTCGCATCATTGAATCATTCCGGATTTGTTATTTTATTTTCATTTTCCTATTTTTGCATTTGAAAAAAAATGAATGTAAATAGTTTGTTCGCTTCTTCCTTTCCTTTCGTTTTGTATTCTTCGTGTTGGATATATTTTAAAGTTTCGTTTCGTTTCGTTTTTATTATCTACATTTTTACTTATCTTGGCAAAGGACAAATGATGATGATGATGTGATGTGTGTGTGTGTGTGTGATTTTCTTATTATTATCATCATTATTATCTTTGTGTGTGTAAAAGCTATTTTGTTCGTGATTTTCTCACAGAGAGAGAGAGAGAAAATCAGATAAATATGAAAAAAGGGTAAATGTGCATCGTTGAAGGGATGCTAAAAATATTATTTTTTTCTTCTTCTCGTAAAAAAAAAGAAAAAGAAAAAATGATTCGCCTAATAGGTTATGATTCATGTTTGTTTGTTTGTTAATGCCGATGATAATGTTGATGCTATTATTGCTTGAGATACGGCGGCCGTCGCCGATTCATTTGTGACATTTTATATTCTGTTATTCTTTGGTTGGTTGAAATTTTCAAAGAGAGAGAGAGAGAGAGAGAGAGAGAGAGAGAGAGAGAGAGAGAGAGAGAGAGAGAGAGAGAGAGAGAGAGAGAGAAAATTATTATCATTTTTGAATATAAAGGCCATTTATAATATGAATGATTTTTTTTTTGCTTACTTTTAGCATCCAATTCTTATGATGTTCATGTTACATTTTTTTTTTTTTTTTTGAGTGGGGATTGTCAGCAAAGTTTCCTTGCGTATATAAATATGGCTATAATAAAAATGTAATAAAGTATTTTTGTTCCTGCTTCTTTTGTTGAATGGATTTTCGTTTTTTTTTTGGTTTGGAAAAATATTTTCAATTTGAAAATATTTATCGATAAAATAAGTAAGCAAGTTTGAATGAAAATTTGTTATCATTATTATCATTTTTTTTTTTGCCTATTTCGATCCTGATGTAACTTTTAAATAATAATAATAATAATAATAATAAGAAAATGAAAATCAAGAAGATCAAATTACAAATGATGTTACTGCTCATAATTTTTTTTCTTCACTTTGTAACTAATAATATTTAAACGAGTGTAAAATAAGCATCATCTAATCATAGCCGATAGGGAAGAAAATTGTAAAAAATATTCCGGATTGAACAAAAACCAATCGAGAGAAAACCATTTATTATTTATTTATTGAAAAAATGGAAGATTTTCTTTTCTTACTCTTTGAGTGTTAAAAACTATCAATTATATGATCCAAAAATCATCATTATCATCATCAAATCTTTGTTTCACTTTACACCAACAACAACATTTGATTATCAAATATCAAATGTACGAATCTTTAATATCGATTTTTGTTGTTTTGCTGTTTTACTGTTTGTTTCACACAAACACTCTTTTTATCCATTTTTTTCTCGTTGGAATATGTTTACTACTCGAAAATATTGAGAAATTTTGGCCGGAGAACATCCTTCATTTTGCTGGTGCCAATTTTGATTGCATCATCCAAACCAGAAAAAATGGTTAATAGTAACTATTAATATAAAAAATGGTTATTTTTTTCAAAAGAAAAAAAAAGTGTTGAGTATAGCTTAACAAACTAATTAAAGTTCTATAATATAATTGAATATGATTAATTGTTATTAAGAGTATAAATAAAGTCGTGTTGACTACAGTTAGAGTCAACCAGTTTTTATTGCCCTATTATTGTGTTTACTATTGTTTATTTTACTCAGCTTATAAAAAGATTTTTTGTTTTTCTTATTTTTGAAACGTTGTTGTTGAAATAGGAAAAAAATGATGAATAATAAAAAGAAAGGAAAACAACAACAACAGCAAAAATCTTTGCAATTTTCAAATTTTTTTTTGGGGGAACCAAACAAACAAACCATTCAACCAACAAACCAACCGGCAGATAGTGCAAATATAAAAAGGTTTTTTATATTTTTGTTGCTTTTCTGTTTCCAACTTCATTTGAGTTTTGAAAAAAAATTTTTGAAATTTTATTTTTCATCAGCATTTTAAACTTTTTCCATGAAGAGGAAATGGCTATTGATAATTCTTTGGAAATTTCTCCGGTATGTTTAGGGGAAAATTTTTTAAAAAATGAAAATTTGAATTTCATTTGAATCGATTAAACAGCAACAACAACAACAACAACAAAAAACGAAAGTTTATTTGAAAATTTTTTTTTGTTTCTTCCCCACCGAATAGGGTCAATCATCAAAATTGGTCTCCAAAAAAAAAAATTGTTGGAATCCGAAATAAGAATATTCTTTTTTTGGCTCCATCATTTCATCCATTAGACTTATTATGGGAAAAAAACAAAAGAGAGGGATGCAAAGAGTTGCATAATAACATTAACAATAAAGACAAGAAGACGGTAAAACAATCTTCTTTTCATTTTTTTTTTTTTTTTTTTGAATCAAACAAAGAAAAGCAAAAACAACCAAAAAAAGAAGATGATGATAATAGCAAATACCATTATATCATTATATTAAGTTATTATCATTATCATTACAATAATCATCATCATGTTTGAAGATTATATTATCATTATCATCATAACGATATCTATTTTTCTTAAATACAATTGGTTTTCTGTTTCTGTGATGGAAAGAATGTGAAATTTACATCGTTTTTTCTGTTTCTGTTTGGCCTCTTCATTCATTCATTCATTCATTCATTTGACCATTCATCGAATTGAATTGGATGCTTGTTTTTGTTTTCTTTGGTTCTGAATCATTTTATTCAACCGCCTACTTTTCGTTTTCGTTTTTTTTTATTTCCGTTCAATCAAATCATCAAAAATAACGATAACAACGATTTCATATATTTGAAACGGAATTCTACAAGAATGAAATTTGAATGAAAATAAAAACACAAATCAAGAATTTTGTTGGCTGTCAAGAATATTCTTTTTTTTCACGAATCCATATTTTTTTGAGAAAAAAATCCATCAACATCATTTCTTTCTTCATTCGTTCATTCATTTATTCATTTGTTTCCACATTGGAACAAAATATTGATGTTTTCGACTTGTTATCCATCGACGACATTTGATTTGAAATTTTGTTTCTATTTTCTTTTTTACTTTATTATCGTTATTATTATTAATTCATGAATTTACTACTTGTGTTTTAAGTTTTTCTTTTTCTATTCCATCCTTATCTCTCTTTGATTTTTGATTTTTGATATGTAATCCAATGAATCAATCGATTGTCGTAGAAATAGAAAATGTTATCAAATCAACAACAACAACATTGAACAAAATTATGAATCGGGACTGAAAAAATATGATGAAATTTCATCACATTATTTATGAATGGATCCAAAAACGAAATTTCCCTTAATAATTCACATCCCCCTTCTTTCCCACACACATCAAAACATCAACATTGATTTATGTCAGTCAAACATTTGAATCTGAAATTCTGTATCTTTCCCTTCACTCATGTCAACAACAACAACAACAAAAAACATTTTCAAATTCAAATTCTTTAGTTTTTTTTTTTGTTTTTCGATTCTGTATTCTGTATTTGTGATTTTTGGTAAAATAAAAAAAAATTGACGACCGAATCAATCGGTCGAAAATCACTGTATGTTGTATGTTTCATTTTTCTTCTTTTTCATCTTTCTTTCCATACTTTTCTGCGTTTTGTTTCCATTTGATTTTGTTTCAACGAAAGAAAAAATTTTTGTTTCAAAACAAAATGGCTATATCCACCACCAACACACAAATGATGACGTTTGAATTTTTCCTATTTTTTTTTTCTCTGGCTGTTTGGCTTCTTCATGATCCCTGAATTTGAATATATTTTCTCCTCTTTCTAGTCACTCTGTATATCAATGATTCCTTTCACAGAATAGACAGGATGATTATAGAGTGGTCTCTCTATATGATGATCATCATCATCCAAAATAATGATGAGTTTTTTTTGGGAGGGGGAAAAAATCATGGACAATTTTTGTTTTCACTATTTGATAAAGTTGTTTGATCTGGATCTTCTTTCGTTTTTCCTCCTACTACTACCACTTTTTCTTCCAAATTTATTTGCTGACTTTTTTTAAAAAACAAAAAACAAAACAAAACAAAATCAAAAAGAAAAGACATTCAAGAATTCAGTTTCACTTGGTTTTCGAAAGTGAATAAGTTGTTTGTGTGTGTTGTGAATTTTAACTTGGTTTGAAATTTTCTTTCCCATAGAATTACTGGTTGATGATGATGTTTTCGGGGTTCAAGTTTATTCTCTGAACCCAAAAGATTCTTTTGGATTCATTTAAATAAATATGGGCATGATACATAGACATTGTTTTTTTTCTCGGTTGATCATCATCGTCGTTTTGGATAGAATATTCTTCGGGATTTTCTTTGGCTTGATCTTTGAAGATTTGTGGCCATCACACAACAGTAAAAGGATAGATAGATAGTGTGATAGTGTAGCGAAAAAAAAATGAAAAAAAAAAATTTAAAATTGAAATCTTCTTTTTATTATGAAAAAACAAAAATGTAATGAAGTGATGTGAAGTGAATGGAAAGTTTCTCGTTTTCAGGCTTTTTCATAGCTTATTAAATTCTATTCATTCAGGATTCTATGTTTAGTTTTTCTTTTTGCAATTTAATTCGGCAAACAAAAAAAAAATTTTTTTCCTGAAAATGAAAAAAAAACAAATTCTTTATTTATGTTTTTTTTTTTGGGAAATGGTCGGTTGTAGTTACGATTGTTGTTAGTTGGTTTTTCGTAACTGCAATGTAATTAATTCTAGATTAAACTGGTCAACGTAACTTTCTGTCGGTTGGTTGTTGTTGTTGCTGCTGCTGTTTTTTAGATCAGACCAATTTATCATCGAAAAAACTAAAATAGAAAAAAAATAACCGTTTATCATCAAATTAAGAAGAATTTTACATCCAAAAAAGAGCATTGCTACTGTTTTTTTTTTTTTTTTTTTTTGATTCCTGTCAACGATTAACTTCATCGTACTAATTACCGAAAAAAGAAAAGAAAAAACGCACTTGCAAAAAAAAATTTGATGCCTAAAGAGTTGTCAGTCAGTCAGTCAAGTTAGTTAGTTAGTTAGTTAACTAACTATGGTTGTTTACAGAAACAAAAAACATCCAAACATCATTTAATAAACAATTTACTTTAAATAATCAGCTAATGATTACTATTTTTGTTGTTGTTGTTGTTGTTGTTTAATAATCAATTTCAAAAAAAACTTCCGGGAAGCAAAGGAAATTTTCCCAGAAAAGAAAGATACACAAAGTTTGGTTCACTTTTAAAACTAGAAAAAAAACTACCGTTATCAAATTGATTGATCATCAAATTAATCCTCGATTATCATCACTGAATTTTATCAAACGATTACTATTTTTTTTTTTGTACCGAAAAAGTAACATAACATCTCATCTATGTCGAAATAGTCGATAACCGAAAAAATTCGGTATCATCATCATCATCATTCCGATCTAATCGATTGCGATATTTTATCATCATCATCATCGCTTGCGATTATGAAAATAATCGCCAAAAAAGACCGGCGGCATCTGCATAAACATTTATTAAACATGTAAAGAAGAAGAAGAAGAGGAAAATTAGATGAAATGAAAGTTTTTCAACACGCTTTCTTCGTTTTGGTTTTCGGTTGTTTTGGAGCCCGAGCTCATCGATCAAAATCCATCATCATCATCATCATCTAGATGGCTGGCTGGTTACATGTGTTTTTTGCTTGTTTCTCTCTTTCTTTCTCTCATTCTTTATTCAGAATATTCTTTATTGTGTTTTGCATCAAAATTCTGTTGTTGTTGTTATTTTGGTTGTAACTTTGTTGTTCTGACATTTTTTTTGTTTTGTTTCAAACATGATGATGATGGTGATGGTGGTGGTACATATTTTGGTTTGCCAGAACCATATGAAGCATAAAATTAATAATAATTAATGAGTGAGTGAGTGAAAACAATTACTTAAGCCAAGCCAAAATCAAATGAATGAAAGAAAATCAAGTTTTTCTTCTTGGGTAAGATGCTAAAGAATTTCTTTTCTTTTCTTTTATTGCTTCAAAAGAATATTCTGGTTTAAATGGCACTGACCTGATTTTTGTTGTTTTTGTTTGGTTACATTTCTTCTTCTTCTTTACATCATATAGCCAATATATTCACAATGTTTTAAATGTGTCCCCATTGGATAATGATTATGATGATGATGATGATGATGATAAATTCCATTGATTAATTAATCTTACCCAAGATAATTCTAATGTGGATGTTAGTTTTTTTTGCTTGTTTGTTTGTTATTCGGGGAAAAATTCTTTACTAAAACATTGATTCCGGATGGAAGAATGCAAAAAAAGATAGAGTGAGTAAGAGAGAGAGAGAGAGAGAGAGAGAGAGAGAAAAGGTTTAGATTGAAAAGTTTTATTCTTACGCTTTTCTTCTTTTTCTTCTTCTTGGAAGCTTGTTTGTTTATCTTTCGTATGTTTTTTCACGAATAAAGAATCTTTACAGCCAATGATGACAGACTTTACTGACGAATGGATGTATGAATAATGTTGCAAACAATATTTTTTTTTTTTGATGCTTGGGGAATCAGAAAATTTATGAATTTTGCTTGTTTTCCCCGGAATTCAATAACATTGATTAAAGATTCCTGATAAAAATGACATAATTCAAACAACAGCAACAGCAATAAAATTATGTCATTTCTATCAATTCTGATCTAATCAACGATTTAAACGATTTAATAATTTGCATTGTTAATCATCGTTAATTATAGATTCTAATTATCGATTAATCGATTTGAAGAAAAGAAAAATTCATTATACCTTCAGAATGTCACATTATTTCATCATTATCAAGATTTTTCAAGTTTCTTGTTCTTCCTCTCTTTTTAACATCATTTTCACATATGACGTACATAAAAACCAAAAAAAGAAAGAAAAAAAAAGAAAAGCTAATCTTATCTACAGACAGAAAATAACATTGTCAAGTTTCTTCTTCTTCATGTTCTTTATGGAAATAATCATCATAACAACCAATGATCATGGTGTGTTATCAATTTCATTTTCACCATCATCATTTCTCTCTTTCTCTCTCTCTCTCTCTCTCTCTCTCTCTCTCTATAACATATATTAAACATTGGCATGTTTCTAATCTTATAGATTATATAATTTATGGTCGTTGGTCGTTTGGTTGTTTTTTTCCCTTCAAATTGGATACAAACAAGAGAATTATTAGTTTGTTTTTATTTTTTGAAAATATATAAAAAAAGCCATTTTTATTTTCATTTTTTTTTCATCATCATCGACATCGAAAATTTTTTTTATGGAAAATGATGATGGCGGTGGTAAATATATGTCGGAACATTACTTTTTTGTTTCTCGAAAAAAAATATATTTCTTAAAGATTGAAAGATATAACGGCCATTCATAAATGTTTTTGGCCATTTATCTCTGGATTTTTTTTTGTTTTCGTTCGGTTTGGTTTGAAACATTGAATTACTTGTTTTCATGAATCTCTCTCTCTCTCTCTCTCTCTCTCTCTCTCTCTCTCTCTCTGGCCTCGCCATCAAAATGTCCAAAAACAAAAACCTATAATGATTATAATAAACACCACCGACATCAACAAAAATTGTGTCGAAATAAACAAAAAAAAAAAATTTTCATCAAAACAACAACAACAACAACAACATGCAATATATGTTAATCATAATAATGATTAGATTTTTTTTTTTTTGAAAGAAAAAAAAATTTTCAAATTTTAAAATGACGTGATATACTTCAACTGATGATGATGATGATGATGATAGTGATGGATATAATAAAATGAATCTGTCGAAAAACCAAGAAAAAATGAAAGAAAAGAAAAGAAATTTTCTTTCATTTTTTTTCGTGATTCTATTTTGATCAATTCTCGTTGAAGAATTCAAGTAAAACAGTATGATTCAGTTTCGTCTTGATTCTTTTTCAAAACAAAAGCATCAGCAGCAGCAAGAAAAAATTCTTCAGAAAAAAATTATTTGATATTTTGAATATGGCATCTTACACACACAAACACTGAATATATGCAAAATGAAATGAAAGAATCGTTTAAACAAAAAAAAATGCCAAAATCATCATCATCGTTTGAAGTGAATGAAAGGGAGAAAGAATTGAGAGAAAAGAGAAACTCATTTCTCATTTGATTTGCGTGAAAAATCACACAGGAAAAAATAAACCCAAAGAAAAGAAGAAGATTCGTCTTGGTTAAAAAAATGAATGTTTCATTCATTTTCATTTTGATGAAACAAATATGATGCTTCTGCTTTGTCAGAAAAAAAAACAATTTTTCAATGTAATTAAGCGAACAAACGAACGAACGAAAAAAAAATCGTAAGAAAAATTTTTGAATGGAATTTTTCTGTAAAATCGGGGGATATCGGGGGGAAAAATATGAGTGACCTCGATGAATTGAACTGAAAAGAATTCAGTATTCGGTTGTTGTTGTTGTTGTTGGTTTCCCTCTTCAACCAATTCGTTACCAGAAAAAAAAACCATCAGGATTCTCTTGTAACAACGCAATGATCCAATGATACATACACAGAGTACAGTAAAGCAAAGAGAATCGACTGTTCCCAAAAAAACTATTATCAGATAGTGAAGAAGGATAACAGAATCCATGTGTATACTGTATGTATGTGCGTATAGCATAGATTTCAATGTTTTTTTTTGGCTGCATTTTTGTTGTTTGGGGTTATAGAAAAAAAACCATTCAAAATAACAACATGTATTCTCTCGCTTCCTCTTGCAATGTTTTTTTCTTTCTTTTTTTTCTTGGCTGTGGCTGGCCCAGTAAAACCAGCAAAAATATATCAGCAGTATTCATTCAGACACCACATAGACAACAGTACATGTTTGGTATGTTTGGTGTATGATCATTGATGATCAACATTATTTTATTTTTTGGATTCTTGTTCTTGTTGTAAGTTTGTTATCTACGAGAAGAAATTGTTATTTTTTTCTTTCACTATCTCAATGTGTTTATGGATGAAAATCATCTTCTTCTTCTTCTTCTTCTTCTGTTCTGAATCTTGCTTGTTTGCCTGATGATAATAAAAAAAATAATGTTTGGTCTTTGATAATGTTATTGTGATTTTCTATTTTGTTCCATTGGTAGATCATTATCAATATTATCATTTGTGCAATTTTGTGAAAAATGAATTTGTTTATAGTGCAAATAAAGTTTATTTTATTTCGACTTTTTCTGTTTGCGTGTTTGTATTGTATCAAAAATTCTTGGTTTCAACAAATTTAATTTATTTTTGTAGTTTTGCTGTTCATTTGATGCTTGTTTCAAGTGTGTATGTCGAATGTCATCATTATCATCATTATTGATAATCAAAACTTGTTTCAAATCAAACCTCAAATATCATATATTTGGTCAATGAAGGTTACAAATTTTGACCGGCAATGAAAATCATCAAAACTAAATCAATCATAAACAAATGATGTGAACAAATCATGTTAACCAAGTTAACTAAATAAACATTAACTAAAGGACAATTTTTCACTGTTTCTCTTTCGGTAAGATTGGTTCGGTTTGTTTGTTTTTATTGTTTGACAAAAGTATAAACATTGATTGTTTCTTTCAAATGGTTGGTTGGTTGTCATTGTTAATCAATTGTCAATCATCATTACCAATTTTCAAAATCGATTTTTTTGAAGAAAAAAAAAATCCACTTTAAAAATCAATTGACTGTATCATCAACGACAACAACAACTACATTGAATTAACAGAATATCAAAACCAAAAAGGAAATGTAAAAGTTTTTCTTTTTACTGCTTTTTGTTTCATTGAATCAAAATAAAATATGATTTTGATTTTTGTGTGACCCTTTTTCTCCTCTTTCTGATTTCTCGCATTGATGTTTCTGTGTCAAAATGGAAAAAAACCTGAATTTCTATTTGTTCAATGATTTTTTTTTTTGTGGTTTTTTTTATTTTCATTTGGCCAACCAAACAGAAAAAAAACGACAAAAACAACACACACACCTCGGGGAATTTCCAAATACAGATCCATAATAATAATAATAAAATGATGTTTGTTTGTTTTTGAAATTGCATTTTTTGTTTTTCTTTAGTTTTTTTATTTGGTTATTTTCCAAAACAAGCAAAAGATTTGTGAATGTTGTTGTTGTTGTTGTTGTTGTACAATTTTATTTTCATATCCGTTTATCATTGGTCATTTTGTTTTTTCTTTTTTTTTGAGGGGGGATTCTTGACCGATTCTTTCCAGAATCATTGGGTAAATGTTTTCATTCAATCCGTTGATCAAATTTAATAAAATTTCTCTATGTCTGTGTGTGTTTGCGTGTGTGTATTTCCGTTCCATTTGTTTGTTTGGTTTGGTTTGGTCTGGTTTGTTAGCAAAGTTTTATTTTCTTAGGAAATTTTCCAGTAACAAAAATAAAAAAAAAGACAAACAAGATTTTTCTTTTTTTTTCTCAAAAGACAAATTTCATAACATTTATTGCAAGAGAAAATTTATCTATTTTTTCTTTTTCTTCTTCTTCACAAAACGAATTGGATTAAATTTTTTTTGTTGCTGATATTTTTTCTCCAATTTTCTCCAAAAAATATATCAAATTTTCAACAGAATTTGAAGAAAAATTTCTTTGATTCAAATAATTATTATTATGGTTGTTTGACAATTGACAAAATGAACAAAATGAACATTTAGCTAATCTGGTGAAAAAAATAGATTTTTTTTTCAGTGAATTATGACAGTGAAGCCAACATTTAAGGGTCCATTCAGTGCGTATGTACTCTGTTCAATTAAAACCAAAAAATCAAGCAGCCAAACACAGGAATAACAGGAATATTCTTTTTAACTACAAAAAAGAATAATTCACAGAATAATTAGAAAAATATGACAATATTCGTTAATTATTATTATTGAATAAATGATAGAATATCGTGTGTAGATTAGGTAGATTTTCTTTTATTTTGCACTCATACAATTCTCTCTGTGTGTGTATGTTTTCATATTGCATGCAATCAAACACAGAAAGAGAGAAATCAGTGAGAAAATGTCTTTATCATCATCATCATCAACTACAGGAACACCATCAACAACAACAACAGCAGTTTTTTTTGTCGAATCCATTAATTAAGATCATCATTATTATTATTATCATTATCATCATCAATAGGCTGAAATCGAGAACGAAAGAAAGAATTTTTTTTTCAACAAAGCAAAGCAAAAGCAAAGCAAATGGAATGAAATGGGATGGTGAAATAAAAAGACATTAATTCAAACATTTGGAATGGATTCTTCTCTTTTCGATTCTCTTCTTTTCATTTTATTTAATAATATGGAAAGCGAAATAAATGGGGATCAATTCAATTCAATATTAAGTAATTCCTTTTCACTCTACCAATGATTTCAATCACTTCACTTCAAAGATAGATTCAAGAAGAAGTTAAAAGTAGAAAAGAATGAAAAAAGAAAAAACTTTATCAATAATTTACTTCGGAAAAATAAGGCAATAAGTAAAAGAAGAAAAGAAGAAAAAACTTCAAAATAGTTTTATTCAGATTTTGTTTTTTTTTTTGTTGTTCGGGCTTTATTGACGACTATTTTCATCCAATGGTGGTGTGTGTGTTTGTCATTACATCATCATCATTATTATCATTGGATTTTTGTTTTGTAAGAGAAGAGAAAAGTTTTTTATTTTTGCTTTTTCGGTGGTCAATTTTGTTTCGAACAACGAGGAAGAAAAAAGAAAAAGTTTTCCGGAAAAACAAATCAATCATTTGTCATCAGCAATTTTTATTTCCGAAAAGTTTCTCTTTTTTTTGTATCATCACCTTTTTTTCACACACAAAAAAAAATTGATAAATTGAATTAAATTTTCAAACGAAAAAAACCAGAAACAAAATTTATTCATTTAGCATCATTTAAATGATGCGGATGATGATAAAGTCAACCGGAATAATGGAAAAATAAAGTAAATTTTTTTCGTTTTTTTTTCGGTTTTCACATTTCCACATTCAACTTGCCATATTTTATTGTCAATTTTACAGTTAGAAAAACAAAAAAAAAAAAGTGGTTTGAAAGCAATTTCTGAAACGCATTCAATCATCATTCTGTTTTCATTTTCGGAATAAAAAAACTTTTATTTGATGTTTTAAAATCATGATTTTTTTCACTGGGTTCCTTCGGTTATTGTATCCATCCAGAAAAAGTCATTGTAATTTCTCTTTCTTCTTTCTTTTCTCTTCAAAGATAAATATTATATCAAGAAATAAGTGACAACTATATCAACTCAAGTGAGATGTGTGTGATTGTGTGTGTGTGTCTGCCTGTAAATCATTATCTTTGATCTCTGTTTTTTTTCTCAAATGTGAAGCCAATTCAGAAATAAAAAATTTTTTTCCGCTTTTATCTTTTGATGCGACATTTTTATTCATTTGTTTTGTTCAATTGTAAAGTGGGCAGAATCAGAATTTGAAATAAAAAGCCGGCTCTTTGATGGCCACTGATATTATCTTTTCACAATTTCTTATCATTTTTTTTTTTGTTTTTGTTTTTGTTTGGTCGAAAAAAAAACAAAGAATTTTCCCGGGCAATTTTCATCATCATCAAAATGATTTTTTTGGCCGGGAAATTTTTCTCTCTTTGCCCCAATTGAAAATAGTGTTGTTTTTTTTGTTTCATTTCTTTGGTCTTTGTACAAATGTCTTGAGGAAAGAATCAATATCAGGCAACAAAATAATAAGATCATTATTCTCTCTCTCTCTCTCTATCCTTGTTTGTTTCATTTTAGCAATTTAAAACGTGCCAACAACAAAAAATCATGGCCATTTCAATCGCCATGATGTGTGTGTGCGTGTAAATTTGCCATTTTTCATCATTATCATTATTATCACCATCATCAATGACCATTGCCATCACCATCATTATCTTTTCTTTTTCGGTTATTTGATTTGATTTTTATATTTATTTTATTTCTTGCAAAAAAAAACTTTCATCAGGCAAATTGAATTTTCTTATTTCTCGAGTTTTTTTTCCAATTTTCACTTCAAATCATCTTCATTATAGTGAAAGATATTTTGAATGTAAAAAGAGAAAATAAAATCATTGAAATTTCCATCACCATCACAGTCCAAAATCAAATGTGACCGGCGCTTTTTTTTTCTCTCCAGAAAAAAAAAGAAAAGAATAATAAAAATTTTGTTCTGACCATCATCATCATGATTTTGTTTTTCTCTATTCTTTTTTTCTTCAAAATGTTTTATTGTTTGAACATCTTTTATCATTTTTGGACAACAACAACAACAACAGTGTAATAATATAGTCAAAATAGTCAATAATTTTCTTTTTCTTGTTGTTGAATTTCTTCTTTTCGAGTTGTCCGTGTACGTGCCTTAATAAAAAGTCGATTTTTTTATATTTCAATTTGCTGGACAACTTTGGATAGCCAAACTATAGTATTTCCCATTGATGATGAGAAGGGAATGCTGAATATTTTTTTCATTTTTGCTGTTTCAAGTTGTTTTTTTTTGTTTCTGAGAAATTTTCTCCCCAAAAAAAAGAAACTAACCCATTGTAACAATTCAAGTGAAAAAAATATTCAAATTTTTTGCTGTTTTTGATTTCCTGATCAAATTTCAATCATCGATTTGTTCGTGTGTGCAAATGTTTCAAATGACAAACCAAATGAGAAACAAATTCCATTGAAAAGAATATGATAATTTTTCTTCTTTTTCTTGTTTAGTTTGGGTGAAACACATGTGTTGGTCATTTTTGGTTGAGAAATGAGAAATTCTTTTGGTTATTGTTTTTTTTCTGTGGAAAAATGTTTTGGTTTAAAGTTATCAAAAATGAAATTTTATTTCAATTTTCCATAAACCAAAAAAAGAAAAAATCAAAAAATCAAGAAAATCAAGAAAATGGAAATTGACAAAAACACCAAAAAGCAAAAAGCAAAAAAAGCAAAATCAAAACAAAGAAATCAATCGATAATTTACATTTAAATTCAAGGATTTTTGTTTTCAAAGAATCAAAATTCAATTATACAAAGAAATTGTTTAATTGTATAATTAAAATAAATGGATTGTCTTTTGCCCAGAAGAAGAAATTGATCAATGATTAAATCAATGATCAAATCATATTCAAAATGACATTGAAATGAATCGGATATCAACAGAATTTATTTTTTCTTTTCTTTTGATTTGCCATTGTAATCAGATCAAAAAAAGCGAAAATTTATCTATTTTCACTCACTCACTCACTCATTCATATCATTATCATTAAAATTGATTAAATCATGACTATGATGATTATAATAATGGGCCATTACAAAATGGTACAGAAAAACAAAACAAAAACAACTTGGCAATTCAATTTGATTTTAAATGTCAAATTTTAGTTTTTCGGACCCAATTTTAATCTTGTTTTGTTTTGTTGTTTGTGATGATAATAATAATGATGTGTGTGCAATTGTGACATCAAAATGGTGATCTTTGATCATTTTGTTTCCTAGTTTTTCTCTCTCTCTCACTATCCATTTTCTTTCGAAAACATTATTTATATGTCTCAATTTTCGTTTTATTTTCTCGCATTATTATTATTTTTTTCCAAGTCGAATCCGATTACATTCACACTATATATATATGGACTTGTCGACAGAATCATCATCATCATGAAAAAAGCTTTGTTTCTTTTCACATTTTAGTTTAGTTTTTCTCTAGTTGAACAAAATCATTGAATTTACAACTAGTGAATTTTCTTCATTCATTTCATTTGAGTTCAAATTCGATGCTAAAACTTTTTGTTTCCCAATCTTGTCAGATGTGTGGGTGGATTGTAACGAGAGAAAATAATAATAACACACACACACACACACACACAGAAAAAAAGATATTAAATTACAACAAATCACATTGGATTTGAAATAGAAGGCGTTTTTTTTGCGATGAAACATTCGAATCAAGGGTTATTTTAAACCACAATAACATTAACAACAACAACAGCCTGTCACACTAATTCTCATCAAAGTTTTTTTTTATCGAAAGTTTTCATCAGTGAATTTTTCAATTGAAAGAAAAAATTTTCAAATTTTGTCTCTGAACTTTTGAAGATTTTCTTCAAATAATCCGTGAAAAAAAACTGGAAAAATTTCAAAATCCAAATCAAATGAAAGAATTTGGTTTTTGGGAAGGGAAAGACCCGATATATCGATCATCGATAATCAACATGGCTAGAGAATGATGAGGATGATGATGATTGAAATCGATCAGGAAAAACAAAACAAAAGCGAACAGAATCCGTGAAAATGCGTGTGTTTGTGTGTGTGTGTGTGTGTTAATAATGATGATTGGGATAAATATAATTATTTACCAAGAAACCAAAAAAGAAAGAAAGAATTTTTCGTACGATGATCGTTAGAATCATTCATCCATCCAATTTTGTGTTTGTGCGTTCGAGAATTGATTGACTAAATTCCTGTACAAAAAAAGAATTCTTAGTTTTTTCTATTCTGTTTTCGAACCAGAAAAACATTCATTCATCAAATGAGAAACAAAACAAAGCGAAATGAAATAAGATCAGTCATGAGAAAAAAAAAGAATTACATTTCTAGATTTCTAGTAGATTTCTCACTTTACACTTTTTCACTCAAACAACAACGATTCTTGACTAATTCTTTTCTCTTTTTTTTCGGAATTCAATTCAAATTTAGAAATAACCGGATTTTACTTTTTCCATCCCGAAACGAAAAAACAACCATACAACATCGACCATGCACCGACCGGAAAATCGATTTGTAAATGTTCAAATGAATCGATCTTGTGATGTTCACAAATGATAATCAATCCACAAAAAGAAAAAAAATCCACTTTGAACTTTTCAAATCGAATCGAATCGACATCGAATGTGATTTTCAAGGACCGATTTTGATTTCAAAAATTAATAAAATTTAAAATTTATAAATTTTTTTCCGACAAATAAATTTATTCTGTTAATAACGATAACTGTGAATAAATTCTGAATCTTTATTTTCATTTTCTCTTTTCTCATTATAAACATCTGATTCTATCATTTCAAATGAAGGAAACACAATGAAACAAATGAAATAAATAACGTTAGAATAACAAACAAACGAACACCACAATTATTATTATTATTATTTTATTCTCTGGATTGTTAACAACACACAGTGAAACAAACCAAAAGAAAAAAACATCCGAAAATTATCATTCATTCATTCATTCATTCATTAAGTTTCAGTATTTTCAGTTACAAACATAACAGCAGCAGCAGTTACAAACATAACAACAGAAAAACTTGACAAACAAAACAAAAAAGTAATGAAGATGATCATGATCATCATCATCAACATCATCATGATGTTGGGCAATGGATTCGGATGATGATCATGATGTTGATGATCATCATCATCAACAACAACAACAACAACAATCCAGAAACAAAAAACTGATCTTTAAGACATTTTTAGTGCTCGAATGATTATTGTTGTTGTTTCAACAAAAAAAAAGACTGATGATGAAACTCATTGAAACTACAAAAAAAAAGACACTGTGTTTAAAATGTATGGACTTTTTTTTGCTGAAAGATGTTCTTGCCGAACGACAACGACCAAGAAGAAGAATGAAAAAAATCCTAGATTAATTTCACATTCTGTTTCTGTTTCTGTTGTTTTGTTTCGTTTATAATCGTTTATTTCTGTTGTCTATGGTGTGACCCATATCATCACCAAAAACAAGCAAAATTACAAAGAAATCAACCAACCAACCAAACAACCAAACAAACAATAAAAAAAACAACAAGAATAATTCTCTCTCTGTTTGAATTTATTCTTACGAAAAACGACATTATTCTAAATGTCATTTGGTGTGTGTGTGTAATGTGTGTGTTGCTGTTTCTAAATGAAATTCTGAAACCGAAATCATCATCATCAACAACGAGGAATATTCCCGAGAAATAATTATAAACAATTCTCATTATTCAATTCGTTTCTACTCAATCGGCATTCATTTCGTTCATCAACATTTTGTTTTTAGTTATCCGAAAAGAGAGACAAATTGATTTCCATTTTCTCATTCGAATATTTCTCATCATTTATTTAGAACAGAAAATCTATAAATCTAAAATTCACGTTTACCAAATGAATCAACAAGAATATCAATTTAATGTTTACAACAACAATAACACTACACATTTAGATTCAATTCTTTCTCATTATTCACCATTATCATCACATTATTATCATAATAAATGTTACAATCATTATAACCGCATCAAATCGTCATCATTACCGGCATCATCAATTTTATCCGGTTATTATCATTCACATCATAATGTTGGTCAACAACAGCAGCAAAAAATTTTTCTAAATGATAAAAAGCTTCAATTTAAGTGCCTAATAATTTTAATAATGAAAAAAACGGTTAAAAATTTTAATCATTATCATCAACATTCACATCCGAATCATTTTCGACGACGACGACAACGAATAACCATTGAAACAACAAGTTTTCTATTATCATCATTATGGTTATTTTTTATGTTATTCATAATAATAATATTTCAACAATTTCATCAAATCAATTCAACTAGTAAGTTTTTTTCCTTATTTTTTTGGCAATTTTCCCAGAAAATTTCCGAGAAACTTTCCTAAAAAAATTTACCTTATTTTACCTTTCTTTTTGATTTTTTTTTTCTTTTTTTCTCTTTGTTGATATTTGAGATCAGAATTTTTTTTCTGAAAAAAAAGTTTAATGATAATTTCATCAACACTTTATTTAATAATAATAAGCTTTGATTACTTAAACACTATCATTATATCGAATAGATCTTCTGTGTGTGTGTGTGTGTGGTTCATTGTAATCGAATAGTGTTCATTATTTACAACAGAAAAGAATGAAGAAGAAGAACGAAGAAGAAAAAAAAAGAAAAAAGTTTGATCAATTAATTATCGTTGGTGGTGTTTGGTTTGCCTGGATCTCTGTTGAAAATGAGATGCTTGAGAAAGAGAAAAAAAAATCATTACTTTTGGGTTTTTTTTACTGCTTGCCTGGCCTTGTCATCGATTTCGATTTCGATTTTTTTTTTGTTGATTCCGGCCCTATTTTCACTGTGATTTGATTGTTGGTAAAAATAGTTGAAATTGAATTTCTGTCCAGCACACAGTGAAACGCACACACACACAGACAAAAGAAATCGAATCAGAATTGTAAAAATGTGTCGCCAGAATATTTTTCTTTTTTGTTTTGTTTTGTTTTCTGCATTGGTCATCACCAATTCTGTTGTTGTTGTTGTTGTTGACAATCCAGTGAAAATGCAAGAGAGAGAGAGAGAGACGAAAAGGTTATTGATTTTCAATTTATGTTTTTGGTTGTCCAGATTCTATTTCGGTCATCATCATTGATCATGAAATATTGTTGTTGTTTTCGGCCAACAATTTTTTGTTTCTTTTGGTCTTTTGCACAACAACAAACACATAGGGAAATGAAAAAAATTGATCATTATTTTCGGTGAAATGAACGAAAAAAGAGAGAAAAAACAAAGAATTTGCAGTTTTTTAATACCCAATGTTGTTGTTGTTGTTGTTGTTGTTGTCATCATGGTTGTTGCTCGAGGTTGTTTGATTATCAATAATGTTTGGTTGTTGATGATCATAGTGTTTGAATGAAGCCAAACACACAGAATATTCTTGCAAATTGTGAAAACATTCCGATAATACTATTTACCAGTTTGTAATTCTCTCTCGGTGCGTGGAAATGAGAACAACAAGGTGGCTTAGAGGTTTCAAATTTTGGAGAATTTTACCGAGAAAAACAAAAACATCAAATGATGATACAGCTTAGTAGTGTAGTGGTGGGAAAAAAAGTTCTTGTTTTTCATCCCTTGTTGTTTGTGGTTTTTTTTTCATTCGATCCAGGCTGATAACATTTCGATAACATAAAAAGTTTTCATTTCCAAATGTAGTGAAAAAAATGCATTGCATAATCATCACGGAGTGTGTGATGATAGTAACGCCTGAAAAATTTTTGTTTTTAAAAAATTTTTAATTTCAATTTATAAATGATAACACCTATAGAGTGAGTAGGAAGGGAAATTATCAACTGCCTAAAACGATAAAAAACTTGGATGAAATTGAAATGAAATTTTTTCAATTCCCATTTTGATCAAAATTTAAATGAAATTTTGATTTTTTTTTCCACAGAAAATTTCAATTTAATTTCTCCATTGCTTTGTTTCAAATGTTTTTTTTGTTGATAATATTCACTCGATATATTTCAATCATGTTATCTTCATGAAATGTTTTTTCTTCTTTTTTTTGTTTTTTCTATTGACCATTCACGTACACACAAACATGCATGCATTCCATCGGGAATCCGTATTTTTTTTTGCCAATTTCATTGCAAAATGAAAATGTTTGTATTTTTTTACAGGATTACATAATAGTTAGTTTCTTTCTTTCGTTTTTTGCTGGAAAATTCTGTTTGAATTGAATGATGATGATCATGTCATGTCAATATTGGAATTGGAAACTTTTGATTGTCATTGTCGGCAGAGACAGCGACGGCGATGACAACACAATCAAACATCAAACAACAACAAAAAACATCAAACACACACAAACACAACTTTCCGAAAACTTTCTTTGAAAATGTCACCAGAAAAAATGAATCAATTGCCCGTTGATGATGTCGATGATGATGTTGATGACGATAATGATGACATATTGATGCAGGCATCCCATAAATTCTTTTTTTTTCTTTCTTTCTTCAAACCGGGTTATTTGTCATCATCATCATCATCATCAAACGCATCAATTCCATCATCACACTCCAGGCGTTCTTCTTTTTTTTTTTCTTTTTTTTTTTGGTTACACGCTATATTCTGGATGCTATACGCCTAGATCATTATTACATAATGATGATTTTTTTTCCTGGTTGACGAAGAATTTCTTTTGTCACTTAGAATAACCGGGAATTTTGGGCCGGTTATTTTCCATCATCATCAACAACAACATCAAACATCATCAAATGATGAACATCTATTTTGACCTGAATGTATTTTATTCAATCATTTTTCAAAATAAAAAAAAAAATTGTTGTTTACTTTTTGGTTTACCCAGTATGTGTGTTTATTGGGTTCATTTGATTTTCGTTTTTCTAGTTTTTTTTTGCCAAAAAAAAGTTGAAATATGCAATCTTCGTGTGTATTTGGGCCATTATCATATATTTTTTTCTAAAAAAAAGTTGACTGAAAAATTTTTTCATTGAAAAATATCAAGTGTAAAATGAAAATAACCCCTTCCAAACCAAAAAAAGGAGAAAAAAAAACTAAAAAACTTTTACGCTTCATTTTTTCCCATTACACAATAATGATGTATATTGTGTAATAATTTTAGCTTTTGTTTTTTGTTCCATAAATAACATAGAAAAAAAAATTTTCGGAAAAAACAAAAAAAGAAGAAATTTTCCAACAACAACAACAATATTGGAAGGAAAATTGCTGAAATATTTTTCCATTGAAAAAATAAAAAATAAAAAATGAAATGAAATAATGACGACAATTCTTCAATTTTGATAGAATTTACTCTCTCTCTCTCTCTCTCTCTCTCTCTCTCTCTCTCTCTCTCTCTCTCTCTCTCTCTCTCTCTCTCTCTCTCTCTCTCTCTCTCACTCACTTTCGATTCTGTTGTTGTTGTTGTTGTTTTAAGCATCCAAAAATAACAACAACAACAACAAAGTGTTGCCCAGTGAAAATAATAATAATAATAATAATAATCCTGATAATGAAAATTGATTGTTTATAATTTTTTGTTGTTGTTGTTGTTGTTTTGATTATAACAACAACAACAACAACAACAACTTTTCATTTATTAGTTAGCTTGGTCTTTCGGGCTCGATTGGTTTGAGTGATGAAATAAATTTCATTTCGTTTCATTTTTTTTTTTTTGCTCATTTCAGTGATTTTTTTCTGTTTGCTTGCCTCGTTGTTTACCAAACATCGAAGAGAAAATTACATTCAAAATAGCAAAAGAGAGAAAAACATCAACAACAACCAATTCGGCCATCGATCGATAGAGAATCGATTGATCCAGTTCTCCAGTGTTTGCGTGTGTGTTTGTGTTAAACATATATAAAATTCTGTATTAACATTGCTGATTCTGGACATTTATGATTAATTAATCTTTCCCTCTCTCTCTCTCTCTCTCTCAATCTCAAACATGAAAAATTTGATGTCGGTCCATTCATATGTTATCAATTTCTATCCACTCCACAACAAAAAAACAAAACAAAAAACGAACGATTCCCTTTTGTTTGTTTGTAGCATCCAATGTTTATTATTTAAGGAAAAAATCATATTCTTTCTTAGCCAAAAAAAAATTTTCCTTAAGGTATCCAATATTTTCGTTTTCGTTTTTTGTTTTGCATCACCAGATCAGTTTGATTTTTTTGGAAAGATTTTCCCAAAAACATTATTTGACAGGTCAAATCTTTTGGGAATAATGAAAACAATTGAATCGAATGAAATGTACACATGGATCATATCAAAAAGAAAAACAAAATTATATTTTGGTCCAGGAACGAAAAAAAAGATGCAAAACAATTAATAAATAAATGAATGAATGAATGACAACATCAAGGCACAGAAAAAGAAGAAGAAGAAGAATCTTCCTCCTATTTCGACAGCAACGACTAGAACATTGTGGAAACAAAAAAAGCAAAAAGTTTCACTTTTTCAATCTTAAGTTTTTCTTTTCTTTTTTTTTAGTTCCTTATGGACAATGTGATAGCGATCCAAACTTGTGTAACTTATAACTTTTATTATTTAATCTGGCTAACAACACATGTCTTTATGTGGTAATGGTGGTGGTGGTGAATAGGAACAAAGTTTTTTACTTTTTTTTTGACCGAAATTAGTCCCTATATCTATCATCATCATCTGTTCATATATGATGTATGCAATGTTTTTTTTTTGAAAAATTAATTTTCCCGCCATATTTTATGGACAGGACAATGATGATCCATCCTTGGGTGATCCTGATTTATGTTTTGGTTTCTGGTTTTTGGTTTTGATTGCAAATTTCTTTGCTTGATTTATTTATAAACCAAAAACAAAATGAGAAAAAAAATCGGTCATTTTGTTGTTGTTGTTGTTCCAGAAATGACCATTAGATCAACAACAACAACAACAAACGAAATCAACCAAAAAAAAAAAACCGGAATAAAAAGTTATGCTCGAATGATCAAAGGTGATGATAATGATTATTATCATTGAAAAGAATCATTTTCCAACGAAATGAAAATAATGCAAATTCTTTATGATTTGAAGAGAGAGAGAGTTGACGTTTGAAAATGAAAATGTTGATAATGAAAATCAACAACAAAGATAAATGATGATGATTATTTTTTGTTAAAAAAAATGGATCATTTGGGGATTTCATTTCCATTCATCAGAATCATTTGATCTGACGATCTGTGTGTGGGTGGTTGGTTAGGTGAATAAATGAATGAATGAATGAATGTGCGTAATGGCTTAAACGCATTAACGGTGCAAAATAGTTGTTGTAGTTTTTTTTCATTTGGGTTTTTTTTTGTTGATAGGGATGATAATGGTGGTCACATTCATATTAAACATGTGGAAATTGAAATAAACAAGAAGGAAAAGAAAAAACTATTTATGTTTATCATCATTCACATCATTTGAATCATTCAATATTATCATCATTTTACTTTTGCTCATCGAACAACATAAAGAACATCATTTATTGATTTGTTTTATGGCAAAATATACACACGGAAACAAAAAAAAATGTGTTATGAACCAGAAAACCAAAACCAAAAAAAATTCATGATTCAAAAAATGTTTGTCAAACAAACTCACACTAACTGTACATTACTGATTTTCAATCCTTCTTTGTGTGTTTGTGAATCCATTTACTTTACTTTTGTTTTTTTTAATACCCAGATTTTTTTTGTTTTGTCTCATTTTGAAATCGATAAAGCAAATTAGCTTAATCAGTTTCATTTTCATTCATTTTTTTTTCGGTGGGTTTTTTTTAAATGACGAAAAACAAAACAAAATTTAATATCCCAACATTGAAACTGACTGAGAGAGAGAATATTCTTGAAACTAATGACATTTTTTTTTTGTTTTCATTCACTGTGTTATTCTTTTGGTGTTGGGGCATTAGTGATGTAGGAGTAAATCATTCATTCATTCATTAAACTAGCTATTTTGGATTTTTTTTTCTTTTTCTCCTGAAGAGATTATAATAAAAATTAATAATTTAATAACACACACACACACCAGCCAGCCAACCTAAACATTATGAAAAGAAAATGTTTTCATAATCATAATGGAATTGAAACCTATGTAAAACTTTTTTTTTTTGTTTCATGAAAAAAAAATTCTTTACACAAATGAAAAAAAAAACAAAAGAAAGTGAATGGGAGAGAGAGAGAGAAAATTAATGGTTAAAAAATGCAGCTTTCCAACCAACCAACCAACCACCCACCCACCTACCGACCAACTAACACTTATGGCGCAAACATCAGGCGCGCGAGAAAACTTTTTCTTTCTTTTTTTTTGTTAGGCAAAAATGCTTGACATTTTTCTTCGTTTTCATTCATTTACCTAATATTTTACTGTACATAAGCTCGAAAACAGATTTTCTCATTGCATTGTTGAATCATTTTGAAGAAAAACAAAACAAAAAATCCGTTTTTATGAAATGAAGGCCAGAAAAAACAAACAAACAATTAGATCCGATTGAAATTATGGAAAATGTCATAAATATTTTTACTTTTTTCCCAAAATAAAGATTTATTTTTTTTTTGAAACAAACAAAATTCTCAAGAATTCCTCCGGAATAAATAAATGGATCGACGAATGAATCAATCGAAATGATAAAATCAATGGTTTATCATTATTATTCAAAAGAATTTTCAAGCAATTTTAATCTTTCAATAGCGTACAGTAGTCTCTATATTTCAATGAAGAAACCATATTTCTCTTTTTCTCTCTCTCTCTCTCTCTTGCTGTTGTTGAAATCGATGATGATAACGATGATTCCGAAATCGAATCATTTTAATCATTCATCATCTACGATTTTTGAATCATTTTTTTTCTTCGTTCGTTTCTTCGGTGGTGGTGATGACAGAGAATTTATTGATCTTTCTCTTTCGCTTTTTACGATTTTACCAATATTTTACTGCTGCTGCTGTTGTCGTTTTTGCCGTAAATATATTTCTCATAATCATCATCAGCATCGTTGAATTACCATCGTTGTTTGATTTTGATTCTCTAAAACAAAATTTTACTCTGGTTTGTTTGCCATATTTGAACAATTCAATTCGAAAACAAAACAAAAAAAAAGACATCAGCATCCAAATAAATGAATGATGATTCTGGTTCTGCTGTAGTTTTTATTTGTTTGTTTATCTTTCGATTCCGTTTACATTTTTTTCACGCGATCAAATTGATTGATTTCCTTTCGGAATTATGAAATATCAATGAATGAATGAAGGTAAATTCAAACAAACCAGGAAACAAAAACAATGCAAACATTACGATTCTGATCAAGCAAAATTCTGTTTATTTCTGAAGAAATTAATTAAAATTCATTAACATTATTAAGTGGGCAACCGAAAAACAAAACAAACAAGCAAATTCATCAACTGACCACCATCATCATTCGAAGATAATTTTCATTTAATTAATTTGCAACAATGCTGGTCCTCAATGAAAAACACTGAACTGGAAATTTATTTTTCCCTCCTTGATTCATCATACATAAACAAACAGACCAAAGAAAATCAAATCAAAGAATTCAACTGGAATACTTATTTTTGAAAAATATTCTCTATCAATCAATCATTTATACCTTAAGGGCTGGATGAATATCATTTCTATCTTTTTATGATAACCAAAAAAGAATGATTTTACAATGCAAACAATAATAATATTCTTCGGACAACAACAATCAAATTCTTTTTGATTTTGTTATTATTTCGTCTTCTTCTGTGAATTTTGGAGAATGGCCGCTAGTAAAAAATTTGTTGATTTGATTTTTCTTGATTCATTTTTTGTTGTTGCTCATTGATTATTTATTCATCGATTTTTTTTTTGTTATTCCAATTGGCCATTATTGATGTTCAACGATTCCAAATGGATGACCTTTTTTTTCTTTTGAAGATTTCAATAATCTTTATGGCTATTTATGGTTCACAAAAAAACAACAACAACAAACGAAATTCTTTATGGACCAAAGAATTTCGTTTGTTTTTTGTTTTGTTTTGTTTTGTTTGTTTAAGTAACAACAATATTAATAAAAATTCAAATAGCCTTTAGGCAATTTGAATTCTTGGCTATTGAGATTCTGTTACAGAATCCAGAATTTTTTATTTTGGCTCAGACTTTTTTTTGTTGTTCATTTAAATGTTTTTTTCTTTGATTGAAACAATTCTCTCCTCTCATGAAATTCATTCACTTTTATAAATTTTATGAATGTTCAGCATCATCATTACAAGCTAAAATGATGGAATTTTTGGTTCTTCAAACAAAAAAAACAAAAAAAAAAAGATCAAAAGTTTTGGTTGCACTTGTATGTGTGAGCAATCAAATTCTTTAAGAATTTTTTTCTTTTCTTTTTTTTCGAAAAAAAACGGCTGACTCGAATGTTAATTGAGCATATCAACAACCAAAAAAAAAAACGAAGATAGATAAATTAAGGGTAGAAAAAAAACCAACTCGACAGAAACAAAAAATTCAATTTTAAATTCTTGCTTCAGCAAAGAGTAAAAGCCAACAAACAAAATGAGATAAAGAAAATCAAATAAAAATAAAAACAAAAATCAAGGAACAAAAATCAATTTATCTAACATTTCTTTCTGGAAATATTTCTGTTTAATTGTGGATGTTTACCGGGAAAGTTTTTTTCGGTTTTTCCTTTTGAAATCACACAATTAAAAACCGACTGTTGTTGATGATAATAATGATAAATGTATGGATTTTTTTTGATTTGAAAAGCTTGTTGTCCCTCTGTATTGATGATTATCATTGATTTTTTTTGTTTTATCAAAATGTACGTGAATTTGTCGTTTGTTGTTTTGAGTTGCCACGTTTACATTTTTTGATCGTTGTTTAGTGATATGTTTGATATGTTTGTATTGATCAACACTAAAATTACATGATGATGATGGCTAATGAACAACAAAAACAAAAAATTGAAAATTATATTTCATTCATTGGATTCAACTGGTCATATTAATTGGCACATGTATTTGTATTGGACAAACATTAATCGAACGTGGTCATCAATGTTATTTTATTATTACTAATAATGAAAATGATATAGGAAATTATTCGAAATTTGGTTTCAAAGAATTATTATTGATTAATAATGATGATGATCGAAAGACAACTGAAGAACAAAATGTTGAACCAAAAACATCATCATCAAATCATCCAAATGCCAATAATGAAAAAAAAATTATACATAATATTATTACTTTGGGTATTTTATCCTCACGTTCATCATTGGAAAAATGAAGATCTTCATGATCGTCATAAAAAAATAAAGATTTTTGTGCAAACCGACTTGCAATCGATTCAATTAATTAATGTTTGGCTGAAAAAACCAATGATTGCAATATCAATGTTTGTCGATCAATATGATAATGCACAACGTATTCAAGAAAAAAGGTTATGGTTATCGATTTGATCAAATAAAATTTCTATCATTGATTGATAATATTATCAATGATGAACAAATGAAAAAACATTGTCAACAAATGGCAAAACGTTTACGTTGTTCCGATTCAAAACAAAAAGCATGTGAAAAAATTGAAAAATTTATCGCATCACTAAACCTAATCAACAAACAAAAAAATTGAGCAAAATTTCTTCTGATTTTCTTTTGATTAACAATTCACATTTGATATTTTGTTTTTGTTTATTTGAAAATAAAAATGTCATTAAAAATTTTATTCAATCCATGTGATGGTCTTGGCCATATAAATGCTTGTATTGGTTTAGCGCAAGCATTACAATTGCGTGGACATCGAATATATTTTTTTACCAATAAACAAATGGCCGGTCAATATCGCGATCGCTATGGTTTTGAAGAATTTATTCTTCACAACAACAGCAACGAATCAATCGATACGAATGAATCGGCGACGAATGATGATAATGATGACGATGATCATCCGATCAAAAATAATAAATTAATGAATGTTATTATTGAATCCGGTTTATTATCGGATATGTCACCATTTGAAAAATTAGATCTTTATGATCATAATAAAAATCCAAATATATTTACAAGAACAATGTCTAAACAAATTCTTAATGTTCATGAACAAATGTTGAATATTATTGATAAATTACAACCGGATTTAATTATTGTCGATTCAATGATTGTTGCACCATGTATTTTATATGGATCTTATTGTTGGGCATTTTCTTGGAGTGCCAATCCTATTCTATTATATCGATCTGATCATATACCACCAATGATGTCTGGTAAGAATCTTTTTAGCAATCGATCATCAGTGAAAAAAACGTTATCATAATTTTTTCCCAGGATATCCATCCGATAATCAAAATGGATGGTCAGAATTTCGTAAAAAATTCAATAAAACATTTATATCATCGATTCGTTATTATCAGAATTGGTTAAACGAACAACTTGGTTATGATAGAATGATTGAAAATTCGAATGATTTACCATTTATTTCACCATATCTAAATATTTATGGTTATCCAAAAGAACTTGATTACAATAAAATGGCCAATTTACCTGATCATTTTATTCGTATCGATGCATTTTGTCGACAATCATCATCATCATCATCTGATTCATCATTTGAATTACCTGAAAAATTTCAACGAAAAAATCTTAAATCAAATGTTCGATTAATCTATGTATCGATGGGTTCATTTGGTAGTGCTAATGTCGTATTAATGAAACGTTTAATAGATGCTTTAGCAGCTAATTCATTACATAAATTTATTATATCTACTGGACTGTATCATCAACAAATTTTGCTTGCTGAAAATCAATGGGGTCAACC
The DNA here is from genome assembly GCF_027571235.1 of Dermatophagoides pteronyssinus. Lineage (NCBI taxonomy): Eukaryota > Metazoa > Arthropoda > Arachnida > Sarcoptiformes > Pyroglyphidae > Dermatophagoides > Dermatophagoides pteronyssinus. Next base: position 808,347 of record NW_027461528.1, read on the forward strand.
ATATTTACCACAAACACAGATTTTACCATTAATCGATTTAGTTATTACACATGGTGGTAATAATACTGTTACTGAAACATTAATGGCAGGTAAACCAATGATCATTATGCCATTATATACAGATCAATATGATAATGCACAACGTATTCAAGAATGTGGTTATGGTCGACGTATTGATACGCATCGATTTACATCATCCGAAATGAATACAATGATTGATCAAATTCTTAATGATATTGAAATGCTAAAACGATGTGAACAAACTGGAATACGTATTCGACAATCCGAAACGAAATTAGAAGCTTGTAAAAGAATTGAAAAATTATGTTTGAAAGAAACCAAAGAAAAAGATTAAAAACTTTTCTTTCTTCTTTTTTTCTGGTTGACCAAAATTTGAATCGAACAAAACCTGATTGCAAAACGATGGAAACCAAAAACTTTGGCCAGAAAAACCAAAACCAAAAACAAAATAAATCCCATAGATTAACATTGGCCACATTGGTGGTTAAATTTCCATGGAAAAAAGTTTTCCCGAAACATTTTTTCAGAAAAAAAACCAAAAATAAAAACAAAGCAAAAAAACTTTTTCAAACATTAAATCGCAATGGCGATGGTAATGGTAATGATAACACCGTTAATCTTATGGACAGGTCTATGTTACTTTATCTCTTTTCTTTTCACTCTTTTTGACATATCTCAATCCCATATACACAAACAAAGTATCGAAAAGTTTGGTTTTCACACACAAAATATTAATTAATCAAGTTTTTTCGTTGGTTCGTTTTGATTTAGGTTTTTTTTTTTGGTGAAATTAAACCCAAAATTGCTAAGAATTTATTCCATTTTCAGTCGGGTCAATTGATGATGACCGATTCTGGATTCTAGATGGAAGAGAAAAAAATCGCAAACATAACAATCAATTTCAGCAAAAATAAAACAAAGTGAACCAAGAGTTGACATAAAAATCCAATGGAAAAAAAGGGTTTTTTTTTCCAACTGGAAACTTTATCTACGGGATTTAATTTCCCTTGTAGCTATTGTCGTTGATTGTCAAATTCATTCATTGAAAGTTTTTATCTTTACTTAACTCGATAACAAAATAAAAATAAAAAATTTCTTTCCATTCCCTAGATTCTATCATTTGCCATTTTTCTTTTTCTTATTTAACTGAATTTTCCTATGGAAAAAAAACAAAAATTTGTTTTAAAATTTTCTTCAAGTTTAAATTTCGAGCAAACAAAACAAAACAAAACAAAAAAACTATCGTTGCATAATCATGATGATCATCATCATTCCGGGGTTAATTCACTACAAACAATTTAGATCAGTAAAATGAACAAGAAAACAATTGCCTAAACGTGTCTAAAAGTGAATAAAAATAAAAATAAAGAATAAAATTCACATAACCCTTAAGAAGCAAAAAAGACCTTATAATGTTTTTTTTTTTGTTTTGTTTTGTTTGGGTTATATGGTTTCTTTTAGAAAAGAAAGTTGATGCTGATGATAATAATAATAATAATAAGAAAATAATAGTTATCTGAGTTGATCTATATGGTTATTGTTTAAACGTTTGTTTGTTGTTGTTGTTGTTTTTTTTTGTTGTTGTTGTTTTCATGAACATTAAACAACAACAACAACAAATGAATGAATGAATGAATGAATGAAAACAACAACAACAAAAAACTATGATGATGTTGATGTGTGTGTGTTTGTGTGTGCGTGAAGAACAAAAGAAAAATTCAATTAAACTAAAAACCTCGATGAAATAATGTATGTGAGAAAAATAGAGACAGAGAGAGAAAGTGGTTGAACAAATTTCAATCAAAAATATTTTTCCTTTAGCATCCTTTTCTCTGTTTCTCTGTCTTTATCAATTCAATTCAATTAAATCCAAAAAAAATGAATGAAAATCAAAAAAAAAAACTGAAAAAAACTTGAAAATAAATATTTCTTTGGTTTAGAATAATCATTCAAAGAAAAATAACTGATGTGGTAAATATATGGATGATTGTTTGTTTATGTGTGCGTGTGTGTGTGTGGAAAAAAACCAACAGAAAAAAATCATTTAAGAAAATTGCCTTAAATGAATTTGAATGAATACGGTATGGTTTGGTGAATGTATGATTCTGGTAATACAAAATAACCATTACATTGGATGGATAAAGCAAAATAAAGCAAAAAAAAAGGGGTAAATGGTTTCATTTCTAAACCATTTGGATTCATCATCAGAATCATCAGACAAACAACAACAACAAGAATCATTTGCATGATGCAAAATTGTTGTTTGTTTGATGTTCTGTTCATTTTTGTTTTGTTTATTTATTCATTGTATTTGTTTGTTTGGTTGGTTGTTTGATGAAACATTTACATTTTTTTGCATTTTATTGCCTTTAAATGATAATAAATACATTTACAGGAAAGCAAAAAAAAAATAATGTTTTTTGTTCCAAACACACACACACACAGCCAAAAACGAAAAAGTAAATTCATGTTTGTTCACACACACACACACACAGCGAAATAAATCAAAATATACTATCGTTTTTTTTTTGGTCATGCATGAATTATCCAAAAGCAATATAATAAGAATAATAAAAAATGGATATTATTCCAAAAATGTATCACCCTCCCATTAACCCCTACGGAATATTGTTATATTTTTTCAGTTTGAAAAATTCTGAAAAAAATTCTGGAAAATTTAGCGACATCTATCGATCCGGATTCAAATGACTAAAATATTTTTTCCATTTCATTTTTCTTCTTTCATTTTTTAACCCAAAACACACACACCAAATACAGGTATTAAACTAAAATCCGATTCGGACAATGCCAAAAATCATCATTTATATCAACGAAGAATTGGTAAGTTTTATCTGAGGATTTTTTTTAAATTTTGAATTTTGAATTAAACATTTTGAACCAATTTTTTTATCAATTACGAAACCGGTGTCGCCATCTATCGTTTGGTATTTAAAAATGGTGGATTTTCAAATTTAAAAAAAATGAAAATTCAATTAATCGAGTTATTTTAATGAATCCCAACAAAAATATTCCGAGGAAAAAACAAATGATGAAATCATCAATCAAAAACTTATAGAATGATATGCATATTTGGTGAATGGTATGGCATTTTCTCTTGCATATCATCATCATTTCGGGTGAAAAAGCAAAAGCATCCCGAATTTAACCAAAAAAAAAAATTACAATTTAATTATGGTTGGTCATGAATAATCATTACCATAAATAATCCCGAATATAAAAAAAACAACCCAAATAACCCGAAAAACAAATAAAACAGGGTAAAAAAAAAGTTAATCATTAATTTCGTATACGGAATTTTTTCAATTATCGAAACTTTTTTTTATGGCCAAAAAGAAAAAAATATTTCAACAAACAACATATGGATCTCACCAAAGATTATGATGATGATCATAATAATAATTTCATGAAAAGAAAGAAGAAAAAAGGTCGAAAAAACATACTGTTTGAATAATTAATTAAAACACGGGGAGACGAAAGTCAAAAAGATCAAAACTAGATAAAATTGGCAAAGTTTCTTGCTTTATTGATTTTATTATATATCTCAATATTCACCACATAATGAAGGAATGTGTCTGTGTTTACGAAGGGTTAAATATGAAAAAACAACAACAACGATGATGATGGAAAACAGTGAAAAAACAACAACAATTAGAATTGAATTATAATGACAACAACAACAATCATTGATGAACAACAGAATATTCTCTACTTTTTTGTTGATGAAAATTACCAAACAAAATATTCATCATTCCTTTCAATTTGAATCAAATTTTTTCTTCATCATCATTTTGACTGTTGCTTTTTTTCTGTTGTTGTTGTTGTTGTTGTTGTCTTATTTTGTCTTCTGGTTTTGGTTTTTGAGATTCTGGTTCTTGTTCTAGAGCCTAGTAGCATCAGAACACAAGAATTCATGGTCCACAACAAAGAAGAATATTCTTTGATTCTTGCTATATATTTTTTTTTTATTCGCTATGTTTTTTTTCATCTGGAACTGAAGAAGAAAAAAATATATTCTGGATGCATTTTTATCAATGGTGGTGATGATGATGATGTAACTAACTAGAAAGAAAAGTTTTTTTTGCGCATACTTTTCCCTCTCTCTCTCTCTCTCTCTTTACATACATCCTCCTTCTTTTTCTGTAAACTTTCTTTTTTCGAAAAGTTTTTTTTCGGATTTCGATTTTTGGTTCGTCACTTGGATTCTTTCCATTTTGCCATACAGACCGTATACATCTCATTGATGATAATGATGATTGTGATGTTCTAAAAAAGTTGACAAATTTTTTTTGTTTCACATTTTTCAATTGTTTCAATCCGTTTTTCAACTAAAAAGAAGAAAAATCCAAAAAAATCAAAAATTCATTTCACATATAAGATGTGATGATGATGATGATTATCTTCTTCACATCACATCTTTGATTTATTCATTCTTTTTTCATCCAAAAAATGATATTCTTAAATCAAATCAAATTAATCATCATCATGAATCAATGATTGAATGATTGATTGAATCAATCAAAATAAGAAATGTGTTGTTGGACAATAATTTGGCCAATCATATTCGATATGATAATGCCAACGGCTATTATTTTTATTGTTGATGATGATGATGATGATGATTTGAAATCATCACCAACAACAACAACAACTAAAACAACAACAACAACAAAAATATCAAAATCTATTGGCCATAATAAATATTTAGTAAATTATCATCAACAATCAACAAAAATATTATCATCCGCATCCACAACTAAATCATCAACAACAACAACAACAACAACAGCAAAGCCAATACAGATTATTCATTATGTTGCTTCTAGGCATCCTTATCATTATCATCATCAACAACAACAACAACAACAATCAAAAAATCTAAATAAATTAAATATATTTTCAACAATACATTATCATATTATTTTACCATTTTTTCTTTATATTTTATTATTAATACAAATACAAATACCATCAACAGAACCAATGTGGATTATTGGTAAGCTAAATAATAATGATGATGATAATAATAATAATGATTATCATCATGGCAGTCGCACAAAATAATAATAATTGTTTGATATGTGTGTGCAAAAAAAAAAAAAAATTCATAATTTTTTTCATTTTTCATTTTCCTATCATCATCATCATCATGTTTCCGTCATATATACATAGGAACCGTAAATAGGAAAAAAAAATTATTATTCTGCTCAATGTAAATATTCATAGAATAATAATAATAATGATGATTATTATTATTAACCTTGCGAATGAAAAAAAAAGAAAGAAAGAAAATGTTTTCATTCAATCGAGAATCCGATTCGGTTTTTTGTCGTTTACTCTAATGATGAACCATAGAAATGATCATCAAATCAAATATAAAAAAAAATGTAGAGCAAGAGAGAGAGACAGACAGAAAGAGAGAGAAAATTAATATTAGCTAACCTTATGTGAATGGCAATACCGGAATACCCAAAAAAAAAAAAATGCCTAATGAATGAACTTTTTTTTTCTCTTATTTTTTTTTACTTCATTTTCATTGTCTGACACGATTAGAGAAATGTTCTGGTTGAATATATATTTTTTTTTCTATAATGTAAAAAGATAAATGAATAAAGATAGAGTTTTAGACATTTGAAAACACTTTAGATAGATAGATAGATAGACTTGTTTTTGGCCCAATTGGTTGGTTGGTTGAAAAATCGTCATTCATTCATTTATTCACTCAAATCCAATTATCCAGAATAACCAAGAAAAAAAAGAAGAAAAAGTTGCTTCTTCTTCTTCATGTAATGATGAGAAACTAAAAGTAAAAAGTAAAAAGTAAAAATAATAAAATAAAGTAGTCGAAAATGAAAATCAAGTTATAACCACAATCGAAAAAAATTGATAAAATAGTAAAATTCTGTGCACTTTTCAGATTCTTTATGTTTCAATTTTTGTTGCCGAAACTTATGAATATTTTTCGGTCTCCTATTCTTCGTTTGATCCAAAATGATTTGATTTCGGTGGGAAAAAATTCCGGTTTTTGGAAGAAAAAATAACGATAATGATTTTAATTTCAAAAAATTTAGAGTTTAAGCTTTTAATATTTTCTTTGGAAAATTTTGATGATAATTCTGTTTTTTTTTCTTGCTCTTTATTTAGCTAATTAACCTTTTTTTGACATTTTGTGTGTGTGAAGAATCAAACTTTTTTTTCTCGAAAACTTTTCTGTTTTCCCGAAAAAATTTCCCAAATTTTAAATTGGATTTTCTGGAAAAAGTCTTTGACAAAACAAAAACAAGAATTTCACAAACGATCAACGATCGGTATAATTGTTGTTGTTGTTGTTTTTTTTATCAGTGATGCTCGTCGTCGTTGTTGTTGTAAATTCTTTTCCGAAAAAAGTTTTCGCGGAAAAGAAAACAACGACGAAAATTCGTTGTTTTTTTTCGTTCCTTTAAAATTACCATTTAAATGTTTTGCTTTTCGAAATTCTTGTTGTTCAAAGATAAAATTTGTGTTTTTTTTTTTTTGGTTCACTTTACATTTTGACTACTATCAAATTCTTTTGATATTCTAAGTGTGTGTGTGTGGGGGGGGAGGAAATAGTTAAACCTTAATTACCAAACTAGAAAAGCAAAAAAACACTTTTGGTTGAATAGAACCAAAAGTGTATTGGATGAAAAAAAGGGAAGAATTCCATATGAAGAAATGAATTTTATACTTCTTTAAAGTTTTTTTTTGTGTGTGTGTGGTTTCTACTTCAAAAACATCACTTTTTTTTTACAATTTTTTCATATCAAGATGTTTACATTCGTTTGTTTGTTTGTTTGTCTGGTTGTTTTGTTTGTTTTTTATTATTATTTTCGGTTACATTTGTTCGACCTCGAAACAAACATAAAGTTTTAATAGGTTTTTTCTTATTCTTTTTCTTTATTCTTTCTGACCAAAAGAAAACCCAAAAACTCTTTTCGTTTTAAATTCGTTTGTTTGTAATAACGTTTTGGCTCCCTTTTTTTTTGTCTCAAATACTTTTTCATTGAATTTTATAACCAAAGAAAAACTGAATCCGAATAACCGAATTCAACCGGAAAATTTTAATACCGTTGAATCAAAATGGGTAATAAAAAACTAAGTGATTAAATATTCTTTGTGGGTGTGTAGATTTTACTACATCAAAATGACTAAGTTATAAAAAAAATGGTAGAAGTGGTGGTGTGTAGAAAAGTAGTAAAAATTGTCACAATTAAATTTGATTGAATTGGTAAATATTGACTACTACAAATACCTAGTAGTAGAAATCGATTTTTAGTAAAGTTACATTATCAATTTTATTGGGAAATCATTAAACAATTCAATTCAATTGGTGACCACAGAATTTCATTTCTTTTCTTTCATTGATTTGTTGTTGTTGTTAATGGATAGTGATAATAATAAAAACAACAACAACAACAGCAAATGATGTTTGAAAAGATGTTGACCAAAACACTACATCATCATCATCATCATCATTTACTGATGATCATCATTATAAACGTTTTATCGATTTTTATTCGATTCGACTATTTTCACATTATCATCATTTTATCATCTTTTAGTTTTTTTCTAGCCATAAGGATGATGATGATGATGATTTATAACTGATTTGATTGAATGATTATTATTTTTTCTATTCTTATTCTGGATTCTTTGGAAAAATTCTTTACTTTTTTGTTCATCTTGAGACTGACTGACTACTGTAACTTTTACCATCGGTACTTTGTTTTTGCTACATTGTTTGAGTTGAAATAGCTGAAACTCTACACTGTAAGAATAGCCAAGAGTAAGATAGTGAGAGTGAGGGAGAGAATCTCATTATTATTATAAAGAATGGTCGATCCAATTTATTGTCCATCATCATCATCATCGTTATCGAATTGAAATTTTGAGCGAAATATTCTTCTTCTTCTTCACTGTCCATCTAACTTTTGTTGTTGTTGTTGTTGTTGTGTATCTAAGTGATCAATCGTTTTTCGTTTTTTTTTGGCCCATCAAACAAGCAAAACGAAGAAGAAGAAAGAAAAAGTGATTTTCATCTATCAATAAATAAGAAAAGCCAAACTTTTTTCATCATCATCATCATCATCTTCGTTGATTTTATCTGCAAGCAAGAATTTTTTTTTTTACTGAGTTTACATTGTTCCTTTTTTCGGGAATGTTTTCGGGAAAGATTTTTTCATTTCTGTTGATGATGATGATCAAGATGATCTTCATGACAAACATGAATATTGGTTTCGTTTTTCAATATGTTAAGATTAAGAAAGAAAGAAAAGATGCTAAAATGATGATGAACAGCGAATCTCATCAGTCTTTTTATTTTTTTTCGATTGCAAATATTTTTTGATTGAAAATAAAAAATTGATTGAACATTTTATTACTTTAACACTTCCCTCCCCCCATCATCATTTTATTAGTTTTATTTCGATTTCTCCCATTTTATGGTTTTTTTCTAGCTTCGGGTTCGACTTCATCACTGATAATATTCAATTCAATCCCAGGGAAGAAAGAATTGAAGAAGAAGAAAATTTGTTCATTGTTTGTCGGTTGAGTTTTTGTCAATTCCCGTGTGATGTTTAAATTAACGATTGTCGGTTTGTGTGTGTGTGTGTGTGTGCAAGTGTGTAAGTGTGTAAATGAGTGTTGGTTATGATTGTCAAAAAAAGCAAACAAAATAAAAAAAAATTCTTCAAACACCAACAACAACAACAATCGACTAACTAACTAACGACACATTTTATTATTACACAATCAACCAAAAACCGAAAATAAGATGTTTGATTTTCTTTCACACAAAAATTTTCCTTTTCTTTTTCTTCTTTTTCAAAGTTCTGATCATATCAGAACAATATGTTTCATTGACAAAGCAAAGAATATTCTTTTGTTATTTTTTTCTTTTTTTTCGAAATGAAAGAAAGAAAGAATTTCTTGAAACAAGATTATAATTGTATCATCATTCGATTATTCTTCATTCGCTCTTTTTTCCCTTTTTCAATTCTCATCGATTCTTTCAAAAAAAAATTTCCGAAAATTTTCCCTTAAAATAGATTTGTGTGTGGAAAAGATTCTTTTCATTTTCTTAAATCAAAAAACCACCCATCATACCAACCACATTAAACCCTGATTATCTATCTTTCTTTGTTTAGTTTCCTTGGTTATAAATAAAAAAATTTGATTTTTTTTCCCGAAAATTTTCTCTCTCTCTCTCTCTCCCCATCGTCTGAACATCCATTCATTCATTCATTCATCGTTACAACATTATCACTGGTTTAAAGGGTAACAACAATCGAATAATAATAATAATCGAAAACAAACAAGAAAAACCGAATGAGGAACAATGAATTCAAAACCATAGTTTTTTGGATCTTTATTTGATGTGTTTGCACTATGTGTGTGGTTACCCGGATTCGGTTCGTCGGCTTTTCTATTCGATCATCAATACCCGCATAATCGAAAATCCTTTTTTTTCACCAAAATTTTTTTTCAATTTGAAAATTTTTCTTATTTTCATTTCAAGTTTATCGATAATAAAAAATTCTATTTTGACATTGGTGGCTGAAACATCATTCTGATGATGATGATGATTTGGGTTTGAATGAAATGAAAAAAAATTGATTTACAAATAAACGAATGAATGGAGAAAAACACAATGTTTTTTTCCTATTGAATTTTTCAAAAAAGTTTCTTTCTTTCTTTCATTTTGAAAACCAGAAAACATTGTGTTATTCTGTTGGTTTTTCTCAATTCAATTGTTTCGGGTTAGGGGTTCGTATTTTCTTTATTTGTTCAACCCGTTTATTTTTATTTTTTAATAACAAAAGTAAACACTTATTGAATGAATTTAGATTTTTTTGGTTACGAATTGATTCTCCACCTCCTCCTCTCAACAATCATTCAACAGAATCGAAACCAGAAAAAACCAATAAACAACTAAATTCTGCGACAACAAACAAGTAAATTCTGTGACAACAAACAACAATCCAATGATGATGATGATAAGAGAGAAATTGGTAACAATAAAATTTTTTTTTGTTTTTCTTCAGTCTTTCTGAATCTTACGAAAAAAAACTCCAGATGTGAATGTGAATGTGTGGGTGGATGGTTGGTTGGTTGATTTCAAGTCGAATAATAATAATAAAAAAAAATGAAACAAGTTTTGTCTCGAAAACAACAAAACAACCAACAACAAAAATATTCCATTTCGATTCTTGAATTCTTGATTCTAGACTATAGTCGTAATAATAAACGAGAATTTTTTTGGATAGACAAAACGGATGAATCTTTGTGTTTCTCTCCCTCCTTCCCCCCGCTCCAAAAGCCGTTAAATTTGACAAACAAAACATAGAATTCAATCTGTTGTTGTTGTTGTCGTTTTTTGTTTGTCCCCCCTCCCAAAAAAACACTCAAAAAACAAAAAAATAGTACAAACGCTGCTGTTGTTGTCTATTTCGATTCACTTTGGCCCAGTGATAAATCGAAAATTATGTCTTTTTTTTTTTGCTTTTCTTGCTAACCATTTGTATCATCATCATCATCTTCATCAACCTTCTTTTTTTCAAACTATTTCTACCCAACCAACCAACGAGAGAGAGATAGAAAAAAACACATTAAATCCTATAGGAACCAACAACAAAAATAACTAAAATAAAAATAACCATCGTTAGTTTTGTTTTTTACTTTGCTTGGCTATATATATGGATATCTTATTGTTTTTTTTTTATTTTTTTGCTGGTTGATTCGATTAAATGGAAAACAAAAATCTCAATAATTTATTATGATGATGATGTTAAAGAGACATTTCTTGCTTTTTTTCTTTTGGATCTTTCTTCCTCTCATTTGTGTTGAGTAAATATTTTTTGTTTTAGTTGGGGTTTCTCTTAGCATAAAACACCACCAGGACTCAATGCATCACATCTGGTGAAAATGAAAAATAATAACATCTATTTTTTTTATAGACTTTCAGTGTCTTATATATAATAGTCTCTCAGTGAATTTCAATGATTATAGTCATTGAAACATCATTATTTTATCGTTTTTTTTTACTTTTTGTTGTTTGTTTGTTTTTTTCGTTTCTCAATTGGTGAATGATGATCTTCATTGTCTTTGTCTGTTTGCGTATGTGATTGTATCATTATTTTAATTAATTAATTAATGGAAAAAAAGGAAATCTGATTATAATGACATTTATACAAGAAAAAAGAAATAAGGTTCATTAAGCCAAATTCAGTAGAAATAGGTGAAAAACAAAAACAAAATTTTATCACCAGAAAACAACCAAAACTTATCAAATATCAAGATTACATTAGTGTTTACCTTTTTTGTTTTGTTGTTGTTGTTGTAAAATATATTAATATTATTTTCATATACAAAAAAAATTCATTACAAGTCAGTTTTTTTTTATTATTATAATATTAAAACGATATTAGATTTTGCTTTTCTCTGAAAATATTATTATTATAAATAATAATTTATTATTATAAATATATAACGGAATTATAATCATTCATCCATCCATCCATGCATCCATTTTTTTTATAAAAAAAACATGTTTATTATTATTATTTTGCTGGATTTTTATTTTTATTTTTTTAGTTCACAAAATACAAATAATAATAATAATAATAATAACAATATTTATTAATCTAAATCTAGATGATTTTTTTTTTTGTTATATATTTTCGTTTGAAGATGCAGCAAGAAAAAAAACCGGATGCTTTGAATATCCGTTCCAAAGATGATGATGATGATGATATCATCGAATGAATCAGAAGAAAAAAAAGTTATTACATTTTTTTTCTGTTTGACAGTAAGAGAGAGAGAGAGAGAGAGAGAGAGAGAGAGAGAGTGAATCTGTATTATATATGATGATCATATGATGATGATGATGCTTGCGATGATGATTTCTCTTCTTCATTCTCACTTTTTTTTTATATTTTCTGCATAAAATCGGGCAATGTTAGTTGATTGATTTTCGTTTCGTTTCGTTTTTGTTGCTTCAGGTTTGTTGATTGTTTTTTACATGATGGAAAAGAATCAATGTTGGTTGGTTATTTTCTGATTTTCATTATCATTCGTTATGAAAATGAAAATGAAAATGATGTATTGACCGGAATGGCCTCGATTTTTTACTTTTCTCTTGTTGGCTGTTTTTTTTTCTTCTTCTTGCTATTTCATTTCTCATTTTGATCAAACAGTGTCGACATCAGAAAATAAATAATAAATTTATTCTGTGTTTCGGAATGTGTGTGTGTGTGTGTTTGTGTAAAAAAGTAAAGTGAAAATGAAAGTAGAGAAAAAAAAAGTTATTAATACCTGGGAAAGAAAATATTTCCTCCTCGTTGATTGAAATGAATGCACTGAATGAACAGAATTTCACTTTCACCATTGAATGGGTTATTTGTTTTTTTTATTCTTGGTTCGGTTCTTGGTTCTGTTTTTTTATTTCGGTCCGGTTGATGTTTGATTTTTTTTATTTGGCTCGATAAACATGTATTTTTTCGTTCATTCATTCATTATGTTGATTCAATTCATTTATTTTCATCAATGATGGATGATTGAATGAATGAAATAAACATGTAAAAAAATGTATTTTTGGAATCAATTTTCATTATCATTATTAATATATTCAATGACAAACAAACAAACAAACAAACAACAAAATTTCATAAATAAAAATGGCTTATGGCCATTTTCATGTATATGGAAATGAAAACAAATTTGCAAACTTTTGAATTATCACGAGATTTTTTCTTCTTTCTTTCTCATCAATAAAATTTTCCCGAAAAGATTTTTTTCCGGGAAATTTTTCTCTGCTAATTAATCATTGATAGTGAGGTAGAAGAAAAGAATCGGTGTCGATATAGTTTGACTGGAATGATTTAAAAATTTCCAAAAAAAAATTAGAAATTTTTAAAAAACAACATGAAAAAAACAAAGTCAAAAGCCGATTGTCATCATTATCATCAAAAATTATATATGTAGGGCCTAGCAATGGTTTAATTAACATCCATTAAAAGTAAATCCATTTGCCATTTTCCATTGAACAAAAAAAAAAATCATTACAGTTACAGAGTGTGAAAAAAAACACATTTAACCCAAGCTTTCTTCTTCTTCAGACTAATTCCAAAACATTATTATTGTATTGTTCATCATCAACTTCTTCTTCTTTTTACTCTGGATGATGATTATGATTAGATTCTTGTTTTTTTTTCTCATTCGATTTTCTCATTCAATAATAAAAAATAAACACCTCGTTTTCATTCGAATGTTTTAATGTGAATTTGTTGTTTGTTTGGTGTGTGGGGGTGTGTTAAAAATTGCTTACAACATTGGATTTTCACTGAAACAACTCTTTTATTTTTCAAACAACATTCCAAAATCGCTTTAGCTTTTTAATGGTTCTTTTCTTTTGTTTTGTTTTGTTTTACAATTGGGAATCATTCTTCTTTTCCAATTTTCTTCAATTTTTTATTTTTCTAATGAAAAGTCATCATTTTAAGATTAACATTATTGCCGGACTAATATTATCTTTGAAACAAGAATAGATGATGATGATGATGATGTTCCAATTGGAATCGACAGTCAGTCAGTCATTCATTCAGTCATTCGAATGGCTTTCTTCTTAACACTTCGCTATAAGCTGTGCTGCAAAAAAAAATCCACCCACACACACACAACAAACTCATCAACACATCACTAGCCATTCATTCATTCACAATTCGATTGGTTTGATGATGATGAGGATTTCAAACTGAAAGGGAAAAACAAACAAAAAAACATGAAATGTTAAAATAGCCCAAAAAAAAGAAAAGAATCGTCATTTTCGTAATTCTTTTCTTGTTTTTCTTCCGAAGAAGAAACAACAACAACAACAAAAAAAACAGTAGCTAATCATCATTAAGAGAATAATTCGCAAAAAAACAAACCAAACTGAACCAACCCGAATCATATAACAATTCTGATAGTTTTTATAGCCAGAAAATAAAGAGGAAACATTATCATCACGTTTTATTTTCTTCTTCGTCGTTGTTTTTGATATATCGCGTGCCTTTTTTTCTGATTCTAAAATACCCACTACACTGTTAAAAATGGTATGACTTTATAAGTTCATAAAGTGGAAGTGTGGACTTATAAGTTCACATTTTTTCTCGTATGAAGTTATAAACTCACATTATTTCTCGTATGAAGTTATAAGCTCACAACATTTTTCGCATGAGTTTAAAAATTCGAATTTTGGATTTTATTTGTAATTTTTTTTATTAGAAAGTGTGCTAATTTAAGCCTTGTTAAGTAATATTGTAACACATTTTATGTGTGTGTGTACACTGTTAAAAATGGTATGACTTTATAAGTTCATAAAGTGGAAGTGTGGACTTATAAGTTCACATTAGACCAAGTGAACATATAAACTCACTTTAAGGAATTGTGAGCTTATAACTTCACTTTAAGGAATTGTGAGCTTATAAGTCCACACTTCCACTTTATGAACTTATAACTTCACTTTAAGGAATTGTGAGCTTATAAACTCATACGAGAATGTTGTGAGTTTATAACTTCATACGAGAAAAAATGTGAGGTTTTTAAAATAAAAATAAAAACCCCTATACGCAAGCGTTTTTTTTTGATTTAAAAAATCTTGATGCGCAAGTGAAATTAAATTGAATTATCGAAGTTTTTAATTATTTTTCATTTAAAGATATATTATTAATTATTATAATTATTAAACAAGGCTAATAGGGGTTTCACACTAGCAGCAATGTGAATGAAATATTTCAAATGCAATATTTCAGTCCATAATGCTGAATTGTAGTGAAATATTGCATTTGAAATATTTCATTCACATTGCTGCTAGTGTGAAACCCCTATAATAGAAATTTATCAATAGAAATCGGCTCAGGAACATGAAAAGAGAACCCGACTTGGTTTTCATTGTTCTATCCATCTTTATAGATTATGACCTCGTGATCAAACGGACAAATAAAGTAAATTAGAATCTTTGCATTCATTCGACACTTGTCGGCATTGAAGTTGGGACAGATAGCAATCGACCATCCCCAACATAAATGTCATTCTTTCTCAATCTTAGCTTGATTCCGTGTTATTGTAGGTAGTGATAAAAAATACTTAAAACAAAACCAATGAGATTAGGAAAAAATATGGAACAAGTTAGACATAAACAACAATCATATTCAATGAGCAAACCTGATAACCAAACTTTGTAAGCGAACCACACTTAACAAAAATAATGAATAACAACTAATCGAACAGTAGTTTAAATAATCAAAACAGAACCCTAACAGCTAATTTCAATTACGAGGGCGCTCGTCGCCTCCACATGAATTCACAATTTTTCAAAAAAATTTTCCAAGTCCAAAAATCCAAATTTTTTTGAGTTTGTAATTTTAAAAAATAAAATAAAATCAAAATTGTGATTTTATAACTTCACTTTAAGGAATTGTGAACTTATAAACTCATACGAAAAACATTATGAGTTTTTAATTTATAAAAAATAAAATAAAATCCAAAATTCGAATTTTTAAAGTCATACGAAAAACGTTGTGATTTTATAACTTCACTTTAAGGAATTATGAACTTATAAACTCATACGAAAAACCATGTGAGTTTATAACTCCATTCGAAAAAACATTATGAGTTTTTAATTTAAAAAAAATAAAATTAAATCCAAAATTCGAATTTTTAAACTCATACGAAAAACGTTGTGATTTTATAACTCCATACGAAAAATATTGTGAGCTTATAAACTCATATGAAAAACCATGTGAGTTTATAAGTCCATCCGAAAAAACATTATGAGTTTTTAATTACAAATAAAATCCAAAATTCGAATTTTTAAACTCATGCGAAAAATGTTGTGAGCTTATAACTTCATACGAGAAATAATGTGAGTTTATAACTTCATACGAGAAAAAATGTGAACTTATAAGTCCACACTTCCACTTTATGAACTTATAAAGTCATACCATTTTTAACAGTGTACTTAACAAGGCTTAAATTAGCACACTTTCTCTCTCTCTCTCCTTCTTCTTTTATTGTCAAATTTTTGATTCTTTTACTGTGTGTAATGTGTGTGTAAATAGTCGATTGTTTCGTTTTTTGGAAAAATAAACCTAATTTTAACCTAGTTTTTTTCAAAACTACTAAGCTGAGTGAAAAGAGAGATAATTTAGTTCAAACATAATACGCCCCCATCATCATCATCAATAAATGCATCTTTGAACCAAAAAAGAAAAGAAAAGATTCAAGTTTTTTTTCACTGTAGTAATCAAAGAATTCGTTTAACTTTGACATTTTCTAGGGAAATTTTCTCAGGAAAAAACCTTTTGATTTATTTTTCATCATCATTTGTTTGCTACATGCATTAATCAATCAATCAATCAATCGATTGATTTGAAATGTTTAAAAAATTTAAAAAGGATTTTTTTCTTTTTTCGTTTGCATCAAGCGGCAAAATGAATTTAAAATTATGAAAATTATCATTTATGTTTGGTGAATTGTCTAAGTGTTTTTCATCATCATTTCAAAACCAAAAATAGAAACAGAAAACGATTTTCAACTTGGTGAAAAAAGAAATCATTTTTTTCCAGTAGTCATAAGTGTTAATGTATGGTGATTATCATCATCATCATCCGGAATACTTAACCCTTTACAATCATTCCAATTTTTTTTCTGCCACTTTTTTAAAATCATCAAGCCGAAACAAAATCATCGATTTTTTTTTGGCTGAAAAAAAACGATTTTCATCAAACGAAATTTTTTCTTTTCGTTGCTGAATCCAAGAATTTCAACCAAAAAATTTGTATATTTGTATGGTTATGGTCATTTTTGGAAAGGGGGAAAATTTCCCGAAAATAACCAAAAAAATTCATCGTCTGATGATGATGAATATTAATGTTTTTCGTTTCGTTTCGTTGATGTGATGATGGTTTTTTTGGTGAAAAAGAAGAAAAAAAATTATCCCAAAAAAGAAAGAATAAAACATTAAAACCTAATGACCATTTTTTTCGTTTCATCCATGAATTATTATTATTATTGTTGTTAATGAGATTTTTTCATTTTCGTAGATGCCTGTTTGTGTGCAGAGGTGTTAAATGACTAAAAAAAGAATGAATCATTAGAATCAACCAAGAGTTTTTCGTTTTTTTCATTCTTCAATGTTGTTGTTTAAAAATATTCTATCTCCTGGAATTCTGGATGAAGGTGTTATACTTTCATTTTGTTTTCTGTTTCGTCTCATAGATTAACTGCCTAATAATGCATCATTATCATCATGATGGAAAAAATTCTGGATGCAAATGATGATCATTATTTACTGTTATTTTGTTTTTTTCTAGTTAATGTTTTTCATTCACATACTCTTTTTCATCATTTACTGTTAGTAAATGGTTTACCGTTCTGTTTTTGCTCAAAACAAAAATTTTTATTTAAATCTTTTAATGATTTAATTTTCTGCTTGTTAAAATGACTCTTTTCTTTCGGTTATTAACATTTAAATGTTTGAAAAATTTGTTTGTTTAGGATTTTTTCGGTTTTGAAAAGTTTTTTTTTCTTCAAAATTCTGATAAAATTTATTTTTACCTGTTTTTAAATAATAATGAATTCTGTTTGTTTTTTTCTCACTTTTTTATTTTTATCAACATATAGACAATACCAGTTATAATGCTATAATAAATGGTGAAATAGCATTGCCTTGTAATATAACATCACCAACATTTGATGATGGTGTATCATTAGTATTATGGTATCGTGATGATATTGCAACACCAATATATACGGTTGATGCAAGACAATCAACATCATTAGAAAATGCACAACATTTTCTACATACAGATATATTTGATCAACGTGCAACATTTAATATTAGCTATCCATTAGCATTTTTATTAATCAAACATGTACGATCAAATGATGGTGGTGATTATCGTTGTCGTGTTGATTTTCGTCGTGCTCGTACTGTAAATCGTATATTAAAATTAACCGTTATTGGTAAGTTTTTTTTATTCATTATTTTAAAATCATACCCACACATACACACGCGCACATCCAATTTCAGCCAAGGATGAAAAATTAATAACAATTTTTCATTTTTGCGAAGCGATAAAAATGCAAACGATACTACTTTGTATCGTTGATAGTAGTAGTAGGAGAAAGAAGAAAAAACTCTGATGTATCAACCCTTTCTGTTTGACGATAGATAATTTGTTCGGGTAACAAAAAAAAAAAATCGATTCAGCCAAACAAAATCAATGACCGAAATCAATGATGATGATGATGATGATAATTTTTCATTCTGGTTTCGAAAATAACCTTTTCGTTTAGTTGGAAACAAAAAAAAAAAAAAAATTCAAAATGAAAAACGAGAAAGAATCATCGATCCAAACCAGAGATTGAAAAAAAACCCGAATGAAGAAAATCTAATTACCATTTTTTTTTTGTTTCCCATTTGATGGATATGAGGAAATGAATGATGGTATTACTGGTTGATTTTTTTCTCTTTTTTCGTTCGTAATTTTCGATTTTCCATTGATTTATAATCGACCAGCAGCAGAAACAAAAATAAATCAGAAAAATAAATCAAATTACAATCAGATTATATGTTTTTAATGATAATTTTGCCTGTGCTCTATTTAAAAACAAAGAAAAAAATTCCCGAAATAATGATTGCTTTTCCCGAAAAATTTCCCGAAAAAGAAAAAACCACCAGAATCCAGTGTAAAAAAGCAAAAGATTAAACATTTTTATCCAATGTTCTCAGGCTATTGTTGTTGTTGTTGTTGTTGTTGCTACAAATGTAAACAACAACATTGAAGGCAAAAACTTCCCAGAATCACTATAGAATCAATGAAAATAAAAAAAAAGTTCTTCATATGAAGAACTTAATCAGTCAATTTTTCATTGACTAAACCAATTTGGTTGGTTAGTTGGTTAGTTGTTTCAATTTATTTGTCTTTCTCTCATCATCGTAATCATTATCATCAATGAATACTTTGTTTCGAGCCGAACGAAAAAAGAAGAGTGGAAAATCCTATAGGAAAAAACCAATAGATCTTGTCAACTTAGTTTGTTTTTTTTTCTATCACCAACCAAAAGATAATCATAATAATAATAATTCCAATTGGAGAGAGAGAGAGAGAAGAATTTATTTTTTTTTGTCGCCAATCAACTTAACATCATCAAATTGGTTAGTTGGTTGGTTGGTTAGTTGATGATGACTTTTTCAATATAGTGAATGAACGAATGAATGAAACTTTCGTTAACAATGGTCATCATCAAGGGAGATTATTAACGATCCACCACCACCATCACTACCAACCAGAAAAAAAAACAAAAAAAACGTGATGTTTGATTACATGTTTGATGATTTTTGTTGTTGTTTCCTCGAATCCCATAGTTTACACGAATCAACCAAACAGAATTCCATACGCCCACGCTTTTTTTTCAAGAATTTGCTTTCATTCATTTACAATTTTCTTTTTTTACTTTCGTCGTTTCTTTCGGTTATTTTTTTTTCCCGGTTCACAATGGTTCGTTTGTGAAAATTTAATTTTCAACAACTGGAAAACAACAACAACAAAAACAAAAACAAACTACCAGTGCCAACAACATCTGTTATAATTTATGATCAAAATTTTACAATCATTGATAAAATTGCCGGTCCATTTGAAGAAGATTCAACACAAAGCCTTATCTGTGATTCAAATGAAGGTATGTTTAAAGTTATTTTTTTTGTCTTTCTTTCTTTTCCTGTGTATTCCTATATTCTCCTGAATCGTTTCATAATTTTAAAAAAATCAAACAAACAAACAAAAAAGATCAGGTGTTCAACAAATTCTATTTTTTATTTTTCTTCCTGGAAAGTTTCCCATTGAAATTTTTTTGTTTTAACTACACTGGGCGTCAAGAATCTACGCACTATACTAGAATTACTTCAGATAGATAGATTTTTCTGTTCAAATTAATTAAGGCAATGTTCATTTGGATTTTTTTTTGCAAAGCAAGGTTATAATTTTCTTTTTTTTCTGGTTATCGAATGTCGAAGCAAAAAAAACTACCAAACTGAAATCCCCGTATAGAAACTAACACCAGATATTTTTTTCCTCGGTTATTCATGAAATAATTATTTTTTTACCGGATTCTTTTTTTCACTTTGTTGCTGCTGTTGTTGAAAATTTATCAAGTTAATTCTAGGTTTTAGTCTTTAGCTACTTGGATTTTGTTTTTGTTTGATTATATAATATAATTGAAGCCAAAGACAACAGAAAAAACACTAGAAATAATAATGATAATGAACAACAACAACTACGACGACAGAATCGAGAATCCAGAAAGCTGGAAAGATTCTGTAAAGAAAAAGGATAGTTTTTTGGGTTCTTTTCGTTGAAAAAAACTTTTCATCAACTGTCTATGTGAGTGTGTGTATTCCAGCTGAAAAAAACAAAAAACAAGATGGCAATTCAGCTTGAAAATTAATCTAGTTTGTTATTCTGTTATTCTTGCTTCTTTTTCGTCGATTCTTTTACTACACAAAATATCTCTCTATCCTTACAATATAGCATTTGATTTTCGCTGTTCAACAGAAAAGAAAGAAGGAAAAAAAATTCAATGAATGAAGGTGAAAAATTGCCATGGCTTAACCATCACACACACACACACCAAACATATTGATGGCTCCATAACACTATTTTTTCACATCTTTTTCTCTCTCACAAAAAGAGAACAACGCATCACTTTTTTTTTAACAAATAGAATCCGACAATATTTATTTACAAGCTAATAATTTTTATTATTATTATTATCTGAAATCTTGAACAAACTAACTAACAAACTATTGGCAAAAAACTATATGAAAAAAGATACAATGTCTATATATGTTTTATCATTATAATAATAATAATCATCATCATTGAAGCTTAATGTTGGCAAAAGTTGGTTGGTTGGTTTGTTAGTTAATCTCTGATTTATTCGGGTAAACACACACACACATACACACACACACACACATACACACACACACACACTTAGACATATGGAAACAACATCAATCCATTCATACATATAAATCAATACATGATATGATTTTCTTTCTTTTGAATGGTGTGTTTTGTATTGATTTGTTTTTTTTTTGTTTTTTTTTTTTTTTGGTTTTTTATCTTTTCATCTTTCATTTGTATATCTTGATTCTCGTCGTTTCTTTCATCGTTTTTTTTGTTTCTGGTTTGTTTTTTATTCCAAAAAATAAATTAGGTAATCCATTACCTGTTGTACATTGGTGGCGTGGTTCAAATCTAATCGATAGTGATTATTATATAATAAATAATAGTATATCAAGAAATGTTTTAACATTAAATAATTTAACACGTAATGATTTACAATTATCATTAACATGTCAAGCATATAATACAAATTTAACAATACCTATTATTAAAACAATTACATTGGATCTTTATTGTAAGTAATATTTTTATTTTTTTTTTTTTAATTCCTGTTTCATAATTTGTAATTTATAATTTATAACTCATCTTTATATTTTTTACTATAGTAAAACCAAAAGAAATACGTATAATAACACCAATGAATAATATATCGACATTGAATCCAATTGAATTAGCATGTCAATGTTCAGGTTCGAAACCGGCTGCAAAAATTAAATGGAAAAAATCACAACAATCAAATAATAATGTTAATGATAATCATGATAATAATAATAATGTACAATGGTTGGATGCATTTTCACAGATCATTTCACAGGATGGTCTTACAACAACTAGTTTTTTATCATTTGTGCCTTCAATCGATGATAATGGTAAAAATATTACCTGTATCGGTTTTAATCCTAAAATATCAATTGAAAAATATTCAATTGAAAATTCATGGCCAATCAATATAACATGTATGTATTCTATTATGATTTTTTTACAATTCAAATAAAACTTTTTTTTTTTGTTTTTCATTTCATTTCATTTCAAAACAGATTCACCAATATTATCATTAATCATGGGTTCTGATTCACATTCACAGGATATTGTCGAAGGAAATAATGTTTATTTTGAATGTGATATAAAGGTAAATCCCCCCCAAAAAATCCTTTTGTCATTGTTTCGAAAGAAAGCGATAGAATTTCTCTTTCTTTCTTCATCGTCCATTGTCAAATCAAATATCAAAGAAATTCTTTTTTTCTGGCCAAAAGGAATTTGGAATAAATTCATTTCCGTTGACAGGCCATAATAATAGTAATGTCTGTAGTTTAGTTTAGTTTGTAAATGTCTCTTTTCTGAACATCTTTGCCATTGTCCACTATGGATGTTTGTTAGGCTTTTTTTCCCATTACCCAGTTAGAAAATTAAGTGAAAATTAAATATGATCACACAATCTGGCCGCTAACTATATCAATTTTTTCTCTTTTTCTTTTTTTGTCATTGTTTTTTCATTTCAAACATCGACAAAATCAAAAAAAAAAATCGACAGGCCAATCCATATGTCACTACATTTGGATGGAAACTTAATGGACAAATACTTGATATTCTTAATACGAGTACTTGGACATCATCATCATCGTTACCATCATCATCATTATCATTAAATTCAACAACAACAACAGCAAAAAAAATCAATGGTATTGAAATGCGTAATACATCATTATTGGTTACAAATGTAAATCACGAACATTATGGCCATTATCAATGTTTTGCTAATAATCGTATTGGATCAAGCCAAAGTGAATCCGTTTTTCTAAATGTTAAATGTAAGTTGTTACTCACTTTGTTTTTCTATTTTCATCATCAAAGCATCAGCAAAGCATCAATCGGATGTTTTAAAAATAGTTTTTTGTTGTTTGATGTGTGTGAGTGCGTGCGTGTGTGACACTTAATGATTTCCGTCCGTTCGTGCGTAAATTCTGTGTGTGTGTGTGGCTGGTTTTGCTCGATTATCATCTGAAAACGAAAAAATCATTTCAATTTCATCGAAAAAACCCGATTGAAAAAAATTACCTTTTTTCCAGCGAGGAATGCGAATTACACCGAGAAAGATAGGAAGGAGAAACAAACGAATTTGCATCTGTAATTAAATTCAATTTTTTTGTTTTGCTGGGGAAACATTTTCAAAAAGTTTCCGAGAAATTGCTATTGGTGATGATGATGATGAGGATGATAATGACATCGGGTTATTGAATGAAAAAAGATAATATTTTTGGGTGCAAATACTCATCGATTGTCATCATCATCATGATTTGAATCTAAATCTGAATCTTGATTCTTTTTCTTTCTTTCATTTCAATTGAAATTGATTTAATCAATTCCAATCGATTTCGATTTAAATTCAATTCAATCATCATCATCATCATCAATTGGTTGAATGTCGTTCGATTTATATTCGCAAAATCGATTGATTTTTTTTCTTTCTCTTCGTTTTTTTTGTTTTGTTTTTGTGTATTCTACTCGCGAATTTTGATGCTCGAATTTTCTTCTTTCTTGCTTTTTTTTTCTTCTTTATAAAAAATCTATTCAAAAACGAAAAGCGAAAGAAAGTGGGCTTTTTTTGTTTTGTTTTGTTTGCCGCATCCGAATGTTGAAAGAGCACACACACATAGGGGTAGAAATAGGCCAAAAGAGCATCTTTTTTTCTTTGTTTTTTTCCGTTGCTTTTCAACTGATGATGATGATGATGATCCATTATGATGATTCTGTTATTTTTTTTCTGTTTTCTGTTTGGCTGGTTTTCTTTTCAATTTTTCTTATTCTGTTTTCATTTTTTTTCATTTTTCCATTTTTTCATTTTCGCTGGATTACTTATATGGATAATGGCAAATGATGATAATAATGACAACGACCACCAGATACACCAAAATGTAAACATAAACAAATAATTGCTATTGGTGTTGCTATCGATGAAATCGTTACTATTGAATGTCAAGTATTAGCTAATCCAGTTAATGTTAATTTTGAATGGTGGTTAGAATTTTCATCATCATCATCATCATCATCATTAAATGATTCAAATAATTATAATTATGATGATAGTGGTGGCCAAAATCATCATCATCATAATCAAACCAGTAAACGTATAATGATCAAATCATTTACCAATATTGGTTTACGTAGTTTAGCTAAATATCGTACAACAACAATCAATGATTATGGTAGGATTTATTGTCGTGCGAATAATTCGATTGGTCGACAAGATAAGCCATGTATTTTTCATATCATTAAAGCCGGTAAGTTTTAAATGAATGAAAAAACAAAAACGTTTTTGTCATTATTTTTCCCGGGAAATTTCCCCATTGTTTCGTGTATCGAATTCTTATTTTTTTCCATTTTCTTTTTTCTATTTGAAATGATTATCACTTTTGCTGACTTTGTGATGTTAATGTGTTTGCGTTTTATTTTCTCGGGTCTGAATTCCGGTTATTATCATTATCATCATTATCATTATCGTATGTATGATTGAACAGAAGCACCAAGCCATCCACATAATTGTTCATTGGTAAATAAAACAGCACATTCATTAACAGTTGAATGTTCATCCGGTTATAGTGGTGGTTTGGAGCAAACATTTTTCCTTCAGGTTTATTCATTAAATCCAGAACGTTTATTAAAAAATCTAAGCAATACACAACAACCATATTTTTCAATCGATAATTTACCGGCTGGTTATCTATTTAAATTAGTTATTTATTCAACAAATCGTAAAGGAAAATCTAAATCAATTGAAATTACAGGTAGTACAACGGAACCATCACCTTGGAAATCTGGTATGTTTTTTCATTTTTCTTTGTTTTTATTCAAATATTTTTACCAACAATCTTATAATGAGGAATATTCTTCTTCTTCTAATTAATCAAAAAAAACAGCTGAATATCCATCAACAAATGATTATAATTCAACTATAATAACACCATTTGTTTTGGTTATAATTGTGATAATTATTATTGTGATATTATTGATAACCATATTGGTACATATACGGAATCGTATAAAAGGTATTTATTTCTTTCAAAAAAACAAACACCCTATGTTGACCACAAATCTTATCATTTAAATATTTTAGGTCGTATGCGAACCGTGATACAGGCAAATGATTCAAATCATCATCATCACAATCATCTTCATAAACCACCAACGTCAACCAATATAACGCCTAAATCTATTATGAAAAAGTAAGAATATTATTTTCGTTGTAGCAAATTCTCAAAGAAGAAATTATTTATTATTCCAATTGCATATGATAGAATGAATTGAAAACAAAATTGAAATTGAAATTTTATTGACTTTTTTGAATCATAAATTTTTTTGCTTTGTTTTTCATTTTCAATCAAGGCAAAAAAGTTGGAATATTCCGACTGAAACGAATATTATTACAACAACAGCATCGGTTATTGATACATCATCTGCTGCTGCTGCCATAATGAATGGTCATATTGTACATAGTGGTGGTGGTCATAATAACGAACAGGATCCAATATTGAATAATCTAACAACATTCAATGGTAAGTTGATTGATCCAATCAATAACCAAATGTGTGTATTGCGGATAACAAAATAGTGACCATTCTTTTTTTCTTTTCTTTTATTAAAACAAAGTTGTTGAATGTTTAGATGATAATCTTTATGGTAATAATCAATGTATATCAACTATAACTATTGATTCATCATCGGATCATCTTGGTCATCATCACCATATTGATCCGAATTATTATCACAATCATCATCATAATCATCAAACTTTGCCTTATTCTTTTGTGCCTTCAACGACTATTATGACCGCAACAGCCTCAACACCAACAACAACAACTATGAAAAATCCAGAATTCTATACATTAGATCCTAAAAATCTGCATACTGATCAAACATTATCGGCTATTTTAACGCCACCATCATTATCAGAACATCTTCAATATCATCATCATCATTTTACTGATCTAAATTGTCATGGAAATGATCCGAATGTAATTGTTGAGAATAATTTATCACATTTCGATACAATCGATAGTAATCAAAATGCTGATGATGATGATCATGATCAACAAATTGAACAATGTCGTTCATTTCCAACCCCACCACCACCACCTCCACAATTATCACCACTTCATAATTCAGAAACAACAACAACAAAAACGGCTAAAATGGAAATGATTTCCTGAATCCAATAGGTGTTCCAAGGTGATTCAATTGCAATTTCATAACAAGATTAAGGATTCTTTGAAAACAAAAACAAAAAAAAACGAAAGTAAATCAATTTGAGCATCAATAACAACAACAAACGGAAAATAATTGGATGAAAAATCAATTTAGATTTTTGTTTCAACAATCAACAATGATGGACTACAGAAAAAAAACTTTTTCATTTTTCATGTTTAACCTTTTTTTTATATATATTGGTTCAGTTCCTGGATGATATTTTCAAAAGAGAAAAAAAAATCAAAAATTCAATGTGTAATGATGCAAAATATCAAAATAACAAACAAACAAACAACCAAGGGAAATTAAGAAATCGGAAAAATATGCCAATTGAAATGATTGAATATATAGTATCGATCATAACATTATTATCTGACCAAATGCCTGAATGGAAATAATAATAAAAAAAAGCAAAATTTTGAAGAAAAAGATTTTCTCGGATGGATAACGTTCAACAACAACAACAAAATATTGCATCACATTAACATCAATTTGTCGATATTATTGCTTGTTTGTTCATTCAATGATTTCAATCATTCAAGCAGCAAACAGAAAAAAAAAAACATATAATCGATATCTATAAACACACACAACACAACATTCATTCATTCTGAATTCTGAATCAAAATCTTCAACATAGTCTTAAATCAACGACAGTCTTTACTACTAATGCTGAATATTTACATTCTTCTGTCTTCTGTATACAAGAACCACACTTCTCGGATTCGTTGAATGGTTTTCCTTGTTTTAATAAGGTTCATCATGTGACGAATCCGAGAAGTGCTATTGTGTCAACCTTTGATTTATTTAAACTTGATCAATTCACGACATCAACTTGTGCTTGTGCTATTGTTAATTGTTTTAAACCTTTTATTCTTTGTTCGGTCTACTTTTCTCGTAATGATGGTTTGTCTTGTTTGGAACAGGATCTGGCACATATTGATAATTTGATCACGTCTTTTTCGTCTTATCCAGTTATAATTACGGGAGATGTAAATGCTCATCATACAGTTTGGGGCAGTGAAGTTAATGATGAACGTGGTACGATGGTGATGGATTTGATCCTTGGTCAAAATATGATTTTATTGAATGATGGCTCGGTGACATTTGATAATGACAGACATCAGAGTGCAATAGATATTACTTTTGTAAATCAAAATGCATTATCATTAGTTTCTGACTGGAAAATAGAAGATGTGGTTTCTGGTTCTGATCATCGTTTATTTTCTTTTTGTTATAATTCATCTTTGTCGTTTAATTCAAAATCTTTAACACGAAAATTTTATACAAAAAATATTGATTGGTCCAATTTTCGTCACGCTGCCTCTAATCTCTCTGTTTTTGCAGATTCCGTAAACAATATAATGTCATATGATCAAATTGATTTGTTTGTGAATAATTTTATGCTTTCTTTGATGCAGATTTGTAATGATTGTTTACCTATTTTGAAGCAAAATTTAACCAAAAAGAAATTGTCGTCGGAGCTGATTGCTAAATTGTCCTTGCTTAAGTGTCTAAGACGTAGATTTCAGCGGCAACGTAATACTACGAATAGAATTTTATGGCGTGACCGTTATTTAACATGTGTTAAAGATTTTAAGGAATCATTGTATTTATCGAAAATTAATGCTTGTAAGGAGTTCTTCTCCTCGCTTGATCGTAATAATATTTGGAAAAGTGCTTATCGTTTCTGGAAAAACCCTTCAATGACTAATCAAACACTAACAACTATTAAAAAAGATGATGATACGTGTACCATTCTTCCTATTGATACTGCTAATTATCTTTTGGATAAATTTTTTCCGAATCTTTCACACGATCTTGATGATCCTATCCATGCATGGTATTGTTCTTCCTGTTTAACTGAAAATGATTTATTGATCACTGATAAAGAAGTCGATTATGCAATCAAGGTGGAAAATGACGCTAAAAGTCCTGGTTATGATGCGATTTCCGCCAACATTATCAAATCGATTCATTCACTTTTCCCTTCATTTTTAAAGTCATTGTTCAACAAATGTTTATTTTTTGCTAATTTTCCCAAATGTTGGAAAAAATCTATAGTGAAACTGATCCCGAAAAATATTGGAAATAGTTATAGACCAATTTCTTTACTTCCCGTTTTGGGCAAAATTTTTGAGGGGATCATTGCACGCCGATTACAACATTTTCTGCTTTCTAATTCTAAATTATCGTATGTACAATTCGGATTTCTACCCCAAAAATCAACAGAATTGGCTTTGTTTTCGCTTGTCGATAAAATGAAGCGTGTTTTCGACAACAAATCTTTTGCATTTATGGTTTCTTTGGATATTAAAGGAGCCTTTGATAGTGCCAGATATGATATCATTTTGCAAAGATTACGAAATTTCGAAATTCCGCCTAATATTTATGCTGTAATTGTTGATTATTTCAAAGATCGTATTGTGGAATTGCCATTATTGAATGTTATGGTATCAAAACGAGTTACTGGTGGTTGTCCACAAGGAGGGAAGATTTCCCCTTTATTGTGGAATGTTTTGCTCGACGATTTGCTCAAATTACCACTACCTTCCAATTGCTTTTTACAGGCTTATGCAGATGATACCATTTTGTTTTGTGAGCATAGGAGCATTGAAAATTGTGCGTTTTTAACTAACAATGCTTTACAGATTATTGAACAATGGGGTTTGAATAATGGTCTTGTTTTTAATCCTATGAAAACACAAGCTATGATGGTAACAAAACGACGCAATTTCGTTCTTCCGGATCTTTTCTTGAATGGACACATGATTAATATAGTACGTTGTATCAAAATTCTTGGCGTTCTGATTGACTCCAAATTAACTTGGAATGATCATATTTCTTATATTAAATCGAAAGCCATGAAAATTTATAACCTGATAAGATGGAAACATGGATCAAATTGGGGTTTGAGTTTTGATGTACTACGCACTATTTATCTTCAAGCAATAGAACCTATTATTTTATATGCTTGTCCGGTTTGGTCGGATATTTTGAATTGTTCAACCAAATGTTGTAGTCTTTTAAGTTTGCAACGTTGTTTTGCTATTAGTATGATTCGAGCTTACCGCACTGTTTCTTTGGAAGCTGCTTTAGTCATTGCTAATATTCCACCTATTGATCTGAAGATTCTTTATTTTACTAAAATTTTTGCTATCAAACATGGTCTTTCTTCAGAACATATTTATCAGTTGCCGGTTGATTATTCTGTTACTGTTCATCCTGCTAAATTTAATATCTTATTTGATTTTTGTGGATCCGACGTCTTTGATAATGATCGTAATAGTTCTGGTTATACCATATATACAGATGGATCGAAAATTAATGATGAAGTTGGTTCCGCGGTCGTTATTTTTGCTAATGATGAAAAACGTTCTCCTCTTTTGGTATTGACCTATCGTTTAAATAGTAATTGTTCAGTGTATCAAGCTGAACTTTTCGGAATTTGCAATGCTATATCCTGGGTCATCGAGAATGGCGTCTCGGATGCAGTTATTCTTTCCGATTCCAAGTCTGCTATCCAATCTATCTGTAACTTTCATTCTACTAATTTTTTGGTACAACTTATTTTTAAGATGGTTGCTGATTATACCGGTCGCATTTGCATAAAGTGGATAAAGGCTCATAATGGTTGCTTCGGTAATGATTTAGCTGATTTTTACGCCAAGCAAGCTACTCTTTTGATGGATGTTTCTTTCGATCTTCTTCCTCTGTCTTTCGCGCATCGTAATTTAAAATCCTTAATGATTAACAATTGGCAACAGAATTGGACTACAACAACTAATGGCTCGTGTACTAAGAAATTTTTTCCTACTATTCAACATCGATTGGATTCTTGTTTGATACCAGGTTTTATCATTACTCAATTTTTAACGAATCATGGAAAATTTAATCAATATCTTTCGCGTTTCCGTATTTCAAATTCTTCCGTTTGCAATTTTTGTTCTTGTCAAGTTCAATCATCACTGCACCTAATTAACAATTGTAATCGTTTTGCATATGAGAGATTTAATTTTTATAATTTGATAAATTCCGATGATTGTACATATTTTTGTAACTCTAATAATTTTGATCATTTTTTGAAATTTGTTTTTTTCATTTATAATAATCTTTGAATTTTGTTATTTTTATTTTTATTTATTTTTTCCCCCCCTATAATTTTTATGGAATAGGGGTTTTTGTTTATTAAATTCAAATTCAAATTCAAACATTCATTCATTCATTTATGATAAATATTTTTCTTTGGAAAAAACAAAAATATTCTGTGTGTTTCTGGTTAAACATTTTTTTTTTATTCTTTCTTTTTGCTTGTAACAAACAAACACTATATGGTGCCCATAGACACAAAC
Organism: Dermatophagoides pteronyssinus; assembly: GCF_027571235.1. Taxonomy (NCBI): domain Eukaryota; kingdom Metazoa; phylum Arthropoda; class Arachnida; order Sarcoptiformes; family Pyroglyphidae; genus Dermatophagoides; species Dermatophagoides pteronyssinus. The sequence continues at coordinate 838,948 of NW_027461528.1, forward strand.
AACACAACTTTTGATTGGGCAAAACATTTTTGGCCAAAAACGAAAAAAAAAAATTGAACAAACCAACCGAACGACCATCACCAATGATCATCATCCTTTCTTTTTTTTTTTTTTTTTTTTTTTTTTTTTTTTTTGGCCCAGAAAAACAATATTATCATCAAGAAAACATTTTCGATGAGAAACAAACAAACAAAAAAATCAATGAAATGATGATGATGACTGATGTCGAGGTTATTTGGATGTTGAAATAGCCCAAAAAAAAAAAGTTTCCGGGAAATATTTTTTCTCGGGAATGTTTATTTTTGTTTTTTTGTATTCTAGCTTTATTTTGATGAAACTAATAATATTTTGATGTTTATCATGTTGATGATTGTGTATTGTTTGTTTGTTTGTTTGTCTGTTTTGATTGTTTCAATTTTGATGATAATGGTGAAATGTCGAAGAAATGAAATAAAATAAAAAAATTTTATTTTAAAATCCATATTTTTCTTTCATTAATTTAACTCTTTTTTTCCCTGGAAAATGAACAAGAATCCCTGGATTCAGGTCATCGATCGATCAATCTTTGGATCTGTCTTTCCCTTGATTTTTTTTTCCATTTCACTTCAAATTCGTTTGTATCATTAGGTGATGGGATTTCATGGTAGAAAAAAAAATATTTTTCATTTTCATCAATACTTGTCATCATCATCATTGTGAACAACAAACTAAAATTCTGAACATTTTACTGAACTAACTAACAAGGTAAAATTTTTTGTTGTTGTTGATTTCTGAAGAAATGGCCAAAAGATAATCAAAAAAACGACAACAACAATGAAACAAAAAAAAAATATCAAACAACAACAACAACAACAAAAGAATTATTATTTTCTTGGAAAATAAAACTTCAGAATCCAAAATCACAGAAGAATCCAGAATTTAAGAAAAAAAAATTCTTTATTTATTTGTCTATCATCACGATAATAATAATGTATATCTAAAATGTGTGAATGGAATGAATGAAATGGAATGAAAGGCATCAAAGTTTTCATTCATTCATTCATTGACTTTCAATGAAAGAATAAAAATTGTCAAAAGAATGCACCAAAAAAAAAAAGTCAAATTGAACTGAATTACCAGATTGAGCGCCCAAAAATGATGATGATGATGATGATTATCAATTATTTTCTTCACACACACACACATAATCTTCTTATCTTTTGATATCGATTCATTCAAAAATAAGTGAAAGAAAGAAGAAAAATTAACAAACAAACAATACAAATTTTCGACTTTCTGAAAAAATTTCTTTTCATTTTATTTCTTGTCTTAATAACTTTTGTTGACACAATCGAAAACGCAAAACAATCGATACATATCAATCACTGTACTATCGAAAAAGCTATTTACACCTTTTTGTTGTTGTTGAATACAATTGTTGTTGTTGTTATGGATTTATTCTTACTTTCTTTTTGTAAAATAAAAGTTATCTGGAAACATCTGGGAATGAAAAAGAACAAAAAAAGAATTTCAAGAATTGATCCTCCAAAAAAAAAAACTTGAATTGGATCAGAGTTAACCCTACAGAATTTTTCCATTCATTTATAAATCTGATGTATGTAGCGTAATCTAGTGTCATCATAATGAACTAATTTGGATTTTTTTTTATAATTTAAAAAAAATGAAAGCCTAAAAGCATTTGGATTTTTGAAATGTCAAAATAATAAAAATAACTGAAAATCACCGAAATAATCACTATATTACCATCAGGAATTATTCTGCAAGCAGGAATTTACCAATTGCTATTTTTTTCATATCGCCTTCGGTTCTGGTATTTGTTTGGTTGGTTATAACTTTTTTTTTGTTTCAAATGATGTGACCACTTTTCGTTTTTTTTTTTTCACTAATTCCGAATAACAATAATTTTTTTTTTGAAAAAGTTTCATTTTTTGTTTTTTTGTTTTTTTGGAAAAAAAACTAAATTTTTTCCTCTTGAATCGATTTTTTATCCAGTCCAAAATTCAGTTTTTTAAATATTTTGATGGCCATTTAAAATTCAAGCGTTTGACGGGGGGAGGTTGAAGCTTAATTTTTTTCTCTCCCCACAGTCGATTATCAGCAGCAGCGGCAGAAGCAGTAGAAAAAGCTCTATTTTTCCACATTATAGCCATCATCATTATCAAAAAAAGTGTTTCCGTTTCGTTAAGCGATGGACGATTATTTTCGCTACAGTCAAAATAAAAATTCAAATGATAAATTCAAAATTCACTTGGATCAATCAAAATTCACATTATTTAAATTTAAATTTAAATGGATCTAATGATGATGATGATGATGATAATAAGAATCGATTATTTCGTTCATCACTTTCCATTATTATTTCGAATGAATGACTTGATTTTCATCATTATCATCAACAACAGAAAGAAACTTTCTTTTTCTTTTTGTTGAACTACAAAATTCCCAAGAAAATTTCCAGCCAGACGAATCAAAATTGTCATTTTATTATCATGATGATCATCATGATCATGACAATGTTTCCTTCCCCTCTCACCAAAGTAATGATGTAACATTTAACCATTTTATAAATTAGCAATTGATTTAAACATTTCTTTTTTATTATTATCATTATAATAATAACAATCCTATTACATAATATTTATACAGTTTTTTATTATTGTTTAAAAAAAAAAAGAAAAAATTTAACATTATTTTTTGACAATTTCCGAAAACAATTTCTCGAATCATTCAACAAATCGTACTTTAATTGCCGATTTTGGTTGTAATTGTATTGATGATGATGGTGATGATGTTATAGCTGTTGTTGTTGTTGTTGCAGTGGTGTTGGTGGCCATTATCATTGATTGATCCGATATCAACATCCCATTCATAGATGTTGTTCGGAAATTTGATACTTGTCGTATTGGTGTTGTTGTTAACATCATTGTATTATTATGTAATTGAGAATTTTTCATAACAGGTGTCGCTGTTGTTGTTGCTATTTTTGGTACCAAATCTGCTGATGTTATCACTACCGATTGATCATTCGTTGATGATGATGCTGCTGATGATTGAGATGATGATGTTAAGATAAATGAATTCTTTATCAGAAAGAAACAGAAAAAGAAAAAGAAAAAGAGAGAAGGAGAGGGTTAAAGAAAACAACAACAAAAAACGATTTTAGCAGTAGTCATTATTAATTGATCCAGAAGAATTGCGAGAGAGAGAAAAGAGAAAAGAAACTAATGTTGTACAAAGATTTCTGCTTTGTTTTGTTTTTTGTCTAACAAATTCAGGTCATTCGGTTGGTTGTTTTGTTTTTTTGTGTTTTTTGAAGATGGATATTTCTCGTTTTTATTCGGTTTGCAAACAAGCAGATCTGATCTCTGACAGTATTAACTAACCAAAACAAACAAACAAATAAATCTTGAACAAAAGATGCTAATTCAACAATTTCTTCTTTAACACACAATGATATTCCTTAGTTTTTTTAACATCTAAATTAATGATTTTTTTGTTTCTCATTTCAACAACAACCAAACATTCTCTCAATGACATTGGATTGAGAGAAAAAAAACCTAACAACCAACAAAAGGTTAATTAATCAAACCGTCAAGAAAGTCTTGTTTATTTGTTTTTCCATTCCTTCAACATAATATCATTTTCCCATTTTCTGTTTTTCTTGTGAATAAAAAGATGTCATCTTTGAAAAAAAAAAATCTTTGGTTATCATTAAAATTACCCTTAATACTTACATTATGTAATTCTGGTTGTTGTTGTTGTTGATCGGTTAAATTGTTTATAGCAAGAAAATTCTGTTCATCTTGATGAAGTTGTAGCGGATGATGATGATGATTACCATCGATTATCATTGGATTCATCGTTGGATTATCTTCGGTTATATAAACGGTAAGCTCTTCAGGAACCAAATGCTGTTGATGATGATTATGATGATGATAATCATCAATCTGTGTTATGGTTGATAATGGTGATGATGATGATAATTGTGATGGTGGTGATGGACAGATTTGTACATGTGAATATTGTTTATTATCATTATTTGGTAATGATGAATTCATTATGGTCATCGGTAATAATTCTGTACATAAACCAGGATTATATTGTTGTTGCTGTTGTTGTTGTTGTGGATGATGTAATAAATAATCGATTTGATTTTGATGATTATTATTATTGATAATCGATGGTGATGGTTTCGATACAATCGATTGTTGTGTTGTTAATTCTGAATATGATCCATGATGATGATTTGGATGTTCATTTTGATGATGATGACAACCACAACAACCACAACCACCACAACAACAAGAGCAATTTATTAATGTTTTCGATGTTTTTAATCTTGGTAATGTTGTTATGTTTATTTGATGATGATTTTGATGATGGTGGTAATCCGAAGAATGATTTGTATGAAAAGAATGATGAGGATGTGGTAATAATTTCATTTCATCATCTTGGTTGATTCCTTCAATCATTTTATCATTATGATTTGTACCTAAAATGAATGAAACAAATGAATGAAAAAACAAACAAACAAACACAAACAAACAAACATTATTATCAAATTGATTTTTGTGGCTTTGATTATGTAATTTACAAACAAAACAAACGAAAAAATCGATTGCTGTTAATGAGATTTCCAAAACCAAGAAAAAAAATTCAATATTCTAATGATGATGATGATGATTGTTTGATGGCAACAACAATTTTTGTTGTTTGAAAATTTAAAATTCAATCAAAAACGTATTTTGTTTTTCTCATTTTCTCTCCTCATTGTTGTTGTTGTTTGCTTGATTATTCTGGTTTTGTCTTTTTTTTTTTGTTTTTGGTTTTGTTTTTTTGTTTCCAAAAAATCAATAAAACCAAAGTATCATTGTCATTTGCTCGAATCTCTTCGTTTGTTTTGTTTTGTTTTGGTTGAAAAAAGAAAGGAGACAAATATTTCCAAATTGACAATTTGCCTTGCTGTTTACCCAAAAATTGGAATAATTTTTTTGAAATGCTATTCGATTCTGGTTTGATTTGATTTGTTTAATTCGGATTGGAAAAAATAACAAAAACAAAACAGCAAAACAAGAATCCAAATGCTTGAAACCTAGAAAAACTTGAATTGGCTGGCTAAATGGATATGGAATCCATTTCCTTTCCTTTTATTTTTAGATTTAGATTTTTTTTGGATTTTTTTTCTGTTTACCAATTTAACATTTCATCTCTGTGAATGGCATTATAAATTATTGATTTTTGCTTTTTTCTTTCGCCTCTCTCTCACTCTCACTTATCGTTTATGGTTCATTTTTTTTCTTTGGTTTTGGAAATCGAAATATTTTTTTTTGTTGAAATAAATAAATAACATTGGGGGAAGACAAACAACACTAAAGGGGATACGCATCATCATCAGAGGAATCTTGATTTTTGTTCTTCTCCAGCCAGTTTCCCAAATTATTGTAATTGTTTGGGTGACCCGATTTTATTCGGTTATCGGTATATGTTCGGAACAAATGTTTTGCATATGTTAATGTGTGTGTGTGTGTGTTTGGTTCTTGTTTATTACCCGGGGAAAAAAATATATAAGATTTCTTCGTTGGTTGTTTGTATTTGTTTGTTTAGGTTTGATTTTCAACAAGAATAACAACACCCTGTATCGTTGATATTTGAAATCGAAAATCGGTATATCAAAACTGACCAAATAAAACATTTATGAATTTTTTCTCTCATCTTCCTCATGTACGGTGAAAATTTTTCCTTCGTTTGTTGAAAGGCCAGTGAATGACATTACCAGATAGTGGTGGAAACAAATTCTTGCCATTCTGTGAATAAAGAACCAAAGAAAACAACACAACAGAACAACAACAATAACCTTGGAAAATACATTTCGAATGATTACTTGAAACAAAACACAAAATGATTGATACGATTGAACAATGTTTTTTTTTGTAAATGATGATGACCATATACACACATAAATGGTAAATTATATATGATTACTACGGTTATATTTTCTGTTCATTTTTTTTAGTGGAATTACATTTAGCAGAAGAAGAAGAAAAAAACGTATTTGTTTGTTTTACGGGCGTTTGTGTTTCGGTTTTTTGTTGTTTTTTAAAATATTTATTTTCCATCATTTTTATTATTAACACCGAAAATTATGAATGAATGGAAAGAAAAGTCAAATCGATGTACTTACAATGTATTAAATGATGATGATGATGATGATGTGGTGGTGGTGGTGGTGGATAATGTACGATATTTTTATCCAAAATACTTTGATTGTCATTATCATTACCGTTATTATGAAATGTTTTGGCCATTTGAACTATTTGACAATGTTTATTAGTTGATGTTGTTGAAAATGTTGATAACAATTGTCCACTGCAACTAACGTGATTATCACCATCATGATTATCACCGTTGATTGTTTTAAATTTCATTAAATTTCCATTCAAATTTGCAGTTGTTGTTGACATTGCTGTTGGTCTATTTAATGAATTTGATCTTGAACTGCATCTTCTGTTTGTAAGAAAAAAAATCCAAAGAAAAAAATGAGAATTGCAAATGGAAAAAAAGTTTAGAATGCGAAAACGATGATAATGAAGAGGGAAACAAAAAAGAAAAGAAACATACATTGTTTCCGAATTAAAATGTTGTTGTTGTTGAACAGAATTACCGGAAGAATCTATGTTGTTGTTGTTGTTAGAATTTGATACTTTTTGTAACAATAATAATGAATTGGCAATCTTATCACCATCATCATCATTATTATTATTCTGTAATGTAGTTTTTTTATTATTATTATCGGTGATTGTTGTTGTTGTTGTTGTCATTGTTGTTGTTGTTGTTGTTGTTGTTGATGGTGCCATAATAATAATAGCATCAGTTGTTTGAACTGTACTATCATCATAACCACCACTATTAACAACAACAACATTCATTTGATTCGTTGAATTTATTGCCAAAACATCTTGATATTGTTGTTGTTGGTCACCAATGTCAAAAACATTTCCTATTCGTATTGTTTCATCGTTGTTGTTGTTGTCGTTATTTCTAGTTGTTGTTGTTGTTGTTGTTGTTGTTGATGTCATTTGTTTTTCATTATTCTGGTTATTATGGTTATTTTCAAAATGATTTTTGTTGTTGTTGTTGTTAGTGTTTTTAGAATCTAAGAAAAAAGAATTTTTTTTTGTCCATAAATTACATCCAAAAGTAATAAATTATCTCTATGAATTTTAAAAAATGTTTTTTGGTTTTGCTTTCAGCAAATATTTACTTTTAGAATATTTTTTCGTTGCTGTTGTTTTAGCTGTTTTAGTTTGTTGTCGTAAACGTTGTCGTCGACGTTTTAGACGTATTGAAAACATAATAATAAAAATACCGATCGATGTTATCAAACAACCAACGATGAATATTAGTAAAAGAAATGGACGAATATTATTTAAACGAAATTGTTCAATGTGTTCTATAGTGACCAGGAAACCAAAGAAAGAAAGATTGGATTTTTTTTCAAATTTTGAAAATTCTTACCCAATTTTTTTGGCTGACCAACCAGATTCGTAGCCGGTACAAGAATTCTTTCACTTTGTCCACCCATTTGATTAACAGCATAGATAAATATATTCAGATTATCCATATCATCAACCGATAAATTATTTACATCAAATCGAATCATTGCTGATGACGAAGAAGAAGATGTTGGTGTTTGTGTTAAATTTCTAATTAATTTATGATTTAAACCATTATAAATTAATAAAATATAATTATAATTATAATTATAATAATAGTTGCTATTTTTTGCCGATAGATGATGCTCATCATCATCATTATAATCATTTATTTTTGAATAATGTTTTTTCAAATAAACGCCACTGTTATTCAATGAAGATGAAGATGATGATGTTATCGTCAATGGACATTGTACAGTTAATGATGTTGATGTTATATTATGTAATGAACAATTTTTTGGCGCCATTGGTGTTTCTATACACAAACAAAAACAAATATTAGTTGTTTGGACAAGTTTTCAATGTTTGTTTGTTTAAGTAAAGTTAACATTGTTGTTGTTGTAGTTTTTTCGCTATGATTTACGAACCTGATTTATGAATATGATATATACATGGTCGATGTTGACGACCAATACGATTTTGTGCAAAACAATATAATGTACCAAAATGTTCAATTGAACTAGGACGAAAATGTATAACACTACGATAATATGGTATTTCAAAATTTTCAATATTCATTAATGGATGTTTTTGTTGTTGTTGATTTTCGGATGTAAAAGAAGAATCTAAAACATTGTTATCATTGTTGTTCATGTTGTTGTTGTTTGAATGTTCAACAATGATCGACATATCAGCTGCTGTAGGCGATGCGGATGATGATGTGGATGTGGATGATGAATTAAATTCCCAGAAAAACATAACATCTTTTGGATCTGAATGTACAGTACATTCAATGGACAATTGTTCAAATAATTCCAATTCAAATGTCATTGTTTTATCCGTTGAACAAATTGGTGAATCTTTTTTGGATGATGTTTTTCATTCATTTTGTTTGTTTTTCAAAAACGAAAATAAAAATGCAACAAATTAAATTTCATTTGAAACAGAAAAACAGAAAATTATTTCAAAGATTGCAAAAAGTGAGTGATAAATGACCAAACAAAACAACGAAAAAAAAACATTGTAATTCAATAATTTTGTCCAGAAAAAACATTCCACATTCCTTCATTTAACTTACATTTAACATTAAGCTGTACAATTTCACTAAAACTTTTACCCAAACGATTACGAGACCAACATTGATAACCACCAATATGTTTATGATTAACATTATTGATTATTATTGAATTATTTCGTATTTCGATTCCATTATCGTTATTATCGTTGTTGTTGTTGTCGACAACATTATCATTGTCCGAATCAATTTGATTATCATCGTCAAAATTATCGTTTCGATCATCATCATCGCTGTTATGATAATGTTGTTGATGTTTATTGATTGCTTGTCGACTTTCATTCAATTTTCGATTATCATCAACATTATTCAACGTTTGATTCAATTCGATTCCATTGAAAAGCCAACCAAATTCTTCTACCGATGGATTTGCCTATTTTTCATTTTTTTTTTTTGTAAAATGTCAGAAAAAAAATCATTAAAATTTCCAATCAAATCAATGAAATTTATCAACAACAACAAAATGATCTCAAGAGGCAAAGATGTCATAAAATGATCGCTGATTGCTTCATAATGTTGCTGTTTTCAACTAATCAAAACTATAATTAACTGTGTGATTTATTATTAAGCATCTCGTGATCCAGAACATGCTCTTCCTTGCTTCTTATCAACAACAACAACAACAAGGAAAAAAGATTACGATTTGTTTTCACAAACATTTTTCTATATTCGAAAAATAGCTTCAGGGTTAACAAAATGATAACAACCAAAACAACAACTGGACAATCGATTTTTCTAATTGAATTTTGGTTCTGATTCCGTGTAATGGTGATGTGAAAACGTAAAGAATTTCATATCGGCCAACTTTTATTATTATTAGTGGAGTAAAAAAAACAAAAACAAAAACGAGAATTCCATTGAATTCCAAAGAATTCTTAAGCATTCTTGATTCTTGATTCGTTTGTTCATTCCAATGACAATATCATCATCCCTTTCGATCATCATTGATGATTGAAAAAAATGGCCATTAACAAACATTAACAACATTAACAACAACTAAACAAGATAATTTGGCTAACGACTTTAGTAGTGCAAAATCAATTTTTTGTTTTTCATTTTCACATTGCTAATATCATTGGACATTTTTTTTTGAAGAAGAAGAAAATATTAATATCCAAGAGAGTTGAGAACATTCGGTTTTTTGTTTGTTTTTTCGTTTCGTTTTGTTTGTTTGTTTTCTGTTTTTTCAATTCCAATATTTTTTTCTCATTAAAAATTCCACTCTATTGACTTTGTTCTTCGTTCGTTAGTCGTTTGTTTCTTCATTCGTTTGTTTCACACACAAAAACTGTCATCCAAAAAGAAAAATAATAATTTTTTTTTGCTTCTTCGTTCAATTCTATAATGATAATGTCGATGTGCGAAAGTAAGATAAAGATGTAATGGATGTAAACTATATCGATTGATTATAATGATGTTGATTATTACTTAATTTAAGAAATTCTTCAAAGTGAATCCGAAACAAACAGCTGGCTAGTTCTCTCTCTCTGTTTGTTTGTTTGATTTAGTAAATATCATCATCATTATCAAAGTTGAAATGACAGAAAAGAAAAACAGGAAATAAACAACTCATCATATTGCGGAAACGTGCTAGTGAGTGCGGTTGAAGAAATCCAAGAAAATCAAAGATACTAAGAAGAAATTCTTAATGACAACTTTCATCATTATAATGGTTTTCATTTGATATTTGATTCACTTTTTTTCAAGCATAAATTTTCAAGTTGATTTAAGATTAATTTGACAAAAATGAAAATAATGATAATGATGATTTCTTTCTGATTTCTGAACAAATTCATTAACTTCAAATAAAACCAAAAATAATATCATTATTTAATTTGATTTTTGGCTTTTGAACAAAAAAAAATCTAATTAAAACCAAAAGGAGAAAACCATACATTTTCTATAATTAATGTCAGTCAAAATGAAAAAGAAAAACTTTAAATTTAGTTATTGACAACAACAACAACGCATAGAGTCAATCAATGTGATTGTCTCTTATGCGATGGTCAACAACAACAACAAAATCCGATTATTATTTTTTTTTCTATCTGATTGATTCAATCCAATTATATACTGATCAATTTTTTTTTTCATCGAATAAATATCGATAATATAATTGAATTATCGTTGAAAAATCACCGAAACAAGGTTGATTGATCAATTCAATCTCAAGATGATTATTATGGTGACTATTTTTACTTACTTGAATATTACAATCAAAATAGACACTACTATGTTCAACAATTTCCTGTTGTTTAGCATTTGCTCCCAACAATAATGATAGGATTGGTGCATCTTTTTTTTACGGATTCCGGTGGATTTGAAGAGAAAAGAAACAAAAATGAATTGATTAATTAATGAAAATTGATTATGGAAAAGTAGTTAATTTACATACATTGTATATTCAATTCAATTCGATCTTCTAATTTGAATTGTTTGAATTGTGGATTTTTAGCCACACAACTTAATTGTCGACCATTATCATCGATTGTTGGTATGAATGCCATATAATTAGTTGTAACGGAACCATCATCTGATGTTGTTTCACTAAAATGTTCCAGCAATTTTCCATCTTTATACCATTCAATTTTTGCCGGTGGTCTTGATCCACTTGATTGACAAATTAATTCTATTCGTTGGCCAACAGTCATATTATGTAATGGTCGTACTATTTTTACTTCGATTGGTTTTACTAATTTTGGATTTTTTGATGACAATTTTTGATTGAAAGTAAAAAAAAGATAGATTTTCATTTTCAGGTTTTAAATTCAAACAACAGAAAAAAACTTACAATTTAAATCGATTAATATTGTTTTAGTAACAGGCACTGTAAGATTTGTATTTATTGATTCACATGTTAGAGGCATCATAAGATGTTCACGTAACATCTTTTTAAATGTTATCACATTTTTTACTATAAACATTGTTGTTGATGATGATGATTTTAATGTTGTTGTTTCTTTATCATCATTAACAACAATATTATAATCACCAATCATTTGATCACCTTTCCACCAACGAATTTTTGGTTTTGGATAACCACCTTCAGATAAACAAGTTAAATTTAACGAATCATCTTCATTAAATGGACCGGCAATATCATTAATATTATTATTATTTTGATCATATATTAATAATTTATTGGCTGGTACTTTTGTTTATTTTAATTTTGTTGATAATCATTGAATTTGAAATTAATAATTAGTAGTAGAAACAGAAAATAATAATAAGTTGTGAAGTGTTAAAGTGTTAAATTTCATTTCATTTGATTCAATATAACTTACCAATCACATTTAATTTCATCACTCGATTAATAGTACGATCACGACGAAAATCAACACGACAACGATATTCAGCTGTATCATGTGCAATTGTTTGTTTAAATTGTAGATATGAAATTGGATATGTTATATTGAATGTTACACGATCATCATTATCATTATCATTATTATTATCAATACCATCAACACCTAATATTGTTTGATCGAAAAAATGTTTAGCCGTTTTTAAACTATTACCAATACCGCGTGCATCAACCGTATATATTGGTGTTGATTGATCATCACGATACCATAATATTAATGATACATCATCATCACTTGTTGGTGGTGTTATATTACATGGTAATGATATTGTTTCACCAATTAATGCATTATATGGTTGATATTCTTCATATATTCGAAGTGATGTGTGTGTGTGTGTGTATTTTTTCAATGTAAAATGAAACGAAAATAAGGTTAATTAGTTATTATAAAATTACGAAATTTACAAACAAAATCAAAAAATCAAATATCATTATCATCATTCTCAGATTTCTATTCCGGTTTTCTGTTGTCAAAATTGATTATTTTCCAGAGAAAAAAATTTAGAAAACTTTACTTTTATAATATCGCATACGATGGTTTTTACCACCACCACCACCGCCACCACCAATAATACTAGTAGCTTGATTAATAATACCATTTGGTCCATTTGGATTATTTGTTCCAAATGTTGTTGTACGTCGTTCATATTCTATCACGGGTAAAGGTAGGGAAAGAAAATTCAGTTTTTTTAATCTAAAAAAATGTTTGCTTTTTGCCATTCGATTTGAACATTTTTTTTAACACTTTGAAAACAAACGGTTCTTGTTGGATCAATTCAGGGTATCATACAGATTTTCTCTTGGTGCAAAAGAAGAAATCCATTAAATTTGATTGATAATATCTATTGTATCTGACCAATAGGAAAAACAATGCGATGTGTTATGTGATGTAATGTGATGATGATGGCCCCTATGGGCCTTTAATCTATCATCTATCATCATATTTGTAATATATAAAAAACAAAAGCAAGAAAACATCAGACATTATTCGGACATCTTTTAGATAGACTCAATAATGTTTTGGATGTAATAGTGTTTGTGTTTGATTTCAATGTAAAAACAAAAACATCCAGTCAGTCAGTCAGTCAGTTTAGTTTAGTTATCCCGTGAAAATTCCCATCAGTATTACGGTAATAGAAAACGAACGAATAAATCTATTATATGCATATCAGTCATATCCGTGTTAGTGTTGTCAGCAGTTGTTGGCTAACTGATTTTCCAAAATGATTTTTTTTGTTTTGTTTTTCCTTTCAGGGTTTCCCCAGTTACTACTATTTTTGGTACTTTTCCGTTAGCCGGGCGCATTTTTGTATACATTATATAAATATTTTATATATATAAAATATATATTGAAAAAATGTTTGTGTAAAGTGTGAATGCAAATGTGTTAGCGAGTGGCGTGCACACTTTTCTCTCAGTGATATTTAAAACAAAACAATAATTCGAATGTTCGATTGAATGCTATTTAGAATACTTTCATTTTGATATTTGCATGATAAATTTTAAAAAACATCCATGATAATAGTACCTGATTAAAGACTCTAAACAAAGAATAGAGCAAATGAACATTGTTTGGTTTTTAATTAATCAAACTTAATCTAGGCAGGTTAGGTTAGGTTAGGTTATAACTGTTAGGTTTTCCGGGTAGGAAAACCTAACTGTTTTTTGCAAAACTAAACTTGAAATGGATCACCTGTAGATTAAGAACACCAAAACCGTTTTGGGTTCCTATATGAGGTTTTTTATGAGTTCTTATGGGATAGAATAATAATAATTTTATTTGAAAGAAAGTGCTTCATCCAACGGGATGTTTGCACCATTTCTGAAAATACAAATAAAGTAAATGAAAATACAAATAAAATAAATGTAAAGAAAGTGTTATTTAGAAATATTTACAGATGAAGAAGGATGTGTTTGCAAATGTTATTGAATTTGATTGTTTTTTTGTGATGATATGTACAAGTGTGGTGTATGATAAGGTGTTATGAAATTGTTACTTGCAGTTAATAAGTGGATAGGGTTTTGGATATAGTTGCATGTATTTATGAGTTCTTAATCTGCATTATCTTTAATCAAGGAAAAATTCTAACGAAATTCATCATATATTAGATTATCAAATATTTTTAAATTCAATCATAAATTTTGATTCATAAATTTTCATGCGAATTGCTAGAAAAAAAAATTTAACGTTTCACCACACGATTATAAATGAAGACATCATCATATATGAAAACTCTTTGCATTGATATTGGATATTTTTTTAAATCAAATATTTCTATTAGCAGTTAGGTTTTCCTACCCGGAAAACCTAACTGTCAAAGCCTAACCTAACCTAACCTGCCTAAATTAAGTTTGATTAATTAAAAACCAAAGAATGTACATTTGCTCTATCCTTTGTTTATGTATGTAGTTATCATTGAGTTGTGCAAGTTTTTGATTCCTAATCTAATATTCCCAATTGAAATTAATCGAAATGATAAAAATCTACTTTTATTTTAAATAAACAAATGTTTTTACTGAAAAATCCATAACTGAATGTTTCATTTGCACTAACATTTCGAAGTGTTCGAAACAACACTTCGAAATGTTCATTTGCCTGTGTTGCACATAATACCATATTTATATAACTGTATATCAAAATATATAAGTTTATACATTTATACAAAAATGCGCCCGGCTAACGGAAAAGTACCCTATTTTTATTTAATTAATCAAAAAAAAGTAACAACGTCTAGCATCCAAAACTCATCATCCGATTCAGAGTGGGAAAAAAATAACGGTCAAGTTTAGTTTAGTTTAGTTTCACTCGCACTTTCTCTATCTCTTTCTCAATCCATTCTGTTGGATATCCATTACAGTATTCAGTTCACCGTACGCAAACAAAAAAAAACGATTTATTCTTGCTTCCATACGGTAAAAAGAATAGAAAAAAGAACCGAGAAAAAAACAACTTTGTCGACCAGACAACCAGATAACACACAACCAGGCAGGCAGTCATATTTTTTTTTGGCCTTTTTTCACGGATATCATAGTCATATATCACACACACACACACAAAAAGATGGAGAATTATATGGAAAGAATCTTTGGAATAGAAAAAAAATATTGCTTGTTTTCATGTTTTTTTTCAGTTCTTTTTCGGTTATTACTATCCATTTTTTTGTTTGTTTGTTTGTTTGAAACATGTTTTTTCCTTGTTTTTTTCAATGGAAATCCAAATCTGACATCAGCATCCAAAAACAAACAAAGAAGAAATATCCATCATATTTTTGATGTGTGTGTGTAAAAAAGCGAATATAATAATTCAAATTAATGTAGTTTATTACAGGTTGTATCACATTCAGCTTAATAAAATATAATGAAATACAACCATTTATATAAGAAAAATAACAGGAAAATAGTTCGAAAGTTCTAATAGAAACGAGCTAAATCTCGTTTCGTCACACTCCCCGCGCGATTCCAAATCGAAAATTCGCTAATCGGAAGTATCATTTCGGTTACTTTTTCAAAGATTTCAAATTTTTCACATCCATCAGTACTATCATCTTCAGAAAATATTCGAAAAAACGGCCATTCATATCGATTTACCAGAACATAAAGGACCATAACCAAGTCATCAATTTTAAAACTAATCATTTTCTGAGCGTTAAATAGGCACAATGACAAAAGATATTGATAACGCCAAAATTTTTCATTAAAACGAATTTCATATTCCATAACGAAAAATATTTTCTTGAGAAAACTGCACAATACAATAATAATTAGATTCATTACATTCAAAACAGCAAAAGCAGACAAAAACTGAACCATGACTAGATAAACAATACGAGAAACAATACAAAAAGCAGTTAAACCACAAAATCTTCTTACGATCATATAATTCATCGGTAAAACAAAATCAATACGAATCGATACTAAAGGTGACGTAAACCAAATTCGAAGCGACGGTAAATCCAAAAAAACATTTTCATGCGCCATACGATAAAACGAAGTCCGGCGATGACACGAAATATTACCTTCGGGTAATAAACAACGCACAAAATTCAAAAGTTGATCAATAGATTCTAATTTTTCATAATCTTCCTCCTGACCAGCAAATTCAAATTTTTTGCTTAAAATCGATACATTATAATATACTTTAGATAAAACAAAAGCAGAAGCGTCAATAAGATCATAACCAACAAAAAATTTCAAATCCATGACGAATCGTTTTGCGTTAATGTTTCCACAGAATAACACGGCAAGAATAATCAAACCAACAACGTTGCGTTTCGATAAATTCAATACATAAATGATTTTGATTGATTTCTTCAATAAAACAGCCACTTGACGATCTCGATCACTAGGCAAAGAATCTAATCGATAAAAATTCATAATAGAATCCGACCAAAACGTAAATAAACCAGAAAGAATCGGATGGATACGATATAACAAATAGCCAAAAACAAAATACATTTGTTCAATATCATAAACGACATAACCAAAAGCAGAAACGAAAACATACAAAACACCATAAATTTCTCCATTAGCCGAAAAATATCGATACATTTCCAAATCTGATAATTCATTCACAAATTTCAAATGATTTATCACTTGTTCGACAATCATAATCGGAAACGGAACGACCAAATCAAGATTATCCGCCAGTCGATACAATAATTTAAATTTCAGCTTTCCAGGATCAAAACCGTAAGGATCGAAAATCTTTCCAATAATTACTAAACGATCACTTTGAGTTTTCATAAGATCTAATTCGAGAAAATCATAAACAAAATCATCATCATTCGTATTCATAATCGTAAACATGAACATAAATTCACGAAAGTCTGGATAGTTCGATGAACAATTTTTGGCAAAAGCCAGATCAGCACCATCTACAATTTCTTTAGCTTCTTTCATAATGTTCACTTCATCAAAAAACTCAAACTTCGATGACAAATTCGATTCGTTCTTAAATTCCAAAATCGAACATTGAAGTTCATTGGTTTTTTCTCGAATTTCAATCGAACAATTTTCTCTCGAAGGAAATCGTAAGCCAAACCGAGATGACGTTTCAGGTTCCGGTTCATTCTTCTTAGCATCCAAATTATTAACATGACCACCATTAGCTAACGATACAACAAAATTATCCACAGCATTCACATTTGACATTGATTCGTGAGAATCGACCAAGTTCATCATATGTTCACCAAGAATCGTCCTGTTAGGATCATCCAAATTGTTCACAAGATCTTCACGAACTGCATCATTAGAATCCTTCGATACATTCATATTCACATTCATATGTTCGCTACAAATCATTGATTTCGCCAGACCATCTAAAGACGTCACATTGTAATTCAGAATCGAAGAGACTGAGCCAGATTTCAAACGATCAATATAACGATCCAACATCACGTTATAATGCTCAACTTTTTCTCCAAACTCACAAGGGATTTCTTCGTCTTCAGGAACCAAATCAAACAATTCTGCGTTCAAAGAATCCATTTCGACACGTAATGCTTCAGCATGTTCAAAATCCCATCTCCAATCCGACAAACGTGATATAATTCTTCGACAAGCCAATAATTTCTTTCTCAACTCGTCAGGTACAGCAATCATATTGACAAATATTCTCAATAAATTCTGGTTTCTGGTTTCAAATTCAACAAAATCTTCTAAAGGTTCACAAAATCACAAAAATCTTTAAAAGAATCACAAAATCATAGAGTTCATAAAAATCTCAAAATCACAAAAAATCATAAATTCATAAGAATCACAAAGAATCACAAAATCATAGAAATCACAAAATCATAATCATCAAAAATCACAAAAATCATACATAAAATCAGTATGCTGACGTGTAATCTCTGTAATAAATGTAAAAAAGCGAATATAATAATTCAAATTAATGTAGTTTATTACAGGTTGTATCACATTCAGCTTAATAAAATATAATGAAATACAACCATTTATATAATAGGGGTTTCACACTACAGCAATATTTCATGAAATATATACACGAAAATATTTCAGCCCATAAGGTTGAAATGGACTGAAATATTGCATTTGAAATATTTCATTCACATTGCTGCTAGTGTGAAACCCCTATAAGAAAAATAACAGGAAAATAGTTCGAAAGTTCTAATAGAAACGAGCTAAATCTCGTTTCGTCACATGTGTGTGTTCCAAATGGAACAATGTTAACCAAACCAAACTAAAAGTCATGATCATAGTCAACCTAACCTGATTGAAATGAACTAGAAAAAATAATTTTTTTTTCAAAATTCAAAAGAAATTCAAAAATTCATCACTTTTTAAAGCGTTATCATTTGGTTGTTTTTAAATAGTTTTTTTTTCACAGATCCATTAAAATTAATGAATCGTCCATCACTTTAATTTTACAGTATTTTTTTAAATTCTCGATACACAGAATAGCTGATGATGATCATAATTAATTAATCACATGACTGGTTCCATAATTATAATCGTCTTTTATTTTATTTTTTTGAAAAACAGTCTACAGGCCACATTATACACTTTAAAACATCCATCGTCGAAATACGAACGAGAAAATGATGTTTTTTTTGTTGTTGTTGTTAGATTAGCTTAGTTTTCTTCTTCTTCATTTTGTCTATATCATTCCATACTAAATGAATGAAATGTTTTTTGGTAAAAAATCACATTGGTCTGCCACACACACACATAAATTGGATGAGAAAACTCTTCTTTTTTCTCTCTATCTTTATGTGTTGATGATGTGTTTGGTTCGATCGATAATGTTTCAAAACAACAATTTCTCATCCATCAGAATCCAAAAAAGAAAAAGAAAGAATGAATGAAAAGGATGCTTCTATGGTTGTTTGTTTTACAATGATACAGTGAAACAACAATTGACGTCTTTTCAAGTCTCTCTTGAGTTTTTGTTTGTTTGGTTGGAATTTCAACAGACACACACAATGATTGCGTGTGTGTGTGTAAACCATGTGAACACAAATCGACACCCGGCATATATACCAGAATAGAACAAAGGGAAGAAAAAAAAATGATAAATGTTATTTTAATTGCTTACTAATAGATTTGGAAACCAAACTATTACATACACTATACAAGAATGTTTTTTTTTGTTCCCGAAAGATTTCTCGCCATTGAAACATACATTTTTCATTTCATTTTTTTGACCATCATCACAGCCTTTCAAAAAATTTACCAAAACTATTTTGACACATAAAATGATGACCACTATTTTCACTTTTACATACTCAAAAATACAAAAAAAAAGGAAAAACATGATGATGATGATGATGATAATGATAATAATGATCAATCAGATTTGATTTAATTCACTATTGTTGTTGTTCAATTCAATTCGTTTTCGTTTATGTAGTTGGGTGGGTGGAAATAGTGGAAAGAAAATTCTGTTTTGAAAGCTAATAATTATCATTACATAACATCAATTGGTTACATGTTTTTTCGAGAAATTTTATTTGCTTTTCCTTCTCTCTCTCTCTCTCTCTCTCTCTCTCTCTCTCTCTCTCTCTCTCTCTCTCTCTCTCTCTCTCTCTCTCTCTCTCTCTCTCTCTCTCTCTCTCTTCCTCTACGGAAAACAAACAAACAAACATAACATTCACACTTACGCAATTTGATTGTTTTGATTAACATTTTTTTTTTTTTTGTTTTGTTTTTCCTTTGAACAAAACAAACAAAAATAATAATAAAAAAAATGAAAAATCGATTCATCATCATCATCATCATTTGATGACAGAATTATTATTATTATTATTATTATGTTCCACGATTCACCCACATTTCTCTCTCTCTCCCTCTCTTTTCACCCTGTATTTGTATTTGTATTATGGATGACAGAATCAAACAACGAATATGAAAAAAAAATTCAAAATTAATTCATTTTACAAACATTTTTTTCTATGTAATTTTCAGTATTCTGTGTAAATGATGATGATTGTCTTCGGGTTTTTTTTGTTGCACTATTTTCACACCAAGATACACATAGAGCCAAATGACAATGAGGAAAAAATTCCATTGAAAAATAATTTTTGATATTTTTTTTATGAATTTTTTCTTTCTGGGGAAGTTTTCTCAACTAAAAAAAATGATATAGAATGTGATATCCTTATTATTTTTGGAGAGAGAGTGAAGAAAAAAAAACATTCCAAATAGCAAATAGATGATGTTATCATTTTTTTCGCAGTTACAAAACGACCAAAAAAAATGTTTTTTATTATTATTTCTAGCGAGGATGAATTCGACCTTAGCATAGAAGGGTAGAAATAGAATCGAATGAAATGACAAAAAAACAGAAACATTGACACGCTCGATTCACATTTATTTTCAATTTTAAATTGAAAAAATTTGATCAAGAAAAACTACTACCGGGGGGAAGAAAATTTCCCAAAATGAATTTTGCCAGTTTTGTTTTTCGCTTCGCTTCTGGAGACTCAAAGATGATCAGAACAAAAAATTAATTTTTGTTTTTTGTTGTTGTTTTTCAAAATTAAATTCTTCCGAACATCATTCAAGATTATTATTGAAGAACAACATTGTTTTTTGTTTTTCATTTTCCAAGCTATTTTTCGCTTGTAAATGACAGGATTTCAATCATTCAAGTCAAGCTAGAAAATAATAATAATAATAATAATGACATCTACAGATAGAGAGAGAGAGAGAGAGAGAGAGAGAGAGAGAGAGAGAGAGAGAAAGAGAGAGAGAGAGAGAGAGAGAGAGAGAGAGAGAGAGAGAGAGAGAGAGAGAGAGAGAGAGAGAGAGAGAGAGAGAGAGAGAGAGAGAGAGAAAGTCATAATAGTTGTTTTTTATTTTTTACAAATAAAATTTATATTTTTTTCTACAACAAAACAAAACAAAACAAAAAAGTTGTTCATCTTGTTTGTTTTTTGTCTGAAAAGTTTTCATTTGTTTTTTCGTTTGATAAAAGTCCGGTTTAAGCAGAACAAAAAAATCGAATCCATATCGACCCATTGGGTGGATTATGGCAACTTTTTTTTTACAGTCAAACTTTCGGGAATATTTCTTTCTTAACGCGTTCGCTACCGGAGATTTCGAAAAACACATAGAACTACAGCAAATAAACGACGCATATATGCGTCGCTGGTAGCGAACGCGTTAACTTCTTTTTCTTGTTTCTATTTGAACCAAAAAAAAAGATGAAAAAATTTTATTTATTTATTTATATTTTCGCAACAAACGATTTAAGTTTGTCACTTTAAAAAATTTGTAACTATCATCCAATTTTGATAAATTTTTCCTCGAATCATTTTTGTATTCATCCTTTTGGATCTCCCGGGATACCCAAATCATCATATCCATCGAAATTTACAGTGCAAAAATCGGTGTCAATTTTCCTCTGATATTCCTCGGATAATATTTTTCATATGCGAAACGTTAATAATATTCCGGGTTTCTTAGAAATAAAAAAAAACTTTTACCGCATTCATTTCCTATTCATTTTTCCTATCTGTTCTGTCAATGATGATGAACCGTTTGGGGAAAATGAAAGTCAAATGGATCAAGTGTGTGTGTGTGTGTTTGATTGTTTGGAAATGATCAGCGGGCATAAACATTATTATTTACCCAGATTTATTTATTGACAACAACGACAACAACAACAACAACCAAAATTGATTGAATTGAAAAGAATCAAAGGCAAAGTAAAGTGATGATGATAATGACACAATATGCTTTTGAGATTAGGCATTATGTATGAATGAATGAATGAAAAGAAGAAAAATTTCCCATAAATATAAATATCCGTTGTGTGTGTGTGTTCCCTATTGGATTTCCAGAAATTTTTCTTTTTTCAACCGAAAAAAAACGAACTGAACAACAACAACAACAAGAAAATTTATGCATCAATAATCTATAGATATTTCTAGCGAAATAGCTTGTCAATTTTCTTTTTTCTTTTTCTTTTTCTTTTTTCATTTCATTTCATTGTTCGGGTGTAATAATCTTATTCGTTTTCTATTTTGACTCTTTCTTTCCATTTATCTATCATTCATATCTACCCGGATCGTTTTTTTTCGGATTGCCGAACATTTTATGATGTGATAACATCAACACATCATCGGTAAGGGTATCGCATGCATGATGTTTTCATTTTTTCTTTTGCACAAGTGATGTGATTTGCTTATTCTCGTTGACAATGTTATTTTTTGTTGTTGTTGTTGTTGTTATTGTCAGGAGAAAATGTCATCTTTTCTTTTCTCTGTGCAATTTGGTTTTGTTGCTGATATTATGATATGATAATATTCTCGACGACTATATCGACTCATCAGTGTTTATGAGATCGCTTTTCATTTCATTTGTTAACACTCACTCTATTTGACGGATTTTTTTCCTTCTCCCCAAGTTATTGTGCTGTCAGTTTAGAATGCATGAGGAGGAATTGAAGAAATTCCTAAGTTAAAGCTTTGAATGAAAACAAAGAATTTTTGTTTTTTTTTCATGACGGCTATGAGTGTTGTTTTGGTTGGGGTAATGTCAATCGATGATGATGATTATCGTTTGATTCTGGATGTGTCAAATTCTGTCATAACATTGATTCATTTATTCTCATGCGAATATATGCGTTTGTAAAAATTAATTTCGATGTACTTTCATCGTATAAACACAAAAGGAAGAAGAGTGTTATTTTTTTGTTGTTGTGTTGAAATAGTGGGCGAGGCATTATCATTTCGCAAAGTACCGTTGTTGTTTATTTTAATCGATTTCGGTTAAAATAGCCAAAATAATAACCACCACCATTAACAACAACAACAGCCAATATTCTGAGAATATTCCAAAAGTGACAAAAAACAACATTTAAGCACGAGAAAAAAAATGAAATGAAAATTCATAATGATTTTACATTATGTAGAAATCCATAGAGCCATTACAGAATCAAAAGAAAACCATATTTTTCATGTAGAAAAACAAAACAACGAAATTTCTTGTGATAACATTATTATTTTTCACGAAAAAAAATAAATAAATAAATATTCTGTATTAACACAAAATGCAAGAGATAGATTTATTCTTCGTTCTTCTTCGTTTTTTGATATTAATTTTTCACTTCATATATTTTTTTTTCACTTGTCACGGCCGTAAGATATATATAGATTCCCTCTTTCCCTCCCACCCCCACCACCACCACCACATCAGTGTTAAAATCAAAATTTTCGAGTCCACAAATATTCATTTTGCAATCTTCTCTATCTCAATTTTATCTCTTAACGAAAAGAATATTGCCAAGATGGATTCACAAAATGTACATGTGGTAATGGGAATCAACAGAGTCGAAATAGAAATGAAAAATAGGCAACCAAACAACAACAACAACAACAAAAAAAAAGAAAAAAAATACCGGGCATTTTTTTTTTTGTATAAATGTAATAATAATATTTTATAGTGAAAATAAACGAAAAAACGATGAGAAATGGCCAAAATTCATATTCTGTATCTGTGTGTGTGTGTCAGAATAAAGAATTTTCAATGAAAGAAGAAGAAAAAGAAGAAAATGAAATCTGCAGCTCATTGCATTTTGTTCGTATTAAATGAATGAATGAATGAAAAAAAAACGGTAAATGTTCATCGTCGTCGACGACGACGATGATGATAACTTAGTTACCGCACATTTTTAGTTTCATTTGATTCGACCATAACATTCTCTCTCCGTGTTTGGTTTCAAGAGAATTTTCTTTTTCTTCTATTTTTTTGTGAATAAAGTTATTTAGCCAACCAAGAGAGCCAAAAATGTTAAATAATCTCATTTTCTTCATCTGGTTTTGTTCAGATTTTCTTCTTCTTCTTCTTCTTCTCTTTATTATTTCATTTTTTCATTTTTCTCTTGCTTATTATTCTTTAAAGAAAGTGAAAAGTGTATGTATATGTGTTTTTTCTAGTGAAAAAATTCTTCTTCCTTTTTTTGAAAATTTTGCAATTTTCTTTATCTTGTTTTACTTTTGAAAAATTTTTTCCAACCATTCATTCATTTGGGTCTTTATCTTTTTTTTTTGCTGGTTCACATCCATAATGTGTGGTGGGTTAACTTTTTTTTTTGCAGAAAAAATGTTTCATCATTAAATTTGAAAAAAAAAGTAGTAGGAGGACAGGAAATGGTTAAACATTGAATTTTTCTTTTCATATTTGTTATTCAAGAAAAATCAACAAAAGAATCGAAAAAAATATCGATATGTAAAAATCAATGAAAAAAAAATTTTCAGAGAAAGTTCAATAGTGATGGATACAATGTTATTTTTTTTTTGAAAAAAATGATGTGATGATTTTACATGATGCACCAAAAATCAGTGTAAGAAATGAGCCTGAAATTCTTTGTGGCTTATCTGGAAATCGAAAAAAAAAATTTCTTATTTCCATCATCCAAAAACCAGTGTGTTTTGTGGTTATTATTTATGGTTATTTTTGACCACAAATAAAAAAAGACATTATACAATGTGACATATATACAGTAAGTGAATGAAAAGTGAATAAAACAAATCAGTCAACTGAAACCAAGAATTGAAAAATAAAGCAGCGGGAAAAAAAACCTATAGTGGACAACAATCATTGATGGAATTCAATTCGACTATTGGCTAGCAATGTGAAAATGTGAAAATAATGACATGATGATGATGTTGGCCTGTCATTTGAACAACAACAACAAAAACCAATGATTGTTGATTGTTGAATTTGACTTTAAATTGAATTGAATTTGAATTGTTAATTTTCTTCTTTTTGCTTCGTAAAAATCCAAAAATCATTTATCATTTCAAATGATTGATTGAAAAAAAAATAGGAAAGTGATGAATGAAATATGCAGAATGAAAAAAAAAACATATTGTAATGTCGTTGATATTGAATATTTTTTGAAAATTTTTAAACATTTTTTCCTGTTTCATTCATTGTTTGCCCAGAAAAAAAGTCAGAAGACAAAAAAAAACAATAAAAGAGATATGGAATATGTAAATAAAAAACATTGTGTGCGTGTCGTAAGTTTGTCACAAATATTCTGTTTTTCCCCCCCCCGAAAAAAAAAATCCAGAACCAAGTCAAAAAAATGTAAATTCTGTATTCTGTAGATTCTGTGTGTTTGTGTTGTACAATACAGAATGTACACACAGAATATAATGATGATAATGGTTGGAAAAAAAATGAAGCAAACGATAATGATCATGACTAAATGAAAATCATCACCATCATCAACATCATCATGATTATGATGATGATGTTGATGTTGATGTCAAAATTGATCAATCAATATTGGCCCACTATTATTTCTATCCATCTCACACGCAAAAGAAATATAAAAAAATAAAAAAATAAACGCTAAAGAGACATTGGGAATTCAACATTTGATGAGAGAGAGAATAATCATCATCGTCATCGTCATTTTCAATGTGAAATGAATAAAATTGAGGAGAGAGAGAAGGGGAGAGAGAAGGGGGAAAAAATATAAAATGCAAGAATATTCTGAGCAAAAAAAAAATCAAACTAAATATAAACACAGAATATATCTATATATACGATTCTGATGATGATGATGATGATGATTCTGGAATGTGTGTTTGTGTGTGTGTGTGTGATGTAGATCTATCAATTGCCAGAATTTATTCTGATGATGATTTTGTCGGTTGTTGTTGTTGTTGTCGGTTACTGGTTGGTTGTTTGGTCGAAAATAAAAAAAATCGATGCGTTTTTTTTCTCTCCCATCATTCCTTTCTCTTTCTTTCTGCTTAGGCGTAACATTGGTTGGTGATGATTGTTTTGGTTGATGGTGGTGGTGGATGAATTTTCTGGCTGGGGGGAGGAAAAACAAGAATCGCGTTCCAAAGATTCACATTGATGGAACATTTACCCAAAAAAAAACTATGGCTTCAGTCAACGACTTTTTCTCTCTTTCCATTCTTTCTGGTTCTTGTTTCTCGGTCGGTTATTATGAATGAATGAATGGTGACGACGAATCGACATTATAAATATTTTATTGATTTTGGTTGCTGTTTTTTTTCTCTCTCTCTCCCTTTTTTTTTGAAATTCTGTATTCAATACCATGCCTATGGTTTGGGTTTACTGCTGCTGCTGTGTTAATTCTGTTCATTGATTTTTTGTCGTTACTAATATTTTCATCGGTTGGCCATCATCATCATGCATGATTCCATTTTGTTTATTTATATCTCGTCAACAGAAAAAAAAGAAGAATTTTTCTTGGTTCACAGTTTTTCTGTTCTGTTCTGTTCTGTTCTGTTATCAGTTCCTGTTCAATTATGCCAATGATGCATCATCATCATTGTATGATGATGATCTTTCATTGTCAGATTCTGTGGAGTTCGAAGTGTGTAAGGTGATGAAAAATCATTACAGGAAAAAAACTACCCACCAACTGTGGTGGTGAACAAACATCATTCAAACAAACAAACGAAAAATCATTGGTTGTTTGTTTTTCGTTGGAAAAACAAAAAAAAACGAAACGAAAATGAAAATTAATGATGTTATCGTTGTGCAGAGAAAAAAAATCCATCATTCATTCATCCATATAATGATTGGATTTCAAAAATCATTTTGATAATGATATTTGTGAGTGGTATTGGTGTTGATGGTTGATGGTAGAAAGCCTGATAAAATCGGTATTTGAACCAGAATCTTTTACCTTTCAAAAAAACATATCACGTGATTATGACATATCACAGATGATTATCATTTTGAATTGTTCATTTAAAACAATGGAATTCCTTCACGAAGAATATTCTTTCCTTCCATCAAGAATTTTTCTCTCTTTCTCTCTTCATTATTTCAATGTTTGAAATCAATCATCAATTCAATAATTAGTATCCAATAGGAATTTATACAGAATGTTAAGCCAAAAACCAAATGAAGAAAAAAAAACTTTTTGTTGTTTATTATCCCATATCGTAAATAATAATAATAATAATAATGATAAAAACCAGTAGCTAATCATCAATGATGAACCACAAACGAAAAACTTTATTTGTGGTTCAATGATTACAATAAAAACAACAACAACAACTTATCTTGATAAAAATGATGATAGAAATCAATTAGCCTAAAAGGAAAATTTGTTTTGCAATTGCAAGGTTTACCACCAAACGATATCATAAATGAAATGAATGACAGTCATATATACAGAGCAAGTTATTCCACTAACTAACTAACCAAACCGACCAACTAACCAACCGATCTAACAAATAAAATAATTGAACATCAATGAAATGGTCAATAATCATCATGTTTTAAGTGTAAATGATCAGAAAAAGATCAGAAAAACTTTCTTTCTTTTAAGAAATAACGTTATTTGGCAAAGTTGTAGTTAGTAATAGTAGTTTTTTTCATCGAAAAACAACAATATAAAAAACCGGAAATTTTCCCGTAAACATTTGGTGATGATGATAATGAATGATTTCTTGTTTTCAGGAATTTTTCTTTTTGTAAAACCCGAAACAACAAAAAAACTTACCAATAATCCACATTGTTTTTACATGATAACATTTTATCATTATTATGAATAAAATTATTAATAATATTTGATTCTGTAATGATGATGATGATGATGATGATTTTTGTAACTTTGACTTTGACTTTGATGATGATGATGATAATCTTGATGGTGGTGATCGTGATGATGATGACGATGACGACGACGACGACGATAATAACAATGCAAAACAAGACGACGACATTAACATTTGAAGATTACCATTTATATATGTGATTCTGTTTTTTTCGTGGCTCTTTTGTTGTTTTCGGATTTGTTTGTTTGTTATCGATTAGATAATGTCTTTAATCTGTCTGTCTGTCTGACTGACTGACTGTTTGACTGTCTATTTAAACACTGATTTAGACCAACTGAGGAATTCCAGATAAGATAAAGAATGCCATGTTAGTGATAACATGAACGATTTGGAAGGATTTTTTTTCGGTTGTCCATCTCTAGTCCATCACATTAACTCTTTGTTTGTAAATTTGTTTTGCAGTTCACTTTAGTTTAACCGATTGATTCTCGAATCTTTGTTTTTTTGGTATCCCAAAAATGAAAATTGAATCGGATGTTTGCCATCAAGAAAGAGAAAGAGAGTGGTAAAAGAAAATCAAACAAACACACAAAAACATCAACATCAACAACAACAAAAAAAAAAATTTCATTCACTTTATCACAATAAATTAATGAGAAAGTTTTTTCATCTCAATTCTCTCTATTTCTGATTTTTTTTAACATATCCGATTTAAACTATTTCCACCCAAATAACATCATCATCATCATCATGATGGGAGCATCAAACAAGATAAGCAACCCATATAATATGTGTCTTATATGAGATTTCGTTGTTGTTGTTGTTTTGTTGTTTCCAAGTGATATATCTTCAGAGAGATTCTTGCTTGTTGTTGTTGTTTTACATCAAATTTCTTAGAAAAAACAACCCGAAAAAATAAATGACCACGAGCAATAAAATTGAATCATTTGATGATGATACTGATGATGATGATAATGAATTGTATCATCATCATCGTCGTCGTCGTCTTCGTCGTCGTCGTTGTCGTTGATAATGATGGCTGAATTTTTTTATTTTATTTTTTTCTTTTGAAAAAAATAACGGGGGATGAAAGTAAACTTTTTAACTTGGGAAAAATCAAATCTAAATGAATCTGGATTTTTTTCTGGATTTTTTTCTTCTTCTATTTTGGGTTTTTCTTGGCAAAAAGGCCAGTATTTGAAGAAATAAATAACGATGAATTTTTTTTCTCGTTGCTGGCTGCTTTCAGTTCATAGTAATGTATATGATAGATTGAATGAAATTTAATGATAATGGATAAGGATATTTCACTCTCTCTCTTTCTCTCTCTCGCTTTTCACCAGAGAGAGAGAGATAACGAATAGTGTTTGGCTTATGTGTCAACCCAAATATGATGATGATGATAGTGATGATTATGATGGTGATCAAGATTATGATGATGATAATAATCAAAACGATGGACAAAACATATCGTTATTGGACACAGATCTCTGGAGAGTCATAGTCAGGATTTTTTTCCTTCATTCATTCAAAATGAATGAATGAATGAATGATTACCAAAGATTTTAAGTGAATGTGAAAAATTCAATAATTTTGTTATTACACCAACAAACAAACAAACAAACAAACAAATTGGATGGTCAAAAAGTGATGATGATGATAACAGAATCCAAAAAAACGCCCATGGATCATGATGATTATTATTATCGTTGGACACCGAATCACTTTTGGATAATTTTTCTATTTTTTGAGTGGGAAGCAACACTGCAAAAATGTGGTCAAATAATAATGCCCAATGGCCATCATCATAATTATGAAATTTGATTTTTTTCGGATCATGGTCATCAATGATCAACAACAAATATTGGTCAAAAATCAATCATAGTTCATAGTGGTTGTTTTGGTTGACCGACAATTCCAAACTGATTCATAATAACAACAACAACAAACAACAATAATAAAGAATGGCGCCCATCATAGACCAAGATCAAATACAAATGAATTGAATTGAATTGAAACGAATCAACAAAAAGAGAAAATGAAGAATCCAAAATACCAGATTCAGTTATAATAACGAACATGCGATATATACACTATCATCATTATCAAATATTTGAAATGTAAGAATATGATGTGAGCATGACCAAATTATCTTTTTCTCTCTATATATGTTTGAATGGGAAAAAATTCTTTTTGGATCAAAAAAAAAAAAAAAAAAAAGATTCACATTTGTATCCTATGTCTATGTGTGTTGCCTTATCAAACACATTAAGTCTATATTGATGATGATCATGATCATCATCATCACACGATTTTGCAATGGAATTTCTATTTAAAACCCCCTTGGTTCATCCATCCATCCATCCATCCACCAGTCATCCACCCACCATTCACCACCCAACACACTTAACTGAAAATCAAAGATCAATTTCATCAATTTGTACCAACACACACACACAGACACAAAACATTGTTCAATGAATGGATGGATAGATTGAAATGTAATCAATGAGATGGATTCAAAAATGATCAAGTTTTTTCTTTGCATTTCAAACGATGATGATGATGATGATGATGATGATGATGATGATGATGATGATGATGATGATGATGATGATGATAAAATTCAAATTCATTCATTCTTCTTAATTAACCTACTATTCCTACTAATATTAAATGGGTAGAAATAGCTTCTTTAGCATCTCTTATTGGTTTTTTTTCTTCTTAGTCGTCTCGTACACGTAGGCAAAGTAAAGAAGAAAAATTCTTTGGGTTAAAGAAGAAAAAAAACTTTTCTTTTTTTTCTACGTTTGAAACATTTGCATATTTGTTTCATGTATTTTTTCATGAGAATCGGATCGATTTAAAGGGAAAAAAACGAAATGAAATTGTCGCATATCCAAAATCACGAATATCTTCAAAGTACCAAACCTTTCCTTATCTTTCTTATCCTAAAAAATTCAGGCAGCAGCAGAAAAAAAATCAAATTATAATAGTTTTTTCGTTATCGTTTGCAAATTTCTTTCTTGTCTTTCTTCTTCTTGGTTTTCCGATGGAAATTGATTGAATTTTTTTCATTCAAATTAAAAAATTTTGATTTTTTTTCAAATAAAACGAAGAATATAAAGATGGCAGTCCAATAAAGTCAGTTTTGTATTAATCATCATCATTATTGCCTCGCTTTTTTTTTGCTCATTTTGGATTTTTTTTTTTGCAAAGTTTTGGTTACAAGTTTTTTTCGCATTTTTGCTTCTTGCTAGAAATTCGATCATCATTATTATGATTGCCTTGAAATTTGTTAGTGGTTTTTTTTTCATTTCGATTTTCATTTTTTCGGTTTCAATTTTGGCCATTTTACATTTGGTTGGTTTATAAATTTTTGATAAAGCTAAATAACAACAACAACTGCAACAACAGCAGCGAAAAACAAATCTATCGATTGTTGTTGTTGTTGTTCTCATTTTGAATCATGTTGATTTTGATCGATAAAAATTGTTCTCCACCCTTCATGATGTCCATTATTCCTTGTAAAAAACATCAATTCTGGCTCATTTTCGGATATAAATACCTGTTTTTTGTTTCACCATTGTCATTCAAACAAATTGCTGATTTTCAAACCAATTCTTTGATTAAAATCAATTTTTAAACCTGCTGCTGCCATCTGCATTTGCAATTATTATCGTTTTTTCTTGAAAAAAAGTTCACATTCTTAAACAATAGATGGCGTTTGTAATGCCAGAATTTAAATTTTTTTTTCGTTTGAAATAAAATTCATTACAAAAAACAATCAACAACGTCTTTAAGAAGAATCTAAAAGAATCTATCTAAAGAAAAAAACTGTTAACTGATTTCTGATCACCAACCAATCAGCCAATCAGTCGATCAATTGAAAACAAATTACCCAATCATTTTCATTGATGATAATCATCATCATCATTTCCAAGTAATCATCATCAATAAAAAAAGAAAGTCTTTTTCACGAAAAGCTATTACGGTAAAGTTTTTACCGTTATAAAACAAAAATTTCACATTTAGCTAATGGCTACCATCATCATCAAGATGATGACGATGGTTAATATGTTTCAATTCAACCATATTAATTTCCAAAAAAAACCAAACCGAAAATGAAATGAAATGACAAGAATCGATTATAGTGGACACATAATCATCATTATGAAATGGAAAAAAATGTATCAATATCCTAATGATTCATTCATTTATTTTTGGCTTTTTTTCAAGCAAAAATATATGATGATCACCACAAAAAACCAAAAAGTACAGAGGTTGAACACACACACGAAATTAGTATAGTAAAAAAATTAGTGATTATAAATGATAACAATGATAATTAATGTCATCAAATGTTGGAATAATAATAATAATTATGAAAGAGAAAAAAGAAAAAATCAAATCGATTATGATTTGCCTGAAAACACAAAAAAATGATATCGATATAAAAATCGATATTGAATTCAAATGATAGAAACTTTCTCTTTCTCTCTTTCCTTTTTTCAAATCAGACACCCATTCAACCATTTACCCACCCGGGAAATTTACCAGCAAAACGGAATAAAAGAAAATTTTAATGATATTTTTTGGTGGTAACAACAAAAGAAGAATTTTTTTTTTGAATTTTCCTGGAAAATTTCTCAAAAAAGAACATCAATTTCTAGGAAAAAGAATTTTAATTTAAAAAATAAAAATTAATAAAAATAAGTACCAATGTGATGATTTATCTATAACTTTATGCTGTTGTCGTTGGTCATTCATAAAAATAAATAAATGAATTTCGATCAAAAAAAAAAAAAAAATTCCGGCAACTATTCCCAATATAAATATCCATTTAGGTAAAGAAAAAAGATCTCGTTTTTCGATCATCATAATATGATTTCTTCATATAGCCTTGGTCATGTAGTGA
Organism: Dermatophagoides pteronyssinus; assembly: GCF_027571235.1. NCBI lineage: Eukaryota > Metazoa > Arthropoda > Arachnida > Sarcoptiformes > Pyroglyphidae > Dermatophagoides > Dermatophagoides pteronyssinus. Next base: position 871,475 of record NW_027461528.1, read on the forward strand.
AATGAAAAGAATATTCTACTATCACACACACACACACAAATCATGAGCTAAATTCGTGATTTGAATTTATTAACATTATATATGACGATGATAATGATTCCACAATATGTTTGTCTGTGTGTGTATGTGTGTGTCCAGGTCGGTCAAATCATTCATTAATTCATTAATTCACTCGATTTCTATCGTTTAGTCCAGTCAAGTCAAGTCAGTCAGTCAGTCAGTAAAGTCAGTTAGTCCATTCAATTCATATTAAAAATAGACATTGTATTGTAGACATTCTTTTATCATCATCATGATCATGATCATCATCGAAAATTTTCAAATCACAAATTGTGTGTATAAGTAATGAAAAAAATGACAAAATTATAATAATAATGGATTTATAATAAACTGAATGAAATGAAATGAATGAAAAACTTTATTTATTTTTCCATTTTTTTTCACCTTTTTCCTTTTTTTTTTCTTCTTCTTCAGAATTTGATTCGATAATGATTAGATATAGAATCGAATCATATATAAGAATTCGGTTAAAATAGCCAAAATATTATTATAATTTGTTTTGCTGTTGCTGTTGTTGAAATAGAGAATCAAAAATTTTTGATTCTGTTGATGGCAATGATGATGTTCTCCTAAAAATAAACTAATGATTGATTCAAATATAGAAATATGTAAACTAGGTTCGTTTTCAATGTTGCACCAATGTTGCACCAATGATGATTGATAAATTCATTCAACAACAACAACAACAAAAATTTCAATTCATTCAGGTGAATCGAATATAATTCATTCATTTCACTCCTACCATACATATCGATTGTATCGCGATTGTATACATAATAAGTAATGGTTATTTTTACTTTTTTCTTTCTCCTATTATTTTTCCTAGTATCTGCATTCAACGAGATATGGACACAGAAATTTTATTGAATTTTTCAAATATTATTATTATTTTGGTATTCATTTTTTTCAGCTGAAAAAGTAACGGCCAATTTTGTTCAATAAGGTAAGGTAATAAGAAGAAGCAACAAAAACACCGATAATGATGATAACAACAATAACGAAAATAACGAAAATAACAATAACAAATCGTCGACCATTCCATATATTTTTTACATATAATCGAATGAATATTTGTTTATAAACATCATCATCATTATTATTATTATAACGATTATTTATCGAAATCGATGTAAAAAAATGATCTTTGGCTTCTGAATGAATCGATGAATGAATGGATGAAGGTAAAAGTAAAAGTAATGTTTGTTTGCTGGATTCTCCATTTCACATATATTGTCTATCCTAGACAATACTTTTACAAACGACGATACTTTTACAGTTCAACAATTTAGTATACTTGATAAATTGATTCTTTTCAAAATTGATTCTTTACTGACTTTTTTCCCTCCTTCATCATTATGAATATGATAATATCATTACAATTCTGGACTACCCGATAATAATGTAAATTTAAAGATCATTAACAAATATTCAAAGAAGAGGATTTTTTTTTTTGGTGTCCGAAAAATTAGTTTCATTGATTCATTTCTTTCCAAGAAAATCAGATACATTTTTTTTGTCGTTTAGAATAATAAATTGGAACCTTCGAGAATTTCTTTTCTATTATAAGAAGAAAATTGCAACAAATTTTTCCAAGATAAAGAATATTCAAACATCATTAGTTGAACAATCGGATATTTTTTTGAAAAAATACCGGATGATTCTAGCCGGTGCTGGTGTTGATCCAATCATTTTTGGTTTGAATTCCAATTTCATTTTTCAACAACAATTTTTTTCATTTTTCGCTTTTCCTTTTCCTTGATTTTTGCTTGAAGTACTTTTCTCTTTTTCTGAATGACAATAATTATCAAAAGGAAAAAAAATTCTGATTCTTTTCAAAGATTTTCTTTTCTTCTTTTCCCATCATCATATTCACTGCCAACCAGAAGCACATTGATTTTTTTCCCTTCATAATATTCTGTGCTTTATTTTCGACACACAAAAAAGAAACTTTTGCCCAAAAATATTCATTCATTTCGTTAATTCGGTCGATTGGTTGGTTGGTTGGTTGGTCGTTTCGATGGTTATTCATTTCAAATTTTTGGCTTTTGGTCGGAAGGATATTTTGTCGTCATATAACATTGATTTTGTCAATCTTGTTGTGTATGTGTTTGTGTGCAAGAGAGAAAGAGATTCGGTAATTGTCTTTGTCATATGGCAATGATTTTCATTTCAGTTTTCAGTTTTCCCACCAGTAAAAACTGATGATGATGATGGTAATGAATGGTTAAAAATTCAAAAATATATGTGATACTTTAGCAGAAAAACGCACACACAAGTTTCTTATATTCGTGTGCAGGGTGTATATTTTCAATTTTATTTCATTTTGCATTGATTTCAACAACCAAAACAACCCACACAGCCAAAATGACAGGCAACCAAGAATATTCATAGCGAATATCGATTTGTTTAGCAAAGCTTTTTTGGTTCTTTTGGTTCACTCTCTCCTATGGTATAAATGGATTTGCCAAAGAAAAAAAAAGTAGAAAGAAAAGATGATGAGAGAAAAAATTCTCACATCACCCAACAGAAAAAAAAAAGTTAAATTACGACCCTTAGCCTTATGATGATGATGAAAACATGGATCGTTTTTTTTTGTTTCAAAGAATATTCTCTATATGTGTTTGTTTTAGTAAAACTACAACCGAGAATATACAGAGAATATTAAGATTTCAATGACATGAATGTTCGAGAGAAAAAAAAAAGAAAAAAGCAATGAATGAAAAATGATGGCTTTTATTTCCCTTCTGATGTTTTCATTGAATATTCTTTCTTTTTACGGAATATTCTTCTTGGATGGATGGATGTCGTTTTGATGCTGGTCTGAATTTTATCCCCCCCCAAAAACCATATTTCCATATGATGGTGGTTTCAACGAAAAAAAAAATTTATTATCATCGCATTAGTGCAACATCGATCGTAGTTTTTTTGTTTTACATTTTTTTTTGTTTTGTTTGCATTTCATTTTGCTCATCATTTTTTGATTTTTTTCGAAACAGAATTTTTCTTTCTCACTGAAATGTCAACCTTTGTTTGATTGTTTTTGTTTTTTCTCTCACTCCAAAATGTAAAAAGCAGAAAAAAATCAGAAAAAAATCAGAAAAAAATATGCCGGTATAAAGACATGCACTTTTCCCTGGGAAATATTTCAATTTTCTTGATTGGAATCGATTCTTTTTTTTTTTTTGAAAAGCAAAAAGAAAAACCCCGAAAATAAAATATAGACTATTTACACACACCATACACAAAAAAAAAGAAGAAGAAGAAGATATTCTTTACAATTATTGAATGAAATAAAAAGCAATAAAAAAAACCAATCAACAACAGAATAGAGCATCATTTCATTTCATCTCATTATTTTTGGGTTGTTGTTGTTGTTCCGGTTCCAAATTTTTTTCACCCAAAAGAAAAAAAAAAGATCCAACAACAACAACAACAAGAATATGGTGTATTTTAGTTAGTTATTTCTCTTCAAGTTCAAATGACAAAAACAAACAAACAAACAAACCCAGTACTTCATTCCTATTTATTTGTTTGTTTGAAACAAGATTCACACACACACACTGTGTGCAGTATGGATGTTTTCCAAAAAACTAAATCCCTACCTCTAAAGCATCATTTATATATCAACCAACATAGGATATTGGATTCAATTTACCATTTTTGTTTTTTCTTTTTTTTTCGTTTGATCATGATTGAATGATTTTTTTTTTCTCTCTCACTTCTAGAGAATATTCTTGCTTTCTCTCTCTTTCTTGAATGGAATTTAGATCATGATTATTATCATTCTGTCAAAAAATGATAATCATTTTGATATCGATTTTTCGTTTGTAAACCTGGATATATATCGATGTTGTTTAACATCTGTCACCTTATTTTTCGGTTTTGTTTTTTATTCAAAAATTTTCTGCCAGTTTTTTTGTTAATACTTTTTCTTTTTGAAAAAATATTCCCGCTGCTTTTATAAGATTATGTTTATAATGGTTTTGAATTCAACAATGGAAAAACCTAGAAAAAAAAAAGAAATTTCCAGGAAAATTTTCCAACTAATACCGTATCCAGGTTACAGAATCAAATATCGACAATGTTGATGACGAAATAATTTTCAAATTTTTTCTGTTTTTTTTTTTTTGGTTTTCTACTTTTTATTTGCAAATGAATCATTGAGTGAAAACAAGGGTTTAGAAAATTTCCAGGAAACAATCTGAATCCTTTTTTTCACCAGTTCATCATCATCATAATGTTATTTACTCAGACATTATTAACTGTTTGTTTGTTTGTTTGTTTGATGATGTTTGCGTATTAAATGGGTGAAAAAATGAATGAAAAAATGATTTTTTGATTTCCAATTCAAATTGAATGGATAATTTTTCATCAAAACAAACAAACAATGAAAAAGCTAATTAATTATCTTTTCTTTTTTCATAGATTTTTTTCTTACTTTAAATTTTCTCGAAAATATTCCCGGAAAAAAGACGGTTTTCCACGGAAAAAACCAAGGAAAAAAAAACAAACCAAAATTCAACGAGAAAACCTAAATGAACAACTTTCAAGGTTTAAATTTTTTTCGTTTTACAGAATTTATTTATTTTGATACAGGAAAACAAAAACTAAAAGATCCTCATCATTACTATAAATTATTAATATGATGATTATGTTTGTATTGTATTTTGGGTTTTTTCTTGTAATTGATTTTTTTTTGTAACTAATTTTCTTCGTTCATTATGATCCTAATTTACTTTTTCAAATGTAATCGAACCGTTTGTCCAGTCTCTTGTGTGTTCAAATCGAAGGCAATTAACAAACAACAAGCAAAAGCAAATGAAAAACAAACTTACTTGCAGATGAATATGACAATACCGTTGATTTATTATTTTGAAACATTATTATCATCATTATTATTAACATGTTGATAATTAATGTTTTATTGATTTGATTGTTGTTGTTGTTAATATTTGTTGTTGATAATCTTGACAATTGATATCGATTTGATCTTGAACGTTGTTGTTGTCGATGTTGTTGATGATAATGGCCACCAATCTTTTCGTTTACGGCAATGTTGGTGATATTATTGGTGATGGTGGTGGCTTTATTTGTTTCGTAAACAATCTTTTTATCCAACCAATACAATAATTTAACCCGATTGGGCATTTGTTGGGATTTTCAATATTATTGTTCCTGTTTTCGATGAAACATTTATAATACCAACCAAACCAAACCACCTAACCAAATCAGACACCAACAAGATTAGCAAAAAAAAATTTCTAGTTTTTCAGCTGAAATAATTGATCGATCAAATGGAAGAACAGAGATAAACAAAAAAACAAAACAAAAACTGTGAAAATTTGTTCACATCACATCAAAAAACGCCATAAACGATCGATGTGTATGTTGAATCCATGATGATGATGATGATGACAGAATCCATTGAAACATTGAAACTTTTGACACACCGACACAAACAACAAACAAACACGTCATCATCATCATCATATTTTATTTTAAATTATTCGACCGGATTTACAATGAATGTTTTTTTTTTGTTTTTTACACAGCCACACAAATCATGTTGTTTCATCGATAAAGTGATGAATCCAATGATCCAAGAAGAAGAAGAAGAAGAAAATGTAGAAACAGCCACAGCAACATTACATCATCCGCATCATCATCATCATAGTTGTCATGGATGTTTTCTGGAAATGGAGCAAAGCAAAAAAAAGTATGAATTTTTAGTTTTTTTTTAATTTTTAATTTGATTATTCAGATGCATCAGAGGAAAAAAAATATGCAAATTTTTTTTTCGCCTGTCAAAAAATTCATTTTGATTTTTCTTGGTTCAAACAATTACCCCTTTTTTTCACTAATTTTTGTTCATTTGGGTCCAAACAACCTACGCATTTATTTTTTTTTTCATTGAAACATTCATTCTTGTTTCCTGGTACAGAAAAGATTTTAGCTTTAATTTTAGCATCATTAAATGATCATCATCAGAATCATCAAAATCAAATGATGCTACTGTTTTTAAGATTCGATGATGCATCATTATCTTCAGCGAAAAAAAGAAAAAATTCCGGTGTTAATGAATTTTTGAGAAGAATTTTTTTTACAAACATGGTATCCGAATAGATAACACTGAAAGCAGAAAAAGACTAAGTCGGTATTAGGTTTCCTGTTTTTTTTCTTCTGTTTTTACCGTGTATTCATGCAATGTTTGAACGTTGTTTCGTATTAATTACCAAAGAAATTATCTTAGTTAGTTTTTATATTTCTTTGATTCTTTGAATGTTGTTGTTACTGAAGAGATTACATTAGATCAGAATTACACACAGTCTTTTAAGAAGCATAGAAAAAATCATTAAAAAATCGTTTGTTTGTTTGCCATTCACTTAGCCATCATCTACTACATCGAGATATGATTTTACCTTGATTTTACCTTAAATGACGTACCTTATCTTACTTTTAATTAATTTTATGTGTTTAGTTTCTTTTCCAACTAGACTCTTACACCTACAACAACAACAACAACAATCCAAGATACCAGAAAAAGAAAAAAAAAACGATCAAATAAAGAAAATAATCTTATGGCAAAACAGCCAGGACCGGTCATTTTTTTTTCTTTCAAACATTTATCATAAGAATTTTTTTTTGTAAGAATTTTTTATCTGTTATCAAAAACAGCAGCAGCAGCAGCAGCTACCGTAAACAGCAATATCTTGTTTAGTTTATTAATTTTTCAACGATTCTATCATCAACATGGTGTGTTTATTATCATTATTTTTTTTTTTGTTTTTCGATTCTGTTTTCTTCAATGATTTTTTTTTGTTCATTTTTATTTTGACAACATGGACATCATCATCATCATATTGAGTGTTTTCTTTCTTTTGTTTTTGCCAAAATCCGAAAAAGAAAAAAGAAGAAGAAGAGAAAAAATCTCAAAATCAAAAAATAATAATCAAAAGAATGGAAAAATAGGTTTTTTTTTTGTTTTTGGAAAACCATTTTCGTGGATCATAGAATCATAGAATAAGAATAACGAAATGGCCCGAATTCCTATGATGATAAGATGATAAGATTGTTGTTGTTGTTCTGTGTATGGTGTGCTGCAGTGTTAGATAATATTGTTGACCATAGAATTGGGCTAGAAATAATAATTTTTTTCATAATCATTTATCCTCTACACCTGTATCCTGCTGCTGTTTTTCATATTTGGCTTTTGATATTTTGGTTTTTTTTCTGTATGTTTTTCTGGCATTTTTTTTTTTGCTTTGGAAACATTGAAAATGACCTGAATAATTGATAGAATGGGTTTTTTTGGCTGGGTGGGTACTTTGTGTGTTAAATTTTTGATGATATCCCGGTATATACAGTTTTTTTCTTTCCGTTTTTCTGGACTTGTTTTTTTTCTGGATTCATAAATATTGTGATATCGAGTTCGGGTAGAATTTTGGATTAGCTTTAATTTGGTGGTGATTTTTTTTTCTGGCTGTGGTACTAGCGAGGTATAAACTCAAATCCGGATGGAACCAAAATAGCATCTACATACCTGAATAATTATTTTGTCAAATGATCAATGATTTTCTTGATTAAAATTGTCATTGTATTTTTTTTCTTATGAAAACCACACCAAAAAATTATTAAAATTGTTGAATGATTAAACGTGAAGAAAATAATTGATTAATTTGAAGAAAGTAAAGTGAAGTGATTTAAAATATTTAAAAAATATTCTTTACGCGCCAATTATCCAACAAAATTCATCATCATCATCATAATGATAATGATGATGGTCATTATGATCATTATACTAATGATGATGATGATGATGATAATGATAGAATGGATGAGCAGCCAAAATGAAAGGGTAAGAAGAAACTTGAATTTATTGTGAATATTCACATAGTAATAATAATCACTAATAATCACACACACTAAACACACTAAACACACGTAAAATGAATCGTGGTTTAATAATATTGTTGTTGTTGTTGTTGTTTTGTTGTTGTTTTGGGATATAAAATCTGAATGAATCTGGAAAAAAATCTGTTGTTTTCAACAAAAAAAAAAAAAAAAAAAAAAAAACAAGAAACATTGATTTTGGTGTGTTTGTAAATGAGAGAGAGAGAAAGAATCATTCAGTAGTTGTAGTTTGCTGTTGTAGTTTGCTGTTTGTAGATTTTCTCTCTTTCGTATAAAATATTATGCATGGAAAAAACATGATAAGCTTTGATTAATTGACTTGGTTTAATTAGTTATTTTTTTCTTCCTTTGTTGTTGGATTTTCTGTGTTTTTTATTTTCCTATGTGTTTTCAATTTTACTATTTATAATCGTCGTCGTTGGTTGGGTATTATTACCACACACACACACATTTAAATGTTGTTTTCAGGATTTTTATTCGTTGTTTGTTGTTGTTGTTGTCTGTGAATTGAATCGAAAAACTATAATAAAAAACAAACCACAAATATAATACCAAACAATAAAAAACACTTATTCTGTTTTTGGATTCTGTTTGTTTGTTTGTTTGTAGTTGCAGTCTTTACCCATTGATGGTAATTACTATTTTTGTTTCGTTGTTGTTGTTTGCACAACAAAAAACCCAAAATGATTTCATTGATTGGGTTGAAATTATGAAAGAAAAAACAATGGTTTTTTTTCATCTGATGAAACGTGTCGACATTGAAATATGGCCGGAGAAAACTTTGTATCGTAGAATCAATTAATCAATGAATGAATCTGGAATCTTTCCGGCAATGTTTCACCAATTTCTTAGTTGTTTTTTTAACCACAAAAATAAATTGATGATGTGTCGTACACAAGCTAGGTGAAATTTTTTGTTGAATTCAATCACAAACTGGAAAGAAAAAACTGGAAAAAATTATGATGATTTTTATGGCCCTAAAGACAAATTTTGACATTTTTAGACAATTTTTGATTGACAGAAAACAAAAAAATTAAATTATTTTACAGATTGAGAAAATGGTTATATCATTATCGTTGTTGTTGTTGTTGTTTCAGTTGAATGATAACTACTGAATAATTTTTCGTCATTTCGTAGTCGTCGTCGTCATTTTATTCATCCACAGCGTATGGAGCAGAATCCAGAATTTATGTCTGTGTTTCATTTGGAATCGACTGGATCGAAAAGAAGCGAAAAAACGAAAGAATCCACGTTCATGAAACCAAAAAAAAATCTATGACTCTTTTTTTCAGACTAAAACACACATTGAGTGTATTTGGTTCATTTGCTTATTGCTATGAAAAGTCGATAAAAGTCTCATTTTGAATAAATCGTCAAACATATACAGAATCGTCATGCAAAAGAATTTGAACTGCTTTTTCCCCTTTTTTCCAACATACAAACATACATTTTAAATGTCTTGTTTGTTTGAATTCCATTGCCTAATTACTTATTGCATTTTGCTTTCTCATTCCATTCATTCTGTGCTGTCTATCTCAACAACCAATCCAATTCAATCTAAAACAAAATGATTGACCATCACATAACCGTTACAGTAGCAAAATAATAAACTAAACTAAACTTTGAAATTGATTTTCATCTCTTTTCTTCGGTTGTTGTTGTTAACAAATCTGTTGTCCGAATTATGTTGAATGAAATTTGAATTCAATTGCGATTGAATGAATTTTGGTTTAATTAAAGTTTTTTTGTTTGCTTTTTTTCACTATTCACAAATTCATACAAAATGACAAAGTCTTTATCAACAGCAACAACAACAACATTGATTTGTTAAGTTTACATCACAGACAGAGAGGGAGAGAGAGAAAATTCTAGCCATCTAGAATCAGTATCAAATCAATTCAAAACAAAAATTCCTAATTTCTGCATGTATCATCATCATTGATTCAATCAATTGAATGTTGTACTTCGAATGGAATCATTTCGGGTTAAATTATTTAGGATTTTCAGTTTTGTTTATTTCTTCTTCCATTGATTTTGGATTCTTTTTCCAGAAGAAAAGAAAAACCCAAATTTAAATAATAAATTCTGTGATTCTGATCATTTTAAGATGCAAAATTTAAGATTTTTTTCCCTCCGTTAAATTAAGAGGATTTTGTTCTTCAACAGTCAACTGATTGTTCATTAGCTTATTTTTTTCTGAAGAAAATAAAACAAAATTCAATTTCACTGAAAATGAGATTAAAAAATTTTTTTTTTGTTTTTTTTTGAAAATTTTGAAAATTTTATCATTCATAAAAGTGATATCATCATTAGAGTGTTAACATTTGAAAATTAGCCAAACAAGCATAAATAAAATTCGAATCCCATTCACAAACAATGTTCAAACGATAACAGATTTTATGAATTTTTTTTTGATTATTCCTTTTCCTTTTTAATCAAATAATGAAACAATTTATCAAAACACCACCATCATCCTGATGGAAAAAAGCTGAAAATGTTTCAAAATCAAAGATAAGTGAGCAGCAGCGATAATAAATAGAAGAAAAAAAACAATCCATCGATCCAGAAACCAGAAACCAAAAACTTTTTTTTTCTTCTTCTTCTTCCATGACGACAATGATTAATTCATTGACAAACAAAAAAAAAAAGAAATCATAATAATGTCATTGTCGTTTTCATTTGCATATCATAAGCCTTTTATGGTTTTCATATAATCTCTCTCTTTTTTACGATATGATTTCATCGATAATTTCATTTATCAATCCCACAGGAAGAAAAAAACGAATTAATCGATACAATCGATATTCATCGTCGTTTTTTCATCAATCATTTTTTCTCTTGGCCACCATTCATTATCACCAACCGACCAACTGATTATCATCAATTCATTTGTAGAATTTTTCGGTAACAAATTTTTATTTTCCCGCCATGTTCTTGATGGACAAAAATACATTTTCCATATCTATTTTTGCGGGGGAAAAAAATCTTCATCTTTTTTGATGTTAAATTATTGAAAAAGCTTAACAACACCAAAAAATAAGATCCAATTTACTTTTTTCTTCAACTGATGTTATCCTTTTTTGAAAAAAGATTTTGGTTTCTGGCAAAACAAAAAACAAAACAAAACAAGAATTTTGATCCAAGTCAGTTAAAAATTATGATGATGATGACGGCTTTGCTTAGCTTGGATTGTCTTGGATTCTATTGGATTCTATTCAATTTTTTTGTTTTTATTGTTGTTGTTACATCCATGTTCATTTTATTTTATTGGACCAAGTAGCAGTAGTCGCAGTAGTTTGTCTCTGGAGATAAATGATAATAATAATAATAATAATCATCATCATCAACGACAACGACGAAGGGAAAACATCAATTTGGTATGGATCTCTGTATTGCTTAACATTATCGTTATTTTAAGATGAAATGAGATTCATTTACCAAAAAAAAAAAAAAAAAAAACTGAATGAATGAATTGTTTTCGATGATTTTTTCCGAAAGAAAAAACAACTACAGAATTGGAAAGAAAAAGAAAAAACTTTTAGATTTGTGTTTGTGAACTTTTTTTTCGCTTTGTTTTTGTCACTGGCCCCCACACACACACACGCCATATGAAATTTTCAAATATTAAACTTGTAACATTATCAAAGAATATCTTGTCTTTGTATTAAATTGATTGTCTCTCTTATATTCTTTAAAACATAGTTTGACTATTTTAACACTGTTGTGTAACTTGTTTTCCAAATGATGATAATGATGATGATGTTTAAATAACAGAAAGCCTTTAAGGCATACATTCTTTAGCAAATAAAGTCTTCTTCTTTTTGTTTTCTCCAAGTCAAGACAAACATATGTTTTGTGTTTACATTAGCCGATATGTATCAAGAGTTTTTTGTTTTTGTTTCATTGTTTCTGATAATGAACCATCAACGAAAAGAAAACATTGAAACTTATAACAACTCTTTTATCACAGAAACTTTTGTAACAAATATTCTTTTTTTTTCGTTTTAAAACCAGCGAATGGAATTCAAACATTTTGTGTGGCCAAAAATACTAATAATCGTGACATGTATGAATGACACGTTCCACTTGTTTCATCTTCACATTATCAAATGAAACTTTTTGGTTGTTTCAATATTTGATTGAAATTTTGCAACTAAAACTTTATTTAACAACAAAAATACTGATGTGTTTTGGCCAGTAAAAAGGGTCAATTATCAAATCAATCCGAACATTTTTTTCTTTCAGTAATTCATTTTCGAATCAAAAGATCAAAAAAAAACAAGACAAGATGATTATGATGCTTTTAAATGTGTGTGTGTGGGAAACATTATTGATGATGATTCGACAAAAAAGAATTAACCCGGACAATTAGCTAGCAGATAAACACTTAATGCAACATAGAAAACTGATCCATCAATCAATCGATCGATCGATCGTCCATCATGAACCCGATCCAAAATAAAAACTGAAGATTTCAACGAAACGAAAAACCGATTAATATTTGAAAATGTTGATGATGATAATCAACAGAATTAAAAAAAAACTACAAATTAAATTAACAGAATAATGGACAATCGCAATCGATCGATTCATCATGATCAATGATGTTGATCGATGCAAAAAAATCAATCACAATCATCGAATCGATCGATCGATCGATCGAATTGTCTATTTAATCTGATTTAAAAACAATTAATTTCAATTCTTTCAATCATTCAGGATTGGTGTTTTGTTGCTGTTTGTTTGTAAAAAAACAAACAAAATTCTTTTTTTCTCTGTTTCAACAAATCATCGTCAAACATCGATCAAACGAATGGATAACAAAAAAAAAATCTTATCTCAGCTGCTATCATTTATCTCTGGCGGTTATTAGAAGCAAAAAGAGAGAGAGAGAGAGAAAAAAAGCTTTCAAAACGATAGATTCATCATGATTAGATGTAGACAAAAATAATACTACAAAAAAGGGAAACGAAACTTTAAATCTTTATCACAGAAAAAAAAAAAGAAAGAAAGAGAAATCCGAGCGAGAGAGAGAGAGAAAGAAAAAGTTGATTAAAATCGATTACAAATTAGGGTTTTGGATTTCAAGTTTTCGATCCAAATATCAATGTTTTTTTTCCGAAGAAGAAGAAGAAAGCCAAAAAACATCTTTTTTTTTTCTATTACGAATGAAATTTTGTACAACTTTTTTTTCCATCCAAAAAAGAGAAGAAAAGACAAATGTTTTAAACATTAATTTTCGCTTTGCTTTTGTCTTCCAAATACACGTTTATATAATGATGTAATTGCAAAATTGTAAATGTGTTGTGTGATGATAATGATGATTATGGTGGGTTATTTTTTTTTTTTGTTTTTTTGTACATATTTTTTACTGTTAAATTTCAATTTTAAAACACATGAAAAAATCAATGTTTTCAATTTTCAATGACGGAAAACGAACAAAAACAACAACAACAAGTCAAAATGTCTGTATATACTACTGTTGGCTGTTGTTGGTATTTTATCTCTTGCTCTCTCTCTCTCTCTCTCTTTATCCATATTTAATATTGATTTGGGTTTGATTTGATTTTCAATAGTGTGTGAAAAAAAACCCTGACAATCTCTGATTTATACAATCACAAAAAAATCGACAATCAATGAAACAAAAAAGTACCCAGAAATATAAAAAAAGATGAAAAAAAACAAGCTAACTGTAAATTTTGATATATAAAAAAAGAAAACAAATTTGATAATGTTTTGAATATAAGAAAGTAGTGATTCAAATTATTTTTTCATCAAATGACATTGATCGATTGATTGATTGATTGATTGATTTTCATTTTGTATTCGACAAAAATAAATCATCATTATTCAAACATTTATTCATCACTTGTCTCTTTTCAACATATTTGTCATTCCACCAAAACGAGAAAGGGTAACAAGATTCAATACGACGACCAACAACAAAAAATAATTTTCAACTAGTCATGGCATTAAAATGTTTAGCCAAATTTATATTCAAAATAACTGTAATGTTAACAATGTTTATTGCATTTATTATGTTAACACCAGAATCAATAATGTTTGATATTAATACTGAAGCTGTTAATATACCATTACCGGCAACACTTGATGATTATAAATCAACATTAAAAATGAAATATTCATCAATTGTAGCTGAAATACCTGGTCCAGAATCAATTGGTTATAAAAATGGAAAAATGATAACCGGTGCATTGGATGGTTATCTTTATGAATTTGATCTAAATAATCCTGCAAATGTTAAACGTCTGTTTCGTTTAGTTAATGATAAACAATTAGCTGCAAGTAATTATACACGTATTTCAAGACCATTAGGAATGAAATTTGATTCAAAAGGTAATTTATGGATAGTCGAACCTTATTTTGGTATTTATCGTGTTAAAAATGTATTTACATCATCACCCATTATTGATCTTGTATTTGATATTGATCAAACTGGTCAAATTGGTGCTACAAGTATTTTTTTCGATGATATTGCCCTGTATGAAAAATCTACTGGTGGCCATATTCTTTACATAACCGATGTAAGTTCAAAATATACGCTTGAAAATTTTGTTTTCATTTTAGCTGAACCAGATAGAACGGGAAGAATATTACGTTATGATACTGATACCGGTAAATTGGATGTACTTGAAGATGGTCTTATATTTCCAAATGGTATTGAAAGTTTACCCGGTAATAAGAATGGTTTTATTTTTTCCGATATTGGAAATCGTTCTATTCGTAAATGTACATTTGATAATAATAATGGAAAACCTAAAATGATTAATATTATTAGTCATATGGCATCAGAAACGGATAATATTCGTTTAAGTGCAAATGGTCAAACATTTTGGTTAGCAATGTTAAGACCACGATGCGAAACGAATCCAGATTTTTCATCCGATATTATGATGAGATATCCATCGATTCGACGATTTATAATAAGATCACTTCATTTGTTTGGTAAAATATTGGAATTTATTTATCAATTTATACCTTTTGAAAGGCTCGAATATGCAGCTGAACTTTTGAAAACATTTAAAATACATACTATTGTTGAAAAACCAGGATGTTTAATGTTGGAAATCGATCAGAATGGTAAATTTCTTAATAGTTTTATTGATGATAAATGTACGAAAATGACTGAAGTACGTGAAATTTCATCACCAAATTATCCAAATGAACGTATATTGTATTTAGGTTCATTTATTAATAATGCAATGCGAAAGATTATTCTTACTAAATAAATAAATAAAAAAAAAGAAATTGATAAAATTCTCTTTAAATTGTTTAAAATTTTTAAATTTTAAAATTTCATTTAAAAAATAATCTCAAATCAAACTGCTGTCATCTTGTGTCAAAAAACTCAATTAGAAGTAATCAAATAGATTCATAGATGGCAACACAAGTTGAAGAAATTTTTTTTTTGCACATTTCCGATTACAAAAAAAAAAAAAAAACATTCGATTCAATCTTGATTTTACGATAATGTCAATAATAATAATCATTTTAAAAAAGCGAAAGACATCAATGACGTCAATGGTCTCGTGTTAAGATAATTTTGATCTGGTCTGGTAAAACATTCAATCATTAGCTATCGATCAATCAATCAATTTTGTTCAATCAACAAATCTTATCAATAATCATGCAAAGCAAATTACATGACCCGAAAGAATTCTAATGAATGAATGGACATTATTGTCTATTTTATTGTTTGTTTTTTTTTTTTTGTTATATGGATGCCAATTAAATAATGTATATTTTGAACATCAAATGAAATATACGACTTCTGATATTATCGAGTATTGCTCACCATATACGGCTGATATGATGGCTTCCAAACAAAAAAAAAGTGGCAATTATCTAATCGAACATCATAATCATCATCAACAATAACAACAACAACAACAAAAACGACAATAATAATAATAACAACAACACTCATCTTAAGCTATAGTTGCTCGTATCGATAATGTTGATGTTGATGATGCATAGCTTTATGTTGAAACAAACTTGTATACAAAAGGCCAGTATACGAAGCATCATGTCGAACAACAAACAAATAACAAGTGGATAAATTGGATCGACATTTTCGTATGTTGTTTGTTAAAAAAAATTTCCTTTCAATCACCCGATTCATTCGACAAAAAAAATACGATGAGTTCGTTTATTATTTTTGATCCAAAAGATAATCTTATATTCAGTCATTGTGATCAACAATTTCGACAAATTCTACTACAATTTTCCAATGTAAATGGCCAGAAAGATGATATGTTGAATGGTTACGAATCTAATGATGATAACGATAATGATGACGATGATGAAGATAGTGACAATAATGTTCATAATTGGCTTTCAGTTTACCTAACTCCTTATGTTTCAATGTTTCGTGAATGTAATGGCCATAATAATAATGATAATAATGATGATAATGATGTTTGTTGTCAATACCGTTTCGATCAGATACCTGATACTTATGTAGTCCGTAAAAATGTAAACGAATAGTGTATATTTATTATCATCATAAATTGATTATTATTCGTATTATTTACTTTTTGATTTTTTTTTCTTCTTTCATCCCTCAATTAGTATCAAGAGTTTATTTTCATGCATCTAATCTGTCAACACGATCATCAAACAACAATTAAAACAGACCATCATAACGATCATGATGATGATACTACTGATGAACAAACAGAAAATACTCTCATCTTACAATATCAATTTAAAGTTAATGCATTTTGTGCAGCCACCATATTTATGGCGGGTAATGGTTTATATTTGGTGGCTAAAAATCAATCAATTCAACAAACATTATTTTCAATGTTAAATGAATGGAATGAAAATTCATTACAAATTTCATTTATAATCAAGGCAGGTTAATCGAATTTTTAATTTATTCAATTTTGACATTATTAATTATCATATAGAGTATCGAAAAACTATATGTTGGTTATCATATTAATCAACTTTGTCAACGATTAACAAATAAATTGGAAAAAATTTTCAAACTTGATGCAAATGTTCAACATAAAGAAACATTTTCATTTTGTTTCATTCTATATCGTGATAAATTGGTTTATAAATATGAAAGGTAAGTTCGGTTTGGTTTTGTTTGGTTTTGTCGAATGAATGATTATTGTTTTTTAATCTCGTCCCCTCTCCCTCCATTTTAAAAATACAGCAGTACTAGAGTTCGATTAAAACCAAATGATTTATGTATGATAATTTTGCTTGCAAAAACCAGCTCATCTTGTGATAAACAAAACGATACGATTCAAACTTATTCAATTGAATCACAACGTCTAGTATTTCTTCAATCATCATCATCTTTTATACCTGTTCCACATGTGTACAGAAAAATTCTAATCAGTGAAGATCTATATGTAATTTGTTTGAGCGAAATTTCTTCATTGTTAATTATTTCATTACCATCGTTGATCAATTCGGTAACAGGTTATCGAACTACTGTTATTGATTGGCGACAAAATGCAAAACGTTCAATCGATTATCTAATCAAATGTATACGTAGTATGGATCGATATTTGTGTCGAAATTTTGATGAAACATTTCCACGACGACAACATCTTTTTAATATGGATTCATTAGAGAATCTGAATCGTTTAGCTAAACAAGCACATAGCCATAGATCTAGTCAAACCGATCAGTTAATCAAAGAACAAACAGATCGAATATTTTCGGTGTTGTTAGACAATCTTCATCAAACATATGAAAAAGTATTCAAAACATTATATGGACAAATCGATGATTCCAATCAATTGGTTATTGATCGTAAACATCAACTAAGTCAAACTATTTCCAATCAAATTGGCCGAATGAATAATTTTAAAAGCTGTTTGGATTTTATTCGATTAAAATATTCAAGTAATGTAACCTTGTTAAATAATTTACAAGGTTTACAGGTATACAGCAATTTATTGGCATTCATATTGGTCGATCGTATTGATAATCATTTTATTCAAGATCATCGTAACATTATTGAGGCTGATATTCATATTCTTTATAGTCAATTATTACAAGATGCCTATATTCGAGCTATACAACAGAATCAGAATCTAGTTTTTTGGCGACATTATCAATTCTTTTTTGTTTATGCATGTTGGTCCGATTCAATACACTTTCATCAGGTAAGTTTTATTAAGCTGATTGAAAATAATGCCTTACATTTTCATTTTTTAATCTTAGAAATCATCAGAAACATTTAATGCTATAAATATGGTATCAAAAGTTTACCCGAGTAAACCTGATCGAAAATATAGTCAAATATCATCAAATGGATCAATTTTTAGTCTTGAAGAAACTAGTAGTAGTTCGAATAAAAAACTTTCCGAACAATTACCAAACAAATCGATTGATGAATGGTTACAAAATCGCCAAATTAAAAAAGAATTTTTTGCCATTTTTGATTACAATTGTAATCTTAATGATAATTCTACATCAAATGATTGGTTAAAATATTTAACAAACATTATCATCAAGATTGAAGATCATATTCATCAATAATAATAATAAGAAGAAATCATTTAATGTAAATATCAATAATCGATGCAAAAATCGACGGATAAACAAGCAAAAAAGAAAAGAAAAAAATGAAAATAAAAATAAATAAAAAAAATCATAACAGATTCTATGTTGCTGCTTCGGTTGTTGTTGTTGTTATTGTTGGATCTTAGTTGTTTATCAATTGTCCAAAAGTTCAACATAATTGGCTGGAAATAATCCATAGGCACCATTTGGTGATAGTCCTTGCCACCATCCAGCATCAATCTGTTCAATATGTGTAATAATATCATCAGGATCAAAACTAATTTCAGTATCATCAGCTGCTTGATAATCATAAAGTGCTTTTGCACGTAATCCTTGTGAAACTGTTTCTAATTCATCTTTTCTTTTGTTTGATTCATCATCTTCTTCATCTACAAAAAAAAAAACAATTATCATTAAAAAAGGTATTATTTCATTGTATTGATTTTTTTTGTTTTGTTTAACACTTACTTTGTTCTTCTTCAATGTTTTCCAGTTGTCTTGGTTCATTATAATAGCCATATTGCTGTTGTTGTTGTTGATCATCGACTGGATTCGTATGAAACGATTCATCACTTGAAGATTCATCTTCACCACCATCATTGCTATTCTGATTTGATTCAATAACTTTTTCAACAACATCATCCACTTCTTCACTATTAAAAGAGATCGGTTGTTGTTGTTGTTGTTGTTCTTGTGGTTGATGTTGCTGTTCTGGTTCGGTATGTTCAGGTTGCTTTTGCAATAACATCGATTGTACATGATTTACATAATTTGAAGCTGCTGTCGATGATTTTGTTGATTGTGATTGACAATTGAGCTGTTGCTGCTGTTGTATTGCGGATGTAGAAGAATTTTGTTCAAAAAATGCCCGTGCATTACTTATACTGTTTTTAGAAATCAAAGATTTGGCCTCTTCCATACGTTCTTTACGTAATAATTGACTTTGGTTAGTTTTGATTGGCGATTCTTGACCAGTAGTTGTTGTTTGACAATTACGTTGTAATTCGGCTTTCATATCAAAACGATTAGCCGATTGTTTCAATTTTTCTTCTTTTAATCGTTGTTCTTCTTCTTGTTTCTGTTGATTCCAGAATCGTTCACGTTCTTTTAATGATATTTCACGCTGTGCTACTGTTCGTTGATAATTGGTGCCTACCGGTTTTGAATTATCATGATCATCATCATCATGATTATCGTTACCATTTGTAGTCGGATGTATGCTACCACCATTTGTTTGTTTATCGATTCTGATTCTTGAGGCTAATTTATTAACATGCTGCATCAACACTTCTGGTTCGACATCATCTTCATGTCGAGCATTCAATACGATATTAGCATCTTTAAAAAAACTACGAACATCAGCAAAATGATTCATACAGACACCTTTACGTTGTAGCGGTGCACATTCGCCTTGCTGTACAAACAAAAAAACAAACAAATCAATCATTAACCCCTTTTTTTATAAGCTTTTAATTGATAAGATTACCCAATTGATGAGCAAATATCTTCGAATATTTAATGAATCATCTTTAACTTCACAGAATGCATATAAAATTTTACTTTGGCTAAATTCTTCATAAAGTTCTTCAAGACCAGTATCACCTTTTGTGATTAACATTAAATCATTCGATTGTTTTTCATATCCAAATAATGCCCTGTAAATATTGATATTTAAAAAAAAAAATAATTGATTCTATAATATGTACAGAATCATAATAAACAAACAAACCAATTAATTGGACATTTAGCATCCAATACTTCTTTATATGCTTGAACAATTTGATCATGATATTTATAAAAATTGATGGCCATATTTTTTTTTAATCAATGGCCAAAGATTATTTTATTTTAATAATAATGATGATTATTGCTTTTAATTGTAAAACGTGTGCAATAAAAAAATAAGGGGCAACAAATATTGACAAACCAAAAGAAGAAGAAAAAAAAATAACAAGAAAAAAAAAGAGCCACCAATCAATCTACCAGTTTTTCTATGAGTGTTTTTTTTTGTTGTATATAAATCCGTGTGTACGGTATTGAGTTAAATGTCTGCACAACATGAATGCAGACATCACCACACCATTAATATTAAGAGACTTGAAAGCTGAGAGTGAGCATAACAATTTCATTCAATGATGATGATTTGTATATATTGGACGTCCATTTGGAAAGATAGAAAAGAAGAAGAATGTTGTTTTAGGTCTGACTAACCCATAACCCATAACATGCATGGATAATGTCTGTTTGTCTTGTTTTGTTTTTTCCATGATTCATATTCGATCAGAACAATTTTCAATGATCATTATTCACCATATTCTACCATATCCAAAGATCGACGATGGTCATCATCATCATCTTCGTAAACATCGAACAAATTTTTTTTATATCAGGGGTGAATGAATCATCATTCTCGCAGAACAAAACAACCAAACATCTATCCCTGCTAATCTCATAGTTCATTACGCCCAAATCTATTTTTTTTTTGGGCGTGTATTTAGACGTGCAATATAGTTGTTATTCAAAAAAAAAGAAAAGATTCAAAATTCAAACAAAAAAAAAATGCGCGCGTTTCTTTTGTTTTATCCATATGGATAAATCTTTCATGTTGAAATCCATAACCAGAAAGAAATACGAAGAAAAGCAAAGAAATATATTGATGCGCCATTTCAAAGTTTTGCAACAAAAAAAAAAATATTGCGCCTAGCAAAAAAAAAAAAAAAAAAAAAAAATGGTTGTTGTAGGGTGCGACGCCCAATTATGAACAGCCGGCAATTGGTAAATGTAAAATGATAATATCCAAAATGGTACATGTACAAAATGGGATTAAAAAGGCGCCATCAATTTTGTGTATAGCGTCGGTTGGAATATGCGTCGTCAACCATGGTGTCTTTTTGTTTTGTTTTGTTTGATGGATGCACGAGTTTGTATCATTGGTTGTATGTATATACGTCGTATACAACAACAACAACAACAAAGAAAAGCAAGAAAAAAGCGTCAACAAACATGATCCATTTGGTTGGATCCTGTATCAAGGAAAAAAGAATTCAGATTGATAAACACTAAAAACACACACACAAGGGGTATAGAAAAGATGTAAATATAATGGTCCGACCATAATCATAATAATAATAATAATAATAATCGACTATGGTAAAACGACGAAGAAGAAAACGAAATAAATGGGCGCCTGTGTATAGGTGATGATGATAGCTTTGCTTTGTTTATTTTGGTTGTTGTTGTTGTCGTTATTTTAGCCAGGCAAAAGATTCTAACCATCATGGTTTCAGTCAAGTCAAGTCAGTCATGTTATTTTATTATTATTGGTTGGTTGGTTGGTTGGTTGCTGCCTTTGAATCAAAACAAAACAACAACAAAAAAACATTCCAAATGAAAAAAAATCATAACGATGTTGAGCATATAATCAAACGCAAACATACGCAATAAACAAACAATTCAATATAGAAGTTTCTTTTTCTTTCTCAAATGTTTTATCATTTTGTTGACATGTTGAAAATCCAAAAATCAATTTTCTGGTTACATCGTTGTTGTGTTTCTGTATGTGTGTGTGTTTAACATGATTCTAAATTACTTTGCTGTTGTTGATTGATTGATTGATTGATCGATCGATCTGATTTGATTGATTTTATTGTGCATCATTTCGTTATTATGCAATCATCATCATCATTATTAACCGAAAAAAAAATCATCGATGTGTCTGTTGTTGATGTGTTCATCGATCCGAAATGTTTGATTTGAATGATTGACAAATAATCAATTGGTGATCATGGTGACAGGTGATCTATACTGAAAAGTCATGGCTAATTATCAACCTTATCATCAACAACCTTATCGATTATAATTGGCTCATCTTTTTTTGCATCCATCCATCCATCCATCCATCATTTACACTATTTCCGATAATTGTCACAGTTTAAACTAAATTTTTTTTTAACAAACCTAAAAGGGTTACAGATGTTACATAATCATCAAATTTTTTTCCCTCGTAACAAATTGATTTGATTTGATTGATTTTTTTTTTTTTTTGGTGGTAATGATGATGGATTATGAACATTCGCATCAGGAATTGGTTAAGTGCGTCGTTGTTGGTGATACTGCTGTTGGTTTGTATTATTTTTTGTTGTTAATTTTATTCAGTTTTACAGTGTTTGTGTTGCAGCATTATTGTCGCATCACGTCCAGGAAGCGTTTTGTCTTGTCTTGTGATTATGATGATGATGATATGCATCACTTTATTTGGAAATTTATTCATTCATTGAATTTTTCATTGAATTTTTTGTTTTGTTTTTGTTTTTGTTTTGTTTTGTTTGCGTCCTAAATATAGGAAAAACAAGATTAATATGTGCAAAAGCATGTAATCTAATACTTGATCTAAGTCAATTAATGACAACACATATACCAACAGTATGGGCAATTGATCAATATAGAATACATAAAGAAGTATTGGAACGTTCATGGGAAGTTGTTGATGGTGTTAATGTTTCATTACGTTTATGGGATACATTTGGTGATCATGATAAAGATCGTCGTTTTGCATATGGAAGGTATGATTGATTGATGAAACAAAAAAAAGTTTTTTGTTAACCCTTTTTCTCCTCTGCTAATTACCAAAAATAATTTAATTTTAAAAACAAAAAAATTTATTTTAAAAAATTAGATCGGATGTTGTATTATTATGTTTTTCAATTGCAAATCCATTATCATTACGTAATTGTAAAACAATTTGGTATCCAGAGATTAGAAAATTTTGTCCAAATACACCTATCGTATTGGTTGGTTGTAAAAATGATTTACGTTATATGTTTCGTGATGAACAATTTCAAAATCTTTGCCGTGAACGAAGTCCATTTTTTCGGTAATTTTTAAATCAAAATTTTATTTTTTTTGCTTAATTGATGCACATGCCATGTTGAATGTTCAATTCATAGAAACCTTTATGCACACACCGAAACACTCACCTACACAAGTTATCATTTTGTTTTTACCAAAATAGTCAAAAATCCTTTGATTCTTATATGATTTTCTTTAAAAAAAATTCCAAGTTGATTATCTTTCCATATCACTCTCTCATCAACTATTTCTCAATGTAATTTTCTATATAATTTTCTTTCTAAAATAGGGTTAATCATCTTTGCTGCAGATTTCCTGAATGTGGAAGGTACTAAAAAATTTGATCAATTTTCTTTGTTACATTTTTAGCAATTTTTTTAGATGATCAACAGTAGTGTAGTTAGTTAATTTAGTTAATTAGTTTAACGAATAGAATATAGATAGACTAATAAATAACAGAAAACACTTACATGATGATGAGGATGATGTACATAGTTTGTGATTGAAAGTAATGAAAACTAATGAAAAAAATTCTTAATTCAATTTTTTTTTCAAAATAGGCCACTTAAAGAATGTGATATATTATCACCGGAACAAGGTCGTAATGTTGCTAAAGAAATGAATGCATCATATTATGAAACAAGTGTTTTTACTGGTTATGGTGTTAAACAAGTGTTTGAAAATGTAATACGTTCAGCATTGATTGCTCGACGTCAACAACGTTTTCTAATGACCAGTTTAAAACATGTTCGTGATTGTTTATTGCAGGAACCATTTTTACCACCAAAACCACAACTAGCGCAATTAATAGTTCCACAATCAACTTATAGTCAAGATATTGGTTCATTATTCAATAGACAAGCATATACAGATGTTGTATTTTTAGATCATAAACAACATAGTAAAATTAGTATCAACTGCCATAAAATTGTATTGATTACAGCATCCGATATGTTGAATACATTGTTTACATTTCCACCTTATAATCGTTGTAAAGCTCATTTTGGAACATGTATTGATTCGGTAATGGGTTCAAATATGAATACAAATAAATGTATGACCAAATGTGCAAGTGATCTTAGTATTGCTAGTTCGGTTGAAGATCTAGATAAACATGAACCAAGACCATTTGCTGATGATAGTCTTTTGGATGTTCGTTGGAATCATCTTAAATATGTACTCAGTGCCTCATTATTTCCATTATTAAGTTTTGATACGTCCAAACTATTCAGACATTCATTTAGTAAACAAAAACTTTTTTCATATAATCGTTTTCAACAATCAAAACAACGATTGAAATTATTTCAACAAAAATTAATTACACTTTATAAACATGTACGTCAAGTACGTTTAGATGGAACAAATTTACGATCAACACGTCAATCGATTATATCGTTTGATGGTGAAAACATTCCATTTGAAGCATTGCAAACATATATTTCATTAATATATTCATTTACAACAACAATAAAATCATTTACATTTGATCAATTAAATGATCTTTTTAAATGTTTTTCCTATTTGGATTTTGTCGACTTTGATACATCCGTCCTTTCATTGGATAATTTTCTACCTAATATTCAACATTATATTGATACATGCAAATATGATATATTTGCTAAACGTTTTGCTTTTTTCGGTATTGAAAAAGGATTATTTTCCGGTTCGTATTACATTTTTTATGTCAATGAATTGTCATTGTAAATATATCTGTTTATCAAACAAAAAAAAAAATAGATGTCATATTTCGATTGGACGATGGTACTTGTTATGGTCATAAAGCTGTACTTATGGCTAGATGTGAAGTAATGGAAGCAATGTTTAAAGGTGATTTTCGTGAAAGTTTAGCTCAAATGGTAATTGTGTGGTGTAAATTGATCAAATCAATTTTGTGGTGGATTCTAAATAATTTTTGGTTGTTTGCTTTTTTTTGTTTTCTTCTAACAGATTGTGTTTCCGAATGTGACCAAAGAAACATTCTACAGTATGTTATTCTACATTTATACCGATATGTTGATCGATAGTATCAATCATAAAAATTGTCTTCCATTAATCGAATTAGCTAATCGTTTTTGTTTAACACGTTTAATTGGTTTGATTGAAGAACGTATTGTAAATGAATTATTATATTTAGCTGAAAAACAAAAAACTGATATAACACTTGCTGTACTACGATTATTGGAACCATCACAAATACATAATGCTGATCAATTAACGGAATTTTGTTTACATTATATTACAACACATTATAATGATATTTGTCATAATCATACAAAATCATTACGATCATTACATCCAGAAAATCAAGCCTACTTAAATCGTAATCGTTGGCCACCAATTTGGTATCTAAAAGAATTAGATTATTTTGAACGTTGTGTACGTGAACGTGAATGGCAACAAAATCCAAAATGTTATAAAAGACGTCGTATAAATGCCGGGTGTTTTTGTTTTTCACCATCCAAACCTAAATCAAATACTAATCATTTGAATAATCAATTGAATAAAACAAATACATCAACAACAACAACAACTTATTCTGGTTTGACTTATAAGATTATTGGTATTCTGTGATCCTATTCATTCATTTATCATCATTTTTATCATTGATAATTCATAATCCATCCAATTCAACATAATCATAATCAAATAATATCATATTTGAATAAATATTTTTTATTTCATTTCACAAAATCTTTCTTCTATTTTTAAAATTATATTATCAGTGTACGTGTGTGTGTTGTATGTGAAATTCATTTAAAAAATGAAACAAAAAGCATGCATTATTTAAATAATTAGGAATGAAAAGAATTGGATATAATAATAATAAGGATAGGTATGAAAAAAAAGGATATCACCCAAATATTGAGATTATATCACCGAAAAAAAAGAAGAAGAAAACAGTGTGTCCACATTGTGTGTTTGTGTCAAGTGTCAAGTCAAATGATAAAGTGGAGATGAGATGAGATGAATGAATTAAGATAGTTTTACTAAATTTTTAGATGACTCGTCCAACATAAACGTCATCAGTTGCAATTGAATTTCTAATGTTAATAGTTTGAAATCCTAATTTCAGATAAAATTCAATAGTTTTCTTATCGTTTGCGGGTATTCGACAATATAAGCCTTTCGAACCTGGAATTCAGAAAATAAACGAATTAAATTTGATTGGCATTATATATAGAGATAACAAACCATTTGCTTTAAGTGCAGCAATCACACAGGTGAGCATTCGTTTTGGTACACTAAGATCCATAATGTTGGCCATAACTGCCAATGTTAAAAGTGAAGGATAATTTGCGAATATTTCTTCAGGATCGGATAATTGTTGTTTATATTGATTATGCATTTCATCTACAAATTGGCCAACATATTTTTCTTTTAATGATCGTTCTTCGGCCATCAATGGATATTTTTCCAACAATCCTGGTATCCATGAAACTTCTAATTTGGCAAAGAAATTTTTAGCATCCAATACGGCCAATGCATAACCACAAAGACGAACATCATCTTCAACTATAAAACAATATTCAGGACTGAGCGTAAGAAAACCGCCAATTAATTTATCACCAACTAATTGATCATTATTTTCAAGCAAAATATGTCGATCATAATTTTTAAAACATATTTCATAAACCGATTGTAAATCACTTGGCAAATATGGACGGATTGTATAGATACGACTGGTTGGTGAATCAGGTGCTTTATATAGGAATAAATCGCTAACCGATTCTACCGGTAACATTCGTTGTAGTTCACCGGTAAGACCACCACGAAATAACCATGGTTCTTGTTCACCACTTTGAAATGCTTCTTTATATCCTTTTGAGAACCCTTTAAAATTAAAAAAAAAAATTAAAAAAATTAAAATCAACTTCGACATTATCATATACGGATTGATGAATTAAATAGATTTGGAAGAAAAAAAATTTTTGACAGGCATGCATTGTGGGGATCTAATATGTATATTAATTATAATTATAGATGAACAAATATGTTTCACTATCAGGAAATTAATGTAATCAAATCAAATCAATCAATTTAGCCATCAATCATACATGTAAAAGTTGCGGGAAATAAACCAATTGGTTGGAAAAAGTTTGTCACCGGTACTCGGCCGAGTGCTATATCAATCAAATGGTAAACGGGTTCAGAGATTAAGAGAGATAGAGAGACAGAGAGAGAGAGAGAGAGAGAGAGAGAGAGAGAGAGAGAGAGAGAGAGAGAGAGAGAGAGAGAGAGAGAGAGAGAACGAGAATAATAGAAATAAAACAAGAAATGCAAAATAAATAAAAGCAAATTCATTAGGGCCATTATTATTTTCAATAAAAAAAGAAGAATATTTTTCGAAATTAAAATAAAAAAAACTTACCGATCCATTTTACATATGAATTGAGCAATGAAATAACTCCTTTTATATCCCAAACATATGGATAAAGTTCATAAAGTAATGAACGATTTTTACAAAATGTTAAACGTGTTAATAAACGACCAATCAACATTGTCATTTCATTGAATTTAGCTGCACGATCATACCATTCATTGATTTCGGCACTAACATTTGTTTGTTCATTTGTATTGGCCGTTTGTCGTTTACGACGATATTCCGAAACAATAAATCCATTTGTTTTAAGCCAATGAAATTCATGTAAAATTTGAACACCTTGAGGTCCATGTTCGAAAGGTAAATAGAATAAATCGACCAACAGAGCAATATCTTCGAAAGTAAGCATTGTGGATTTAGTTTCGTTTACCGCTGAATCATCATTTTCAAATGTTACTTCGGTTTGCATTTCATCTGAATCAACACTGTTCATGCTGTTTTTGGCTGAATTTCCATCACTTTCTTTGATTAAATTTTCAATCATTGGTACGTCCAAAGAATTGATCTTGTGTGAAGAATCGGGAGATGGATTACAATCCATTGGTTCTAAACTTTGAACAGTATTTTCTTTATTTTCAAGCAATTCGTCATGATTGATTGTCGAATTACCGTTTTCGATCCGATTACCTATATCCGAATCTAGCATCAAACCGTTTTCGGTTAATGGTTCATTTTTGCAAGGTGATGTTGATTTAGTTGTCGTAGTTATGAGCGAATCATAATTGAGTGTAATATTAGGTGGTGGATTACCGGTAGTACTAGTTCCAAGCACAAGATTCGGTTTTATTTGTGGATTTTTCACCTTGTAAAATTCGGTAATCCATTCTTGAATAGCCACACGTAATGCATTTCGATAATGATAAACACAAGAATCCATTTCGACAGGTACATCTTCAATAGAACCATTTTCTGATTCAGATTCAAGTTTAATATCCGAATTAGATTGACATTCATTAGCATCTTTTGTACATTTACTCCATTGACCTAACGTATGAATTGGAATGAAATTAGCTTCGTATTCACAGTTAGGATTAGTGAACACTCCACTTAAATGCGGTATTAATTGCGTTGAACGATCACTATATGGACCTAAAAATAAACGTTTCTGATCATAATCATTAGCATGAAGATTATCCCAGATAACTGGTTTTCGACGAAGAACATCAGTTAATTCTTGAATCTGAGACAAACCAATACTTTGAGATATTACACGATTACCAGTCCACATGATTCCAATGTTTGTATTCAGTTTAGCACCGATTGTTGATAAATAATCTGAATGTTGTACATTTGGTACAGCTCTTGATGAACAATATTCAGTTGGACAGAATATAAATACAGGTTGATCTAAATGTTGATAAACTTCATTGGTAACTGAAACCTGTGCACTGGCAAATGATTTAAATGCTTCACGATCATTTTCATTTAATTCAGGTTCAATATCATCAAAAAGTAAAGCAAAAGATTCACATCCTAATTGTTTAACTTGATCCAATTTACGTTTCAATGCTTGAACATCTTTTGGATTCGAATAACCGATATCTAAACCAGGTGATATAGCATAAACAAATAGAATACCATTTGACTTAGAATTCGATATTAACACAGACAATTGTTCCGATTCTTCAACAGTATATAATTCTCGCCATAAATTTCTATGTTTGAGATCATCTTTTGGTGCATACATATAAACATTCATACCGAAACGTTTTAGTTTAGCGAAAAGATCTTTACGTTGTTCAAGTGTCCATGGTCGACCATAGAATCCTTCAACAACTCCACAAAGAAATGTATTCGATTTACAATTCGATGGTGTTGATTCGTTTGATGTACTGCTTATAATTGATGTCGATTCTTCGTCCAGGCTCATTATGTAAATAGTGTTCTTTTATTTTATTTTAATTAATATTACAAATCGATTATGAAGATTTTAAAAAAAACGACGATATCCAAACGAACATCGATTTACGATGAACGTGTTCAATCAATTATGCAATAAATAACACACACAGATCAATGCTAAATTCGAATGTGAACAGAATAAACACACACACACAATGCTAAAATAATAGCTCCTTTATTATTTTGTTCTTCTCTCGTTTACACTGTTGGATGGTGGACGATGATAGTTCAATGGATGCACTCAACAAACAAAACACAAAAAGCAAAATAATGATACAGGGCTCGGTCGACATTTAGATTCTTTAAAATCATTGTTTCAAAAACTAGATGGTGCATAAATCGACCACACCATTTAGATTTAGATTGGCTGGTTGGCTTGGTTTGGTTTGGTTGGTTTAATATAACTGCCTGCCTGGCACATATACAGATGTGGATGCCAATCGACAACAACTTGTAGCTCAGACCAATATATCCATCATCATATATCCCTGTGTATTTAATGATACAGCCACAATTTTTTTTATTTTGGTGATGCCTGCAATAATACACCAACAACAACATCAATTTGTTTTTTTTCTGGAGAGAGAGTTGTGTGTTTATCCAGTGTTTATCTTTCTCCAATAAATCCACCATATCTCTCTCTTTTATCTGAATCAAAAATAAAAATTGAGCTTCAATTTTCATTTGGTAATCTATCGACTAATCATCAAACAAACAAGCAATCAGCAATCATCATCATCATCAGTTTGATATTCAACCAAAAAGAAGAAAAAAAAACAACAAAAGTTGATTGTGATCCATCTGCAAATACAAATACCAAAATATATTAAACACATTCCTCCCCCCCAATCACCAACCAACCAACCACCACCGCCATCAAAAAGTGTCCACAGCTGACCTGTCCATTTTATTTTGTTTATTTTGTTTGTTCGTTGTTGTTGTTGCTGTTGTGAGTAAATTTGTCTTTATCAAAATTTTTTTTCCCGTTTTGAATCAAAAAAAAAAAAGATAATAATCATCATCATCATCAACAACAACAACAAAAGGTGTAACTTATCGATAATAAACATTTGCAACCTGTATACAGGTACGTGTGTATACGGTGTGTGTGTGTGCAATCAGCTTGATTGTGTCCTGTTTTTTTCATTTATTTTCGTCATCATTATCATTTAGTGTAATGAATGATGAGTATTTGTGATTTGTGATTTGTGATTGATGTGTAACGGTAATCAAAGTGATGATGATGCCGGTCGATATTGATTCGAAAAACAATTGATAAATTCATGATCCGCAAGCAACAACATTCCTTCCATTTTTTTGTTTGTTATTTATGACTTTTATATATTTGCATTCGATTTTTATTGATCAAATGTCGATCATTATATAACTTATTAGTTTTCCATATTAACTTTGTTGTACAATTTCGACACACAAGAAAAAAAAATGTCAACATTTTTTGAACGTATAAAAAATAAAGTATTTCGTGCCGGTAATCATGGATCGGCCGGTACTAAACGTAAAAAATTTTTTCATAATATTAAATTTGATGAAAATCCCGAAGAAACATGGAAAACTGTTGGTGAAATTGGTGATGGTGCATTTGGTAAAGTTTATAAGGTAAGTTGATTTTAAAAAAAAACATGAAGAAAAATTTGAGATAATTTACCTCGCTTAAAACATTTTGAATAGGCTGAAAATATTCATAATGGCCAATTAGCTGCAGCAAAAATTTGTGAATTAAAAGAAGAAGATGAATTAGAAGATTTTGTTGTTGAAATTGATATACTTTCTGAATGTCGTCATCCAAACATTGTACAATTAATTGAAGCTTATTTTTTTGAAGGCAAACTTTGGGTAAATATGATGATGATTAAAAATTGAAAATTCAAAGGGAATCATCATTCAATAATGGTCTTTTCTTTTTGTTTTTTTCCATATTTTAGATGTTTATCGAATTCTGTGAAGGTGGTGCAATCGATTCAATAATGATGGATTTGGAAAAACCATTGACTGAATCACAAATACGTTTTGTTTGTCGTGAAATTGTTGAAGGATTAAAATATTTACATGAAAAAAAGGTGATACATCGAGATTTAAAAGCCGGAAATGTTCTTTTAACGCTTGAAGGTGATGTTAAACTGGGTAAGTGTGAATGTGTTTAAAAATCAAATCTTTAACCCTCCGCTATTCACGCAGCATTTCTCACGTCGTTATCCATGTGGGGTCATTTTTGACCCCAACTTTGATCGCTTTTAAATTATGTTAGAAAGTTAAAATAATCTAAAATTTTGTGCTCAACTCTTAGAAAATATTATCAATTTTAAAATTTCATCAAAAAATTCTATCTTAAAAGCATATCATTAATGATACAAAGCGGCAAACAAATTTTGATTTTCCTATTAAATTTCGGGTCTGTTCATAACGTAAGTGTTGTAGGTAGGGATCCTACAGCACTTACGTTATGCACATTTAGACTTCATCCCGAAAATCGATGATTTCTCCACTATTTTTAGTCGGAAAACGGTGAAATTGCCTATCATGTTCAATAAACATAGATCTTTGATCATTCAAGAGAAAATTGATTTATGTCGATAGATTTTCGAATGGCGAAGTTTTAAATGTCGTTGGGGTCAAATTTGACCCCACATGGATAGCCGAGGGTTAAAAATCTTTATTAATCTTTTTTTTTCATCAATTTATAGCTGATTTTGGTGTATCGGCCAAAAACAAGAATACCATTCAGAAACGTGATTCTTTTATCGGTACTCCATATTGGTAAGCGAGTAAAAAACAATCACCCTGTTAATTAAAAAAAATTCATTTTGTTTGGTTTTTTACTATACGATATAGGATGGCACCCGAAGTAATCATGTGTGAAACTATTCGCGATAATCCTTATGATTATAAAGCTGATATCTGGTCTTTAGGTATTACTTTGATTGAATTTGCTCAAACAGAGCCACCAAATCATCAAATGAGTCCGATGCGTGTTTTATTAAAAATTCAAAAAGGTGATCCACCTAGATTAGATAACCCGAAAAAATGGTCATCCGAATTCAACAATTTTATAGCCAAATGTCTTATTAAAGATTGCAATACTAGGCCTAATGCTTCTGAACTTTTAGAACATCCATTTTTGAAACAGGTGAAACCTGTCGAAGATAAACGTGCCTTATTAGCATTGATTAGTGAATACAAAGCCGAAGTTGTTGAATATGAAACCGAAGTAAACGAAGATGATGATGTCAGTAGCAAGGATACTATTTCTCGTCAAGATTCTTCAATAGAAAATTCGCCTTCTACTGATGAACAGATTCCATCAACACCTACTACACCAACCGTAGAGGAAGTAAAGAAAAGCACAAAACGTGTACCTGCTCCATTACCACCAGTATTGACTACTTCTTCAGTAGCTTCGACCAACGGTAGTAATGATAGTGATAATGCAGCATTAGAAGTTTTACAAGAATCTATTGAAGAAGTTGATGAAGAACAAACGCAAGAAAATGAATCGAAAAGCCAAGATGTGTCAAATGAGGTCCAAAATGATGTTGAATCACCAGCATTGATCACCACAACCGATTCAAGCACATTAAATGAACAGAAGTTGGTTGATCAAAACGAAATAGCTTTGTTCACCGATGACAATAATCCTATTCTTAATTGTGATCCTGAAGACATTTCCAACTGTGACGATCTAACTCCGTGCCATACCCCACAAATGAACGAATCAGTATTTGATGATGATAATTGTCAGGTGACCATTCTTTCCAATCACAGTACAATCATTAATACGACCGGTCAACCAACGTCCGAAGATCAACGTAACATATCGATAGTGACCATCGATGATGGCAAACCTATTTCCATTCAAACTTCTGAAGCTCATTCAAACGACAAACTAGATCGACCAGCCAACGATGACTATGCAGTGATTGATAAACCATCCAATGGTAAAATAACTGATAAACATACGCAACCTCCATCACCATCACAAAAACAACCACCTTCATCTACCAAAAATGGTGTTTCTAAACCAGCAGCGAACGCTAATGTAAAAACGACGATCAAAGTAAATTTAAATCCAAAAGCAGAAAATGAACGACGTAATCAAAATAGTCCGAAACGTGTGCCGGTTGATAAAAACCATGTTACCACTCGAATTGATCAGGTAACACCTATTGTTAATAGCCGAAACAATGGCAATCATGAACGCAATAACCATCATCATCATCATCATGGTCATCATCATCACAAAACCGTTCAATCACCACCAATAGAATCGAATAACAAAAGTTTAAAACGAGAACCATCCAATTCAAGTAGCAGTAATTTTGGTAGTGTAGGTAGCAGTGATAAAGAGAATATCCTAAACAATTTGAATAATAACGGTAAAATGCAACAAGCAAATGATCAATCGTCTGCTGCAGTTTTGTTGCGTAAGAAACAACGAGATATGGTATGTAACTATTATTCAGGCAAATCTATCAATACAATTCTAATCATATTTGAAATTTATAGGAATCACCATCTCGACGTGAGAAAAAATCTCAAGTTTCTGAACATTCAGCACAGAAGAAAACGTTAAAAACAAAGACCCGTAAATTTGTTGTCGATGGTGTGGTTGTCACAACAACTACTCAAAAAGTAATTGATGGTGAAAACGATAAGAACAACGATCAATATTTAAGGTAAGTTTTCCGGACAACTACCTGTTTTTTATTTTATTTTTGACGATAATTTTTTTTCCAAATAATTTTTAACAGGAAACAAGAGCTAAGAGAGCTAAAAATGTTACAAAAACATGAAATCAAACAACTACAGGAGCTTGAATGTCGTTCAATAGCCGCATATGATGCACAAGAGAAAAAGTTTGATATGGAAATGGCCGCATTAAAAAAATCATACGATATTGATCTGGAATCATTGATTCGAGAACAAAAAGCACTAGTCGAAAAAGGTGAAGAACATCAACAGGCTGAACTAAAATTAGCTACCCGTCGTATTAAACAAGAACAAGAACGAGAATTGAAAAATTTTCGTGAATCACTTAAAGCTGAACAAAAAATGCTCAGACAAGATGTGGATATGATGCCTAAAGATAAACGTAAAAATGAATTTAGAATACGTAAAGATCGGCTGGATAAAATTCACGCCGAAAAGGAAAGACAATTTATTGAATCTTTGAATCGTCAATTCGAATATAACATCAACAAATTGAATCAAAGTCATCGTGAAAAATTGGCCATGATGGAAAGAGAATTTTTAAAACAAAAACAAAAACTTCTTAGAGCACGAGAAGCAGCAATTTGGGAATTGGAAGAAAAACATATTTATAATAAATATAGTCTTCTTAAGAAACAATTAAACGAATCATTTTTCCTACAACGACATCAGATGCTTGATCGACATGAAAAGGTTTGTCCAATCACTTTATTTGTCCAATCACATTTCATTAATCTCATTCATTTTTTGAACAGGAATTTGAACATTATAAACGTTGGAATAGTCTACAGGAAGAGGAATTACTGAAAAGACAGGCTATTGAAAAACGATCATTACCGAAACGAATTCGTTCGGAAATGAAAACTCGTGAAATGATGTATCGTGCAAGTTTACAAATCAGTATGGCCAATTTAAACAATGCCTACAGTAATGAAGATGAACGAGAAAAACTTAAACGATTTCAAGAAAGTGAAAAACATCGATACAAAGATGAACAAGCTCGTCAAGAGATTAAACATCAAAAACAAATTGAAAATTTAAAGAATCGTTGTGCAGCGGTTATACATGAATTGGAACAAATTCATAAAGATAAGAAAAAAGCACTTTGCGAACATGAAATTCTTAAATTAAATATGCTTGAAGAAGAACATGCTGAAGAGCTGAAACAATGGAAATCGCAATTAATGCCACGCAAATTGGTTTGTTTTGCTTAAAATAATCTTACTCTATTAATCACAAAATTTTTTCTTTTTGTTATTGTAGAAACTGGAAGAGGAATTTATTCGACAAATTGAAGATCAAGAACGTTTCTATGCAACTACATCAGCAAATGCAGCCGTTTTTGATTGACTCGCATGATGATTAATCTTTTATATTGAAAAAAAATTACAATAATTTTTTCCAAACTAGTCCGCTTTTATACACACACATCCCGTACACATTTTTTTTTGTTTGTTTGCATTCATCATCCTAATAATCATCATCATCATCATCCGAAAATGATTTTTTGTGTGTGTGTAAATACAAATGTAGTAGTTTTACAATCGTATTTAAAATTACAAAACAAAAAAAAAAAAAATGAATGAATTTTGTATTTATAATAATGATGATGATTGTATATATTTTATTATTTTGATTTCAATTTGTACAATTGAGTTTAAAATTGAGAAGACCCAAAAAAAAAAAAAAAAAAAAAGAATTGGTATATGCAATATTCGTATCATCAAAATCATCTTCCATTCCAACGGGATAATTGTGCCGATATTTGGCCCTGTAATGAACGTGCTAAAAACATAAGCAATAACTATAAAGAAACAAATAGGAAAAAGAAAGAAAACAAATCCAAAAAATGATTAGTTTGTTTGTTTTGATGGATCAGATGGAAAAAGAACTAGATATGTTACTAACCTGAATGATAGCAATACCAATACAAACATAGGCAAGAATAGGTATATGTGGTGCAATTTTTTCCGTAATAGCTTCAATACAACCACGTGTAAAAATATCTTTATTTACTTCGACAACTGAACTTATATTTTGCATATTAAAACCACATTCATTGTTAATTAGACCAGACTGGAAATAGGTAAGCAAAAAAAAATGACAATGTTAAATGAGGAAAACTAACAGATCTTAGTGAGAAACTTACATCCAGATTACGAGAATTACGGCAACAGGAATATGGTACGGCACATCGTTCACGGCTAGGATTTGTATCCAAACATTCGAAATAAATATTTTTTGACCAATCTTTATAACCTTTATCCGATACACCACAGCATTGAAATTCTGTTTGTACCAAATCGATAATATTCTGTAGATTTGAATCATCTCGATATTTGATAATTGGTTCATTTGAGAATGCTTCCTTCACCAGGTTCAGGAATGAATTTGGAAATAGGATTGCAACAGCCGATAAAATTGTCTCAGCAATAAACATAAGCAATAATATTAGCGAATACTGTTTTTTGACCAAAAAAAAAAAAAAAAATTAAAACGATATTTGTAGAAAAAACAAAAGAAAAATCAACTGACCAATCGAAGAAGAAAAAGATTTTCACGTAATGCACCAATACATCCGGTAAAACTCATGATGAAAACAATACTTCCAAATACAATAATAAACAATGATATGTTAAGCAAAAGATCAATAACAGTACGAACATGAATAGCCGTATTATCGCTATATTCTTCAAGAAATGACCAGGCACCTAAACCAATCAATAGGCAACCGAATATCTGACAAACAAAATAAACTTATTAATCAATCAATCAGAAAATTGATTCAAAACAAATTACCCAAACAATTAGATTGAAAAAGAATAGAAAATATTTAATACATGGTGAAATGAATGTAAAATTTTCATCATATTGTAATTGTAATAATTGTGCTAAACGTAATGTATTCAAATGTGAATGTTGATGGCGACGATTATTATTATTGTTGTTGCTGTTGTTGTTACTGGATCGATGTCTAACATTTGCATTCGATGATGATGATGATGATGATTGTTGTTGTCTATTTCGTTGCGATGGTGCGGACGATGATGATGCGGCAGTTGTTTGACTTCGAGTCATGTTTGCTTCAATTTTTTTTTAAATACCTAAATTGATCGAGATCTGATTGAAATTGACGATGATGGTGAATCGCTCAGAAAACAACAAAAATATTTTCCAAAATTTAATCCAACATGATCAGATCAGAAAACATTCAAGAAAACATCACGAATATTATTTACAAAGAAAGAAAAAAAGAAAAGAAATTCACTTTGTTGACATCATAATATCAATCAAAACAAACATAACAAAACGAAAGAAAAAAAAGAGATCGAATTGTCATCACCTGATATTCTGATAGTTTATACACAACAGACAGACAAAACACAGACTTTAAATCTTGGCTTGCTCAGTGAAAATCATAACAAAACAAGGCAGACAATATTGTAATACAGCCAGCAGTCAATGAATTGCTCACTGTATATCCATTCATTCATTCATTCATTTCATTTTATTCAATGGATAAACGTTATTCATTCATACAGACTTCAGACATACATACAAGATAATGTAAATGGCAAAGGCGTCACACAAAAACATACACAAAAAGCAATGTGCAATACTAACTTTTTGTCTTTTTTTCAATCTTTCTCTCTATGGTTTTTGGATGTGTCATCCGAAACTTTTTTTTTTGGTTTCCAACGTTTCGTTTCGTATTGACACAATTGAACGAATGAAATGGATGAATGAATGAATGAATGAAATGGCAAAGTTTTTTAAAAAGAATTTTAATTACAATCACTTTATTATTATCATCATTTTTTTGAAAAAGGTAAAAATGTATTCATATTTTGGATTGAATGTTACATTTTTCTTCAAAAAAAAAACATTTTTGATTAAAACAGATAGAAAACGATGATGATTTTCTTGTTGTTGTTGGTTTCCTTTCGTGATATTGTTGTTCGAAATCAATAGTGTGCAATAGAAGAATTATAGGGACATTTTTTTGTTTATTTGTTTTCACTTTGAAAAAAATTGTTTGATTGGATGGATTTTTTGCTTCGGAAATTTAAAAAAAAAGGACAACGTGATACACATGGTTGATTAAAAATGGACAATTATCAATGGACATAATCGAGAAAAAAAAATAAGATCCATCCGATTTTTGTGTGTGTGTGCGGTTGTGTGCGGGTTAAACAAAATAATCAATGTGTGGCGGCAACTGGATTGATGAAAAGGGAAAAAAATCATTATTATTAAAAAAGATGATTATCAGACTTATTAGAATATCTTAAAATTGGACATTTAAAGAGAGATTGTGAAAATGAAAAGAAATAGTGAAAGAATAAGTTCGTTAGTTTCAAAGGATTGTTGTTGTTGTTGCTTTTGATAGTATAGCTCTCGTTTAGATGAAGATATGATTTGATTTTTGTAGAGGTGGTGGAAGAGTGTTAAAGGTTATAAGGTCGTAAATGGTTGTTTATTTGTTTTAAAGCTTCCATATTCAATCAGACCATGAAGCTATTTGGAATGAGGAAAATTTTTTTTTCAAGGAAACAGAAAAAATGACAGATTTTATGTTGGTTAAATTGATTAATTGAAAAACAAGATAGGCAGAATAAAAAGATAGAGGAAAGAAGCAGGCTATTATGATAGATTACCTATGATAATGATCAATATGACCAATCCGATTAGACCAAGTATGAGCATCATCTAATTTGGGTGAGGGGAAAACAGAAACATAATTAAACGATATTGGAAAAAACACATAGAATTGATTAAGATCACCTTAAGATTTTGCCACCAATATTTACGTTTCAATTTACCGGCTTGTTGTTCAAATTGACTAGCTCCTTGTTGTAATGCATCAGCACGATCATCTAATTCGGATAATTTTTGATCACGTTCCAATACTTTTTCAACATTTGTACGCATTATACCAACCACTTCGTCCACCTGAATCGCAACAAAAACAATAAAAAACATTAAAACAAATAAAATCCCAAAATCAATCGCATCAAACGTACCTGAGCTTGCGTTTGTTGAAACCTTTTCGAACTGGATCCTTGCGACATTTTTTTTTTGTTTTCGTATCGATTATCGATTTTAATTAATAGAAAGTAATAAATAAACGTTTCAAATATCTCAATTACAACAGAAAAAAACAACAACAATAATAAAAAATAATAAAACTGAAATTTTAACTCGCCCAGTGTCACTTTTATCAGGTAAATATAATAATAATAAGCTCTATAACCATCGATGGTTTTTGCGATTTGGTTAGTCAGTTAGTGTTGTTTTTGTTGTTATTGTTGCATACCAGATCCCCATCGAAAATTTTTGTGTTTTTCCCCTCGTTTTCGAAGAAGAAGTGGCACATATAAACGATACGATTTATATATTGTGTACCTGTATATAAACGATGACGATGATTTTTGATGTTTTTTCTTTTTATAGATGGTGCTGCGTCAATCAAATTTTGCATTGATTTTTTCGATGATGATGATTCACAAAGTTAGAATAATCGGAATTTAGATCGGCGATTTAGTAAAATTATTTTAATCCAGAAAAAAAGGAATGATTAAAACATATGTCAACAAGTGGCGGTCAACGGAATCAAAAAAAAGAAAAAAAAAATTCTTTTTTTATCATCACTATTTAAACACAATGTTCGTTTTAGGTTAATATAGTTTTTTTTTGTGTGTGTTTGAAATGTCATTGATTTTATTGATTTTTTATCAATTAATCAACATAATCTCAATACGGAAATTGATTATCATTTGACAAAAAAATAAATTAGAAAAACAGATAGAGAAAGTTTCCGTAGCAAAAAAAAACAAAACCAATGACCAAATTGATCCATGGCCCAAAAAAATAAAAATCGAATCGAATGATTTTCATTTTTTTTTGATGAGAATTTGGAATGACTATTTGGTTATTGCCAACATAAAGTGTCATCAAATTTTTTAAAAAGAAATAATTATCTCTAATCAAAACCACCGTTAATCCATAAGAATGTTTGAAATTTTTATACTGGGATTAATATCCATGATACACTCTTCTTCTTTGTTTGATAAAGGATACGTTTTTTTTCTGTTGAAAATTCTCATTTTTAACTTTGATTTTGGAGCAAAAAGCAACCTGACACATTTTCATTATTCAATCCATTAGCAAAACCAGTGACAATCAATCAATCAATCAACAATGAATTCTGCTATATTTTATCAATTTTTCTTGCTAATTATTTCATTGAAAATTATTGATGCTCAAATCAATAACCAAGATACTATTGATGACCTTTATTCTCGAAAATTATCATCAAAAAAATTCTGGGATGATATTGAAAAACCAACCAATGATGAATTTCAACAATGTTATTTTCATATAATCGGTACTGAATGGACTTGTTGGTTAGAACCAACACATGAATATAATCTTGATATAAATAAATTACAATGGCCAACAAATTTTACTACTTGTTGTGCTACATGGAAATGGGAACAATGTTTACAACGTTTTATGTTGAATGAATCAAAATGTCAACACAATGATGTACGAAAATATTTTCAAATCATTCATGAACGTATTGTACAAGGTTGTATTCGTTGGCCAATCGATAGTAAAGAATGTCAAAATGGTGCCGGTGGTGTTAATTTGAATTCAAATTCATTATCATTATTAATGTTGTTATTTTCATTGATTTTCATTGTTTATTTTCCGCTAAATCATCATTTGATTTGATTTTTACTTTTGATTTTTGATTTTTATACTTTTTTGATTATCCGTTACTAATTTGATGAATTTTTTTTTTTGTTATTATTTTGAAAATAAATTTATTTTAGAAACCCGAAATGATTGAATAAATTTGAATATTTTTTTTTTTGTTTTTGTTTTTCGGTTAACCAAATTTGTAAATCAATGAATGAATGAATGAATCATCGAATTTTCAATGTCACTAATTAATTAATTAACGTGAGGATGATGATTAAGCATAGCAACCAAACAACAACAACAACAGAAACATTTGAAAAAAAGAAATTTGATTTGAATATTTTGTTTCCATTTCCATTGTCCAATTGTGTGTGTTTAGGCTATTCTCGAATCAATGTTTGTTTCCCATAAACAAACAGAGAATTTTTTTTGATTTTAAAATTCGTTGGTTAAATAACTGAAATTTCTTGAATATCGCAAAACAATCAATCAACCGAACCGAACCAATTACGATCAATAATGAAATTCTATCCACAACGTTTGTTCAATGTACAAACACATCGTAATCAATTAGAATCATTTAGAAAATGTTGTCATTTTACATTATGTCATAGTTGTTGGTGTTCATTTATAATTGGTATTATTTTATTAATTATTGGTATCATTTTAATTTGTAATATTATTCATACTAGTCATTATAATCTTATTATTGGTACTGGTTTGTATTTTTTGAGAAAGTTTCCGGAAAAATTTCTAAAAATTTTCTTTGCTTACCGCGGTAATTTAGGAATATTTTTTCTAATTATTTCATC
The DNA here is from genome assembly GCF_027571235.1 of Dermatophagoides pteronyssinus. NCBI lineage: Eukaryota > Metazoa > Arthropoda > Arachnida > Sarcoptiformes > Pyroglyphidae > Dermatophagoides > Dermatophagoides pteronyssinus. The sequence goes on from NW_027461528.1 coordinate 913,373, forward strand.
AATAATATTAATATCAAGTCCAATGATGGCATTGTTTGAATATAATATTGAAAGAAAACGATCATTATCGACAGCGGTAACAACGATGGCCACAACAACAACAAGAAATCATCCACAACGACGATCAACATCATCGATTCTGGTCGCATCACATCCAATCATAATAACAACTGCGACAGCGACAACTAGCAATCAAAGATCAATAAATAATTTGAATGATAATCTACCTGATTATGATGATATTGATAAACATAGTGTACCGATACATTATGTTTATCGTAGTTCATCTTCATCATATCCACGACGATCTACGAATCATGATCAATCATCAATAGATCAACTACCACCACCGCCTACTTATAATGAAATAATATCCCAACAGCAGAATGATCAAAATAATCAACCAACGATCGAACGATCATCCGTTGATCAAATAGCAACAATTGAACCATCACAAATAATAAATCGAATTATTGTTTAAACAAAATTTTTTTGTTTATTGAAAAATTATTTTTATTTTTAAAAACTTTAAAATTTTGACATTGAAATTTTGTTTTGAAAGTTTTCATAAACAAATCAATCACAAATCGGTTTGTAATCAAAACAAATTCAGGAATTCTTTTTGATTTGAAAATTCTTTTCCAAAAAATTTCTCATCATTGATCATTGAGTTTTTTTTCGCGAAAATAGTTCCCGAAAGAATCGGGATAAAGAATTTCAAATTCTTGTCAATGATGATGATGATGATGATGAATTTGTTTTTATGGCAAATGTACAATAAACAAAACAAAACAAAAAAAGAATTTCTAATCAATGTGTTTGATCAATCGAACGAACGAAGGGAAAATCCAAATCAATTTCCAATTCAGATATTCAACAGAAAAAAACGAAGAGAAAATCAATCAAATCAAATCAATCAAAATCAATGAATGATCGATATAAAATGAATAAATATTTGAATTAGATCATTATCATTACGTGTAATCAATATTGATTGTAAAAGTTTTTTTCATTCATTGATAAACATTGTCCTTCGAATAACAGTTGATTTTAATTTACTAACATTTTCCAAATCCAACAAGCAGGCAGGCAAGCAATAAATTGACGAAAAATGATCCGGGAAAATTCTGAGAAGAAATTCTTGGAAAAGAGAGAGAGAGAGAGAGAGAGAGAGAGAGAGAGAATTCTGTTCAGGCTATATAAAAGAATATTCTTATGCAAAAAAAACCCCAGCATGTTGGCTAAATTGTTGTTGTTGTTGTTATTCGAGATTCTTAAAGATCATCAACAACAACAACAGAATCTATACAAGCAAAACAAAAACACAGACGACAAGAATAATAAATGATCGTTCAAAGATCAAAACAACAACAAAATTCTTAATACACAGAAATTCAAATCATTTTTCACATTTGAATGCCGGAATGGAAAAATAATTTTCTATCTTCACATTTATAATGACTTATGGTAGCCTTGATAATGATGATGATGATTTTTCATTTAGACTTTTTTTTTTACTTATTTTTGTTTGTCTATCCTTGAAAAAGAAGTTACCCGAAGAAGATATTTTGTACGTTTTTCTTTTTTCACCATGGCAACACTTATGGAAGAAACGAAAAGAAAAGACGTATTACATAAATGTTGAAAGAGAATCTGCTGGTGACATATATCATTCATTCATTCTTTTTTTAAAGATTTTAAAAGTTTCAAAAAAAAATTCCAGTAAATTTTCCTTGTGTTAATTATATTCAAGTTTGAAAAATTCTGTTTTGATTTTCAGTTTTTGTTGTTGTTTTCTGGTTGCAAATAAACAAAAAAAACCAGAGCAAATCTCAAATTTCGATCAAAAAACAATCCATCAGATGATGATTTCAATGTCAAGAAACAAGAAAAAGAAAAGAACGATTTTAATCTTGATCAAATAATAAACAATTTTCAATGAAGAATATCGTATTTCATTTTTCAATAAATCAATAAATCATATGATCAATTAAAATCTTTTCATAATATGGTTTTGATCATTTGATTTTGTTTGTTTAAATTTCAGGATCGTCGTTCATTTCATTTCATTTAGATTTTTCTGTTGACAAAAATTATCGTTCAACGATCTTTTGATTATCGAAAGATCGTTCTTCGGCTTCTGATTCACACACACAATCAACAATCAACAACAACAAATCAATCGATTAATCAATCAATCAATTTGATAAATTGGAAAAAAATATTGATAATTAGTCTCAACAACAAACAAACAAACATTCATTGATTAGTCATCGTAGATAATCAGACATTCAACTTGATTTATAAAAAAAAAATTCTTTGGAATCGGATATAAACAACAATCGATTGTTAATATCATCGATATATCGAATTCGAATGTTGTAAAAAGAAAGAAAACATTCGAATGTTGAAATTCATTCGAAATTGATTAATTTTTTTTTCAATCATCACCAAAATGAAGAAAGATTATTGTTGTTATTATTGATTGATTTCGGTTGTTTGGATTTTAATCTTGTTTATTATTGTTGGTTGTTTTTTACTGGCTATAAAGCTTGTTTCTATCTCTATATTTTTTTATATATCTGGTTGTTAGATTGGTTAGACAACATTAACCAAATTAAACCAAACCAAACCAACCAATCAACCAATAAACATTTTGGCCAAAATAATAAAGCCGACGGCGTCGTCGTCGACTTGATCATCATCACCATCATCGTCGTCGTCTTGGTTAAATTGTAATCATCAGTTATGATCGTCTTCAAACTTCTTCGTTTCTATGTATGTATACACTCGATACAGAAACAGACAAACACATATTTCTTACTTCGGAAATATTTCTTCTTCTTCTTCTTCATCGTCGTGTATATACATTTCAATCAATTGCACATACCATAACCATTGGATGATATTAGTCACAATATTTTAGTGTTTGTCGGGTTTTATTTTTTTTCTCCAAAAAAAAAAATATTTTCTTCTTCACAAAGATTTTCTATCCCTCTCTTCACCCTATGTGTTTGTTGTGTAAATAATTTTTGTGTGTGTGTGTGTGTGTGTTTATTAAGGTGAGCGTTAGCAAATCCAATTCAACAATCGAATCACCACCACCAAAACCAAAAAAAACAAAACAAACAAAATGGCTGAGGAGAAAAAAAATGATTATTATTTTTTTTTTGGTAAAATAAAATTATTTTATTGATTCAATCACTTCAACATTGATTCAAATCTCTCATCGCAACATCAATCCATTAATCCAAACAACAACAACAACAACGCATGCATACAACGGATTCCAATTAACATATGATATTTTCATTTTGAAATCATAATAATTTTTCGCTATTTACTTTAAAAAGGTATGTAATGTTATGTATTTAACACACATTTTTTTCGGTTCAATGTTGCTGTTGTTATTTGTGGCACTAGAAAAAAATAGCGCGCGCATTTTGCGTATGTTGTTTTGTTTTGTTTTGTTTTTCATTTTCGCGCAAATTCCTTTTGTATCTTTTCTGTGTGTGTGTGTGTGTGTGTTGTTCGCATAACCACCAACACATGACAAACGAATAAATTCTACGGAATGGACAGCATTTCATTCTCAATAACAAGAAAAAAAAATTCATAAAAATTTTATCTTTTTGAATTTGAAAAAAAATTTTCCATACAAACAAGCCATTTACAAGATATTATACAAATTCATTGCATAATCATATCCGAACAAATCTTGACTGAACCTAGAAATTGTGTTTAGTGTTTTTTTTTCAATTTGAAACGGGATTTTTTTTTCTGTTCATTGCAAAATATCCCGTTTTGTTGTTGTTGTTGTTGTTGTTTGTAATAATTTCTGTTTCGAAACACACATATATACACATACCTATACCTATAATCAATAAATTGTATAAATTTCTAGTTTTTTTAGTTTATCTTGTTCGTTTTTCTTGTTTTTCTATTTTTGTGTTTGATATATAAATGTGTCGGTGGTATTTTGGCTGTTTTGCTGTATGGCATATACCATCACATGTCATACCAGAACTACTTTTTTTTTATCCTCTGTTTATAATCGAAAATAAATAAATAAAAAAAATATTGATAATTTTTTTTTCTCTCCCTCTTTCTTCGTTCCCATCCCATTAACAGTGATCCTAAATATATCTAAATTATACATGCACACACATTATATACACGGATGTCTTATCTAATCAATGATTATTCATAACATCATCATCATCATCATCAACAACAACAACAACCAAACATAACGGTAGTAGTTGTGTTCCATTAACCATGTGTGACTGTAAATAATTTAAGTGTGTGTGTGTGTACGAGGGGGAAAAAAGAAAAAAAAATTATTTTTTTGTCTCTCTCTCTCTCTTGCAACATCATAACCACCGATAGCATCATCATTATCATCATTGACAACGAGACAAATGGCTAGGGTTACCAGATCGGCGGAGGGCCAGAGGAGGACATTTTTTTTTTTTTTTGCAAATGTATCCCAGGCTCAATTAAATCGCTCTTGTGCGCAAACCAGGGAAATTATACGGCCCAAACTCCATGTATTCGTAGTTTAAACAGTTTTCGATGTTTTGGAAAAGTTCCAATTTCACTTTCATATTTTCAACTGTCCCATTAGCATTGCAGCTCAAACAAGAAATGAAAATTTTTAATTTTTAATTCAAAATGGTTCATTTGATCCAAATTTCAAATCTTCTCATAACAAATATAAATTGGGAATCTATAATGAAGAATATCTTCAATTAACAAATACAAATTTCCAATCTAAGGCGAAGAATATCTTTTTATAACAAATACAAATTTCCAATCTAACATGAAGAATATCTTTTTATAACAAATACAAATTTCCAATCTAAGGTGAAGAATATCTTTTTATAACAAATACAAATTTCCAATCTAAGGTGAAGAATATCTTTTTATAACAAATACAAATTTCCAATCTAAGGTGAAGAATATCTTTTTATAACAAATACAAATTTCCAATCTAACATGAAGAGAATCTTCATTTAACAAATCCAAATTGGTAATCTAACATGAAGAGAATCTTCAATCAACAAATACAAATTTCAAATCTAACATGAAGAATATCTTCATTCAACAAATACAAATTTCCAATCTAAGGTGAAGAATATCTTTTTATAACAAATACAAATTTCCAATCTAAGGTGAAGAATATCTTTTTATAACAAATACAAATTTCCAATCTAAGGTGAAGAATATCTTTTTATAACAAATACAAATTTCCAATCTAAGGTGAAGAATATCTTTTTATAACAAATACAAATTTCCAATCTAACATGAAGAGAATCTTCATTTAACAAATCCAAATTGGTAATCTAACATGAAGAGAATCTTCAATCAACAAATACAAATTTCAAATCTAACATGAAGAATATCTTCATTCAACAAATACAAATTTCCAATCTAAGGTGAAGAATATCTTTTTATAACAAATACAAATTTCCAATCTAAGGTGAAGAATATCTTTTTATAACAAATACAAATTTCCAATCTAACATGAAGAATATCTTCATTTAACAAATCCAAATTGGTAATCTAACATGAAGAGAATCTTCAATCAACAAATACAAATTTCAAATCTAACATGAAGAATATCTTCATTCAACAAATACAAATTTCCAATCTAAGGTGAAGAATATCTTTTTATAACAAATACAAATTTCCAATCTAAGGTGAAGAATATCTTTTTATAACAAATACAAATTTCCAATCTAAGGTGAAGAATATCTTTTTATAACAAATACAAATTTCCAATCTAAGGTGAAGAATATCTTTTTATAACAAATACAAATTTCCAATCTAAGGTGAAGAATATCTTTTTATAACAAATACAAATTTCCAATCTAAGGTGAAGAATATCTTTTTATAACAAATACAAATTTCCAATCTAAGGTGAAGAATATCTTTTTATAACAAATATAAATTGGTAATCTGAAAAGTTGTCGTTATTAAGGTTCTCGTTTTGAACATAATCAAGCCACAGAAGGAAATCAATTTGATCTGCGTCTTTAAAATCCAATTCCTTCGTTTTGTAAATTTTAGTCACAATTGCTTTATTGTTTTGGTATTGAATTTGATCCTTATAAATTCTTTGCCGAGAAAAATTTTGTTTCATACAGCATATGCCTCAAAACTTAGGCTTGTTTTGTCTCATCTTCGACTATATTATTAAGAAGAATATAATTGTTCATCTCGTTCAGCTGATTGATTGAGCAAAAACGGAAAGAATAAAGAAAGATTTTGATGATAGCTGAGAATCTTCTTCTTTTCCAATAGTTGATTGTGAATCGTGAATAGCAATAGTAAATTACATAATTTCGATTGCTGAAGTTCGATATTATGAGATATCACGACTTATATATCATTTCGAGAAAAAACCACGTTTTCACATTAACATAGACAATGAATGTGACGGAATTTCATTCATTCTCTAAATTGTTTAATAATTAATGAAATTAAAGAAAAAACACTCATACCTTGAAACCTTTGGAATTTTCCAGTTTTGATTTAAATATGTTTTTAGTTCGATTCACAAATTCGAAATTCAACATTTCAATTAATTAAAAACAAAATTCTTAGGTAAACAATTCGGCTTATGATCCAATGAATAAGAAAAACATCAATCATTTTGTCGCAAGTAAGGTTCGATAAAATGTAAAATGAAAATCAATCTAATCATTCGTATTTTCAATCAAATCATGACACAAAATAAATTTTGGCGGAAAATAAATTTTGGTTTTGTCTGTCTGTTATTCTGTTCTAATGTGACCGCGGCCTTAGGTTGGATTGGTTAGTTGCGGATTTTCTTTATGTTTCCAGTGTATGAAAAAGATTTATACTCATTATTCAGCTTGTTTAGTGCACCAATAGTTATGCGAAAGCATTTACCAATTTTATACACGACAGTTTTAAAAAGTTATTACATGAAGGTCTATTAAAATTGAATAATTTTCAAAATTTTTTTAAAAATTATATGAAAGGAGGACATTTTCATGCTCAAGGAGGACAGGAGGACAAAATTTCTGAAAGGAGGACATGTCCTCCCGTCCTCCCCGTATCTGGCAACCCTACAAATGGCATATCAACAACAACAACAAAAATTCCGAAAAATAGGAGGATTATTTTTTTTTCCATCAAATAATAAACTCATCATAGAATTATAATCAATATTGTCAATAATATTTTTTTCCTGCCACATAAAAAAATCCTAATCAATAACGCGATCATATCTACCGTATATATCAATATCCTCAGTGTTTGCGTGTGTTGTGTTTTTTTATTTTTTTTTGGATCAGATTATAAATCAAAATTTGAAGAGAAATTTTTTGTTATGATTAATTTATTTTATCCAGCAAACAAAATCAAATCAAAAATTATTGATCTCATCTCATCCTCATAAATATATCGATTGATTTTCGAGCTTTTTCATCAAATTTTCGTAAACGTGTGTGTGTTCCGGTTGTTCACATCTTGTTTTTTTTTGTTTATTATTATTATTATTTCAATTCATTAATCGATGACTAATCTATCTGTGTATGGTGTAATTAATTTTCTTGTTGTTTGTTCTTTAAAAAAAAACAATTTTTTCAAACAAGCAAATATGCAATTTCTTATACATGGCGCCATCCTTGTTGTTTTATCATTAAAAAAAAAGAAAGCTATGTTTATAATGAATTATCATCATTAAAATGATAGCTAAAATGTACACTTGATAATGATGATGATCCTTATTCCTGTTGATATTAATTGTTATTATTATTTGAAATGCATCGACGGACTCAAATATATATATTAATAATATAATCTACCTAAGAACACTTGTCATATCATCATCATCATTTCCGAATAAATAAATAGTGAGAAATTGAAGACGAAAAAATTTTTTTTATCAACCAATTGAACATCAACATCATCAACATCGTCAAGAGTCATCGTTGAGTTTGAAATGAAATTTTTTTTTCTTCTTATTAATTTTTTCTTACTTTAAAACAAAGTAAAAATTGAATCATACAAATAGACTGCCAAACCAAAGTGAGAGAAAGATAGGAAGAAAAAGCCGACAATCTTTTACTTCAGAGCTTATTATTAAGTTTGTGTTTTTTATTTTTGTTGAAAAAAACCACCAAGAATTTCATCAATAACCCATATTGATATCGACAGAAAGAAAGATGGCTAATGATATTTATCGAATTAATGAATTTAATGATGATGAAAGAGGTGGTGGTAATGGCGATCATCGAAATGGTGATATTTCTAACGGTCAGCTTAATGGTACTACCATTTCAAATGATCATCATCATCATCATAGGAACAACAGTGAAAAAAATCGCCATCAATCAATGAAATCGTTGATGATGAATGGCAATACAAATACGGTAGCCATCAATCATAGTGGTAGCTATAATAATAATAATAATCATCATCATCATAATAATCATTGTGATCATCATCAACATCATCTGTTTGATAATATTCATCATAAAATCATTAACATTTCACAACAATCATTGAATGATACAAAAATCAACGAACAAACCGGTGTTGATCATTGTGCTCATATAAATGTTATTAATCATGATAATGATAATGATAAATATCGTTTGATGGCCAACAACAACAATAATAATAATACTTCCAATGGTCATATCAATAATAATAATAATAACAATGTTGGCAATGTGAATAATTATTGTAATGATACAAATAATAAAAATAGTAATAATTGTAAAGAAATTTCAATATCAGTAACGCCATCAATGGCTGCTAAAACGGAAGAAACAAATATGTCAACATCATTATCATCTACAACATCTACATCATCATCATTAATAAAGATCGATTCTAGTCTTTTAACATTTCGGGCCAATCTATCAACATTCCTATCATCATTTTCATTTCTTTGTATCGGTGTCATATTTAATTTGGCTGTTTTAGGTAATCAATTATATTTTTCAAATGTTTCATTATGAAAATCGATAAAATTAACAATTTTTCTCTATTTAAAAAAATTTAATAGCAATCATACATGAACGTGTCCCATATGATGCGGCAACATTACCGGATATTGCTTTCGATTTGTTACCCAGATATGATTTGGCATTGAACGTATCTGAATATATAATAATGTTTATGAGCACATCCGTCCTATTAATGATTGCTTGTCATCGATATCGTTGGATTATTATTTCACGTTTGTTTATTATTCTTGGTTTATTGTACATTTTTCGTGCCATTTGTATGTCGGTAACACAGGTTCCTGTATCGAATAAAGATTATTATTGTTCACCAAGACTAAATCTACAGGAAACATCTACTTGGGAATTAATTAAAACAGTTATATGGCGTATCATTTATCTATCTCTTGGTATGGGCCTTTCAGTTAATGGTCATCATACATATTGTGGTGATTTTATTTTCTCAGGTCATACAGTCATTCTTGTTACATGTAAGTATTATTGAGTATTTTTATCGATTACTTTATTCCTAACATATATTTTTTCTACTAAAAAAAATAAAGCTGATCTATTTCTTGTCTATTATTGGCTATCTGATCGTCGTCCTATTTATTTTAAATTTATCAAATATGGTTACCATCTAATGGTTATCATTGGAATTATTGCCATACTAATTGCAAGAGGACATTATATGGTCGATATTGTTCTAGCTATTGTTATTAGTAAATTGATATTTTATATTTATCATGTATTATGCCATTATGCTATCATTCATCATAATCATCACCGTTATCATCAACAACAACAATCGATGAAACAACATTTTGAACAAAATCCTTTCAATCATAATCATCAATCAACAGATGATACATCGATTGTTATCAAAGCTGATTCTAGCTCCACTAATAATCATCGTCCAATAACATCCGATGAATCATTTATCTATCAACAACAACAACAACAACACTGTCAAATACAACGAAATCCATTGAATACATGGTGGTATACAATATTTGAATATTTTGAAAAAAATACTATTCATCATCATATACAGATTGTAAATTCATTCGAATGGCCATGGAAATTATTTTTGAATTCCAAACGTCAACCATTAATGATGATTGTCTAGCCAAAAAAAAAACAAACAATTCTTTTTCGTCATTATCAAATTTTATTTTATTTTTTTAATGCCAAAAAACCAAACTCTGGTCTGTTATGGAAAAAAATTGAAATTTTACAATTTTTTTTCTTCAAACAAAAAAAAAGTTTTCCAAAGATTCAACTTGATATTTTTATTACTGAAAATTTTTGTTTGTTGTTTTTCACACCGAAGGAAAAAAAAATTCCATTCAATATTTTAAATAATTTACCTGAGATAATTTTGTTGATTTGATAAAAATTTTCTATGTTAAATAATTTGATTTTTTTTTTAAAAACAGAAAATTATTTTTAAATAAAATAAATGTGTAACATTAATTAATTTTATAAAATGATTGAAAAAAATTTATTTTTTTTTTAAATATATTAAATATCATTATAAATATAATTATAGATAGTATAATTCATGTGACAAAATCTCTTTTTTTTTTGTTTTAAACATGTCGAGCCAAATGTTTTTTCAGACTACTGCTTTGTATTGTACTATAAACACAAAGATGACATTTATAAGGACGTTCACCGGTATCTTTAATTGAAATAAAAAAATTTAAAAATTAAAATTTTTTCAGGAAAAAAAATACAAATCAAAAAAACTTACGTGAACGAATATGACGAACAATCGAATCAGATCGGATTGTTGAATATTGACAATCTGGCCATTGACAAATATAAATGGATTGATTATCGATAAAACGTTTTTCAAACCAATTTAAACGTTTTATACTATTCTCTTCTCTGCCAACATCATTATTTGATTTTTTTTTCATCGATTTGGTTGTTGTTGTTGTTGTTTGATTTGTATCCAGATTGACAAGGTATGATTGTTGTTGTTGTTGTTGATTATTATTATTGCTATCATTGGTTTTGCGAGATCTTTTCGACGATGATGATGATCGATTATTTGATTTTTGTTGTTGTTGTTGTTGTTGCTGCTGCTGCTGATAATTAGGATGACCAATATTCGTCGCATACGTCATATTTGTGCCTATAGTTTTTGTTTTGAACATATAAGTTATGAATGAATGATAGAGAGTAGAGAGTTTGGAAGATTAATCAAAAGTATTCTGATCAAAACAAAAAATAGAAAAGAAAAATAAAATAGAAAAATTTGTATTTTTAAAGAAAATTTTCTTTTTTTTCATCGGGACTAAAAGAAGGAAGGATGGATGAATGGATGGATGAAAAGAAAAAATGAAAATAGAGTGGATCCGAACATAATTTTCATTAGTCAAGGTAGACGTAGGTGTATGCGTGGGTGTAATTTTCGTGTTATTCATTTTGATGATGAAAAATGTGCTTTTTTTATTGTAAATAGTTTGGGTAGTATAGAAAAAGAACGGATAGCATAATGAGGAAAAGGAATCAAAAGGGTTATTATGAAAAAAAACAGGTAGGTAGATAGGATGGTTAGGTTAAGGTTAAAAGTTGAAACAGAAAGATAAATCACACACAACACAAAGGGAGAAAGAAAGAATAGAAAATCATAACAAATCAAATTTTTTTGTTTTGTTTTTTAATCCCAATATATCTCATCCTCCTTCTCTTCTTTTATTTGATTTTTTTCTCCCGATTGAATTTTCTTTTTTTCTTTTTGGAAACAAACAGAACAAAGAAATATGGATTTTTTTTGGGGAAAAAAAAATAATTTGAAAAAAAAGAAGATAATAATTACTTTGAAGATTTTCATAATTTCCAGCATTCGATATAACACTTTGTAGAAGATTTAATGGTACAAATGTTGTTGAAATTGTTTGTGATGCAGCAGCAGCAGCAGCTGCTGCTGCTGCTATAGCTGATGATGCAACCGTTGTTGATGTTGTCGATTCAGATGATAATGATTTTGTTTGAAATTGATTCATCATTGATGAATGATTTGGATGATGATGATGATGATTGCCGGTTGCTGTTGTATTCTGTGCTGAATGTATTGTTGTTGCTGTAAATGGATTATAAACACCTTGATGAGGATGATGATGAGAATGATTTGTTTGATGATTATGATGAGAAGAATGTTGATTAGAAAGATGTGAAGAATGATGATGAGTATTTGAATTATGATGTGCCATTAATAATTGTGTTGATGACATTGCACCAGAAACAAGTGCTAATGAATTTGATGAACTACCAGATAAATTATTATTATTAACAATATTTGTAGAATTTTGACCATTACCAGCAACAACATTGGAAAAAATTGCCGATAATCCTGTTGATCTATTATTATTATTATTATTATTATGAAGTTGAGATTGATGATGATTATTATTGTTATTATTATGATTTGTATGACCAGATGACGATGATTGTTGTTGTTGTAAATTATTTATATTAATTGTTTTACGATTCGATGTTGTTGATGATGATGTACTGATTGAATTTGAATCCAAATCTAATTGATGTGATCGACGCATATGACCAACTAATTTACAACGATCACTACTTGAATAATTACATGTTGATGAAAATGAACATTTAAATGGTTTATAACCGGTATGTGTACGTTCATGTACGACTAATGTATTGAGCACAGCAAAACGTTTACCGCATCCACTAAATTTACATACATATGGTTTTTCACCGGTATGACGACGTATATGTATTTTCAATGCTAAAATGATAATGAAAATTAATTTGAAAATCAATTTTTTTCAATCAAAGAGAATTTACCTGATGATTGTATTGTTGCATATGAACAAAACCAACATTTATATGGACGTTCTCCCGTATCTATAGAAATGAAGAAATGTCGATCAAATCAATAATTATTAATCTTTATTGATTAAGTAAAAATCACTTACGCTTTCTTGAATGTCTAACAATCGAATCTGAACGTATTGTTCGATATGAACAATTTTGCCAATTACAACAATACCATTGTTTACCATCGATTAATGTTTTATCAATAAAATGTTCAATATTTTTCATTCCGTTTGCTGTTGATAATGTTGATGCAACTAAATGATCAAATGATGCTGCCGCATCCAATGGTATTGTTGTGGATGATGGTATTGTTGTGGATGATGTTGTTGGTGTTGTCGATGATCGAAAACCAGATTGATTATTTACTAAAAAAAAAAATTAATTACAAATAAGAAAGGTTTGAGAAAAAAAATTTCAAAAAAAAAAACGCAAAACGGAACACAACATTTATGAAGAGGTCGCATTTTTATATTTGTCGAATTGATAAACATTCGATTCTCGATAAACATGTCAATATAAAACATCAAATTAGCGCCAAAATTATTTCAATCAAAAAAGTAATGAATAAATCCGAAAAATCATTAATCAATCAATCAATCGAAACTAACCTAATGTTGTTGTTGTTGTTGATGATGTTTTTGATTTAATCTTTTGATTATTATTGAACACCATAGGTGATGATGATAATTTTTGATTATGATGATGATTACGATTTCTATTATTATTATTCAATGTTGATTTTGAATTTTGAATCGTATGATGATGTTGTTGTTGATGATGATGATGATGATTTGAATTCGGTTGATGAGTAGTCATTTGAAATTATTTTTTGGGAATGAAAAACAAAAAAAAAGACTGTCGAAACAAAACAGACAAACATAAACAGAATCAAGGTAAGTAGAATTTTTCTTGTTGTTTCTCTATGTTTTCAATTGATGGATCGTTTTGGAACCAGACAAAATGAAACGAAAAATATTGAACCAAAAAATATTATATCAAAATGAAATGAAAACAAAACAAAAAATAAAACTTTGAATATAACAAACAAGATACACACACACACACACCAAATATACACACTTACACCAACACACACTCACAATACTCACAGCATTCATATATGAAACACACACACACAAAAAAAAAGAAAAAAAAATACAAACACACAAACATATATTACAGTGGCAACTCGTTTTTGAAATGAAAAAAAAAATATTTGGGTGCCTAAAATCATCATTTTGTTTTTTTATTAAGATTCTACCATTGTTACCATGTTAATGGAGAAGGAAAAAGAATTATTAAAAAAAATATTCTGCTATTCGTTTCTGTTTTCATTTGGATTCTGGATTGAAACAAAAAAAAATCATCACTAAAAAATTGATAAGCAAAGCGATTTTTTTGAGAAAAAAAAAGTCGTTTCAAAATCTTAGTAAAACCAACAAAAGCTTCAATTTAAAAAAAAAGTAAAGGAAATTACTTTTCCAGATTTCTATTGATTACCGATCATACCAATTTTATACATACACACATTTTTGTAATTACCTATTACAAATGTATAACTTGTAAGGTATAAATTCATTCTAAATTTTTCAAATTCAAAAAAAAACTCTAATCACCCTTATGACATCAATAAAAATCCTTAACACAGAATTCTCATTTTTCCTAATCAAATTTTTTTTCATTATTAAACATCCATAATCGAGATACCACTGTATTACACACACACACACACACACGCAAACACACACACACTCTGCATTTTTATTATTACAAAAGAGAGATATATACACACACAAACAACACACACACACACAACACACACACAAAACACACACTCACACCAAAGATAGGAAAAAGAAGGAGAAAAAAAACGCCATACTTTTTTTTTTCTTTTTGAATGTGGAGGATCATGGCGATCCCACACACACCAAAAACACACACACACAATTTACACACACACACCAAAAACACACACACACAATTTACACACACACACCAAAAACACACACACAAAAATATTATTTCTTTCGAAAAAAAAATATTAAAAAAAAGTTTTTTTTTACATTCAAAAAAAATAGTTATTTTCATTTGTGTGTGTGTGTGTCGAACGCATGTGCTGTATATTTATATGATTTGGATTTCTTGTTTGTATTTTTTTTCATTTCAATTTTTGTTTTATCATTTTTGGCGTGTGTGTGTGTCTGGAGATAACAAAGAATATTGGTGTGTGAATCAATAGAAAAATATTGGTGAAATGATGATGAATAAGATGCCAGTGTGTGTTTGGAAAACAAATGAGAATTTTTGTTTTGGTTTTGAATTTCCGGAAAAATTATCCTTGAAATTCAAAGATTTTTTTTGGTGTTTAAATGTCAAACCATAACAAAACATTATTTGGCGCCAAATCCCTTTACGGCTTTTTCATTTTTGTTGTTGTTGTTGTTGTCCTCTTTCTGCCAAAAGAAAATCTAAAATTTTCATTCAAAAAAAAAAAAACAGAAACAAAAATCGATTATAACGGGAAAATTTTTTTTCTTTCTTTCAAATGCGCACGCGTTTTTCGAATGTTATTTTTCAGAAAAAAAAATTCTGTAAAAATATCAAACGAAAAACAAAAATCGTGGGAAAGAATCGATGTACGTACGTGTGTAATGGATGTTTGCATTTGATAATGGACTGGTTTTGTTTTGTTGTAAGGTTTTTTTCATTTGGAATGATCCATTCAAATATCGTGAGATTTTTTTTTTTTGAATGAAAAACTAATCATCATTATCGTCGATATCAACCACTAGATGGTGGCGGTAGAAGTTATATATCGGAAAAAAACTGAACAGAATTTATTTCAACATCGATACCGAAGAGATTCTTTTTATTCTGTAATAAAATTCTCATCAAATCTTTTCAATTGGTTATCACTAGATGGCAAACAATATTTGGAAATAATTTTACCCTCATTATATTTAAGGGAAAAAAAGGCCACCCTTTTTTTTGGTTATAAATGCATGCATGGCTCGCGCCATCATTCATCAACAAAAAAAAATGTTGTAGTGGTAAATGGTGTGGATACACCAGAATATTGTAATGATCATAGCGCGCGAGAGTTTCCCAATTTTTTTTTTTTTGCTTGTTATCTAACATGGTATCCTAAATACGTCTACTCTCACATCAAAAGTAAACATTAAAAACTTACCTAGCTAGCGAATCTCTTCAATCAAATGATGATGATGATGATGAGATGACCAAAGAATATCTGAATAATAAAGATGCTATATTTTTTCCGTGGAAAAACAAACTATTTCATCAACCGAACAATATAATTAATACAAATGGAAATTCTTTACCGAAAAAAGAGAAATTGCCGAATACATTCCAATCAAAACCGGGATAGTAAATATGAAACAACAATTGATTTTTGAAAAATTTGAAATTATATTCGAAATTCAGAAAAGAATATTTACAACACACAATTTTAAAAAAACGTCCTTTATGAATTTATCAAAAATTATTTTTCAAAAAAAAAAAATGGTAGTAGCATTAAATTGAACTGATGATGAGCACACTCACACACACACAATATATATACGTTCATCCTCCTCGATCCACTCATCATTCTCATTCTTTCTCTTTTTTCACTGTTTTAAATGATGACAAAATGTCTGACTGAATTCGAAGAATAGTAGTTGTAGTGGAAAAAAAAACAACAATCATTTTTTTTTTTTTGCATTCGATATGCTAGTGGTCATTTTTTTGTTATCCTCCACACAAACACAATCGTCGAATCTTCCGAACGTCGAAAGAAAAAAAGTCAATCCAAACTGAGAGAACCAAAAAAAAAAAAAAAAAAAAAAAAAAATTGGTTGATGTTGATGTCGATGTTTGATGATGTTGTTGATGTTGGTGATGATGATAATGATGAATAAAAAAAACGAGCGAGGGAGATATACCATCAACATTATTATTGATGCTTAAGATCTATTATCTAATTTTGTTTTTTGCTTTTTGCTAATATCCAATATAGCCACACCACTACAACAACAACAACAATCAGTCAGTCCATCATCAACAACAACATTCAATTTTTAATTTTCAACATTCAATTTTAATAAAAATAATAAAATCCATAAATAAATAATGGTACAATATTTGTGAATCCTAAATTGAAATTTATTTGTTTGTTTTTGTTTTTTTTTGATTTCGTTTTGTTTATCTTGATTGATTATCATCACAAATACACCAAACAAGCGCCCAGGATCTTCAAATTCTTGAAAATAAATCAACGATTCTTATTACACAATTAATCAATGATCATCCAACACTTTGTTTGTTTTCGGTGTGTGTGTGTCTGTTTGTTGTGTGTCTATTTGTTGTGTCTAAAATGATAACATGATTTTGGAGATAATTTTTTTTATTTACTTCAAAAAATTTTTAATCAACAGAATTCAATGGATGGGATTTCTGTTTTATTTTAACTTGTTTATTATCTTATCATAAGATGACACAACTAATGAATACTTTTTTCATTGAATTTATTTTATTTTTGAAATTTTATTTTTGAAATAGTTTGTGTGTGTGAAAGAACAAAAACAAAAGCCCGTGTCAGGTGTGCACTGAACACAGGCCAGCCAAAATTCAGGCTGCTTGATTAGGCCGCGAAATTTTTGTTTTTTACGTTTTGTAAAGGTATGAACAATCAAAAAACTATTATGCAATTATTGATTGATTTTTTTCCCTCTAAAATGTTTTGTTTTAGTTATCAACGATAAAAAAAATTATGTCGCAATACTGAATTCATCCACTGGATTCTTCGAATCGTTTTTTCTTTCGAATCATCAACCAAAATTCACAATAAACCACCCACTATTCATTTCTGAATCTCATTTTTTTTAATTTGGATTCTTAATCGATACTATCGATACTATTATCATCAATTTTTTTCTTGGATTGTTTATCTGTCGAATTTCATCATTATTATTTCTTAAATTTCATAATTTATCATCATTGAATCAATTAGTGTTCCATTTCACTTTAAAAACGAAGAAAAAAATGAATCATCCAATCAATAGCCTGATAGGTGGACCATCCACTGTTGGACACGGAAATGGTCTTACCGCTACTGCTTCTGTAACAGCTGGAACTAGACCTGGTCCTGGTCCAGGTGGTGGAGGTCCCAATACAAGTGGTAATACTGGAGCCGGTTTACCATTACAACAAATGTTTGGTTCATTCGATGCAAACATGGCTTCATCCGTTACATTAGCCTGCTGTCAATCATTATGCGATGTACTCACTGAACTTCCATTACCAACAGCCGTACAGGATAAATCGTCGCACACACGTTCATTGATTACCGGTTTAAATGTTAATATGACAACGGCAAGAAATACATTGCTCAATGATTTAACAATGGTGCCACAAATACAACAGGCATTATTTATGGCCAAACAACATTTAAACGATGTTACATTTCATCTTAATCATTCACATCATAATTCATCAACATCACCTGGATCCGGTAATTCAAATACACAGCAATCACCATCATCGGATCAACAAACAGCGGCTGGTGGTGGTGGTGGACCAAGTCCAAGTCATCCTCAACAACCATCACAATTATTACATGAATTATTAGCACGTGGTTGTTTTCTTAATACATCTACAGCCGCATCATCTACATCATCCACACCATCATCATCAGCTACGACACCTGTCATTGCTGGAAATGTATCATCTATTTATCCATCATCATCATCATCTTCATCAGCAGCAACAGTAGTAACAACATCGTCTACAACGACCGGCACAGCAGCAGCTACCATTACGACAACTAATCATGATTTAAATAATTCAATAGTTAATGATTTACATTCAATTGAACCATCAATTGATGTTCGTCATATGCCTGATTTACATCAAAATCTAATGAATGATCTTATTAATGATGAATGCTGTGATCCAACAATGTCAACGACATCAACCAATTCATCAACATCGAATGATCTATATTCACATCATCATCCACATTCTCATCAACAACAACAACAACATCATTCTTCAGTATTGACCGGCAGCAATCATGGACATCATTTAATGTCAAATAATAATAATAATGAATTTTCACAAATGAATCATCATCAACAACAGCAACAAAGAACCAATATTAATAATCAACAACAACATAATGATGTAAATCCAACAATCAAAATAGAATCCGATCATCATTCTCTTCTTACACAACAACAACAATATCAGCAACAACAATTACCAAATCAGAATCAAAATTATTCATCACTTGGTGAACGTGTAAAAAGTCGACAAAGAGAAGCAGCAGCCAAAGCTATACAAGCGAATGCTGCAACATTTGGAACAAATCAACAACAGTCTACGCAACAACAACAACAACCATTTTATAATCAACAACAGATAATACCAAATAATAATTCTCAGGCAATGATAATGACCAATGATTCAATGTCAACTGAAACATTATATAATAATAATAATTCGAATTCAATGAATCAAATGCCAATGACAAGAACAATGACTGCAGCGGCTAATATTAAGAATGAATTCGGTACACAATCATCATCATCATCATCGATTGATGATAAAGATTGGCAGCTACCTGCTGGTACTGTTGCTGCTGCAACCTCATCATCTTCATCAATGCCTCAACGTAAATCTTCCACTACATCATCATCGACAATAATAAATTATAATCGTAAACCATTATATCAACAACCACCGGCAAGGCCTAAAGTAGAATTGGTCAAACCACAAATACGTTCAGTTAAATATCAATTTACTGATATTGATAATGATGCGATATTTTTATCAAAATCTGTTGATATTGTTGTAAGATTTGAACAAATAATTGATCAAATTTTACAAACATCGTGCAATGATTTTAATGATTATTATAATGAATTATATGCCGGTGATGGATCCAATACAGTCGCTGGTATGGGTCATGGTTATAATGATACAAGTGATAATGATGGTTATTATAATTCTGGATATGAAAATAATAATAATAATAATCAATACCAAAAATATCATCAACAACATCATAATCGTAATAATAATAAACGTATTAAATCCGGATATGATATGGCTGCAACAGCAGCAAATCATATGAATGGAATGTCATTCAATGTATCAATCGATTCAGATCAATTAAAAGAAATAATGATTTTATCGGCCAAATTAAAACAAACAAATCGTATTGGTGAAATTGAACGAAAAAAATTGATACTATTTTTAACAATATTATCAAATCAATTGAATATTTGGTTAACAAGGTATAAAAGTAAATCATCAGTTTCAGCAATGTCACATCATCATAATGATTCATCTCAAATGAACAATAATTCGGATAATAATGATGATGATAATGAAAATGAACGTCAACATTATTGGGAATTATGTTGTAATGCATCACAATCAGCATTACATTTAATGACATCAACAACACAGAATCAATCATCATCATCATCATCTGGTTCTGATCAAACACAATTGATTAGTTTGGAAGAATTGATCGAAGTTATTGTTGATTTTCTTTCCAATAATTTAAGTTCTGCAACACACGTAACAACATCTACTCCAAAATCAAAATCAAAATCATCATCAAATCATCATCATCATCATCAATATCAACATTTTGGTGTATCAAAACGACATGTAACAAGATGGACACAATTATTACAATTAATATTTGAATTTATTAATCTTCGAACAAAAGGTTCATTAACAGATACATTGATATTATCATTAACACGGATCTCAATGAGTGCCTTGTTTTTGTTACAAAATACGGCCGAAATGCAATTTGTTTCGATCGAAATATTATGTCATGTATTTGAAGAATATCAAAAACATCGTATATCGATACTTGAAGAGCTATTAAATTCTTTATCAAAAATACCAACAAAAAAATCACATCGAAAAGATTCGGTATTAACACAAATGTTAATACGTTTGACAAATGCATTCTTTCAACCGGATACAACAATAACGCACACACGTGATTCATTAACAAAACAATCGACAGCCGCTTTACAAATAATTAGTAGTTTTCTTTCACATTTTCTTCGTAAATGTCATCAACATTCATCATCGGGTAGTAATTCTGATGTTGATTTTAAACTAATATTTGAATCATTATTGAATGATCTATTGGATCAAATACATTCACCACATCAAACGGCATCAATATTGATTGTACAGGTTATAATTAAATTGTTGATTTCATATCTTGCACCACAACAGCAAAATAAATCAACACAAACATCATCATTAGCGGCACGTTTATTAGCCATTGAATATCTATCTATTGTTTGTTCGAAATTTGCACAATTTTTAGCCGAAAAAGATGAAACGATTAAAGAATTGCAGACAACATTTTCCACTATCGAACAGGAACCAGATGTTAAACCAGTAAAAAAGAATAAACATCGTGATAAACAACAACAGCAACAGGAATCAGAACAGAAACAAAAAGATGAAAATTTTGTTGCTAAAGTTTGGAATTATCTTATCGATTATTTTAATTCGGAAAAATTATATCGTGAAAAACTTTGTCTTGGTTCGATTTGGTTGAAGGATAAATATTTTATTGAAAATGAACGAAATGAACAAGATTTCCTACAAAAATTGAATCAATCAAAATTTAATGAAGATTCTGGTTCGGTTGTTGCCATTTCTACTGCCGCCTTATGTATACAGTATATGGAATTTGTTCATTTTTCAACAAATTCTCGTTTGTTTGACATATCGATCTCGCATGTGACAGCATCATTATCGAATACATCAAACACTACACAAAGAAGCCGTGCAATGAAATGTTTATCGAATATACTTAGTTCAAGTACAATTGATCGTGCTACACAGCTTTTATCTCGTACAGATTTACAAAATGCAATGCGTTCAGCATTACTTGATCCTTCTACATCGGTACGTGAAGCAACTGTTGATCTAATTGGTAGATTTGTATTACAATCAAAAGATCAGAATCTTGTTCAACGTTATTCCGATTTGATTGGTGATCGTATTCTTGATACGGGTATTTCTGTACGTAAACGTGTGATCAAAATACTTCGAGATTTTTGTATTGAATTTCCTGAATATGAAAAATGTGGTGAAATGGCCGTAAAAATTGTACGAAGAATTAATGATGATGGTGAAGGTATACGAAGACTTGTTGTCGATACATGTCGTGATCTTTGGTTTACGAATACTACACAAGGAACACCGATCAAATACAAAGTATATTCCTTATTACATGTAATTGCCAATATGATAAATGATAATGCATCAATGGAATCGATGCAATCATTATTCGATCAGCTAATCAAATCTGATACGATGCCAATCGCACAACAGATTTGTGATTCAATCATGAACGATGTTTTAATCGATGATATGCCACAATCGTCAAAGAAAACTCAATTAAGTGCCGTACAATGTGTTGTTATGATGACACAATGTTGTCCAGAATTGATGGTTAAACATTGTGATACATTACAATCATTAATGTCATTACCATGTGAAACATTGATTGAAATTTCTTTACGTATGAAAGTCATACAGACTATTGAACTTGTATTACCACATATCAATAATCCATCACCATATCTGGTGACACGTATTGAAGAAGATTTGACTAAAAATATTCTACAATCTACGGCAAATGTTATACAATGTTCAGTAAAATGTTTATCTGTTCTAATCAAATATCATACGAAGAATACAAAATTGGCTGTGGAATTATTCTGTAAATTTCAACAAATACTCTATCAATATAAAAATCTATTATATGAAGGTCATAATGAACCGCTTGTCAAACCGAAATTATTACGTGCCATTTATACTTGTGGTCTTTTTGCCAAATTTTTCTCGTTCCATATCTATGAATATAAGGATCGTGTACGAGATACTTTCATCGAATTGATTCTTTCTCCATATGATGTTGATATTAAATGTAAATCAATTGTTGCACTTGGTTTCATTATTGAATCTGATCCGAAAATATGTCTATTACCAAATGTGATTGAAATCTATACAAGAATATTACGAAATGAATACTCGGAAAATGTTAGCATTCAATCGATAAGTCGTAAAAATGATGAAATGTTTTGTATTCAGGTATTGAATAATTTTCGTAATTATCTATCCGAATCGATTGAATTGGATGAGAATGCTGTAAAGACTATTGAATGGGCACGTGAATCATTAAAATCAATGCAATCATCTGAAGATGATTCAGGTTCAACACAATCACAGATTATACAAAAATATCTAAGTTCAATATTAATCAATGCATTGAATCCAAATCTATCGATTCGTCGTGTTGCTTGTAATGTAATACATGTTATACATTCTGGTGGTCATGTACATCCACTTCAGCTTGTTCCGCATTTGGTTGCCATGACATGTGATGATGATTATCAGATACGTGTTCGTGCTGATCATGTTCTTCATGATATTGAACGAAAATATCATGGCTATGTTGCCATGAAAGCCAAAGAAGCTGTACAATTATCTGCATTATTTTGTAAAAAATTAAATTGTTCCGGTTTTAGAATTTTTATGGAAAAATCATCAACATCGACTGCCACACAAGATGGACAGACTTTGATCTCAATGCCAACTACTTCAAAAGAAATTTGTTCTCGTTTGAGTACATTATATCAGGTTATCTGTACAAATCGTCAATCAAGACGTGGATTCATCACATCATTACTTAGACATTTTGATACATCGGAATTTGTTGTAAAAACAACAAATCAAACAAATAGTCAATCATCAACACCTGAAACATCATCATCATCAACAACATCAAATACAAAACCAGAATTGATTGATATTGAATTTTTTGTCGAAAGTATATTATTTTTTCCATACACTGTATACGATGAAATACTTTACATTTTAAATCAATTAGAATGTACAAGTTCAATCAATTCAACACATGTTACTCAATTATTCAAAGAAATTTTCATAGTCGAACGATCTCAGCAATCATTATCATCTGAACAACAACAACAACAGAATCCGATTGTATCTCAACAATTTAATAATCCATCATCTTTAGATCCATTGTTACAAGGATTAATGAATCAACAACCTCAAATTATATATGATCATATGGGCAATGCGCAAATGATTTACCCTGATAATCAACAACAACAAATGATGATAAATCAATATCAACAATCTCAACAACAACAACAACAATCGAATATCATTGATATTGAAGATATTGATTTGGAGAATGAAGAGCAATTTAAAAAATATGAAAGCAATATTCATGTCAATTTTGATCTATTATTAACTGATCGTCATAATGAACGTTTAAATAATCTAATACGATCATTACGAACAATTTATCTACAAACATTATTACGAACAATGTTGAAAGAATTTTATCTGTTAAAAGATGAAAAAATTAATGATTATAGTACGAATGATGCAAAAACATGGGAAAAACCTATTCATCGTCGACAGGTAAACTTTGTTTAATTATATCTATATACTGTGTATGTTAATTAATTTCATTTATTTTTTCTATTAGATTGAAAGTTTACAGTTGAGAGAATTGTTTAATTTGGCAAAACCAAATATTGATATACAAGAATCATTATTATTAAGTAATGATCTTCAAGGTGTTGAAAAACAATTATTAAATGAATGGAAACGATTTCGACAAGTTTCGTTAAATAATTTTGATCCAAATTTTAAGCCAACATTATTGGCGAAATTTTTTCAATTTGGTTCATCAAAATCTTCAGCAGCAACAGTACAAGCGGTTGCTCCATCCACAGCAAATGTTGATCAAAGAAACCGTACACCTGATGAATCTCAACCACAAGGTAATGAAGAAATCGCAGCAGTGACCAATTGCGTTGATAATCCGAATATGATTATATCTGCCGATCAAACACCAAACAAACAGCAACAACGTATACAGACTGCCAAAATGAATAACAGGTAAGTTTGCAAGCCAGTTGATTTTGAAAATTCATTTTCATTTTCATTTTTCTTCGATATAGCAATAAAAAATCAAGCACAAAATCATCTACCACAAAAAAGAAACGTAAACGGATCGTTTTTGATGATGATTCGGATGAATCACCATCCGAAGATGATGACGATGATGATGAAGATTATCAACAAGGATTTTGATCTATTAATTTATGACCAAAAAATAATATCAATCAACTTACACCGAAAGACAAGTCAAGACCTCAAAAAAAACTTATCTGTATCAAAACAAAGTTTCATTATTTATCCATCCGAATGTTTTTTTTAATGTAACGATAAGATATCCTGATGTAGAATGTTTGACATGAAAATTATCCCGATGTTATCAAAACAACAACAACAACAACATTTAAAAAATTCTCCAATTTTTTCCAGTAATTTATTTATTTTCACCTGATGATAAATTTTTTTCCTCCTATCATACACAAGCAGTGACAGTGACAATTATGCCTTTTAGTATGTAGAGAAAAAAAAACTTGTCATCATAATCATCATTATCATTGGGAGAATACTCATGTCACATCTTTAAAATTTCATCGTTATATCAACACACTGTGGACCCATTTTTTTTCAAGAAAATTTCTTAAATAACATCTGTTGTAATTATCATTTCGTTGATTGATTGATTCAATTTACTTCTGAATTCTTTTTTTTTCAATTATTTTAGTTTAAATTTTTTCTTCTTCTTTGCAATATAAATTCATAATTATGAAAAAAATTTTTATTCATTAATAATTTTTTTTTGTTGTTTTTGATGTTGTTGATTGATGATAAAACGATAAACAAAATTACCACAAAATAGGCTATGTGAAATGTGAACACAATTCCATTTGTAAAATACCATCATCATTTGGCGGTTCTATTTTTTCTTTCCCCCCATATAGAATTATCATAATATAAACCTACACCTACACAAAATAAAGATTTTTTTTGTAACAAACGAATTGTCAAACATATATAAAATACAAATCAACGATAATTAATCAATTTTTTTAAAATGACAAACATTAATTAATTAAAAACTACAAATTTTTTTTTTTAATCATTGCGCACATTCGCTGTTTGTCAATAATTTTCATTCTTATTCGTTGGAATATTTATTTGTAAAATTATTATGAATTTTTTTTTTCTTTTTTTGGCTGGAAAAAAAACTATAACTTGTTTGTTCATAAAAACACTTACTAGCTATATAAACTACAAATTCAAATAATAATAATTTCATTTCATCAACACTTGTAATTTGATTTTCATTTATTTTTTTTCTCATCATCATTATGCATATTTTTCACATCCATTCAATTTGATTATTGTTTTTACTTTGTGAATTGGAAAAAAATTTTCACATTTTTAAATAATAAAAAAATAACATAATAATTTATTTCCGTATTTATTTAATGTGTGGAGGTACTGGAGGATGATGAAAAAAAATTGCTACATTTTGTTTTTTGTTTTTTTTTTTTTGTTGTCTGCCTTCTGTTTTCATATATTGCACATATTGGATCAATTCAAAGGTTTTTGAACTTTTGAATTTTAACGATCTTTCCTTCCTAGGTTCCCTAGGTCTTTGACTTTTTATTTCGGTTTGATTTTTTTTTCTGGTCCATCATTCAATGGCTTTCGCTTTCGCTATTTTTTTTTCTCTGAACAACAAAAAAAACCAACAGCAGCACGTTTTTTTCTATCCAGTAGGTGTCATTGACACATCTGTCCAGTCTGCTTTGTATATACTTCATAGATTCAAGGGTAATTTCAAAATGGACCAAATAGGGTCTTCACCATATAACCACCCTGAATGTCATTGACCATGGACTTGGGTTTTCAATCACCATCATCATTGTTGAAAATCTGGCTTTCTCTTTTCCCTTTATTTTCTTGAAAATTTTTCGTTTTAAAAAAAAAACATAAACAAAAATAATGATTGGTGCTATGTGCGGATGGTGGCCATCAACCAACTGATGTGGGATTTTCCTTTTCACTATTTACACCGTAGTAGTAGTAGTAGTAGCAAATATTCAATAGTAGTTGTAGTAGAAATAGGTAATCAAAATGGACAACAACAACTGAAAAAAGGATTTCATTTTCAATTTGAAAATTATATTTTAGAGGTCAACGTGCCCTTACTTAGTTTTTGACCAGGTTTGTAAAAATATTAATTTTGTGTAAAGCTCTATAGACAAGTTATGATGGTATTATTATTATTATTTTTGAGATTGATTTTGGAACAGCAAAACAAACGGGTGAAAATCTCTGATTTGAATTGAAAAAAATAAAAATAAAAATGGTGGAATATTCAGAAAAAAAAGAAGATAAAACATGGTAGTCAAAAACTATATGATATTTAGTGGTAGTGGTGGTGGTGGTGGTGGTGTTCACACACATCGCGAAATTTTTTTTTCTGGTTGGTTATTCTTGTTTCTTGATGAAAAGCTGAAACTACATTGATAATGTAATATTTTTTTCTGGTGATTTTTTTTTTCATTATTTGGGTTGAATGACCGAAATGAGCGCGCAGTTTTTTTTTCATCATCATCATTATCAAACCAAATTCAAACACATAGAGAGGGAGAGGGAAAGCCGAAGAAAAGGTGGTATATTTGTATTGATGAAAGAAGAAGGAAAGGTTGTTGATGATGAGGAGGAGACCAGAAAAATATTTTTTCATTCAGAAGACATTGCCACCACTTTTTTTTTTTGGTTCCCGGATGATCATCATAATATGAAGGGGGTGGAAATAGAAACTAAACTAAATTAATAGAAAATTTGATCCAAAAAAACGAAAAACAAAACAAAAGGAATCTATAGGCAAAAAGATGGGATATTTCCACAAAATGGATGTTATGTTTGTTATAAAAAAAAGGATGATGGAAAACAACAAAACAAACGGCAAATACTTTCTGGACAACAACAACAATATTCAGAATTTGGAATTGTAAGGAATTTATTCTCTGTGTATGTGAGTGTGTTTCTTACTAAGTTTTGAAGGGGGTGTTTTATCCATGGATACGTATGGGCGGTTTACGGTTCATAAGCATCATCTATATATTCAACATCTTTCTTGATTTATACATGAGTGTTTGTATGTGTGTGTGTGTGTTTGTGGATTCTATACGATTTTCAAATACTTTTCCTATTGCCAATGTCTATGCCTATGTAATTGTAACAAATTCTCTTCCGTGATAATAATAATAATATGAATGAATGAATGAATGAATGAATGAAGAATCGGCTATCGACTTTTCTTGTTCATTTTCTTCGTTTTTTTTCGACGAGGATTTCCCATGGAAACAACCATCAACAACATCAACAACAACATCAGATGTGTATATATGAAAAAAAAGAATTCTTCGCTTGATTCTTCTGGTTAGAATGATGAAATTGATGGCGAAAAAATTTAGGACACGGAGTATGACAAATAGAGAATTTCTGTTTGTTAGTTAGTTGAAAAAACTACAACAGGGTAAGAATAATGAAAATAATGATGATGATGATAACACAATAAGAGAAACGAAGGGGAATGGCCTCTGTCTTTTTTGGGTTCATTTCACAAGAAAAAGAAAACGAAGAAAATTCTTTGATTTTTCTTTATTAAGAATATAAGAAGAAGAAATCTTCTTTTAAAGTTGGGCAACGGTTTTTTTCTTAAACCCAGTTATCCATGTAGAATATTCTTCTTTTCTGTGTGTATGATACATACATACACAGAGAGACAGACCAGCAAAATACATAGTATATAAACATCCTAGGATACAGAATCCGAATGCCAACGCCCCCGCTATCGCTATCATCATCATCATCATCATTGTGAAACCGAACGCTACCGAATCATCATCATCATCGACGTCGACGTATTTTATATACCTACCTGCAAAACCGAAAAAAACCAAAACATCCAAAAATGTTTACCATTTATCAAGCCATTGATAAAAGGTGTGTGTGTGGGTGTTTTGTTTATCATTTTTATCCCCGGGATTTTTCAATTAATAAATTTTTAAATTTTTCTTCTTTCTCTGCTTTCTATAAATAGTGTGAAATTTAATATGGCCATTAATAATAACCGTGTTCAACAAACAAGCAATATGATAATAATCAGGAAAAAAAACAAACGAAATTAATTATCATCAAATTGTTTCACATAAAATCAATAGTGATCATCATCATTGCATCATTACATCATCCGATTGTTTGTCAAAAAAGAAAATGTCAAATTTGAAAAATTCTGATTGTTGTTGTTGTTGTTGTTGAAGAAGAAAAAGATAGAAACAACAACAACAACAACAACAACAAAAATGACAAGTTCAACAGAAACACCGATAACAACGGCTAATAATAATGATAATAATAATAATAATAATATGAATAATGCAAATGGATTAGCATTAATTGAATCATTATTATTTGATTCGATGACCAATTCAACAACAACAACATCGACAACAACAACAACAACAACATCAACAACAACAACAATAATCAACGATAATAATCATTCGCTAAGTTCTGGTTCAACTGATTCATTAATTAGTTTGAATAATGTAGATTTAGAAAAAGCATTAATATTAGAATCATCAACATCATCATCATCACCATTATTATTGAATGATCAAATTTTATTACAAAATGTTTCATTTGATCCAAATTTTTTTGATCGTGTTAATCTATTGGATACATTATCATCATCAACAACAACAACAACACCAGTGATAACAACAACAACAACAACGGCAACAACAACAACAACAATAACAAATCAATCTGATTGTCTTTCAACAATAACTAATGTTGTTGATGATGATGATGATTATCTTGATAATCTTGAGCTACAGCTATTAAAAGATAATAATTCACCATCATCTGGTACGATTATGATTGATGATGATGATGGTGGTCATACGGGTAATACCACCAATATTATTAATAATAATACAAGAAGAATTACAAATTCTGGTCAAACATCATCATCATTTTTAAATTCATCATCATCAGATCCATTAGTTAGTTCAACAACAGCATCATATGATACATTATCATCAGCATTTGATTGTGATCATTCATTATTACAAACATCACCACAAAATCAACAACAACAACAATCCAAACGAACAACAATGACAATGACAGTGATGAGAAATAATAGGAATAATCTTTGTGATTTTGATAATAGTGATGATGATGATGATGATGATGATATTCAATTTTTTCGTGATACGAAAACATCAATTCATCATAATGATCATCAACAACAGCATCAAACGTTATCATTACCACCACCAACAGCGACCAAAACATTAACTTTGATACAACAAAATCCACAATCAATAACTCAACAATATTCATTAAATCAACAACAACAACAATTATCATCGATCGAACAACAACAACAATCAACAAACATATCAACAATACCGATTGAAATTAAATCATCATCATCATCAAATAATTCCACAACATTGGCTCGTTTAACATGTACAACAAATACATTACCACCACAATCATCATCACAATCATCATCAACACAAACGTATCAATTGTTTAATGAAAAAGTATTCCTAACTACTGCTGGTGGTGTACCAATATCAACATTATCATTAGCTAATTTAGGTAAAGTTGTTGGATCAAATGTATTGGCTATTATTAGTGGTGGTGGCGGTGGTGGAAATAGTTGCGGTAGTGGAAATAGTGATCATCAACAGCAACAATCTAATCTTCAGAAACAATTTCAACAACAACAACAACAACAACATCAACATAATCTTCAACAACAACAACAAAATAATGGCCAAACAATATTACGAACACCTATTTCGATACAAAGTGGTTTAGGATCGGAAACAACCGGTAATAATAATAATCATCATCATCATCGATTGATTATAATTGAAGAAAAACCATCTCAACAACAACAACAACAATCAATATCCGTTTCCGAACTCAATCAACAACAACAACAACAACAACATCAGTTTGTTCGAGCAGCAATAAAGAAAACAATTTATCCATCATCATCATCTAACATCGCACAACAACAACAACAACAACAAATGGCAACAATTATACAGAATTCATCGGCAATTCAAAAACAATTACAACAACAACAACAACAACAACAACAACAACAACAATCATCATCAACAACAATAAATACACCTATACAACAAGCAACAGCAACAATGACATTATTATCAACGGTAACAGCAGCAGCAGCAGCAGCAATAGCTTCCGGATCAAAAACAATTGATTCACAAGGTACGTCATTTATGAATTTTTCGGTTTTTTGTATACAAAACATTCGAAAGTTCGAATACGTTTGCGTTCGAAATTTTTTTGTTTTTGTTTTAACCCTTTCAACATTTGATTTGAAAAAAAAACCGGAATTAGATTTTCATTTTCATCAAACAAAATAAAACAACAACAAGACATTGATGTTTGTTTGTTTGTTTCATCAAATCGTCTGCTGTTGTCGAAAAGAAAAAAATTTCAAAAAAAAAAAGAGAAAAAAATAAGGAAAATCAAAACAGCCTGAAATGGTTTTCGAATAAAAAAAAACTTGAATTGAAGCCATTCAACTGAATAACAACAACAACAACAACAACTAAGCAACTGATCATATCATCATCATCAACGAAAATAATAAACTTCCGTATCGAAATATACGTTTGAAATGAACATTTGATTTTTGTTTTTTCAAATAAAATCATTCATTCATTCATTTGTTTGTCTATCATGTCTGTTTTTTTGTTTTGAAAATGAAGTTGATATCGATATATACAGTTTTTTTTTGTTATGGCTTAACTGAAACAAAATGAATACGAAAAAAAAGGGGGAAATGAATAAAATACCGAAAAACAAATAATTCGGGGAGGGGGGAAGAAAAACAAGAAAGATCCAAATGAAACTTGATTATTGAGACTTTGATTACCGCTTCCATTTGATGATCTTGTAAAAATCGATATTTTTTCTCGATGATAATTTTTTTCGTAGAGAGAGAGAGAGAGAGAGAGAGAGAGAGAGGGGAGAGAGAAATAAGCATGGTAGAAACATTGATAATATCAACAACAGCAGCAACAGCTAGCGGTGAACGAACTACAACTGGAAAAAATATTTTCAAGAATGGACATTGAATGAATGAATGAAAGAGAGTTCGAAAAACTTTGACAGAGAACAACAACTAACAGAGTTCAAGCAAGCTTTTTTTTTGCCACATTTTTTTTTGGGGACCATGTTGCGCTAGCTGTAAAAATGATTGAATTTGCTGCTGTTGAATCCAGTTATTGAAATAAAAAAAAATTGGTCTCATAAAATTTGAGTGAGAGAGAGAAAGATGAGGCGGTTCAAAAACCTTGAAGCCTTGCCTTGATAATATTTTGTGGTTATCCATGGTACAATTCAATTCAATTCATTCATTCAGCTTTTTTTTATTTGATTTTTTTTGTTGTTGTTGTTCCGTGGTCGCGTCATCATCATGATCATGGCTGTTTTTCGTTGTTGAAGGTGGTGGTGGTGGTGGTCGAAGTCTTTCGTTATTTTTCCCGATCCTCATCATCAACAACAACCATTAAGTTACAATGTTTGTTTCGTCTATTTCATCAATTCAGTTCTTTCTTGTTTTCGGTTCGATTAAACTATAGAAGGGAGAGAAAAACTGTAAATATTTTTTTTTCAAAAAAATAAAAATGTTACCTGTTGCTTGCTTGCTTGCTTGTTCACAATTTGAATTTCATTTCAATTTTGTTTCCCGTTCTCTTTCTCTCTCATTTGATGATGATGATGGCAGTGATGTTTGATCATGATCATCATCATCATATCGGGTAGCCAAAGATCATTTTGATTTTATGAAATTTTTTTTCTTCTTCTTGTAACCATTTGTTTGTTTTGTTTGTTGATCATCATCATCATAATGTAGTGTTGTTGTGTCTTTGAATGTTTTTTTTAACCCTCTGTTCGTTTTTTAAAAATAAAATAATATAAATGACATCAATGGATTATTATCAATTGGACAAACATTGTCCAAATATTTTATCACCAATACCTGTAATTAGTTCAACATCATCATCATCATCATGTATGGGAAATGGTGTGGGTGGTGTTGGTTCAACAGCTACAGCTGTATCATCAACCGGTGGTGGTGTTGGTGGTGTGACAGTGGTGGAAAATGGTTATCATCTTAATAGCCCAGTACATCCATATGTAACATCGAATGGATCATCATCATCATCATCATCGAATGATACAAATTCTTCAACAACAACAAATTCCATTTCAAATACAAATGGAAATCTTTCATATCGAAATGGAACAACAATAACAACAACAACATCTGCAAATAATTCTAGTTATGGTCAATTATCAACAGATAATTCATTAGCAACACCTACTTCGGTAATTGTTGCACATACAACAACAGCAACAACAACAACAACAATTGATAATGATAAATTAACATCATCATCATCAAATTCAACTGGTGATTTATTTGATGATAATGGTAATGTTGGAATTGTTAATGATACTGGTAGCGGAAATGGCTATTATAACCTAGATAGTAGTAGCAGTAGTAATAGTAATGATCAACAACAATCCTATCAAATCGATTCTCATCATCAACATCATCATCAATTGAATAAAAATTCTCATCATTTACAAAATCATCATCACCATCCTATTCATAATCATCATAATCATCATCATCATCATCATCAACATTCGATGCAATATCATCATTTAGAAAATGATAAAGGAAATATTAATAATTATATTGGTTCATCAATATATCAAACGATACCTGATTCACAATCATTAATTGATATTAATCATGGTACGATTGTTGGACAATCATTATCATCATCAACACCAACGATAACCCAACATCATCATCATCATGGACATAATCATCATCTAAATAATAATAATAATAATGGTTATCATAATCATCATCATAATCATTCACCAACATCACAACGTTCACAATTACCATTACAATCAAGATCAAATGGATCATGTATTTTAGCAAAAAAATCTTCAACATCAACATCATCAACAGCATCATCATCAATATCATCAAATCATTCATCACCATCTGCATCATCATCAACATCTAGTTCACCATGTTCAACATATGATATAAAACGTGAAATGGCTGAATCATCATCATCATCTGTATTAAGTCCTGTATATCATCATCAACAACAACATCATACGATTAAATCACCATCATCATCATCGGTTACAAATCATTTAAATCATCATCATCATCAACAGCATCAAATACATCATCATACTCCTCAACAACAACAACAACAACAACCAACACCACACACACCCCATCAACATCATCATCAACAACAACAATCACATCATCATCATTCAAATCACCATCATCATCAACATAGAAAAAAAGGTCAGGTTCAAATACCATGAAAATGCAAAAAAAAGACAATATGAACAGGACAATCCTAGGGTCCTGTTGTTGTTGTTGTTGTTCATTATGAATGGACGATATTCGATATGGTGATATTCACAGCATAGACAAACATTACATTTCTTCAAGGGCTGTCAAAAAAAAAAATTCATTTTTTCCATTTTCATTGCTTCAAATCTCGGCATGGGCTTCATTATTATTATCATCATCATTTTTTCGTTTCTGGTTGATATAACAAACAAAAAAATGTCAATGCCCGTTCACTGAAGAACAAAAAAACTTGGCAAAAGAGCGATGGCCAAGAATGAAGACGATTGAAAAAAGATCGGGAAAAGACTACTACCACCACTATACACACACCGAATGTTTTTTTCCTTTCTTAATAATCACAAGAATGAAAAGGAAAAGAAATGTTTATATTCGGTGTGTGTGTTTTTTGCATTTTTCGTTGTTCAATTGATGATGATTTGAAAAAATATGCGCAAACAACTACAAGAAGAAAAAAACGAAACGAAATTATTTATCCCAAAAAAGGTCGTTCGCCTTTTTTTTCATACATACATTGGTTTGATTTTATGTATATTTCGTTCTTTCGTTGATCATCATCATTTTTTGATGTTTGATTATTGAATTTTACTTGTTGTTGTTATCGGTGTTTGTGTTTGGCCTTGGCATTTTATGTTGTTTGATCGCGTTTCAAAATTTGTAGTCACCACTGTTGGTTCCATTTGGTTTACTTTATCGATGGTGATGGCGGTGGTGGTGGACCATGGCAAGGGTCCATTGATTGCTTTGCTTTTGATTGTTTGGATCAATGGCATTGAATATTTCGAATGGACAAACAGACTGACAGACAAACAGTGGTCTCGGTATTTTTCATTTCGTTTCGGGTCATAACTGAATAGGTTTTTTGCTTTACTTTACTTTTTTTTCATTGCCATTGCCATTTGCTTCTGTTTATAAAAATGACGACTGTTGATTAAAATAAAGATTATAAAAAAATGGGAATTTCATAGTTCATTCACATTATATACCTGGTTTTTTGTTGTTTAGCTGTCTAGGGACCAATGCAGCCATATTGTAGATTTTTGCAGAGACAGATTTTTGTCGAAAAAAATAATGATTTTTTTTCATTGCTGGTTTCAAATTTTCTTTTTTGGGTTGTTTGTTTTGTTCAGTCAGCCAGGTTAAAATTGAATGGTAGACATGCAAACACCTATATAATATACCTGTATGGATCTTTTTTTTTCTTTTTTGTTAATTTGAAAATACAAATTCAAAAAGATGATGTTTTTTTCAGACTAATACAGAGTTCGTTCACATTTTTCATTTTTTTTCATTCGAAGGTTGTTTACATTTTCGAATGAAAACATTCAAAAATGTTCGAATTAATCGATTCTATTTGCTCTCTCTAACCAAAATGTGATGAACGAAACTATCGATTTCGAATGTTAAAAAAAAACAAATAATGCATTCTTTTTTTTCGGGTTATTTTCATAATGAACATGAAAAAAAAAATTTTTGAAAAAAAAATTCAATTTCATGAACATTGTTTGACCATCAAAGCCATTGATGGTCAAATATCAACACACCTATAGATATGAAGAAAATTCAATTTTTTTATTTGCGTGCATCGTTTGGATCATTATCATCATCATCATCATCATCATCATCATCATCATCTGAAAACAATTTTTGGTCATTATCGTCCGTGATTGTTGAAATAAATCATTCATTTTTGTTGTTGTTGTTGTTCTCTTCTTTCGCTGTTCAAAACTAAACAAAACATTACAAAAGAGAATTTCAATGCAATGTACACATTACCGTTTTCATCCGTTTTCGTTTGTTTTGTTACATTGTAAGACACAATGGATCATTTATGTGTTATAGGTAAAATTTTCAAGCCAAAATGCAAAAAATCCAGATATCAAAGCCAATGATAAACATAATGATGTAAATATTTTTGGAAGAAAACAATATTGAAAAAAAGAAAAATTGTGAATGATCAAAACAAACTTTGTGTAATTTTTTTTCAAGTGGATCCCGTAATGAATCTACAAATATCTACTTCCGGGTTGATCATCAACATCAACATCGACATTCAACATTTTGGAAATAAACGAAAATAAAAGAGAGAAAGCTTCATTATAATGATGTATGTTGCACAACAGACGTCGATCAACAACAACAAAAAACAAAAATGCAAGTTTTTTTATCACGCGTTTTTTCACGTATCATTTTTGTTCCAAAAAAAAATTTGAATTTAAAATGAAATGAACAAATTCCGTTTATTGTTCCGAAAAATGAAAGACCATGATAATGATGATGAAAATAATGAAATTTCAATGGAAAAAATTCCCGAATTTCGAATCAATGTTAACCAATGATGATGATGATGATAATTATGTATTCCTCGCATTGGTCATTTCGAACGTTCGAAACAAAAAACATTCGAAACAAACATGCGCAGGATCATCATCATTTTGTTGATTCATTTCCTTTTACTTTTTCCTTTTTTCAAAAAAATTTTAAAGTTTTTTTTTCAATTATCTTTTTCATTTTCAATTGAAACCTGGAATTTCCGCCATTCATTCATTCATTCATTCCCGTTTCAAATCAATGGTTTTGTTGTTGTTTTGTTTTATAATCATCATCATCATCATTTAAATTTTAAAATAATTATCATGTGAATTGTCTTTAATGATAATAATGATGATTTGTTTATTTGATGATGATGATGATAATAATTAACCGAATTATAATTACCGAGAAACGATAATTAATTTTCTCTTTTATTTTTGAATGAAATTTTAATTGTTTTTTGTTTTTGTTTGTTTCAAAATAGGTGGTGGTGGTGGTCATCAATCGAATGGTGATTCCGGTACAAATGGTACAACAACAGCAACGACAAAAACAACAGGTGCATCAGCAGCAGCGGCAGCAACAACAACAGAAACATCATCAACGGGAAATGGTCATCAACACCAACAGCAACAACAACAATTTACCGATGCAGATTCAAATAGCGGAAATCCTAGTTCAAAAGCATTTGTACCATGTAAAGTTTGTGGTGATAAAGCATCGGGTTATCATTATGGTGTAACTAGCTGTGAAGGATGTAAAGTAAGTTTGAATAACAAAAACATCAAAAATCAAACAATAATTTTCCCGGCTAATTGTTTCAAAGAATATTTATATTTCCTGGTCAAGATAAACAAACAAACAAAAACAAAAACAAAAGCCAAAAATCTAGAAAATTTGATTTAAATTTTGAAGAAAAAAAATTGAATTTTCATTTCATCATTTGTTTTTCAAATCTTAAAAGATAAGAAGATAAGAAGATAAACATTGTGTACAGGACAGTGAAATCTGATTTAAATCTTTTTAAAATGATAATGATACGTTGTATATGAACGTTTTCTACGACTGCAAATGAAAAAATGGCGCCGAGAGAAAGTAAATAGTAACGAACGGAAGAAAAATTTCAGGATCTTGATTGAAAAATTGAAAAAATGAAATTTCACTATTAAGGTCATCATCTTGTTGTTGTTCCTGAGAACACACAAAAAAGCAAAACTTGTTTTTTTCAATCTTTCTCTCGTTTATGCAGCAATTTTTTCCGTTGTTGTTGTTTTTGTTCCAATTGGAACCTGTGTGTTTATTTCATTATTGTGAATGAATGCTGATGAATGAAAAAAATGCATTGCACTTCCGGATTTTTTTTGCTCGTTTTCTTGACACTGTGTTTACTTGATTTTCATTTTTTTTTTTTTTTTTTTTTGTAAGGGAAAAGAAGAGACAAAAAGTGAATGAATGAATAAGTGAAAGGAAAAGCGGGAATTCATTTTTCATCATTGAAACAGTGAAAAAATGAAAAATGAAAAACAAACAAACAAATACCGGACGAAAGGAAAATCATTGATATTACCGGGTGTGTGTGGTGTGTGGGACGTTAAAATTCATGATGAAAATGTTCGGGAAAATATTTCTTCAAAAGACACACACATATGATGGTAATGGCGGTTTTCGTTGTCAAAATCTTTTTTTTTTTGTTTGTTTCTGTTGATTCTCTTTTGGCGAAACAGAAACCTGTATAGATCCAATGCGAAATTTTTTTCTTTTCGCAATCATCATTATCATTAGAGTCATTTTAGTCATCAAAGAGTGAATGAGAGAGAAAACAATTGAAATTATTTACCATTGTTGCTGATGAAGATGATGATGATAATAATGAAAACAAAAAAAAAATCTCATTTTATCCCGAAAATGAATATTTTGTTTTCTTTTTCTTTCGGAAAGGGACAAGGAAATCGAACAGGTTTTTTTCCCGTTCATCATCGTTGTTGTTTGAGTTCCTGTTTAACTCACTCGATAAGGTCCTGTTCATATATTCAATGATCAAGATCAAAGAATTGGCAATGAGATTCCATAACCATTTTTGAAAAAAATCGTGGTTTTTTTCAAAAAAATTCATTTCTTCTTGCACAACCGAAAAAATTGATATTAAAAAAATACGGAAATGAATGTCCTGTTTGATGATTTATTCATACGGGAAATAATTTCATTCATAATTTTTTTCATAATTTTCAAAAGCCAAAAGCCAATTTGCTCGACAAAGTTTTCTGCTTGTTTTTATCATTATCAAATAATAATAATTATGATTATGAATAATTATGGTCATTTAATTTTTCTGTTTTTTGTTTTTTAATAATAATTATCATTATTATGGACGAAACAAGAAGAAGAAAAAGAAAATGTCATATATTTTGTTTTTTGTAAAGTTTTTCGTGGAAAATTATGACAAATTTCTGGGAAATTTCTTTTCCGGAAATTTTTCCAAAATCGGATTTTCAAAGTCCCCCTTATTTTTTTCTGGAAATATTCTTTCATTCATATTTTCTTATCGGATAATTTTTCTTTCTCTCCCCCCTCCAACCAAAAAAAAGGGTTTCTTTCGTCGTTCCATACAGAAACAGATTGAATATCGTTGTTTACGTGATGGTAAATGTTTAATAATACGTTTAAATCGTAATCGTTGTCAATATTGTCGATTTAAAAAATGTTTAGCTGTTGGTATGTCACGTGATTGTAAGTAATTTATTTATCTGTTTGTTTGTTTTTTAATAATTTTAATTGTAATTTTCAATTTTATTCACTTTTTACTTTTTATTTACTTTCAAAAAAAAGCTGTTCGTTATGGTCGGGTACCGAAAAAATCCAAAGAAAAAGAACGTTTAGATGAAAATAAACGTGTTACACAAGCCGAAGCTGATCAATCATCAAATGGTGATAATGAATCAAAAGATTTAGCTTGTTATGAAATTGCATTAACAATATCACAAGCACATCATGATAATTGCTCATATACAAATGAAAAAATTAAAGGAATTAATAAAAAACCAATATATCTTGTAAGTAACGCTATATAGCACTATTGATTTTATTGATTGATTTTTGATTTTGTTTTGGTTAGCTATCAACAAGTCAATTAAAACATGAAACAGAAACCTGTTCATCACCAGATATTGGTTCAGTATCGGAAAGTTTAGAAACACAAAAAATTGAATTATGGGAACATTTAGCATTATTAATAACCCCGTGTATACAACGTATTGTTGAATTTGCAAAACGTATACCCGGTTTTTCTGATCTAACACAAGATGATCAATTAATCCTAATAAAATTAGGATTTTTTGAAGTTTGGTTAGTTCATATATCAAAAACTATTGATTTTATTGAAAATACATTAACATTTGCTGATGGTTCATTTCTAAGTCGACGACAATTAGAATTAATGTTTAATGTAAGTATTCTTTATTTTCCAAATGAAAAACATAGCATTACATTTCTTCTCTTTCCAATTCTAGCATGAATTTGTTGGTAATCTATTTCATCTAATGTCCGGATTGAATAGTTTAAATTTGACGGATGAAGAAGTGGCCCTATTTTCAGCAATCATTATTCTTCAATCAGGTAATCTTCAATTAATGATAATGTTATTTATCAATTACTTTCAACTTTTCTCTTCTTGTTTCACATCAACAGATCGACCACAAATTTATGATGTAAAAGCAATCAATAAAATACAGGAAACAATAATTGCTGCATTAAAATTTCAAATAAATAAACATAGAGAAAATGAAGGTTCACAAACAACATTCCAAAAATTAATAATGAAATTAAATGAATTACGTGCAATTGGTTCAAGCCATTCATTACATTTACAATGGTTTCGTACAAATTGGTCACGTTTAAAACTACCTCCATTGTTTGCCGAAATATTTGATATACCAAAAATGTCATCATTTTCTCAACAACAACAACAACATCATCATTCGCAGCAATTACAACCAATAAATACAACGACAACGACGACGACGTTAAATAATGATGATGATAATGATACAATAATGATATCGAATACATCATTAACACATCAGCAGCAGCAGCCAATAATTACATTGAATAATCAAATATCATCACCACCATCATCATCATCAACATCACAAATACAGATACAACCGGCAACTACAACACAAACAATTATTAAAACTGAACCATTTGAACAACAACAACAACAACAG
The DNA here is from genome assembly GCF_027571235.1 of Dermatophagoides pteronyssinus. Taxonomy (NCBI): domain Eukaryota; kingdom Metazoa; phylum Arthropoda; class Arachnida; order Sarcoptiformes; family Pyroglyphidae; genus Dermatophagoides; species Dermatophagoides pteronyssinus. Next base: position 954,256 of record NW_027461528.1, read on the forward strand.
GTTCAAATGATTGGTACACCATCATCATTATCATCGAATAATGTTGTTGTTGTTGTTGATCAACAGCAACAACAACAACAAACAACATCCATGAGAATCAAATTAGAAGATTAATGATGATAATGATGATGATTGTTGTTGTGAATAACCCTTTTCCAAACACATTTACACACACACACTTTATTAATTATTGTTATTATTAACACTTCACTTCCAATTTCCGTTTTTTTTCTCTCTCTCTCTTTTTTTGTTATATTTTTTCCATATAAATATTATCTATGTATGCATGGTGTTTTGAATGTGTCTATGTCTCTTGTCTGAGTGGGAGTGTGTTAATGTGTGTGTGTGTGATGTGTTTGATTGATTTGATGGATTTTGTTTGATTTTTGTTTTTTGCTTTCAGTTTTTTCCCCCTTCAAAATCCATAACATTAATTAACAGAAAAAGAAATAAATTTCCCACCAACATACACACACCCTCATTTCAAAATCTCAACTATATCAACAGAAGCAGCCACAAAAGATTTTGATGATTCTTAAAATATTCATCATTTCAAGCAACAAAAAATGTAGAAAATGATACATAGACAAAAAAAACAAAGTTTAGGATCAAATCATTCATAACAGAAAAAAATTGGAAGAAAAAAATCTGCAATTTTTTTTCACAAATTTTTCTTCCGGATTGTTCATTCATTCATTTCATTTCATTTCATTCATCATATTCGTTGTGTAAACACACACACAACACATTTGTTTATTTGTTTTTGTTTGTTTGTTGTTGCTGTTTTTTCTTCTTCTTCTTCTCTCTATCTCTCTATCTCTCTATCACTATCTCTGCTTTTTTCTTTTTTTTCTCATTTGTTTCGCAAAATAATTAATTCATTTAAAACATTCGCTTTTTTGTTTCTTCTTGTAAGCTTACAATTCAAGCTTCCTTCCTTCCTTACTATCACATCATTCATAATCCACCTCCGTTGATTATCGATCAAAAAAAAATTACCATCCCCTGAATTCGAAGCCAGCATTTTTTTTATAGAATACATTTACATCCCCCGGACAAAGTTTGATACAAAATGATTTACACATAATTAATATTCTTCGCTGTGCATCTTGGGGTGGTTTAAAAAAAACAATGGAAAAAAAGGATCAAAACATTTTCAAAAGTTTACAAATTTTTATTTACAAAATAACAAATTAAACCAAGCAAATTCACTGCCACTATCGAATTTTCTCATTTTTTCCTGTTTGTTTAATTTTTTTTTAAATTCATCGATCTTGATTGATTGATTGATTTGTCATATACATGGTTTGTGTGTGTGTGTTTTTATATTCGCACATTTCTCCCCCCTCAATACATGACATTTTGATTTCAATTTTTTCATTTTTTTTTATTGTTGTTGTTCGACATTACACACACCTGTTCCAAAAAAAACCATGAAACAAAAATGACCAGTATTATTGTTCAAGAAAATTTCAAACATCAAAATTCCAAAAAAAAAAATGTTTTGTCAACAAATTCTCATTAGCGGAACATACGCTCACACACACCTATTTACACCCATCCAACCACCCACACACACACACACACACACATAGATGACATAGACTACACAATAAACCCATCTACATTATTCTTTCATTATTTATTAATTATTAATTATTTATAAAATATGATGATTAATTTAACCAATCGATTGTTTTACAAAAATCAATTATTCGATAGAAAAAAATGGACTAAATATAAGATGATTATCGGCTATTGATTCAAGTATTGCTGTCATACCATGCATTTGAATATAATCAGGTCGTTGTGCTAATGATTCTAATCGTAATATTTGTTGACGACCATTTACCAATTTTTCTGTTTGTTGAAAAAATTGTTCGAATGGAAATTCATTCGATGATTTCATTCTTATCCATAATTGTTTCAAATCTTCACTATCATCAAATATATCCGGTTTTATACGTTTAACAATAGGTATACAATTCATATCGGATGATATGAATTGAAAATTATCACACATATTAAAATATGGTCGAGATTCGGTTTTGGTTTTTGTACATTTTCGATCAAATTTTATAAAATTTTTCCATATATCATTATTAGATATTTCGTTCATCGAATCATTTAGTTCAGCTATACGTTTTGATCGAAATTCATCAATATCAATATTATCTGAAGTAATTGATTTCGTCGATGATGATGATGATGATGATGGTTTTGGACATATAGTAACTATTTGTTGATTTCTCAGCCAATTCACATCCGATATAATAGATGTTTCTATTTGTTCTAATCGATTTGTTGGTGGTTCATGAAATTTTTTCAATAATTTTGTTTTCAATTCTTCAACGCTTACGGGAATATCTTTAATTTTGATTTTGACAGAATGTTTTGCAATTTCATTTTTTCGTATTTGTTGCTGTTGTTGTTGTCCATTATTATCACAAAGAATTGATAATCCAATTGGAACGGATTTAAAACAACCATGATCATTGATGAAATTCATTGATGGTGTATTATCTTCAATTTTTTCCTGTTTTTTCTCTTCAATAAACCATGATTGATTTAGATTTTTTTTCAAAAATCGAAAATTTGTCTGAAATAAACTAGTGTCCAAAAAAAAATATTTGAATAACACTTTGCTATCAACAATCAACAATACAATACTTACAATGATTCCATTTTAACACCTTGATTTAGTTGTCGATGCCAACCAGAATTTCGAAATTTATGATTAGCACTTTTAGATTTTTTAAAATTTTGTTGTGAAATTAATAAAACTTTACTTGGTTTTGCTGTCTCTTCTTCCGGTATGATCAATGTAGACATATTTCGACAATTTTTTATTGCATCTAATACCTGTTGTTTACCTTCAGTTGTTTTAAGAAAATCTTGTGCAATACGTGATGTACATGAATATCGAATCAAATTGAATACATTTCCATGTCGAGGTAATGATGAAAGATAATCTTTTCGTAATGTTGGTCGTCTTAGTCTACGACATATTGGCTGTTGTTCAATTGGTTCCTCTTTTTTCGGGCTAATAGCCATTGTATTTGATGATGTTGATGATGATAATGGTAAATTACTGCCACCTTGTTCTAATGATGTTGTTGTTGTTGTTGTTGTTCCAATGCGTTCATTTGTTTTCAATTTTTTATTTCTATAACTCGAATCATCATCTTCATCATCATCACCACCACCAATATCCGAATATAAACTGATTTCAGATTGACATTCATCACCATCACCAACAATTGAATTGGAATGATCATGATCATCATTATCATTATCAGAATCTGAACAACAACTATCATCTTCGGTGGTTAAATGTTTACGTTTTTTTGATTCAATTTTTTCAAGTATATCATCCATTGGATCGTATAGCATATTTTCTCGAAATAATCGAAACATTTTCTTTTCCTAATTTATACCAAACAAAAAAAAACAAAACAACTTTTTATATATTCTTTAATTTTCTAAATACATACATTGAATTTGAGTTTGTACAAATTTGGATTAATAAATGCTTTTTGTTGAGGTTTTTTTTCATCTTCATTTTGATCAGTATTACCGATAAAATTGGCAAGCAATTTATCAATTTCGGCAACATCTTTTGAATCGAATTCTGGCCTATCAAAATCAATATCATCATTTGAATTGTTTTCGAATAAAAATTTCGATACATCATTTTCCCATTGATCATTCAATGGTTTTTCATCTATTCTGTCGTGATGATCATCACGAACAATATTAAAATAACGAAGAAAATCATCCAAATTTTCTGTCATTTCAGATTTAATTCCAGAAGGTCCGGGTTTTTGTTGATCATTCATGATGATAAAATTTAACCAATAAAAAGAAAAACCAATAAAAAAATACAGATTCTTTTTTTTTATAGCCGCGAAACAATGTTGATAAACACAGAAATAAGCAAGAATTGATCGATCAACCTATTTGGTTAAAATAGCTGATATTGAATAAAAATAGTCGAATGATCACCAATTAAAAATTTTTTTTATTAAAAATTTTTTTGTTTATCGATAATACAAAATACCGATTTAGAAAACATTGTTAAATATTATATGATAAATATGTACAGAGAATTATACTGGATGGAGGGGCGAAAAGAAAACCCATTGAATTAATTGCCAGACGATTCCAATGATAACTATTTGATTTATCGAATATTATGATAGAATTTGCAAATCACGATAATGTTGAAAAAAAAACATTTGAATTAATAATTAATATATGGCCATATCAAAAATTTCAGGCATCAAAATTTACAACAAAAGGTTCGTCACAATGAATTTTGAAACCATCCTGAATGGCTGCATTCAAATTCAATGCTAATTCGGTAATGAATTTATAATCATCCATTGGCATTGGATCTTTATTTTTATGTGGATAATCGGCCGCTAAATAATTAGATTAATCATTAGATTCATTCATTCATGTTTATCACAAAAAAAATATCGGTTACCTTGAATAGTTGCTGCAGAATTTGAAGGCAACGTAACATGACGACGTATGGACATTAATTTATCACGATATGTTTGTTCACGATCAGTAAGATCAGCTTGTTCACAGCTTTTTTCAATAGCCGCTATATCAATTACACGTGATGTAAGACGATCTAAAACATTTTGATATAATTGATTTTGTTGATTTGTTGTTTGTTGTAATTGTTGTTGTTTAATATTCGAACCATTCATTTGATTAGGAATATTTTGATTTGGATATGATTGATTAACATTAGAATTATTGTTGACCATTGTTGAACCATAATGTGAATCACCTAGAAAAATAAATAAACATTTAAATTTTTCTATGATAAAAATTAAAAAAAAATCATACCATCATTGATACCGATTGGATGATCCAAAATACCTTGTGTTTCATCATTATCGGTATCCGATTTTGAAAAACAACAACACCAGCTTCCCATTTTTTTTTTCGTCAAGGAACAAAATAGTGACAGTGTGTATTGAACTTCGAAAAATAGCAAAAAAAAAACAAAACAAAATATCAAACACGGAAACACCCGAATAATCAATGAAAATTTATTGTTTATTTCTGATCTGAATGATAATTTAGCAACAAAAACAACAACAAAAAAAAAACACTGATTTGATTTAATTGAAGCAAACAAACAAATAAAAATCGTTGTCAAGGCTGCTGAATGAATAGGAAAAAAAGTAAAGGATTGACAACAAATTAAACCTATCGAATAAATTGAATATCAGATGATAATTTGACTCTGATCATCACCATCAATTGATCATCAACTCGTAAACAACAGGAGAAAAAATGAGAGCAAAAAAAAATAATTTATCAACTAGACGATGGCGACATCTATCCAACAATGATCAAAACTATTTTTTCAAAAAAAAATTTTACCCAAAAAAATTAATAAAAAAATCATTTTTATTTCAAATTTTTTTTCCAAGAAAAAAAATAGAATATCATTAACATCATCTGTATGTACAAAATGTTTGTTTTTGTTTTATGACCGAAAAAAAAGAGAGAGAAAGTAACGAACAAGGCAATTAAGAGCATAAAAAATGGCACAACATCTTTTTCGGCGAAAAAATGATGAAAAAAATTTTCAGAAAAAAAAAAATGATAAATTTCAAAAAAAATTGTGCGTAGGTGAAATGGATTCAATTTCTACAGGTAGACAGAATTTAGAAGAAAAAATGTTTGGATTTCGATATGATATATGAAAATGACTCGATTTGTTTGTTTTTTGTTTTTCAACCAGAAAAAATTTTCGCTCCACCAAATTTTCTATCACAAATATCATCTGGTTTCATTCTTTGATGATAATTTTATTCTAAACTTCAAGACCCATGGCCATATTGGTATGATTATGACGATGATGTTGTTGATATAGTTGACTTTGTAATGTTGTCGATGATGAATGTATTGAATCATTATCCGAATGATACCAATCTGCCAAACCATTATTATTATTTGTTGTGGATAATCTTTGTTGTTGTTGATTAAATTCTAAATCGATATCATCATCTTCATTATCATCATCATTATATTTGGAAAGAAGACTAGTAGTTTGATCATTTTTTTGTAATTTTTTCATTGACGAAGAAGATGATGTTTGTTGTTGTTGTTGTTGTTTTTTCATTCGTTGATGTGCTTCAGCAATGGTCAATGTTGCCTGATGTACTTTACGATAAATTTTTTCACCTTCTAATGTATGAAATATAAACATTCCTTCACCGGTTGCACAATGTCGTCCAGCTTCGAATGTAAATTTTGTTAGATCCGAACCTTTTTTTTGTAACAAAACAAAAAAAAATTGACAATTGATCAGAACAACAGCAAAAACAAACAAAAAATGATCAGTTAATTCGTGTTCGGGTGAGGTCAAAATAGGAAAAAAAATCTTAAATGAAAAAAAAATTATTTACCATAACGACGAAGTGCGGTCAATGGCCATGCACATAATTTTTGTTTAGTATTTACACAATCCCATAGATAAATATTTTCATGGGTTACCTGTAGAAAACATTCACCAAATATATCTAATTTTGAACTTGGCATTAAATAAACTTTAAATTGTTCTTGTAATTCTTTTTGTATTCCAGGTTTCAGTACATCAGGTTCACCATTTGAAATACCAGATTCAGGTAGAAAACATTCTTGTATCATTAATTTTATCCATTGATCAGCTTCAAGATCTATGATGATGATTTTTGATAAAACGAACCGAAAAAGGTGTTAATCAATTTTTCATTTGTTAAGTTTGAAAAAAAATTCAACTAAAACATACCGGAATCACATGCAAAATATTTTGCTGAACCATCATTAAAATCAATTTCAAATGCATGACGTTTTTGTGAATTCGAAAGACGATCAATCGATATAACATTTGTTAATAATTGTATTTTATGTTGATGGTGATGATGATGATCAATATTTCTTGCTGAATATTCATTTAGATATTTTTCTAAACGACATGGTCCTTTTGTTGATTGTCGACGTAAAATGATCCAACGTTTTTGCCATAAACCTAATGAACGACTTTTACATTTCATATAACCTTGTTTTATAACATCACTTAAATCGGTTGCCATTATTCACTTTATTTATTTAGAGTTTTTTTTTCAAAATTCAAAATTCAAGAGAAAAAAACAAACAAATTTTACAAAATTTCAATTTGGATGAAATGGTGCCATATTTTTTGTTCAAATTTTCAATTTTGGTAAAAAATCATTTTCAAAAAAAAACTTAAACAAAAACAACATGAATAACATTATCATTGACCAAAGAAAATTTTAACAAATTGAACAAAGTGGCTGATCAATCGATGACAAATTTACTAATTGATTTTTTTCGCAACCAAAAAGCAAAAAAAAAAAAGTATAGAATCGATATTAACCATGAAGAAATAATATTCGCGTCACCAAAAAAAAACAACCACCACAGTGAATATTTGTCGTCTTTTCAAGACCAAAAAAATTAATGACGACAATTGAAATTGAAAAAGGCACAACAAGTGGATTGGGAAAAAAATGCCCGATAAAATGACAACGGAGGGTATATAACCAAAAACCAAATGATGAATAGAAACAAGCACACAAAAACACTATGACATAAAGAAAGATAGGGAAGACGAAGAAATACTAATAATGATGAGCACCAGCTACAGCACTTGTAGCCATCAAGTTATGAAGAACTTTTTTTGATCAACCACGACGACGACGACCATACATAAAACCGATAGACATAGGTTCAATCGGGAGAGAGAGAGAGAGAGACAGAAAATGGTTGAAAATTTCAAACTTCGAAATAGAACGTCGACCGAAAACATTGAATAAATAAATTGGGTATAGGAGCGAAAAAAAATCACCGACCTGCTTTTTTTTGTTGATGGTGATGAGGGGGGAATGATAATGAGGAGGGAATGATAATGAGGAGGAGAAATACTCTTAAATATCGACATCCACCCCTCCGAAATTTACCATCATCCATCCTGACCATTATATCTACGCTACCGCCAACCCCAGAAAATAAATAATCCATAAAAACATAGTGGTACCATTATCATCTCTTATTCTCTCTTTTTGCCATGTTGTTGTTGTTGTTGTTGATCATATAAGGCCAATGAATTTTTGCTTGTTTTGAATCGAATTGAGGAACAAGAAAAAAAAGAAAATGTGAATCGACCGACCAAACAACCCGAATGATGATCATCATCATCAACAACAACAACATAAAGACAGAAACAAGTGAAGGGAAGAGCAAGAAAGAAAAAAGAAGAAAATCAAGCTTTCAAAAAATGAAGATGGATCATTTTCGATGATGATGATGATCGAATGTGCCCAGAGCTTGAAGAAGAAACATATAGAAAATAAAATATCGAATGACCGAATGGTAAAAATTGAATGAATAGAAAAAGGAGGGCAAAATTTAAATACAAACACACACACACACCAAACAAGATAAGGCAAGAACGAAGTTTTTCTTTTCGATGGACGAGAACCGAAGAATAGTTCAGAAGATATATTATCAATGTGATGGTGGTGGTGGAAGAAGAAATAAGATACCGATTAGTTTGGCATAAGGTTGGCCATTTTTGTTTGGCCATGTCTTCGTTCAAGTTTTTTTTCTTGGTCAAATAATCATCATCATCATCTTTGGTCGTCGTATTGAATTCAATTGAAACAAGCGGGAAAAAAACAAGGCAAGTTTTTGTTGTTCGGGCTTGCGCTTCTTTCAGAAAATGTTCATGATGATGATGATGATGAGCCAAAGATCAAAACTTTTTTTTCTCAAAAGGAAAGAAACTTGTATACAGAGGCCACAGGATTGAACATCGATTCGATTCTTCGTTGCTTCGTTGTTGTTGGCTGAATTGTTGGTGAGCCAACCACATTTTCAATGTTGAAAATATCATCAACAACAACAACAAAAATTGATGATGATGGTGGTGGTGGTACACATACATATAATTATGATTTCTATTTCGTAATTTTTTTTTTTTGGTTCGACTTGTTTTGACTTATTGAAGATCTTTTTGGTTTGGCCAAACAGACACAAAAAAAATATGATGCCCCAATCGCGTTTGATGATGATAATGATGAGGCAATCGTAATGGGCAATTCAAGATGATCAAATAGATGATGTGTTTCCTTTTTGGTGTTTTCCTCTTTTTACATGATGATGATGAATATCTTGATGTTTTTGTTGGTGGTTAAAATCGGATTTTTATCTATTTCGATTGAATCGGATAATTTCATTTGTTTTTGGTTGAGAAACATCATTCAATATTTTTTGTTTTTCAGTTTTTTCATAACAAAATTAAATTTGAATTGAATTGAAATGAATCAATTTTTTTTGACAAAAAGAGAAACAAACATTTTCGGTTTCTCTTTCAATTCAATTCAATTTTGTTGTTGTTGTTGTTTCTCATTACATTCAGGTTATATGATAATAATTTCATAAATAGACAGAAGAAAAAAATCGGGTTAATAATCGGTTATTATTATTATTGTTTTTGTTGTTTTCCCAAATGGGAATAAATAAACCTTACCTTAATAAATCTTAATAAGAGAAGAAAAACATCATCATTCATTCATTCATTCATTCATACCTGTATGATGATTAAATTATTTTCTCTTTATAAGTTGAGTAAGTAAAAAAAAATCATCAATCGATGTGTAATTGATGAAACAATCGTTGTTGTTGATGATGATTATCATTCGTGATGAACATAAATCAATGAAAATAATAATAATAATAATGTTACCTATTTTTTTTTATTAAATCAATTAACTTTGGATTTGTTGTTTTCGATTCGTGAAGATTTAATTTTCGATTTTGTTTCTTTCTTACTTAATTTAATTCTAAACATCCATGGTAATCCCCTTGTAGTTTTCTTTCAACAACAACGAAAAAAAGGAAAATCAGGTTAACCTAAAAACAAAACAAAAACAAATTCGAACGTTTTTGATTTCGAACGTTTTTCGTTTCGAACGGATTCGAATGATTCGAATTCGAATCATTCATAAATATCATGATCAGGATGATCATCAACAACAAAAACTTTGATTTACTTAATTAATAACAATTTTTTTTCTTTTAAAATTTTATTTTTATCTTCTTCATTTTCATCTTCTTAAACATTAATTCAATTCATATCGAATTAGACATGGTTTTTCTATCTACACAGTTTCGTTTCGTTCATCTCGATGGTCCATCACCTAAAAAATGTATCATATCTCCATCTAAATCATCATCAACATAATTATCATCATCATCGTCATAAAACCTTAGAACAAAATTTTCATTCAAACATTGAATTCGATTGAATGAGAAAGAAGCAAGAAGAAAAAAAAATATATGATACTTTAATGATGATGACGACGACGATCATCATCGTGATGATCATCTCATCTCATCATCATCATCATCATCAGAAGGATGATGGTGGTGTTCGGTACAGAAAAAAACACCTCGTGTCGATTTTTTTACCTTACTTTTGCCCTTGTCTAATATCGAAAACGATGATGCTGATTATATGATGACCATCATCATCATCATCTACGATGGTGTCGGTGGTGGTCATCATCATCATCATCATCATTAAGAAATTGAACCTTCAAGGCATTTGGACTACTTTCGAGAATTCAATGTTTTCAATTTTCTCTTCAAATATGACTTCTGTATATTTTGTTTGACCAAAAAAAAACGAATCGTGTCCCATGATTATCAAACGAAAGAAAAAAACCATTTCGAAAGTTTTTTTCAAGACAGAAATTTTCCCCAGCCAAAAAGATAGGAGTGACTAAACTTGAAACCCCATTATTTTCGTTTGATTCAAAAAGACATAAAGACTTTCACTTCATTCATTTTTAAATGGTGTTTATTTTTTCTGGGGTGATTATATAGTTTTTTGGGTTTTTTTTTCTTGGGCCCGGGAAAAAATGAACTTTTTTTTCTCTAACTTTTTGTTTATGGACAAGCCAAAGTTGACACTGGTGGACCCAGCAGTGAGCAACTATTTCAACAAACAAGGGTTATCACAACCACCGCCACACCAAGCTTTAACTATCTTTATACACCAAACCCATATTTTTGGTTGAAAGAAGAAAAAAAAAGATTGAAAATTTTGAAATTTAAAAATTCAACTTTGACCACTTTGATGATGACCACTGTGAATATTGAAGAAACGATTGACATAAATCTTTTTCTTTTTACTGTTGCACAAAACGAATTGGAAAAATTGAATGGATGGTGGTCAGCAGTAACGATTTTCTTTGTAAAAAAAGAAATTTAAAATGAATTGTATCAACAATTCAACAAAATCTGACCCTTTTTTCATTTTCATTTGTTGTTGTTGTTCAATGAACAATTCAAAATTTTTTGAATTGTGAATTTTTTTGTGATCCAGAATTGAATTGAAACATTTTTTTCAAAAAAAAAAAAATCATATCAAATGTGTTCGGTTGAGTGGCTTCATTTCATTTCATTTCTTTGCTTTTGTAATTGGAAATTTCAATCCAGAACAAAAAAAAAGTAGCGCGAAATTCGAGACAAAATGACAATGAAAAAGTTTTTTCAGAATTTTTTTTTGGCGCGCTCAAACAAAATCCATCACACAATTGGCCAGTGTTTCGACCATCACACAATTGACTTTTGACATAGATAAATTTTATTTTGGTTTTTTCAAATTGAAAATTCATCTTTTTTTTAATTTCTGACCGTCATATGATAATGATAATTATGGAAAGATTAAAAAAATGAAAGAGAAAGAAACAGAATTTGACAATAATCATTATAATAATAAATTTATCGCGATAACATTTGATTAATGAATAAACGAATAACGAATATTGAATTTTTCTTTGTTGTTGTTGTTTTAGTTCACGGAATATTTGTTGTTGTTGTCGATAATGATTAGAAGAATATTCTCAATGATTTATGTTAAATGTTGAATGTTTTTCGATGATGATGATGATGATGATAATTGAATGATGATCAACGAGAGAGAAAGAGATAATAATGGTAACAAAGCAGGAGAAAGAATGATGATGATGATAAAGTAAATGATTTGAATGAGAAAAAAAAATAAATTCTTGAAGAATTTTTTTAAAGGAAAAAAAAATAGATAAATCTCACTATTTGATTTGATGAAAATTTGTTTTGTTTTGTTTTTTCGTTCGGTTTTTTTCCGTTTTGTAGTGTGTTTCTGGTTTAAAACAAATCGAAATAACGATAATGAAATAAGGGTAACTTTTTTTTGAGTCAGAATTGAAAGAAAAAAAAAGAAAAATTGATTGATTAATTTCAAGTTTCTTCATCAGCAAACGGTATTGTTATCGTTGATGTTGATATAGTCGCCGTCGTTGTCGTTGCTGATGTTGATGATAATTGTTGTCCATTTTTCGTTGCTTGTTGATTATCATCACCAACTATGGTTTGTTGCTGACCACCAGTCGTTGATGATTGATGTTGTTGTTGAATTTGATGATTATTATTACCGGTTGGTGTTGCTGTTGTTTCCGTACACAAAGGTGATACCATCGATGTGGTCGATGTCGATGTTGATGATAATTGTGTCATCGATGTTATTTGCGTCTGATTATTATTATTCATTTCGATCATATTCGATGTTGTTTTCATCAATGGTAATTGTCCAACAACAATTGGTACAGAATTTCTTGTTGTTGTTGGATGATGATGTTCAAAATTATTGATCGAATATTGTTGTTGTTGAATAACAAATGGTGTAATTTTCATTGCTTGATTGGCCGATAATGATTTTGTCAACGATTGTTGTTGTTGTTGATGTTTTTGTTGTTGTTGTTGTTGTTCATTATCACATGATGCTGATTTTATTGATGATTTTAAAATTGATGTTGGTGGTGGTGGTGGTTTATAATCATGTCCATCAGATGTAGAATTTTCTAACGATTTTGTTGTTGTTGATGATGAATGATCATCTGATGATGATACTGAACTACAACTTTTAAATCGAAATGATTTTTTTGTCGATGAAGATTTTTGTTGTTGTTGTTGTTGACGCTGTAATCTTTGTTGTTGTTGTTGTTGTTGTTTTATTTCTTCTTTATTTGTCGTCGTTGTTGTTGTTGTTGTTAATGTAAATGATGTTTCTTTTCGAATTGGAACATTCGATGCTGTTGTTGATGATGATGATGTTATTGAGCTCATTGATTGTGGTGCGGGTGGAATATTTTCCGTTAATGCTTCACCGCTTGATGATATTGATGATTTATGATTTGTTTTATTTGTTCTGGATGAACTTAATGTCATTTTTCGAAATAGTTTTGGTTCTGAACCGGATGGATGTTTAATATCACCTGATTCATCAAAATCTGGATGATCTGGATAACTTGTACGACGTGTAAACATTCGTTTATCCGATTGATTTGATGCTAATTTTACACTTAAACCACGTTGTGCTAAACGTCGAGAATCCGAACTTAAACGAAAACTTAATCCACGTAATACTCTTGGTTTCATTGATGATGATGTTGTTGTTGTCGTTGGTGAATTTATTGAATGTTCACCATGTTGTTGTTGTTGTTGTGATCCTTGCGGTTGTTGTTGACCAACGGTTGTACCAGCAGCCGCACCAGTTGCATTTGGTTGCATTGTTGTACTAATATTCGATAATTTTGATGCACTTGCAGCTAATTGTGAAAATGCAAAACTTAATCGATGACCACCTTGACCACCACCACCACCACCACTTTGTTCTTGTTGTCTATCACTTGCACTATTCTGTTCTTGTACAATTGATTTACTTCTTTCATCTAAATTTGGATTATTTTTCCTTCGTATAATATCTTCACGTAATGATTTCATTTCATTTACTAATGATACATAAAGATTACCTTTTGAACGATTAAATGGTAAACCACAACCATTCAGTTTTTCTTGTATTCGTAATTGATAAGCTTTTTCAATACCATTTTCACAATTTTTTTGCAGATATTTACATTCAATATATGGTAACATCAATACAAATAACGGTGAACGATATGTTGAAATGAAATCAATAAAATTCCAAAATGTTGAACCAATCAGATGTGGTTTATCAGCTAAATCACGAATACATTTTGCAATATGATACCATTCAGTATTTAATTGTTTTTCAAAACAAGTAATTAGGATTTTTAATCCAAGAAAACCAATTTGTTGCAGGGAAAATTGTTTCAATTGTACACCTGCTTGTGATGAATCACTACCTTTTGTTGGTTTATTTGAATTTGATGGTTTTAAAATATTCAATATAACACTTAGTACAAAATTAATATCACAAAGACGAAATTTTGGTGTATCTTTCATTCCACTTGTTGTACGTATACACATTGGATAAATCATATTCATTAAATATATTTCACTTTTTTCTGGTGATGAAAATGCACCTGAACATATTGTTTCTAATGATTGTGAATCACCTAATTGTATCATTTGTAGTGATATTAATCGTACTGCAACTGATGTAAATCCTGTGAATACAAAAATTTGAAAAAAATCATTAAAAAATTTGAAAAATGAAATAGGTAGCGTTACCTGGTGGTGGTGCTTGTGTTAATGCAGCCGTCCATGATGATACAGCGGATGATGATTCCGAAAGAAAATATGATGTTTGATCACCGATAATTATATTCTGGCAAACATTTATCAATGATTTTAAATGAGGTAGATGTACAATATAAGGATGTTTAGCGAATGTCAAATAAACACCTTTCAATAACCGTCTTGCTGCTTCCCAATCCGTTGTACGTTTAATTGCCGATTTTTTTGATATTTTTGTAAATGTTTTATCTAATCGTCGCAGTACCATAATCAATGCTGGACGCATTGATTCTTGTCGCCATTCTGAATTCGGTAGAATTTCATTCATATAACGAACTAAACCTTTACAGGCCATTGTTTGTGGATCATATGGTGCTAATTTCAATAAACTATGTGCAATTTCAGCTAAACGAATATGACATTTAACATCTAATAATTCATAACTAGAATTTTTCTGATGAATTTCGGCAATTTTTTTACTTAATTCAGCAAATCTTGATGTACTTTTTGTCAGAAATTCCGAAACAATTTTCAATAATAAATCACGCGGTTTACGAAATTCTAGCCGACAAAGTTCACCATCATCTAATTCAATACGATTATGACGTGGTGGATAATAAGTTTCAGCATTGTATCTGAAATGAGGGAAAAAAATGTTTTAAAAAAATATTCAGATTAACTTTTGCTCATACTTTGAATGGCTATCTTCATCAATTTCAATGTGTGGCGATAGATTTTTGACACTTGTTTCACGAATATCCAATGTACGTTGTGGTCCGGTAAAGTTTCTATTTCCAAAAAACATGAAAAAAGAACATGAAAAAACATGAAGACAAAAACATTGATCGAATGAATCGAATTACCTGGTCAATGCTTCACAATTATAGATTAATGTTTTAATACAAACAGAAATATTATGTATCATTGATAATTCGGCACGTGGTCCACCGGGTGTTTCTTTTTTTGTTGTTAATATTTGCATATGCATTAAATGAAATGGTAATATTGAATCAAGTATTGTTAACATTTGATGACCACGTTCAGAATCAGGTGCATATGATATAACCGTAACACATAATGATATTGAATCCAATACTGTTAATGTTTCTGAATCCATTTGATAACAAAAATCTAATGCTTTTAATGGTTTTTCAGCATCAACTAATTCCAATATATCTAACGGGTCGGCTGTATATTGTCCTAATGATTGTAATAATTGAAAAAATGCTTTTGATGATATTTGACATGATGATGATGATGATGATGATTCATATTTATTTAAAAAATCTGCATCCAATAATGGTGCAACAGCACCAAACATTTGTAATACAAATGGTTTTGAATGTAGTATATAAAATTGTTTGAATACAAATTCAATCGTACGACATAGTAATGAATTTGTTTGATGTGTACCATAAATCTGAACGATAGTCTGTACAATGAGCAAATAACCATTTGTAGCGAATATATTTTTAAATTGATGAGCAGCATTTATATAGGTTGCCATACATAATCTTAGAATTGTTGCATCTTCACAATGCAGTAATAATGTTCCATTAACAACATTTAAAAATAGATGAATATCGGTTGAATCGGCAAAAAATCCGGATGTTGCTTCAAACATTCTTGCAACCAATTTAACCCATGAAATTTTATGTAATGTATCCAAGCCTAATACTTCACGACCCATTGGACCTGTATATAATGTTAAATTTGTTTCCAATGCTTTACGTGGAAATGATGGTAATTTCATTAGTTCTTCATGTAAAAATAGTACACGTTGTATACCCATATAAGATGTTTTTATCAATGATAAAGACATTAAACACTGATACAAATTGAAAAGAAAAAAATAATATTAGAAACATGAATTTGAGAATGAATATTAACATTACCTTTCCCAATTCAGTAAACTGTAAAGTAAATGCTTGTCGTTGAAATTTATCATATGCATCAATCGGATTCATATGTACCAATGATATTTGTGGATATTGTGATCGTTTAAAGAAATAAAAATCCCGTACAAATGCATTCAGATTATGAATCTGATTGGTTTTTGTATCGACCAAAAAATATTCATTATGTTTTGATTCATCAATACCGAAAAAATCCAAACTATCTGTAAGTATTTGTGAAAATTGTGTATCTTCATGTACGGGAAATTGTGATGGAATTGAACCTGGATCCGGTCCATGAACGATAATTTTTTTGGCACTTGGTACATTGGCAGTGATCAATATGGTTGCATCGCATTGTTCTTTACGAAGAATTTGTTTTAAATCTTTAAGAAATAAACCAAAAACATTCGGTACAATTAACCACAGTATAGACATAACTGATGCTATAATTGATTGTGAATCTTCAGTTGGTGTTCGTACATGATACATAATAAAACCAATCAGATAATTATATAATGTAAATGCAGCTTGTGCCGGTAATCTTGGAACGAAACGTATTAATCGACGAATAGTTTGTATGACAACATTTTTCTTTTCACGTGTTAATTTTTCCAATAAATTTCTTAAGAATAATGCTGAATCTTCACTTAAACAATGCCAAATAGTTTTATATGCAACATCATAAACAGCTTGTCCATCGGTATTCATTTGTGTATCTTCCAAAAGATTAACAATCAAAAATGATGCTGTTGTTAAACTGGATGGAAAAAAACATTGTGCTACTTGTAAATGATGTAATGGTATACGTTCAACATCATCTTCTTGATCATCATGATCATCAATTGTATGATATAATACTGGTTCATATGCAGCCTGTAATGTAACCGGTACACTATTAAAACGATAATTTTCTCTTTCTTCTCTTAATTTATCTTCTTGATCTTGTAATGCTTTTGATATTAATTCTATTTGTTGTTTACGACGTGTTTTTGTTGCAGCAACAAATGATTTTTGTATTGTTGGTTCTTGATTAATAGCAACTTCATCAACTTTTGTTTTAACAATAGGCATATATGGTGGATCGACTACCGGTTTACATTCAACAGCAATTCTTGGTGATGGTAATGTAAATTCAATTGCAGCTGGTGGTAGTTTTAATACTAAATGTGCACCTTCTTCTAATCGTTGCCAACATTGATGACGATTACACCAAATTTTCAGGAATTTATTTATAGCACTAACACGTATATCAACATTTTGATGATTTAGATTTTGATTCAATAAATTTATAACAATATCTGGACATTTTAATGAACAAACAATTATGGCAACCGATGCTGATGATGATATTTGTATATCATCATCCAATATTAAATTCCATGAAAGATTTAATAAATATTCAAATTGATTACGATTTAATATTAATGCACTTTTAAGCATCATCGATATGATTGAATGAAATGGATTTTTAACCTGATTCAATATATACAACATTGTTGTATTTTCTTCTTGTTTACTTTCTAAACGATAACTTAATACATCATGAAATATTAATCGGGGATCTTCACTTTCATATAGGCCATATTCAAGATCGATTGCTGAATGTGCAAGACCTGTTTGACTATTATAAACACCACCACTATGTCCATGGCTACTATCACGATCCAAATATTTATCCATTTGAAAACCTAAAACACCAGAAAAGAAAAAGAATTATGGAAATCATTATCGAAAGTTATTGTTATTATTAATGAATTTAAATGTTACCTGATACTTTTCGTTTTAATGGTGATGTATGTCCCATTAAAATTTTTTTCAATTTTTTCTCTTTTTTAGCAACATCTTCTTTATCATCTAATAATTTTTGTGTCATCATATCAAAATCAAATAATGGTTGTACATCTTTTTCATAAATTCTTTGTACTTCTTTCGTCAGGAATGATGCTGATTGTATAATTTTTTTATGACAATTATTTAAACATTTTTGTTGTTGATGATGATTACAATCAAAATTAATTAATGATGAAAATAATGTTGTTATTTTTAGCCATGGTATATTTTCCACCATATCAATATCATTTGTATCAATATTTATATTATCAAGTAATGCTGATTCAAAACTATGTCCTTCTTCCGAAAACAGTCCTGGTGATTCTTCACCGGAAAATCTTTCCGATGTATCTGATTTTTCTGATGCAGCACTTACTTTACGTTTTGAACGTAATGAATTTGAACGTTTAAATAATGATGATTTATAATCATCTTCAACTAATGTTGATGAACGAATTTTTGGTTGTTTTTTACTACCACCACCACCACCACCACCACCACTTCCACTATCATTTTTTTTCAATTTAATTGAACGACGACGAAAACTTTCATGATGACCACTTCCGCTACGTACACCACTACCACCCCATGTACTTAAATTAGTTGAACCAACTTGTGATAAACGTTTTCGATCATTATTTTGTTGCATCATCATAATATCTTCATTTGAACCGATTAAACTATTTGAATCATTTTCATTTTCAGCTGCTTCATGTAGTACAAAACTAATACGTCTATCATTTGTTGATGGTAATATATGATGTTGTGATTCCATATGATGTTGTAATTGGCCACCAGGAAAATTTGATAATGACATTAAACTATGTGCAGAATTATTAAATGTTCCTGTACTTAATGCCATTGACCAACGACGATTTTGATGCATAGCTAATGGCCTTGCTAATGGTTCAACCGAAAGTTTATCTTTAACCGATGCAACTGCTGTTTGCATTGCTGTTGGATTCATAACCATCGATGTTCGACGTGAATTTTGTGTCAATAAATATTGATGTGTTTCACGTAAATATGTAGTTATTTCATACAATAATTGACAGGCAATGATTTTCAATGCAAACGGACAATTACCTTCTTTACTATCCGTACAAGAAACTGTTAGAAAATCATCTTCATCTTGTTGTTGCTGTTGCTGATTTCCATCACTATCAGCAATTGCAGCAGATTGCATCATATCGATATCATTCTGCAGAATATCTTCTAAACGTGATGATAATAATTCACCCCATTGATAAAAACAACGACCAGCATATTTTTGTAATGTAGTTGATGCACGACTTCTGACCACTGTTTGTGAACCATGTCTTGGACCTAAACATACACAAAAAAAAATCATTATGGTCATTTTACATCACACAAAGTAAAACACAATGTCCTTTTACCTGAAGGACGAAAAAAATTAAAATTCATTTTCATCCAACCGGGCCATTGTCCACGATTACAACGATGTACAAAATGACAACATTCCAATAAGAATGCTGCTCTTGATAATACTGGTGCTTTTAAATCTAACATTGCCGCAACTAATTGTGCATCCGGTATTGAACCAGGTGTACATGTATCCAATAAGAATTGAAATTTTAGCATTCCATCTTTAAGAATTTCAAATAAAATTGTACGTGTTTTTTTCATTGGAATATCCATCATATTATTATTAATGGTAGGCATTATTCCCGGTTTACCACCACCGTATGTATTCATCGTTTGATTGATTGTCGAACCAATTCCGACGACATCTTGTTGTTGTTGTTGTTGTAAACGATCAAAATCTTGTAGGGAATTTTTTCTTGATAAATCCGGTGTATCATCAAAACTATTTTGTTTGATTTTATTTTTACCACCACCACTGCCACCACCGCCGAATACATTTTTAAATTGTTTTCTTGCTTTAAAAAATGTTGATTTTTGATTTATAGCAGCACCGGCTGCCATTGTAACTGCAAATGAAGATGATGATTGATTTGCCGTTGTAAATCCTATTGGTTAATCCGATTGAAAAAATCAAATTAACCACACTTGATACACACATGCCATTTATTAATGATTACCTTTAAGTTGTGTTTGTTTATTAAAACTTCCACGACGAATCATCACTGTTGTTGTCGTAGTTGATGGTGATTGTTGTTGTTGTTGTTGTTGATCAAGTGATGTAATTGTAAGATAATTTTGACCACCACCACCACCATCAAAATCATTTGATCGAATATTATTATTATTCTGTGGATGATAATGATCAATTTGATTATTATCATTATTGATTATCATTGATGAATGTTCGGATGGTAACCGAGTTGTTGGATCATTGTGGATACCAAAAAAATCAATTTTCGATTGATTTGTTGTTGTTGGAATCGATGGTGTCGTTGCTGATATTAATTGTAATTCCATTTGATTTGTTGATTGTTGTTGTTGTTGTTGAGCATTTCCCATAGGAAATATTAATGATTCAGATTGTGCAATTATCGAATCATTAATGATTAACGAATCAGCCATCATTGTTGATTTGGAACGATTTGCACCCCATTTTTTATGTTTTGCCACTCTTGTTGTTGTTGTTGTTGTTGATGATGAAAGTGGTAATGGTTGCTGTTGCGATAATGCCTGCGGATCATCTTTACCTGGAATTTCAGTATTTTGACGTTGTTGCTGTTGCTGTTGTTGATTTTGTAATACAAATTTTGTACTTTCTATCAGGCCACTTAGTGCAGCCTACGAAAGATTAGAGAAAAACAAAATTTGAGAAATTTTCCGGAAACAAACAATAAAAAAAAACTTACATTTCGAAATATTCCACCATGATTTTCACGAACATAGGATATAAATTGTCGTACTTCACAATATAATGACATATTTTCCTGTACTTTTAATTCTTTTTGTACAAAAACTAAACGACTTATGAATGGTTTGAATGTATATTTAACGATTATCGTATCGACTTCAAGTTTTACTGAAGAAAAAAAAATCAATGAAAAAATCATTTGAATTTTCAAATAACTTACTTTTAGATAATGTTGAACCATTCACAAATGTCGTACCGGTAGTAGAAAAACCGGCACCAAAATTATTAAAATAACCATTTTTTAATTGTGTATTACCAACACCAACAACGCCACCTAGGCCACTACTTGTACCGGTTATCTGACAGGGTAATGATTTTTTCAATGGAATTGTTGTTGTTGTTGTTGCTGTTAAATGTTGTTGTTGTTGTTGAATATTTGTTGCTGCTGTTGATAAATGTGATGATGATGTTGTTCCTTCGGCACAAAAACCAAAAAATGCATGAAATATATCCATTATTTCTTGTATTGGATGACTTGTAACCAACATTTCACAATATTGTAAAAATAATAATTCAGACATTTCATGCAGTAATTTTAATGTTTTCATAACATTTTCTTTTAAACGAATTGCTTCCAATTCACGACGACCTTCACCACAACCACGTGAACATCCTAATTGTTTTATAATACGAAATAATGTATCCATAAACAGATGATGTATCGATAATTCAGGATTTTCACAATTCGGTTTAAATGTTTTATATTTTTTGGCTATTTCGACACGGAAAGAAGCAAATGAAATAAAGAATTTAAAAATAACAAAAAAATTAATTACTTACCAACATAGATGCTACCAATACGTTTTGAAATCAATTTAAAGCTCATTAATTTATTTAAAATTTTATGTATCATTTTACAAACACGCATTGTACAAACAGAATCTTTTAATGTAATTGAATGTATTGCTTTCAATACAATAACCAAACTAATTTGACCATTTTTATTAACATAATTTATTGATGCAAGTGATTCACCACTTGTTTCAATTGTATAATCAATTTGTCCATCACTTTTACAACGTAATAATAATGTTGCAGATCTACCACCACCATGGCTATTTCTACCTCCAGAACAATAGGCACTTGAATAATAATGTTGATCATAATCATCATTATCATCATCATCATCATCATCATCATTATAATCACCATTACCATCATTATTATCATTATCATCATCATCGATATAGAATTTATGTTTTGTTGTTGTTGTTGATGATTTTCGTTTGTTTCGATTATCATCATCAACATCATTGATATTATCATTATCATTATTTGAACGATTTTGATTAAAAAATTTTATCGATGAAACAGGTGAATGTTCTGTTATTGTTATGATTGGAAATATATTTGTTGTTGTTGTTGTCGATTGTTGTTGTTGTTGATTGAGTTGTTGTTGTTGTTGTTGTTGATCATTTGTAGATGATATACCACCACCGATTTCAGTCAATGATGTACGACTTGGTGTTCGTACCTGTTCAGGTGATAAATAAATTGATGGATATTGATCATCCTCATCACCATCACCACCAAAATGAATTAATTCATCATCATCATCATTAATAAGATGTAATGTTGGCATTGATTTTCCTTTTGTATCATTTCGATCAATCAGACGATTTTCCATTGATGAAAGTGAAATTTTACGTTTTTTAAAACTATTTGCTGATGTTGATCGTTGTTGCTGTGGATCATCATTCACCACAACAGCTGCTGAAGATTTTTGTGATTTTTGATGATAATGTAAATGTTTTGATAGGACAACATCACGGATTGTCTGTTTAGCCGATTTATTTGTTGTTGTTGTTGTTGTGGAATGATTTTTTGATGAACCAGATTTATGATGATGATGATGTTTACTATTAACATGAATATCGGATTTTGATGCTGATGATGATGGCGGTGTTGGCACATGATGATGGCTACTTGTAGCATTAATTAATTTATATGGAATTTTTGTTGTTGTTGTTGACGAATGTTGTTGTTGTTGTTGAGATTCAACGGGTGATGTTGTTGTTGTTTGATTTGGATTGGATTTATTTTTTGATGATTTTTTATGTTTAACTTTTTCACTTCCATGTCTGCCAAATGAGGCACTTGATGTAGTACTGCTTATTAAAGCCTGAAATCCTGACAGTCCTGTGTGTGGTAAAAAAAGTTTTTTTCTTTGGTTAAAAAAAATGAATTTCAAATAACAATAATCAAAAATACCTGGAAGTCCAGAAAATGATGAACGACGAACATCTCTAAATGTTTTCAATTTGGATTCCTTATCCTGTTGTTGTTGTTGTTGATGATGATGATGTTGATCTTTGACATTTGGACGGTTTCGTTTGGATTCTTGTATCATCATACCACCAATATTAAACATTATTGTTGAATCACGATAACGACGTCGTCTTGGTGTTGGTAATGAATATGATCGATGACGATAAAATTGTTGTTGTTGGTGTTTTTGTTGTTGATTTTGACGACTTTTTTCAATACATTCCAAACGATAATAAAGAAAATTTAATGCCCAATCAATACCATCTTCCATCCATTGTGATGTAAATAAACAACGTAATACAGCAACATCTAAATATGTTGCCATTGATGGTTCGGGTAAATCTTTTTTCTGATATTCATATTTTTTCTTTAATTCTTCTGTTTTTGTTGTTGTTGTTGTCGTAGTTGTTGTTGATGATGATTGTTGTTGTTGTTGTTCACTTAACCCGTTGACTAAATGCGATGGAGAACTATCCGGTGGCTGACCAAAATTAAATATATCATTCGAATCTTTACGATCAATTTTTGTTGTAGATGTTGTTGATTTTTTATCATTTGTACCATCATTATTAATATTATTAACAGATTTATCTAATTGTGTTGATGAACCAATAAAAACATCACCAAATTTTGGAATTGCTAATTTTTTCTCTGCATTTCTTGTTAATGAAAATGTATTCTGTTTTGCATGTGCTAAAAAGCTTGGTATTCTGAGAGATAAGTGGGGAAAAAACATGAGAAATAAGGGGAAGGGAAACAAATGAAAGGATTGAATTGAATTGAGTTTTGATTTTGGAATGAATGAAATACTTACTCTGGATGACAATAATTAAATAATGGTATCCATATTTTATAACCATTTTCTAAACGAAATGATGTTAAAAAATCTGATTGTTTTAGATGAGGTATTAATGGTGCAAATAAATAAACAAATGTTTGTATTGTTGTTATTGGAAGTATATAATGTTCTTGTTGACGATTAATACCACGTTCTAATTCTTCATCAGCACATTCTTCAGCTGCATCCAATAATATCCAATGTAATGTATATAATAATTTTGTTTCCGATGCTGATAATTTATCAAATGAACTTTTCCGACGTATATATAATAATGTTGAACAACAATGCATTACATGTGGTAATGCTGATACAATTAGTCGCCATCTTTGCATTATTAAAGTAATTTTTTTAAAAAAATCATTAATGGTTGTCCAGAAAAATTCAATTTTAATTAAATATTTTATTTACCTGCTAACACTAGCAATTGCTTTTGTTAAACTTGGTGAAAGACCGAAACGTATATTTTGTACAAGTACTTTTTCAAATAATTTACATGCTTCACGTTGTTCCATTGCTGATGCATCTTGTAATTTACTTAATTTTGGTCTTATAAATGGACTTTTGATTGATTGATTGATTGATTGTTTTTTTTGGCGATTTCAGGTAACATTTAATTAAATTAAATTAAATTAATTAAGAACTTCAAATTTTTAAAAAAAATTTACCTTGTCTGTCGCCATAAAAATGTTTGTATTGGTAATGGAATTGAATATGAAAGGCAATCATTATTATCATTATCATCTTCATCTTCTTCATTATTATTATTATTATTATTATGTGTTTCATCACCACCAATACTACTGTTGGTATTGATTCTACTGCGAATGCTTCCCGCACCACCAACGATTGAATGTGATGATTTACGTTTGATCATTATCGTTTCGATCAATATGATTAGAATATTCACGCATTACAATGATTAATAAACATTTCAAACAACAACAACAACGAAAAACACCTTAATCGATGAAAGTCTCTGTGTTTTGTCTGAATAACAACGACTGATAATGGGATGATTTGCGAGAGAAAAAAAGATAATAATTCGGAAAAACGACAACAACAACAAAACGATGATTCGGAAAATAGAAGAGAGGAGAGTTTGAAAAAAAAACGGAATTTGATTGATTGATTGATTGATTGATTGGCTGGGTTTCTTGTTGAAAATTATCATCAATTCAATGTTGTGAAAGTCCCAAAAAAAATAGAGTCCGAATTATGAAACAAAAAAAAAAACAAAAAAAAAAAATTAACATGGATACATTACTGGAAG
This sequence comes from Dermatophagoides pteronyssinus, assembly GCF_027571235.1. Taxonomy (NCBI): domain Eukaryota; kingdom Metazoa; phylum Arthropoda; class Arachnida; order Sarcoptiformes; family Pyroglyphidae; genus Dermatophagoides; species Dermatophagoides pteronyssinus. The sequence continues at coordinate 979,794 of NW_027461528.1, forward strand.
AAAGCGAGAGAAAGAGAAAAACCCGTACAGAAGATATTACTACACACAGAATCCAGAATAGAGTGAGCGAGAAAGAGAGAAAACCAGAATCAAAGAAAAGATAATAATAATGAAAATTAGAGTCAAAGAATTCTGGTATACGATTCTGTTGTTGGTGGTGATGATGATGAAAAGTTTTTAACAAATTTTTTGCTAGTGGTGATGTTGTTTTTTTTTTTGGATTCTAGAAACATCAACAACATCCAAAGAATCAAGAATCGAGTTTTTTTTTTGTCTAATGTTTCCCGAATATTTTCCCAAATTCTATATAGATGTTAATGTTCGGTAGAAAACAAGAATTTGGATGGATGTGTTATATAAACATCCATGATGGTAGCATCATTATCGTGGACCAAGTGATCATCATCATCATTGAAATTCTATATAGATTTTTTTCGTTCAAAGAAACGAAAAAAATTTGTTTCAAAAATGAATTAATCACACACACACACACGCATTGACTATATTGATGCGATTTTATTTTGCGTTTTTTCCATTCATTTTGAATGAATGAATGGATGGTCAGAACTGAATTCTTTGTTTTTTTTTTTTTTTTTTGTTTCGGCTTTTTTGTTTAATCTTTTCAAAAAAAAACTATTTTCTCGTATTCACACACACACTATATATTCATTTGGATGAAAAAATATCTGAATGAAATTTCTCGGTAAGTGAAAAATCCAGAAACATCAATTCTATCTCCAAAAAAAGGTGTATAGGCGTCATTTTCATTGGAAAATACCACTACCACTGTCATTTTTTTTACTACTACTACTACAACCAGAAAAAATTATAATCCAGCAAAAAAAAATTATTGAATAATTCTTTGGATACGCCAGATTGATCAGAATGGGTTTATAAATTCATTCATACATTTTGCTTTCCTATCATCATCCTGTATGAGAGAAAATACAAGAGGATTCTGGAGAAGCGTTATATAACATCAGTGGCAGTGGCAGCGGAATAGTGATTTATTTTTTACTTCAAAATTCAAGAATATTTTAAACAGCACACCAAATGATGATGTTTCGGAATGTTGTTGTTGTTGTTGTTTTGAAAAAAATGATGCGGACATGATGAGTCGACGCCATTCAAAAGAAGAAAAAAACATTATTCCGAACGGAACATTTTTTTCTCTGTTTCATTGAAACTTTGTTTATTGTTTTTTGAAGGTTTGGTTTGTCTGCATGGTTTGTTTGATGTTTTGAAAACAAAAAAAAATTTCCATTGAATTTTTAATTATTCATTGGAATTCTGCAAGAGAAAAAGAATATTTTTTTCTGTCAAATTCTTTTTGGTTTCAATCAATTCGTCAAAAATTTTTTTTCTTCCCCCCCAGAATTCGTCAAATTTATAAATAAATTTTTCTCGGGAACCAAAAAAAAACTTTTAGTTAAACAAAAAAAAAAAGTTTAATTGAATAATTTTAGTGCGAAAAGGAAACAAACGAAAGAAGAAAATTGAAAACTTTCTGTTTCATCTTCCAAAAAACAGATTGGTTTGTGATTTGATTTGATTTTTGATTCAATCAAATTGACAAAAAAATGAAATAACATTTTCCAAAAAAATCATCACTTTTTTTCTGTTGTTGTTGTTGATGATTTTCAAAGCTTCAGGCTTTTTTTTCCTTCCATTGAACAATTAAATTTACCAAAAAAAAAAAACTTTTTTTTTCGTCGAAATCATTACCGTTAATGACGACTTTTTCGCCCCCCCAAAAAAAAACTGACCGAATCATATTATGGATTCCTCATCGAGAAACAAAAGGATTGAAATGAGGATAACAAACAAACAAATCTTTCAATGACCAAATCAATCAATCAAATTGGATTTTTCATTCCTTTTTTCTGGAAATATGAAAGAGATCTTTGTGTTTGTTTTGTTGATCGATGATTGAAAGATACATTCGAAAGAAACGCAAAAAAAAAAAAGATTATATGGTCATCATATTTGTTGTTGTTTGAGAAAAGAGATAGAGAGAGAGTGAGTGAGAGAGAAAGTGAAAATGCAAACACAAACACACCTACAGTCTTGATCATTTATCTTGATGATCTTTGATGATCATGATGAAAATTAATCGTTCCATTTGGACATGCTTATATGTGATTACATTTTTTTTTTTGTTTTGTTTCGTTCAAGGTTTTCATCAAGACTGATCATCATCAACAATGATACAATGAACTTTTAAAATCCAAAGAAAAGAAAGTTTTCCAGAAAAGAAATTTTCTCATTTTTTTTTTTTTGACGTTCGAAAATATTCGAACGTCAAAATTTCGAATGTTTTTTTTTCTCTTTCGAATGTTTTCTGTTGTTGTTGTTGCAACTTTTCATCGAATTTCTCTTTCTCTGGCTTTCTTTTGCTGATTCTTCAATCCAATTTCACATTTGACCTGATTTAAATCTGTTTTTTGTTTTGTTTTTGTTTCGATTCAAGTGATTTACTTTCGTTTTTTGTTGTTTGTTGTTGCGTATTCACCTGTTTTTGGCATTATATCATTAGTGAAATCGGTTTGTTGTTGTTGATAAAATTACAAGTTACATTACTGAATGAATCTGGTTTGTGAAATTATCATTTTCCAATTAGTTTCCTTTTTCTGTTCATTTATGTTATCCGTTTGAAAAGTTTTGTCAATTTTTCTTTCTGTCAAAATTATCGTTATTTGTCAATCAACAGTCAAACACAATGTGTGTTTGTGTGCAATTCCTTTTTGTTTCTAAATATATTAAACGATTCATATCTCCGGTCTATTGAATCTAACCTTGATCACTGTGTTCGGTACGTTCTAATAATGATGATTATGATGATGATGATGTAATTCCCATTACCATAATCTACTAATTTAAATTCAAATCACAAATCTAACGAACCGAATCGAACCGAGGAGAAAAATGTTTTAATAATAATTGTATCTGGATACATGTATATCGAGTACAATCAAACGACAAAATCCAAATTGATTAGAAATCAATCAACCAACCAAACAACTAACCAGACAACCAATCAATCACACAATCAATCAATCAATCAACAAATCAATAGATTTCTTATATTTTTTTTCTTCTCGTCATTACATTCTTATCGAAAAAATATGATAATGATGAATTTATCATCCAATACACAAGTAGTGGTGTATCCTCTGATAGAAAATCAGTATTTCTGCGTAAAAAAAAAATTATTCAAAAACAAAAAAAAAAAAGAAAAGATACAACACTCTCGTCGTTATCTTTTTTATTCGTACACAGACATACACACACACATAATGTCTATGTGTACTTGAAAAATTTTTCAAAAAATTATTGATCAATGAATGTTTTTTTGTTGTTGTCGACATTTTTGTTGTTGTTGTTGTTATAATTCCGATTACAATCATCGAATGTTGTAACCAACAACAACAACAACAACAAACTGTATTCTAAAAGCAGTTGTTGATCAAAAAAAAAGTGTATCTGTTTCTCTTTATAAAATTATCAACCAACATTAGTTTGGAAAGTTGTTGCAGGCGTTGGCCAAATGAAAATATACACACAGTTACACAACATACATAAATACATACATGCATATAAAATCCATTCATTCATTCATTCATCCAAGCAAATCGAATCATTTTTTCTTTGATTTTTTACCAATTTCTCATTGTGTTTCTCATTGATTGATTGTGACTTTTTGGTTGGTTGGTTTGTTTGTTCCTAGAATCATAATCCACCGGTACGATTAGAGATTTTTTTCCACTTTCCTGATAATTTTTGATTGATCCTAATTTCTTTTAAATCATCGTCTATAAATATAGATAATTTTCTCATCAAATTTTCTAAATTGTTTTGCTTGTCGTGTTTTTCATAGTGATTTTTTTTTGGAAATTTTCTTCTCGGTTTCCACGTGTATCATCGTTGAATATTTCATTAACACCATCAAACAACGAATAAAATGGCTGATAATTTTTTAGTAGAATATGATAAAGATGTTGCCGATCCATCAAAAGATCCAATGGAATTATATAATCGTTTATTGAAACAATTTAATGATGATGGTGAAAAAAATGTTGAATATTGTTATCGTTTGGTTATTATTTGTTTAACATTATCTGATTGTGAATTGAAAAAAAAGAATAAATCTGAAGGAAAAAAATGGGAAGAAGAAGCATTAAAATATGCTAAAAAAGCTATAGAATTGGATCCAAAATCGATGAATGCACATAAATGGTATGATTTGTTTTTGGCTTAATTTTTTTTTAATTTTTTCAAAATTTCAAATTTTTTTTGCAACAGGTATTGTGCTGCTGTTGGACGAATGGCACCACATGTCAGTACAAAAGAACGTATTCAAATGGGACATCAATTTAAAGAACATCGTGATATTGCCGTTTCCATTGATAATAATGATGAATTAATGCATCATATGTATGGTCGTTGGTGTTCAGAAGTAGCCAGTCTTTCATTTATGGAACGACAAATTGCAAAAACATTTTTCGGTACACCACCTGAAGCAACATATGAAGATGCATTAGAATCATTAAAAATGGCTGATAAATTAAAACATGAATGGAAAGCAAATCATTTATGGATGGCTAAAGTATTGATTTCAATGAAAAAATATCCAGAAGCAATGCAATGGATTGATGATGGTTTATCATATCCATCAATTACAGCTGAAGATGGTGTTGCACAATTAGAATTAGAATCATTGGCAAAATCTTATGCAAAATATCGTGCCAAATAATAATAATTTCAAATTGGTTCAACAGACAAGCGACAAAAACAAAAACATAGAAATTTTTCATTTTCAATTTTTTCTAATCTAAATTATTATCAAAATTATAAGAATGGATAAAATAAAATTTTAAAATTTTTCGGGGTTTTTTAAATAAAAAAAAATTCAATTTTTCGCAACTAATGTTGATCGTTGTGGATAGATGGCGTGTTCTTAAGTAATTTTTATTATTTTTTTTACAGATGATTTGGAATTTTGTTTTGGATTCATTTCAAAAAAAAAAAAAAATTTTCTTCGAAAATCATGAAGAATATTTCATTAATTTCATCAATTCTCATATTCATAATTGGTTGTTTACATTTATTTTTAGTACCTTATACAAAAGTTGAAGAATCATTCGGTATACAAGCTTGTCATGATTTTCTTTTCCTTTCCAAATGGTTATCATCATCACCGGCTAACGATCCAAAACAACAATCTTCTAAGATAATTTGGGATCATGAAAATTTTCCCGGTGTTGTACATCGAACATTCATTACAAATTTCATTATCGCAATAATTACAAAACCATTTTATTGGTTATTTCAAACTATTATCGATTTGGATAAATTTTTTGCACAAATTTTCATACGTTTATCATTGTTATTTTGTTTTACATTTGCATTCAAAAGATTTATTCATTCTACAACAACTACTACTAGTTATCGTCATCATAATTCATCCATTTGGTGGTTAACATTGTTAACAATTACACAATTTCATCTAATTTTCTATTCATCACGTACATTACCAAATACATTTGCATTGATTTTAATGTTATTTGCATATGATTATTGGAATCGTCAACGATGGCCAATGTTTATTTTTTTATTTGCATTCACTGTTATTGTTGTTCGATTTGAAACGATTATATTATTTTCCATTATCTGTTTGATTGAATGTTTCTACACACGACGATTATCATTAATCAATATTTTTATTTATGGAATTCCAAGTGGCTGTTTTTCATTATTATTAACCATATTGTTTGATTCGTTTATGTGGAACAAATGGATTTGGCCTGAAGGTTTGTTTAACATTCTTCTCATTTTTTTGATAATATCTTTTTAATTTTCATGTTTTTTTCTCCATAAACAAATAGGTGATACAATATGGTTTAATATTGTTGAAAATAAATCACATCTTTGGGGTGTACAGCCATTTTATTGGTATTTTACCAATGTTTTACCGAATATATTTTTCACAACAATTTTATTATTACCGTTTGCATTGATTTTCAAACAATTCTGGCATCCATATACATTCGTATCGTTTGCATTTATATTTTTATATTCATTTTTACCGCATAAAGAACTTCGATTTATCATTTATGTTGTGCCATTATTGAATGCAATATTTGCTCAAATTATCATTACAATCAATGATTTTATTGTTCAATTTCAACATTATGTGTTCAAACTGTTGAAACAGTCTAAATGTCAAAATAATCGATTACTTATCAATCCGATATCCGTATATTTTATCAAACATTTACAACATTTTTTTCATTATGGCCTTATTGTAAATCTTTTTCTTAATCTGATAATAACAATTATCAAATTATATATTTCAAGTTATAATTATCCAGGTGGTTATTCAATACAAATTATTAATGGTAATATTCAACAATTACAATCAAAATCTGGAACATCCGAAAAATTTGGTGTTTATGTTTGTGATTTGGCTGCTCAATCTGGTGTGACAAGATTTCTTCAGCTTGAAAATGTTTATTATAATAAAGAACCAAAATTTTATATTGAAAATTTTCAACAATACGATTGGATCTATCTACTGATCGAACCAAAAGATCGTTCGGAATATTTCAATCAATGTAATGATAAATATGATTGTCAAATATCTTCGACAGTGAAAAATGACCATCATGATCATCATTATCATTTCAATTGTACATTACTACAATCAATATTAACATTGGATAAATCAAGTTTAACTAATTTTCATATCGTTCTCGAAATTCATAAATGTCAATCATTTATCGTAAACGATTCTATCGAATTATCAAATAATCGTCCATCATATTGAATTTTTTTTAAAAAAACCAAAAAGAAATATTTATTCAATAACACACTAGATGTCGTTTGTCATTTGTTTAAGAGAAAAAAAATGTGATGATTTAAATTAAATTAATGAATATATTGATGATGATCAATATGCAATACAAAAAAAAAGAGATTTATAATAATAATTAAATAATGTTAAAAATGTTATATAAGATAAATATAAGAAATTTTTGAATAAATAATAATGCTGATGATGTTTGATAATGAAATGATGATGTTTTAAGAGACCGGATTTTGTTTTTTGGTATAATTACGAACGATAGGTCGTTGTTTTTTGTTTTTGGGAAAAGTATTTTCATTTTGAATCCAAATGTGTCATTTCACAAATTGTTGTCGTCGATGGAGATGATTGTGAATAATCATAATCATCAATTGATGTTGTTGTTTTTATTGGCCTCCAACCAGTTGCATTTGGTCCAAATTTATAAACTAATCGTCTTCCAAATACCGGTAATAATACTTGTGATTTATAATAGTATCTATGAATGAATCATATTTTGTAAAACTAATGTCTTTTTAAAAAAAATATTGAATAATGTCTTTACCTCATTGCACGGCTTAATTTTTCATATGTCATACGTGGATTTTGTTTACGTTCACCCCACATTTTTGCCACCTTATCCGATTGTATGAATTTAAATATACCATCTTCTTGTCGTTCCCAACGTATTAAACTTGGATTGGTCACCGGATTTAATAACAAATCACGAATAAATTCCCATAGTTTACCATTACCTTTACCTTTTAAATGAACAAATTCAATTAGGATAAATAAATAAATTAATTACTTTCACCAAATAATAAAGTAATGAATAGTTACTTCGAGATTTATTCTCTTTTTTCGGTGGCCGTCCTCGTCGTCCATTATTAATTACATTGGAACAATTATTATTATTATCTTGAAAATGATGATGGCTACTATTATTCATTGTATATTGATGATTTAAATGTTGATGATGATGATGTTGCTGTTTCAAGGCTAATTCATCATCATCAATCGATGTTTGATCAATGTCCAATTCGATATTGGATGATTGGTGATTGTGATGATGATGATGATGATCCTGTTCATTATTGTTATTATCATTGTTACTAAAAATAACATGAATTTCTTGACAATTCTGTTGTTGTTGTTGCTGATGACCATTATTATTATTATTATTATTATTATTGATCAAAATTGATGATGATAATGATGTGGATGATGGTGATGATGATGCTGATTGTGGTTGTTGTTGTTGCCATTGTTGTTGTTGTTGCTCTAGTGGTGATAAATAATAGGATCCGATAACGAGGGGAATTTTTTGTAATTGTTGTTGTTGTTGTTGTTCATGATGACGATATTGTTGATGATTTCCATGTTGTTGATTGTGTTTGTGATGATGATGATGATCACTAAAAGTTGTACTACTAGTATTACTTTCACGATCAGAATCAAATGCTAAATTCAAATGAAAAAAAAGTAACAAAGAATAATTTTCCAAAGAAAAGACATTGATTTTAATTTGGATTTGAATTAATTTTTTTTTTTCGTTTCTTAATTTGTCATTTACGATTTGACTTACCATAAGAGTTTGGACTTGGATCTTCGAATGTATTGTTATTATAATGATTAAGTTGATGGTGATGATGATGATGATTAAATTGATTTTGTATATGATGATTTGTTTGTTGTGATGATTGCGGTTGTTGATTATTATTATTATTATCATCGAATAAATCATCATTACTGATAGCCAATCTTATTGTTGAATCTAAATTTGTATTTATCATTGACGAATGATGATGTTGATGATGATGATATAGATCTAAATGAATTGGTAATAAATGATGATGATGATGATTTGATATGTCATTGGTTTGTAAAGATTCATCATGATGAAGATTTTGTTGTTGTTGTTGAGCGTAATCAGAATTTGGATTGGATAGCAAAAAACAATTTTTATCATCATTCGATTGTTGTTGTTGTTGATTCGAATGACGAAATTGTTCCATTAATGATTGTAATGAATCATAGATAAGATTACCATATTGTGGACAAATATTAGTAAAATATTCTCGTTGCATTTGACATAATTCATTGCCAGACATTTGATTATAAAGTAAATGTGCAATTTCAATATCCTGTATATTGTTTCTTGATGCCCAAAAACGTATCCATTCAGCTACTTCAATTGGTTGCCATTGTTCCGGTGATTTTATTGACCATGATGATGATGATGATGATGATAATGCAGTTGTTCCTATTGTTGTCAATGAATGTTGTTCGATATGATTGGAAATATCATAATCTAGATTCAATGATGATGATTAATTTAATTTGAAAAAAAAAAATAAACTTCAAGCAAAAACAAAACAAAACTTACCATCATGAAGAATACATGGCATACAATTAACAATATTATTATTATTATTATTATTATCATCTTCATTTTGTTCATCATTATCATCCGAATTATTATGGACAATAAAATCATCAACATGATGATGATAGGAATTCGAATGATTATTATTATTATGATGTTGGCTATTTTGATCAATAGATGACCTATTCAAGTCAAAATGGTTTTCGTCATGATGATTATTGTTGTTTGTTGATAAAACATTCGAAAATGGTAATAAAAATGATGATGATGATGATTGTTGTTGACAATTATTATTTATAACTAAATTATCATCATGATTATTATTGTTGGTATTATCTGATTCCGTATTAATCGAAGATAATAATTGTTGATGATGATTAAAATTTTCATTATCATTTGTTTGATTAAAAAGATTATAATTCATTATGGTTATAAATCCAACATTATTATCATTTGAATGATTTAATGATGACGTTGATGTACGATTCGATGATTCAACACTACCACAACCACCACCACCATATTGTTCGGGAAATGTAAGATTTACGGATGTTGGTGAAAAACTATCCATTTGATCATCAACCGGATTCGATGATAATGATGAAGATGACGATGATGAAGATGAAGATGATGATGAAGATTGTATTGTTGAACCACCAAAAAATGGTTCAATCTGATGTATCAATAATGTACTCATTGTCATTATTTTTATTAATTTTTTAAATTTTTTTTCTGTTTTTTTTCCCAAAAGATCAAAATCGATGATGATGTTTACAGTTGTGACGAAATGATTCGAATGTGGTTTTCGAATCGAATGACTTTTTCCTGTTGCTGATGATTCGAAATCAAGAAATGAAATGAAAAAAATTTCTGGTTTAGTTCATCATCATCATCATCGAAGGTTCATTGAAATTTTTTTGGAAAAATCAAATAGTGAAAGTAAGTAAGTAAAAGAAAATGAAAAAGAAATCCTGGACATTGAAAAACGTTTTTCTTCGTTTTCAATGTCCACGAACTTTTTTGTCCAAAGAAATCATTATTTTTTTTTGTTACTGTTTTTCAAGAAAAAAATTTTTAAATTATTACTTTCATGACCACCAAAGCAAAAGAAAATTCAACCAAAATCTGGTTAAATATGGAATTAACCGGACTGATCGATGATAAATGCTGATCAATCATCAATCGTGAAACAATTTTTTTTTCTTTTTCTGATTGATATGACAATTTTGATTTGATTTTGATTTTTTTCTCTTATTAGATATTTAAATGAACATCAATTATTGATCGATTTTAAAACACCCACGCAACAACAAAACAAAACAAAAAATCGTGTGGCCAATTTGAAGAAGAATCATCGATCACAGATCACGATTTTGTTTTCAAAATTTCATTCAATGTCCTTGTATTATCGATGTTTTTTTTCGATCACCATAATTATGTGAAGACATTGTTGATGATCACATAGGTAAGACATTTTTTCTGGTAAAAAAACAAAAAATTTAAAACAAAAAAGAAAAAGATTGTTACTCGTGTCAATCAAATGAAATGATATTTTTTAAAAATTTGATTTTTTTTCGATTGAAAAAATGAATCAATTTTTTAAAAAAAATTTCATTTCGATTTCGAGAAAGCTCCTCCTCCTTTTTTGCCAATATGTGATGCATCATTTTAACAATTTTTTTTGTTTTGTTTTTGATTTCTCTATATAGGTATATTGTGTGTGTGTGTGAAATGTGTTGCCTCCCAACATCATCATCATCACGATTTTTGATTTTGATCAAAAAGAAAATTTCCAGAAAAAGAATATTTCTTGGTTAAAAATGAAGAATATTTTCCCTTTATCCATCGAATTCATCGATCATCAATCAATTGACCATGGTGAAATAATGATACTGGGCAACAAGTTCTAATGTGGATCAAACAAATCTCCAATAACTAAATGGGAGCGAAACAAGAAAAAAAAACATCAAATTTTCAAAGTGATGATAATGATTTATTGAAATTATTATCATCAATATAAGGTAAACAACAACAGCAACAACAAATAACAAAATCGATTAATTTTCCCACAAAATAAAATATAGATGATTGTTTTCGACAAACAACAAACGACAACTGATAACTGATTATTTCAGAACAGAAAAAACGAAACAAAACAAAACATTTTTCTGGTCGCCATTACATCGTGTTAACAATTATTATTTTTTGCCCAAAAAAAAAACAAAAATTTTTGACAATTCAATAATAATTATTATGATTATTTCACCAGGAAAACAAAACGACATGCAAGAGAGAGAGAGAGAGAGAGATGTTCATATCCAAAAAAAATCTATTTATATTCAAATCAATTTGTTGTTGTTGTTATCATTTATTTTCTCACTTTGACAACAACAACAACCGAACAACAGAACGTTTAAAGTTTCAGATTTCATTTTTCATATCTTATATTCAAAATTATATTACCTGCCGAAAAAAAGTCAATCAATTTCAAAGTTTTTTTCTGTTCGCTACTAGTTTTTTGTTGTTGTTGTTGTTGAATAATCATAATATTGAAATGTAATTTTCTTCTGTTGTTGTTGTTATCTAACGTTAACAACAACAACTAATTAACAAAACAAATATGATGAATGAATGAGAATGGAAACAAGGCGAAAAAAATATCCAAGATGGATTCACACACACAAAAAGGTAAGCATTTTTTTCTCTGTTTTTTTGCGAAATGATAATATCGATAACTAGATTTTGTTTTTGACAAAAAAAAACGGTAAACGATTCAAACATTTGATATATGGGCATTTTTGGTTTGTTAACGTTTGAAAAAGAAAAAGAAAAAGAAAAAACGATAAAATATTCAAAAGACAAAACATCTTTGGAAGCGACAGAAAATTTTTTTTTTGGCAAAATTGGAAAAAAAGAAACACGCTGGATTTTCTTTGGAGTTTTTCGAGTTTACAGATACAGGATGATTATTATATTTCTGGGGAAAAAAGAAACCTGATGAAGAAACAAATGTTAATTATTAGCTTGTTTTGTTTTGTTTCCGATTAGTGATGATTGGAAACAAATAAAAAACTTTGAAACGTTACAATGCTTTTTGTTGTTTGGAAAAATGTTTTTCGCAAATTTTTTTTCCAGTTGAAAATCCTGAAAAAAAGTAAAAGTTTTTCGTTTTTCGTATCGTTTTTCATCAGAAAAAATCCATCGTAATTTTTTTTCTGGTTCATTTTATTTTGATTAAAAAAAAACAACAAAAATTATCTGCTCGTGTTTGTGACCTATGTTTACTTGTGGATGTCTATTGTGATCCAAATGATCCATATTGATCAAAATTGATTCGAATAATTAAAATTTATCAGTTTTACACTAACTCACTTTCACTTTATCTTTATCTCTTTCACACAATAAACAAACCAAAACAAACTTAATGATTCAATGATTTCGTGATTGAATGAAATTTAGATCAAATAAAACATTATCATCATCATCATTTGGTGATAATGATTATGATGATAATTTGATCTTGAACTGATTAATTGAATTTTCAATCAATCAGATATTCAAAATAAATCATAATTATAAGCAAAACAATAAATCAATTCATTATCAATGTTTTGAATATTTTTTAAAAACAAAGGTCAAATGAATTGTGTTTTATTGTTTTTGATTTTCAAAGTTAATTGTTTGTTTTATGATGTGTGTATATGGTGTGTGTGTGAAAATGTTCCAATTGGAACAACAACAACAAGAAAATCCTGGATATGATCTGGATGGAAAAAAATTGGTAGATTTTCAAATTATGATCAAGAAAGGAAAATTTTCTCGGAAACTTTTTTTTTCGAAAATGAAAATCAAAAGAAATTTTATGGAAATATTTTTTTTTTTTGGTTGAGCGACTTTCGATGTTTACCACTCATTTCCGTAGAAATTTTTATGAATTTTTTTTTGTTTTGTTTGTTGGTCGAATACCTTGCTTTACATTCAACCAATTTTACAAATCCAGATAATCAAATCAATACATCATTTTCATTGAGTGAAACTAATTCAAAAACATCAGCAAAATTAAAAATTTCAACACGTGAAATATATGGCCAACGACAACGACAAGATTACATGGCCAAAATTTCATCTCGTTTTGTTTTTGTTTTCGGTATATTGATCGATCAAAAATATAATCGATGGATAACGGATTTCACTTTAAATTTTTTCTGTTTTTTTTTATAATTACAGTTCTGAAAAAAGACAATCCAAAATGAATTTATAAGTGATAAAAATTGTGCAGAAATGTATTTTTTTGTTCATTACTTTGGCGTCAATTTTGGATATATGTTTTATTTTTTCAAAAAAAAAAAAAAATTTCTTAACGCGTTCGCTACCAGCGACGCATAAATGCGTCGTTTATTTGCTGTAGTTCTATGTGTTTTTCGAAATCTCCGGTAGCGAACGCGTTAAGAAAATGACGTCGAAGCAACAACAACAACAACAACGAAAATTGACATTTAATAAGCAAGAAGAAGAAAAAAAATGGAACGATAAAGTGGCCAAAAAAGAAAGAAAGAAAGAAAAATCAAAATTCAACTATAATCGATGAATGAATATCCGTTATCGATGATGGCCATTTTATTCATTTTTTTTTCTTTGCTCAACATTCCCTCTCAATGAATTGGTTACTGTTGTTGTTGTTTGGCTTCATCAAGATCTGTATCCAAGTAGCTGTTACTTGAGCCTCATTCATTGATGATTTCTTAATTCATTTTATGGCCAAAAAAAACGACAGTCGTTTTCATTTATCATTTGGATGGCCGTCTTTTCCAATCATATTTGTTCTCGGGTTAAATAATCAACACACACACACAAAAAAAAAAAATTCAATGATACTGGATTTGGATTTGATTTTTTTTTTGGACTTTAAAATGAAAATTTTCATTTCATTTCATTGTTGATGAACTTTTTTGATATTGACAATCAAAAATATTATATAATAACAACAACAACAGAAAGAAAGGGCCATATGATTCGATCGGATCAAATATCATCAATATTTTGATCTTAACCGATCATTTTGGATCCAAATGATCGGGTCGTGGTCAGGATCAATCAACAACAACAACAATATTGGCCATGACAATGATAAATCGAATTTTATTGTTGTTATGAAATGAAGATGATTGGTTTATTTCACATCATTATCATCGATTGTTGAATAATTGTTGTCCAAATACAAACAAACAGTTGAATGAATTGGAAAGGCCAAATCAAGCAAATAAAAAAGACTTTTTTCTTTTCTTTTTTTTTTTTTTGCCACCCAAATCAATTGGCAATTTGTCCCCTTCTGCAATGACATTTTTTTTTGATTTCAATGATGAGATTTTTTTTCCGGAAAAAATTATTCGTTTTGGGAATTGTCAAAACATCAATTTTATCATCATCATCGTTGTCTATTGTCATAGGTTCATACTGATAATGTCGAAATAGTATCGAATCTTTATCAACATTCGAAAAAAGATTCGAATTCTTATGTTTTGTTTTGTTTGTTTGTTTCCTTTTTTCTCATCTAAAGTTTTTTTTTCAAGAATCAAAAAAAAGAAAACTTGAAATTCTACAACGAAAATCAAATTTTCATTCATTCAATCATTTTACTATTTGATTCTTTCTTTCATAAAAAATTTTGACAATGATTATTTTTGGTGATGTTTGTCATTGAAATGATCTAGAATATATATATATTACATCAACATCATCATCATTGGACAATGATTCAAAGTTAAAAGAAACAAATATTGAAATGAATTTTTAAGAATGAAAACGAAAACGACGAAAAAAAAACAAAATAAACAAAAGAATATATATAAGGTGTATAAGAAAGAAGCAATAAAAAAGCAATTACAATTTACTTTATTTTTTCTTTTTTTTTCTTAAAAAATTTTTTATTTCAAAATGAAAGAAAAAAATTTCATTCATAGCGATTCTTTCCGAAATGAAATGAATGAAAATTCAGTTTTCATCATCATCATCATGGCTGGTTATACCTTGGGAGAAAATTGTAAATATAACCAACCAAAAACAACAACAACAACAACAATGAAGCTAAGTAAGCAAAAAAAAACCATAGAGAAAGTTTAAGAATTTTATTTTATTTTTCATTCAAGTAAAAGAAAAACAAAACAAAAATTGTCGGCCGAACATCATCATTTCGCGTACAAAAACGGAATACGTACCAAAAAGTGTGTGGCTAGTCTCTCTCCCTCTCGGTTTTTCTATCTAATCAAAACAAACGATGAAAAAATGATTTTATTTTGGTTGTATGGAAAAATATTAGATGATGATATTTGACAAAGATAAACAAACAAGAATCGTAACTGAAAAACATTGTAATAATGAGTTTTTTTTTAAAAAACCAGACCTGTTTTATTTCTACTGATAAATACCTGAACTTTATGGAAACAAACACACACACCGGGTAAGTGAATTTTATTGACTTTTTGTTGTTACTTTTTTAAAAAAAGTCAATAAAATTCATTGAATAAAACAGTCGGAATCATTTCCGATGATGTACCCCGTTTTTTTTGTTGATTTGGTCAAAGATTATCATTTTTCTTCTGCTGTTGTTGTTGTTCAAATCTGAAATGATAAAGTTTCTAAAAATTCAACGACCAAGTTACAATGAAAATTGATTTAAAATCAAAAAAAAACTTTTCAACTGAAAATTGTCCCGAGTAATTGATAATGTTTCCCCGAAAAAGTAAAAAGTTTTTTGGATTTTTATAATTTGTTAATCAATTTGATTAGGATGTTTTTGTTTTGTTTTGTTTTCTGGATTTCCTTCATCATCATCATCATCGTTGTAAAATTGTAAATTTTGTGAACAAACAGAAAAAAAATTGAAAAGTAAGAGAAATTTTTCGGGAATTTTATTTTCATTCTCGGAATTTTTCTGAAAGAATTTCATTGTGAAAAAAATCCAAGACCAGATCAGAAATGGAAATCGACAAATGACAAAATCACCAAACAACATTGCGATTGCTTACAACGATGATGATGAAATTAGTTGAAGGGAGAAATGATGAAAAAAAAAAAATTCATATAGGTAATTTATTGGGAAACTTTTTTCTCGTTCTCGTCATAAGTTTTCTTTTTTTTTTTTTTTTTTGTTAAGAAGAAAAAGAATTTTTTTCATATTTCAGATTTAGAATCGATGAATCAATTGGTCAACAACACAGAAACATGAGATACAGGACAAGACACGGGACAAGACAAATGACGAAGAAGATGGATGTCCATGTTTGTCATATAATTTTGCATATCATTTTCTTAAATCCATTCTTCATTATCGTCACCATTGACGATAAACAACAGCAAAACGACAACGACAATGACGACGACGCCAGATTGAATATTTTATTATTTTTTTCACTAAATCAATTTGATTTCGATTGGATTGGATTTAGAGAAAAAAAAATATTATGAGAAAAAAAATAAATAAAATTTCCCTTTTTTGAATCTTTGAAATATCAATATTTTTTCTTCTTCATTTGTTTTGTTCAATTTGATCAATCAAATCAAAATTTTTTCGTTTGTTCACTGTCCTTGTCCATTGCAGTAATTAACAATCATCATCATCATCACTATTGAACTAAAGATCAAATCGATATTTGTTTACGAATGATAATGATGATAATCAAAAAGAAAGAAAATATTATTTTGATTTTTCTCATCTCATAATTTCCCGTTGATGTTTGTGTTAAAATTCTGTGTTTGTTTTTCTCCCTCTCTCTCTCTCTCTCTCTCTCTCTCTCTCTCTCTCTCTCTCTCTCTCTCTCTCTCTCTCTCTCTCTCTCTCTCTCTCTCTCTCTCTCTCTCTCAATTCAATTTCAATTCAACAAAAAACAAATTTTCAGAAATGCACTTACCACACGCGAATGATTCTTTGATGAATATTGTTGATTTGATGTGAAAAAAAATTGAAATATTGATTGATTTGATGGAATACGATTTTTATGAAGGGACCACACAAGGGCACACACGCAAATAACGGAAATCGAATGTTTTTTTTACAAAAAAAAAGATTCGAATTAGCAAAACATTCGATAATTCAATGTGTTTTGGGAAATAAAAATTACAGAATCATAAAATCAACAAGTGTTGTTTAATGAAAGATGAAATGTTCAAGAAGATTGGACTATAATCAATTAACCGTTTCATATTGAAAAAAGATTGGTCATTTTACGATAATTCAACAACGAAGAATTCATGAAAGAATTCACCAGTAATAGCAATTCTTGTTGATTTGATTTTTTGTTGTTTTTGGTCACATTGATTTTGATGATTATCATAATTGAAAGTGAAAATCATTATCGATCAGAATTACAGACGAAATTGAAGAATAAGCGGAAAAACCGAATTATCATGATATAACAGAATCACTTTATTCAATGAATTTTTTCAACAACAACAAAACTGTATGTTTTTTCCAAACAAACAAACAAACAAAAATTCAAGTTAACCAACTAACCAACTTACACAATAAACAATGATCAAAGTGAATGAAAAAAAAATCTGATTGGAAGTTAAAAAAAATACTAATAATCGATACACCGATGGAGAGAGAGAGAGAAAGCCATCACCACCATCATCATCATCGACAATAAGAAATGAAAAAAAAAGAGAGTATGATGATCATCTTGTTGGCTGGTTGGTTAATTGGTTAGTTGAGAATATGTGATGTCAACATCGACGTTTTTCTACAATTAATAATTTTTCTTATACAGCGAAGTCAACGACGACATGAAGAAGTAAACCAATAGAGCATCCGAATATCTCTCTCTCTCTCTCTCTCTCTCTCTCTCTCTCTCTCTCTCTCTCTCTCTCTCTCTCTCTCTATCTCTGTCATTTTCTTCATTAGCTTTATACCTGGGATACCTTTTGCACACACCTCAAACACTAACACTGACTTTTCAAAGAATGAAAATGAGAAGAAAGAAAGAAAAAAAAATCTACTAACTAACTTGGTTATATGGGAAGAAGAAGAAGTAAAAATTTAATTTTTTTTTTGTTGCTTCTTTTCAATTTAGGTAAGTAGTGAAAGTTAAGTGCACAATAACAACAACAACCAAAAAAAAAAAAATAAGAAAATTTTGTGACTTTTTTTTTATTGGTTGGTTGGTTGTTTCATTTTTGGGGGTGATGAAATTTTTTGAAAAGAAAGAAATTCTAGCACATAGGTAAAATATGGTCCTATAGGAAATGGATTGAGAATATTTCCAGAAAAAAAAGAATTTATCAAATTTTCGAGAAATTTTTCAATTGCAAAATAGCAACTTTTAAAATGAAACTAAAAATTCAAAATTAATCTTTCTTTCTTTTTTTAAACTAATTTTTCAATCAAAGTAAATTGTTTCATCATCATCATCATCATTTTGTTTTGGAAATTAATAAAAAGAAAAAAAAAAAGAAACGAAAGAATCATCGATTACATCGTGTGCGTCCACCGTTGTTGTCAAATTTGCTGTTGTTGCTGCTGCTGCTGCTGGTTTTTATTTCTGTCTTTTTTTTTCTTAAACCTGAATTTTTTCATTTCGATAATTTTTTTTTTTTTGAATGTTGATGATGATCATGATGATGATGATGTTACCTACCGATCATCATCAACATCATCATCAAATGTATGTATTGTTCTTTGGAAATTTGTTAATTAACTAATTTTTTCATCAATTTTATTTTGTTTTTGTTTTTGTTTTGTTTTTGTTTTTCATCAGTTTCTATTTTCATCAATTTTTTTTTGTACATTTTACTCCGCCTTAACTACACTGAAAAAAAGAAAAATCCGTAAACATTTCTAACTTTCTCTTTTCTTACAAATTCAAAATTTTACACTGGAGATATATATCCATTTCAATTCATCATTAATCGATTTTGATTTGTGGAAAAAACGAAACAAAAAATTCAAGTAGCCACCATTCATCTGATTTTTTTTTTTTCGTTCGGAAAATTTGATCCTCCAAAACAAAACAAAACAAAAAAAAATGTGATTTACAATGAAATATATGATAATGCAGCCAAAAAAACAAAACGATGATGACAAACGATCATCATAATCATAATCAACAAGCAAAAAAGAGAAATCCATTTGACATTCAACGAAAAGACGAAGACGAAGCAAGAAAAACCAATCGCCCCATAGATAATAAATTTTCACCAAAGATGAAAAATTATGTATGCAACATGGAAAAAAGATAAGAAATGTAAAAAGAAAAAAAAACTTGTCAAAAATGTCCCATGTTTTTCAATCATTCAAATGAAATATAAGTAATGTAAGTAAGTAATGATGATGATAATAAATTAACCATCATCACCCAGAAAACAGAAAAAAAATTTTTGACCGCCAAAATTTTTCTTATTTTCATATTCATCATCAATTTGTTTTTCATTTTGTTTTGTTTCAGAAAATGATGATGAGAGAATCCTTGGCTATTGCTGACTGGTTGATTTGGGCCCTTCGTCATCGTCGTCGTCGTCGTCGTCATTGCCTGTCACAACTTGTCGTAAGATTGCAATAATTTTTTTTTCATAAATCCCCAACAAATTGCTCATCATAATCTATGAATTCAAATGAGAAATGTTTTTCTTCTTCGTGGACGAAAGAAAACCGGCAATGTTTTTGTGTGTTTTTTTTGGTGTTTTGCCAAAAAAAAAAAACCAAATTTTCACACACATAAATCCTTTATCTATTTTTTTTTTTATTGGGCATCATTTTTTTTTTTGTCAATTTCTCAGCTTGGTCAAACCGAAACTATTTCGCCTGAATTAGTTATGATGATGATGATGATGATGAAAATCCGTTAATGAAGTGGAAAAAAAATTGATGATGAATAAATGAAAAAATCAATATTGATTCAGAAAAAAAAACGAACAACCAACCAACCAACTATCTCATCTCACAGGTATATTTGGTCATTGTGAACTTCATTTTTCTTCTCTCTCTCGTATTTAACCCCGTGACAGATGGAAATAGGTTTATATTTGGAAACCATCAATGTTAGTCAAATAACGGTAAAAAATTCATATTTTTTTTGTTTTTTTTTGAAACAAGATGTGAAAAAAATATCACTTTTTTCTCTTTCTCTCAGCCACTATTTTTGTTTTTTTCTTCTTCAGAATTGATTCTTTGAGGATCAAGTTTATTGGATGGAAGAACGAAGAACGAATGAAAAAAAAGCCATTTTCAGTGAGAAAATTTACACATTTTTTTTTGCTTGTTGTTTACATCAACTGTTAATATTTGTCAACGACGAATTTGAAAAAAAAGTCAAAAAATCAATGGAAAATTTCAAATAAATTTTTTTTATTAATTTTAATTTTTTTTATGGCAGGCTAATTTAACAACAAAAAAAAAAGTAGATTTTGTTTTTTACATCGAATAATGATGATACTAAAAATTACAAACAGTGAGTAAAGAGAGTGGAGTGAGTGTGTTGGAAAATATCAATAATTATTTTTAAGAATTATTTAAAATTTTAAGCTTATTATTTAATTCCCAAAAACGTTCTTCAGTAACACGTTTTATATCATCACAAAGATCATCTAAATATGTATAACGACAACGATCAAATGAAAAATAATCTCTTACAACAGCATGTGTTGAATCTTTAACTGATTCACATTTAAATTTTAGATTATCATCGGTACCTAAAAAACCCCATGCTAATATTGGTGATAAATGATCAAGTATACGATAAAAATGTTCAAAAAAACCATCTTTAACCAATAATTTTGAACGTTTACGACGCATTACTGTTGATATTGTTGTTTGTAATGCAATTTCACGAAACGATGCCGATAGCCATTGATTACTAATTATACTTTTTACAGCTGATGGTGGATTTTCAATATCATCAAATGATTCTAATAACATATAATCCAAAACAATATCATAAAATGATACTAATGGTATATTTCTTGGTTCAATTTCCATTTCAATTGTTGAAAGATTATCTTCATTTTGAACAAAATCTAAAAATGTATAATATGCTTTGATACATTCGTTTGAATCCTAGGTAATAAAGAGAAAAGAAAAAAAGAAAAAAATTAATCAAGACAAATTCAAGATTTTGGAAGTAAAAAAAAACAAAGCAAAAAACTAAAAGATTTTTTTGGTTAAAATGAAAAAACTAAATAAGCAGATGCATACGCAAATGGTTACCCTCAATGAATGATCCATTATTATACGTAATATTTCTTCACCAATTTTTGCATAACGATAACGTAAATCTTGATTAGTAAATAATGATTCAAATGCTTTACGTAAACAATGAACTTTAGCAAGAAAATCATTATAATTTTCACTACCAGTTATTATTGTACGATCAGTTTTTGGTGGTTTAATTTTATCCACAATATTTAATGCATCTTGATATAATTGAAAAAAATGTAGATTAGGTTCGGGATCCCAATAACCAAGTGATGCTGTTGTTGCCGATGATATATATGATGCTTGATCATCAAAATCATCGCCATCATTTTCATCATTAATTTGATTAATTGGTCCATATGTTATAGGCATATATTCATTTCGTAATGATTCTAATTCATTTATCATTGAATCAAGTTTTTCATGTAAACTAATAATTTTATTATCAATATTTGTTGTATCAACTTTATATTCTTTAAGAATATTTTGTTTTATTTTCATTTCATCTAATGTTTGTGCAACATTGTTCAACTTATCCAAACTAATTTTTATCAATTGTGTTGTGGATAGATTTTTCAATGATGTTTCAAATATATCCGAATCTTTGAATGATAATTTTTGATTACTACGACAATATGAACATTTATTTGAAAGTAATGATGAACGTATTTGATTATGATGATTTGATGATGAATGGTGATCATCTATAGTGGCTAATAAACAACCATCAGTATTATCCGAATGATTTAATGAAATTGAATTTGTATTTGTACCCGGTGTTGTTACTTGTGAATGATCAAATGTATCATAGAAATTTCTTCTACTATCGTTAACATTTGATTGTTTTTTTCGCCGTTTTCTCAGATACAAATAAAGCTGTTTACCGATATAAAAACTGCCAAGTATTAATGGTGGACCAAATATGATCAATCTTCGGGCAATAATATTTTGTGGCAATGAAATTTGTTGCAATCGAAATGATCGTAATAACGATGTTGATGACATTTTCGATAATTTTCTTTTTTGCGATTTTTGTTAATTCTTTATGATTAATTCAGGGGGTAGAACAGATAAAAATTGATTGAAATGATCATTATTCTTAATTTTCGTTTAAATTAAACAAGTATAAATTGACAAAATATCATGCCATGGCAAAATTTTTGTCCGGTCAACATAACGAAAAAAAAACATCTGCAAAAAAAAACTAGTATTGGGTGAAAATAGTCGTACATGTGTGGAAAACGTTCGATTGGATGAAGAAAAAAAACGAAGCAATGGGAAAAAAATGAATCAAAAAATTTCGATCAAATTATCTCGTGAAAATCTAAGCATTGATGAAGCGAAAAAATTCGTATCATCACCAAATTGTGGTGCAATATCCATATTTATAGGCACAACACGAATCAATGAAAATGATTCGACGTAAGCAAACAATTGAAATTGGTTTTATTTATTAAAAAATTCATACATTATATTTTAGCAATTGTCATGTTCATTCACTTTATTATGAAGCATATGATCAAATGGCATTGAATATGATGAATAAAATAGTGATGGATATATTATCCGAACAGAATGATGATGATCAATCAAATATAAAAGTATATGTTCGCCATAAAATTGGTCATGTACCATTGGGTGAAACATCGATTATTATTGCCGTATCATCACCGCATCGATTAGCTGGTCATCGAATGGTGATGGAAATTTTGAATAAAATTAAACAAACTGTACCGATATGGAAAAAAATACAGTTCGATAGTAAAGATATCATTGATGGTAAATGGAGTGATAAAAGTGAAGCATTCTGGCTACAGCAATCATAAAATTGATTTATTATTTTTTCATCTAAGATCACCATATTTTGATGCTTCAAAATCTGCCTGAATTTTTTGATAACAATTAAATACATCTTGATTGGATGATAGATCAGCTATATGAAATCCATTAGCTCTATCGACTAAAGTGATCACTTTGGTTATCATTTCTGTATCGTTAATATTCAATGGTACATATGAAACTATAGCATAATTTTCAATAATCGATGCAATAGCTTCGGTAAGCTTTTTATAACGTGCTAATCGTGGATCATCAGAAATTCTATCAACCAATCGATTAAGATCGGACAATTCACAATAAAAATCTAAACCAAAATCAATTTCACCATAACGTTCAATGAGATCGATTTTTGAAAGAACATTAATAAATGGAGCTTCAATATGTAGCATAGAAATTAGTGAATTCAATACGACTGTAATAAATTTTGTTGGATCATTTGCATAATGTGAATCAACAATATTAACAGCTACTAATCGCATATCGATTGGAAATTTTTGCCGCCTTTTTTCACTTGTTTCAGGATCTAGATTTGTATTCAATAGATGATGTATTAGTTTTTTAAACACAGGATAATTAGTATATAATTCAATTTGTCCTGGACAATCGAATAGAATGTATGGTTGTCGACGATCAACATTGTTTGTCACATTTGATTGTATACGTTGTTTAGCTTTAATAAATTCTTCGTTGATTCTTCTGTATAACCATTCGATATTTTTATAAAGAAAATCAATACAATATAAAAATGAACCATTTGGACCTAAATTTTCATTTTGCATAACTTCATTCATACGAATCATTTCATGAATATTTAAATGACAATTATATGGAAATGTTTCATTATCGGGATCAAGATTTACAATAATCACATCACGATTAAGATTATTTAGATATTTGGAAATAACATTACAATAAGTAGTTTTTCCACTACCAGCTGGTCCGATTATTAATTGACCGAATAATTTTTCATTTTCATTCATGATGATTTTGTTTTTTGTTTTGTTTTGTTTTTGAAAATGACAAAATTTTCACATGGATTTGGATTTGTGCGAATGAAAACAAAGATTCTATTTCCACTGTTATGGATCCATTTGTGTGTAATAAGGATTTTGAAATAATTTATTGAAAAAAATTTTCAAATTAAAATTAAAATTAATTAATTAACTAAAATTAGTTTAAAAAATAAATTTGTTAAAATAATTTTGTCATGTTAATTTGATAATATGATATCATTGATAATGAATGCATTGATCCAATACCAGCTATAATGATAATAATATGAAATATTGCATGCGAACTAAATAGATCACAATGACCAGGGAATAAACGTTCCGGATATTTTAATGAATAAATTAATCCAGCCAATAAATAGGAAAAATCAGTCAACAAAACGAACGAAACAATTTTCAATGGATAATTCGAACATATTTTCAATTGTGGTGGTA
The DNA here is from genome assembly GCF_027571235.1 of Dermatophagoides pteronyssinus. NCBI lineage: Eukaryota > Metazoa > Arthropoda > Arachnida > Sarcoptiformes > Pyroglyphidae > Dermatophagoides > Dermatophagoides pteronyssinus. Next base: position 1,004,492 of record NW_027461528.1, read on the forward strand.
ATGATAATGCAGCAACCAATACAAATATTAATGTACGTTTCCAACCATTCATATTTGTATTAACAATCGATGTAAACATTGAATAATAATTCATTAATAAACATATTGAACCAATAATAATAAACATTAAAACATAACCAAATTGAATAAACGATGAATGATGATAATAAACAAAATAAACTAATGTTAACATACAGCCAATTAAATGAAATATAATACCAAAATAATCTAAACGTGTAAGAAAACAAGAAAATTCATATGATGAACCAATATTGAATATATGATATAATATTGAACAATAATATGATATTGTAATACCAGTATAGGTAATCGACATGAACAGAATATCTGTTGATTGATTAGAAAAGAGAAAAAGAAAATTAATTTCAATTTTTTGTTTTTCGCTAAAATTTACTAACCAATTGAATTGATAAGGTGTGAAGGAAATCTGTAGTAAACATAATAATGACTTATGAAAAGACCAAATAAATGTGTCCAAATATTTGATGTTTGATTATGTATTGTAAACATTGAACATAGACATTCAAAATGATTAAGATTTGATGGACGAAACCATTTCCGAATGTATGGATTATCAACAATCCATTTTGGTGTTTCATTTGCCGAATTAAGTTTATTAAGATAATTTAGCATGATTAAAATAAAAGGTAAAAAGGTAAAATCTAAGGTATTCGTCTAAGTGGCTAAAAATAGTGACAAGGTAAGAGCAGAAGAGAGAAAAACAAAGAATTTTTTTCTCGTATCCGAGGTAACAAAAACAGACCATTTTTGAATTTTTTTTCTTCAAAAAAAAATTAAAATTCGATTTTTTTCTACGTTCCCCAGGTGAAAAAAAAACTTGAAATTATTGATCGTTTTGGTTTTCAAGCTCAAAAAAATTTGACAAAAAAAGGTAATTTTTTTAGGAAAAAAACATTAAGTTTTTTCTTGTTTTTGGTAAAATTTAAAAAAAATTTCGAAATCCGGAATCTGGAAAATCGGCATTATTCATAGATAACGTTTCGATATTTGATTTTTTTTCCCTTTGGCGCCCTTTGTTTTTGAAATACTTTGATCATTTGCCAGTTTGCTGTCAGAGGAAAATTGAAATAAAAGTGAGGGAACGAGAGTGAAATCAACAAAACAAGATGACACAATTACTGTACATGGGAGTGAAAAAAGCGAAAATTTTTTTCACAAAAAAATTCGTTATCAAAACGTCGTTTTTATGCCGTTACATCTTCACATGTGAAACACACGTTTTTTTCGTTTGTTTGTTTGTTTCATTCGATTCTTGATCATAAAAAATGACAAAAAATTATCATCATTCTTTACAATTCTTATTGTTAATTGCTGCTGCTATAATCATTCCGATCGAATGTGAAATTGAATCGATTAAAGAATCATCATCATCATTCGAGTTTACTGTATTACCACCAAAACATTCGGATATATTAATCAAAAATGGACGAAAAGAATATGAAACATTATTGGAAAAACGTAACATACCTGTATATGGTAAATGTTGGGAACTGGCTATTGAACGTTTAGAAGAAAATTGTAATCAAATGAATGAATTACGACAATCATGGTTATCAATATCATTTACATCATGTTTTCTTCAAAATATGGGTAGTAAATTGAATATTGATTCCTGTCAACAAGTAATCCGATGGAATGATAATGATAATATTGGTCATATTAAACCGGAATTTTCATCCAACCGAGACAAAATAAAAGAATGTACACGTAATATGATTGATTCCAATCTATTCAATACATATACAATGTTTTTTATTCATACACAAAGTATTTGTTTTTATCTACAATCAGAAAAATGGCAAAAAAATACTGAAAAATTAGTGAATAATCTTGTTCATGATGCACATATTGTTTCGAATGAATTAACAACAGCTGTTGGTCAGATACAAAATTTAGAACAATTACAACATTCATCATTGGAAGCACAGATAACAATAAATCATGAATTAAATCAAGCTAAAATGAATTTGGAACAATTTCAACGACAAACAAGAAAACAACAAGATTTGATTGAAAAAATTATTACACAATTTACAGTGTTACAAGATTTTCTTATCACTGAATTTTCAACAAGTTCAACAATATTTTTCTATATAATAACAATGTTGGTTATTTATTTTATCACAACACCAAAACGAACTATTGATATTCGTTCATGGTTATATATGATTATGATTGTTTGTTTCTTTTTCGAGAAAAAAGGACTGGAATATTTATGCTGGTGGTTGAATTTAATTCCATCAAATTTATCATCATCGACGAATATATTCGATTCAATCATACAAATGCAATGGGATATGAATCAAAAAATATGGTTATTAAGAAAATCGATGCTTTTCACACAGGCATTCATATTTATTTGGAGATTTTTAACCTATAAAGATATGAATGAAATTAATAATCAAATTCTTTGTACGAATGCATCAATTTTAAGAAATATTCATCAAATGTTAACAATCGATAATCATAAATATACGATACCATCAAGAATATTATCAAATGAATCGGAGTATAGTACCGAAGATGATGATGATAATGAATCATCATTATCTGATTATGAAACAGATGAATCATTTCAACCAAATGATGACGATAGTTTTGATTTAAATCAATCAAAAAATTCATATAATTTTCGACCAAATCGTCCGACAATATTTATTGATAATGAAGATTCGAATCATCGACTATTTCGATCACCGGAACGATTTGTTTGGAAACAGGAACAAAACTCACGATTATACGACAAATAAATTTCCAAAATGAAATTATTCAACATTTTTTTTCTTCTTTCTTTCTTTCTTTCATTGATATTTAAAATTTATTCAAATAAAATAAAATTCAATTAAAATAAAATAAAATTGTTCGTAGATATTGATTGATCATTTGGCAGAGAAAAAAAAGCATCAGAAATATTTTATATTAAAGGATCTTGGATGCTGAATTGTTTTTCCCTTTTTGTTGTCATAAGTTCAATTTGTGTAATGTGTGTGTGAAGATACAAATAAAAGTAATTGGCTTTTGTGATTGAATGAAAAAAAATGAAGTTTTTTGTTGCTGTTGTTGTTGGTAAGAATAACAACCATTACAATTTAACCAGTAATAGCTTGTACACGTTTAGCATTACAACCACGGCAAAGAATATGATCATCTAATGGATAACAACCACGTCCTTCAACTTCAGATGAAAGCAACAGGTCACAATCCTTGTAATAATAAAAAAGAATTAAAATTTATTCATTGAATTGTAATAAAAAAACGTATACATACTTCACATTTATAGCAATTAACATGAAAACTTCGTTCCAATGCAACAACACGAACTGTTTCAGTTTTACCTGCTTCCGGTATGATTGGTTTGTTACAAACTGAACAACGTGGAGCAAAATTACTAATGAAAAAGAAAGAGAAAAGATAAAAATTTTAAATTATAACTAGAATAATTTTATGATCAAATCAATACATACTTATGAAAACAATCAATACAATGAACCTGATTGGAAGCATCAACCGTAAATGGTATACCATCCAAACATTTTTCACAAACAACACAGGTAAAACAACTTGGATGATATGGTTTACCTGTTGCACGAAGTATTCGATCCAAAATTGGTTTCTCACATACTGAACATTTTTCCAATGAATTCTGTAAAAAAAATAACAAAATTAGAAAATAAAAATCAAATAGAAAATTATCAAACTAACCATATAACATTGTTCACAATGTGGATTATTATCCATCGAATAGAATGATTTACCACGAAGTTCACTGTCTTTAAAAATCAATGAAAAACACAATGAATAGAAAAATTCAAAATCAAATAAAAAAAAGATTCACTTACTGCATCCATGACAGGTAAAACATTGTGTATGATAAACCATTTCCATTGCTGTACAGCCACTTCCTTCGCCTACAACTTTTTCACCACATTTATTGCACATTCCTGAAACAAATGATGAAATCAAAAATATTAAATTTAAAAATTTCATCGAAACAAAACAAAACAATTAAAAAAAAATACCAAGAACATAATCCGGTAAATCACTATCTTCAATTCTGATATGGTCAAACATTTGCAAACATAAAATGAATCAAACATTAGTTTTTTTAAAAAAAATTGAAACCAAATGAAAATGAACGGAATGAACTATGATAGTTTGTTGTTTTCATACACAGAACAAAAATTTAAAAATTATGAATTTTCAAACAAAAAAAAAGAATCATCAACATCTCAGAAAAAGCAAACAGAAGCAAGAAACAATGTCAAATGTCATTATCAATAATCATTCATTGTTTTTTTTTCTCAAAATCATTCATTGCTCTATTTCACAAACAAGCAAACAGAATATATATCTTCTTGAATAACAGAATTGAATAAATTAACATCATTGTTAATGAATGAAAAATAATCATATATCAAATCAAATATATCATATCAAAAAAAAACAAAAACGGAAATATTTTTCAATGATAAAAATAATCTTGAAGTTTTCATTCATTCAAAATGATGATGACGATTACATCGTTATCATAGCCATATTGTGTCATCATCAAATAAGATTCTTTTATTTGTTGTAAAATTCTAAAAGAATTTTTTGTTTTGTTTTTTGTTTTTTATTCTTGTCATTTTACATCATTATCGCCCACTCTACATCTTATTCTTATGCAAATAGTGAGCAAGCAAAAGAGAGAGAGAAAGAATTAAACAATTCTTCAGTTTGAATTGCATCATAACATTTTTTTTTGTTTTTTTTTGTACTCATTTTATAAGATTCTTATGTGGGTGGGTGTGTAGTGTATATTTTACACATCCTATCCTATACATAATCAAATCATCATCATGATGATGGTGATGATTATTTTGTTGATGATGACAATGAATAATGACGATTAATGGATAATTATCATCATCATAATCATCATCATCATCTAATTAGAATTATTCGTCACACACATTCATTGTTTTTTAGTAAAAATAGCCAAAATGAGCAACATAATCAAAATAGTTAAAATAGTCGAATAATGAGAAACTTCCTGTTTTATGAATTTCTGTGAGAAATTTTTCCGGCAAAAAAACATCTAATTTGATTGACATTAGACATTTTATCAAAATATAATCAGGTTACTGTAAATTATGATTTAGTTTTCCTATAGGAAAAACAAAGAATAAAATGATAAATGCCGAATCAAATGACTTTGATGAATCTATATTTCTCTATATATAGCGCAAAACAAAACAAAAAATTCTAGCGAATTGAAGTGAAAATAAAAATCAGCAAATAAAAAACTAAAAATATCCCCAAAAAAAGTAAATTTGTTTTTTTTTCTACAAACAAATAAACAGATTGATGAGTAAAAAAAAAGTAAATTGCAAAAAATAAATGAAATTTTACAACATAAAGTTGACAACGACAACGACAACAAACTACAACTACATTTTTTTAAATGGGTGTATTCCGTTTTCTAACTACATCTATCTGTCAATGATGATTTTCAATCATATCAGTATTTTTTTCCGATTGACATCTATAGAATCTCGATTGTTTAAATCGATGTTTTACAAAAAAGAAACATACAGATATCATTTTTTTAAAAACAAAAAATTACCATAAAAATCAATTTCACCCGAATTTTCCATGCTTTTCACTAATAAATCGGTTAAATGATCAACTTGTTTTTCTTGATTTCCTTTTACCAAAATTTGTTTTGGCCTATTATTATTGATTGGTGATGATGATATTGTTGTCGTCTGATTCGAACGTGTTGGATGATAATCTATTTTTAGTTAAAAAAAAATTTTAAAATTCTGTTTAAAAAGAATATTCTTACTTACAATTTTTAATATTTGTTGATGATTGATTTTTTAAGCTCGAAATATTTTTGTTATTATTATTATTGGTAGAATTTTTCGAATTATAATTCTTTACAAAGATTTGATTCGATTGATTCAAGAATGGTGATTGATGATGATTCTGTTGTTGTTGTTGTTGATCACGATAATGTTGATTATTATTAGCTAATGATGAATGATCAATAACTGGTTCAAATATTGAATCATAAATATTTTGTACCTAAAAAAATAAACAAAACGACGATACAAACAATTAGAAAAAACAGACAAAATGAAATGATTTTGTTTATATATTCGTTGGTATATTTATATATAGGGAGATTACAATCAAAAGAAAACGAAATAAGAAAAAAAGTCAAAACAAAATCTAAATCTTACCGGTATCAGAATAATAATTATGTTTCTTATTAATTAATTTTAGTTTTATGGTAGGATAATCGCTTATTTCACTACAAACAGAATTAAAAATCCGTATAAATTTACAAAGCCAAAGCCAAAAAAAATTAAAACAAAACAAAAAAACAATCACAAGATTCTGTTGTAATTATTTTGTTATTGTTTTTCAATGATGATGATTATGATTATGATGATGATCCATGCATATAGAATAACAAACAAACAAGGAAAATGAAACCTGAATAAATTTTTTCTTGTTTTGTTTCGTGTTTTTTGGGTAGATATTTTCAGTGAAAAAAATCGTTTTTTAAAATCAAGGATTTCTCCTTAAGTTTGCACTCTTTTTTTCTTTGATTCTGAATAATTATTCTGTTGAATGTTATTCATCAATTTTCAACAACAACAACAACAAATTGTTCAGTGATTCTCATTCAGTGAAATTCAAATGTCAACAACAATCATTAACAAACAAAAAAGGTTAAGAATCACTGAATGAAAATGAAAATGAAAAAAGTGTGATACATTTGAAAAGACTTGAAGAATCACAAAAAGACAAGCTAAAATAAGAGGGACGAGATTTTCACAGAATTTTCTTTCGTCGTTTTTCTTTGAAGAATTAATTTACACTTTTTTTTTCTCTCATCTCAATTATGTAGGTTTTGAAAATAAAACAATTTTAGTAAGTGTGCGCGTAGGTGTGTGCGTGTGTGCGGGCTGTCAATTGACATGGATGAAAAAATAAAATCTCAATCTTCATCAGTGCAAAAAAAGATGTTTTTTTTCCATCATCATCATTATTCAAATACAGTGCCGAAATACATATTCTTTGCGTCTCTTTGTACGTCATAATATTCAAGATGATAGAATTTTGAATTCAACAAAATTCCTATATAGAATTGCTAAATATAATTTATTTTTTTCCCCTGTCCTCTTGTTTGGCTTAAAATTAGCTTTTTTTCAAAATAAAAAATATTAATTCTCATCATCATCAAACTGAAAAAACATCCTCGACAACAACGTGAATATTCTCACCATAAAAAAACGATTAAAACCCGGTAACAAAAATACAACAACAGCAGCAGCAGCGGTAGTAAAATCAGTGATAAAAATGATTTCACCATCTGAGCTGAACAATAAATAAACAAATATGGCACATTAACAAAAAAAAACGGTTTCGAAGATTGGATCAAGGTCAATATTATCATCATCATGTCATCGACGTCATCATCTCAAACAATGATGCTGATGATTATTCAACAGCAACAAATATTGTCCAATTCTTGATGAAAAGGCAAAAAAAAACAAAGCGAATCACATAATTTTTTTTCAACTTACTTTAAAATTTACAATATTTTTTTTTTCACTGGATAGCAATTTAAAAACAAACAAATTTATTTGGAAATTTTTGCTGTTGTTGTTTAACTAACTAACTAAATTTGGAATGATCAGTTTCCAAAAACCTTTAGTTTTTCCAATTGTCAATCATTTAACAATCCAAAGGGTAATATATTGCGTTCGTTAATTTTGTACATCCGCCTACACAAATACACTGCTGTACAATCACACTGTTTGCAATGTACATATATCAATCATCATCATTATCATAAAACACGGATTTTCTCTCGATGTTTTACTCTTTCTCTCTTGATTAATCCGGGTTTCATTGAAACAGAGAAAAAAACCACAAAATATTTTTTGAAAATGTCATTGTCAAGATTGGAAAAAAACTGTGACACTTGAAAATGTCAATTTGATATAAAATCATAGACTGATATGGTATAATCCTGATAAATCAATCAACACAACAGAAAAAAATTTAACACCTCTTACTTTTGATTTAGATCCATGGATAGAATTGTTATTGTTGGTTGGATTTTTTACCATTCGATAATCATCAATATTTCCATATAATGGTGGCTGATTTTTTGATTGTTGCTGTTTTTGATTTTCAATTGACTTTACTACTAATTGATTTGAATGATGATAATGATTTAAATTTTTATGATCAACATTATCAATATTGACACCAGAAAATGTATCAATCAAATTGGCATATGTTGCAGAATTTTCTATATCGGAAGATATTGCTAGTGGTGGTGGTGGTAAAGGAAAATTATTTCGTGAATCAAATTTGTTTGTTTTCGATTGTTGTTGAGAAATATGTCGAATATTTGATTCTTGATGATTCAACGGAATTTTCAATGGTTTTTGTTGTTGTTGTTGCGGCTGTTGATGATAATAATGAAAAGAAGGAGGCGGCGGTGGTGGCAATGACAGATTGTCTAAATCTTCATAATTATTATTGTTATGATTTAAAATTTCATGATTTGTTATTGGATTAATATTGTTATTGGCATAAATTCGTGAAGAAGAATCGGGAGAAAATGATTGGCCTAGCAAAAACAATTTGTAAACATTTCAAAAAATGACAACCGGATCATTATTTTTGGAAACTTACCAGAATTATGGATTAATAAATTGTTGTAAATATTTGATGAAGGTAAAATGTTTGGATTAGTACGTTGTTGCTGTTGTTGAGAATTAGGATTATTGTTATTTGAATTCTGGATTTTATTCGGAATCGTATAATAAGACATATTTAAATGCTGAAATTTTTGATGGCACTTGTTGATCACAGTGTTAAATGGAAAGTGAAAGAATGATTGAGTGAAAGAGAAACAAAATATCAATCGAACATCGATTGATTATTGCCAAATTTATTGGAAATGCCAAATTTTTTCAAGATTGCACAAACAAAAAAATTGTGTAAACAAAAACAAGAAATGGACGAATTCATACGAAATATATCGAAAGAATTTATATCATTCGAATTCAATGACGAATACAACACTGACAACAGTTGGGTCGATAGTTGATAGTATCGATTTTATACGTCCATTACTTTGATTCGAATTCTGCTCACACAACATTGTCACGTGTTTTATTCGTGTTTTTTTCTCTCGTTTTTTTTTTTACCAAAAAAAAAAATTGTTTTCATTTTACTGTTTTTTTTCCAAATCAAAATAATTTATTTTCTTTTCCAATTATATCCTGGATTAAACATGGCTGATGATGAAAGTATTGGTATGACTATACAATGATTTATGTGATTCATTTGTTTTGATAATAATCCTTTTTGTTTATTATTTTTTTTTTCACTGAAATAAAATAGTTGACAATCCATGGAAAATGGATATACCAAAATTTCGTCCAGAAGATAATCCACATGGTGTTCTTGTTGAAAGTGCATTTGCAACATTATTTCCAAAATATCGTGAAAAATATTTAAAAGAATGTTGGCCATTAGTACAAAAAACATTAGCCGAATATTCTATCAAAGCTGAATTAGATTTATTAGAAGGTAGTATGACTGTTGCAACAACAAGAAAAACATGGGATCCATATATAATAATCAAGGCTAAAGATATGATAAAATTATTGGCACGTTCAGTACCATATGAACAAGCGATCAAAATCCTAGAAGATGAAAATGCATCCGATATAATTAAAATTGGTGATTTAGTAAATAAAAAAGAAAGTTTTATACGTCGACGACAACGTTTACTTGGACCAAATGGTTCAACATTGAAGGCAATAGAATTATTGACTAATTGTTATGTATTAGTACAAGGTAATACAGTTGCTGCAATTGGTCCACATAAAGGTTTACAACAGGTTCGAAGAATTGTTGAAGATACAATGAAAAATATACATCCAATCTATAATATTAAAGCATTAATGATCAAACGTGAACTTGCTAAAGATCCTAAACTTCGTAATGAAAATTGGGATCGTTTCCTGCCAAAATATAAAGCAAAAAATCTATCCAAACGTAAACGTCCGAAAACTGTAAATAAAAAGAAAGAATATACACCATTCCCACCGCCGCAAACTGAAAGCAAAATCGATAAACAACTTGCAACGGGTGAATATTTTATGGAACAAAACAAACAACATCGACGTGATAAATCGGCAAAAAATATCGAAACAAAACGTCGACAACAAGAAAAACGTGAACGATCATTTATTCCACCATCGGAACCGGATTTTAGTTCAACAAAAAATTAAATCAAGAACCAAGAATTATTGAGGAAAAGGGAAAACATTCACTTGAAGATCTTGGATTCTGCGTTCATTTTTTGTTGTTGTTTTGTTTATCGTCATTAATCTGATTGCAATCAAGACTGATGACGTTGATGAAAACAATGTGTGTGTGTATGGATTTTATGTGTTTAATGTGTGTATACCGGGATACCATTATCGAGATAATTGCCTATCCATCAATTAGCCTTCGATATAAATCGGATCCTAAAGTTTATCTTTTTTGTGTTTCATGTTTGTGTATAATCCATTATCATTGAATTTATTCATTATCTAAAAATAAAAAATAAAATGAAACAAAAAATTAATGACAAAAAAAAAGAAAGAAAATAAATTGTTTTGATTCTGTACCGAGAATTCTTTAAAACCAAAAAACAAAAACACGGTTATCCAACTTTGAATTTATCATCAATCATTATATTTATGAATGATGATGGTGATGATGATGATGATGAAAATTACCAATTGTCACGCGACGGATTTTCTTTTTGGTGAATGTTTGACATTTTTTTCTTGGTTTCATTCAATTTACCATCAAAATGTATGTGGATAATTCTTTTGTTGTTGATTATCCAGTTCCAATATCATCATCATCATTTGTCGATTATTTCAACATTATCATTTCATTTAATGGTTTTTATTTTTTTGCGATGTTTGATTTGTTTGTTTTTTCTTTTTCTTTTATTTTGAGCAAAGAATCAACACAGTTTGTTAATGATGGTCAATGATTATCATATCATTTTCCGTTTGTTCTATATAGATTCTTGATGACTAGATCCTAGAATGATTATTATTATGTTTACGTTTGTTTACCTAAGCAAAACAAAAAAAGAAAAGTTTGACAGTTTGCTGCTTTTTTTTTGTTGGCTCATTCATTCACATTTGATCATTGTTTAAATATTTGATCATTGATCATCATCATCATAAGAATTCGATTCGATCTTAATTATCGGTTGTTGTCGTTGGTTGTTGTTGTGTTTTGTTTCTTGCTCATTCTGACGTCCAGAAAAAAAAAAACAACGGGAGAAAAAAAAATTTGACATTTACGGGATAATTATTCCAATGTTATAATAATAATCGGATTGTAGAATAATCGCCAAATCAACCGACCACCAACTGCCACCACCACTACATTATCAGATCCATTTTCTTCTTCTTCGTCTTTTTTTCTGGTAAAAAACAAAACAACAAAAATCTTTCATTATATAGAATATTGGATTTCAATTTGATTAGTCGAGAAAAATCCATCTAGAGAATAAGAATCTAATTCGTTTTACAATCATATTTACCCGGTGGTTTTTCAATCCAGTTCGTTTTTCTGCTTTAGTTTTGTTCATCATTTTTCGATTGGAATCGATTTTTGATTCTGTTGATTGTGATTATGATGATCAACGCCACCAACATCATCGAATCAATCATCAAAAAATCTTCAATTTTTACATTTTTCTTCAACAATTTTCGTCTTCCAATGGTTATTGCTGTTCGATTTCCTTCAAATCAACGAGTTACGTTGATTGTGAAAATAACATTTTTTTTTCTTATGTTTTGTTTTGTGATTTTGCCTGTTGATAATTCCTGTTGAAATTTTCAAAAAAAAAAAAAACTAAATTCTGTGTTTATTTTTCTGTTTTTATTATTATTATCGTGATGATAATATTGAATGCAATGGGCTGTGCAATCAGTTATTTTAATGATCATATTATTGATCTATCAAAACGTTCGAATATATCGAAAAATTCAAAAGCATTAATTGTTGCACCACATAATCTATATCGTTTTCTTTCGGAAGATAATCCTAATCCAAAATGTATATTTATATTCGGTAAGAATATTCAATTTTCAACGGTTTTTTTTTTTTAAATTTTCTTTTAAAAATTGTTGTTTGTTTTTTTTGTAACAGGCGGTCCTGGTTCGAATAAAGGACAATTTATCTGGGAAATAATGGAACAAAGTTGTGAAAATTATCGTAATAATCAGAATAATGATCTAATAAAATTATTATTAATCGATAATGATGATGATGATGATGATAGTGATGATGGTGATGACGAAATCAATTTTGATAATAATAATGTCAACAATGTTGACAAGAAAAACAAATTTGAAAATAATAATAATAATAATAATGAAATTGAAATCGATTTAGAACGATTTCGTTTTAGTTATCATTATATCGATATGGAACGTTTAATTATCGATAATATTGATGAACGAATAAGAAAATTTACTGAATTACAAACAACAATGGAACAACAACAGCAACCAATTTCAATGAATAATTTTTTAAATACCACAAATATTGATGATAATTCTGAATCATTATTGGATGAAATAAATTCATTATCAATTTCGAAACGAAGAAAATCCGAATCATCACAAGAAGAACAATTACGTTTACAATTACGACAATATGCAAATATTATAACAAATAGTTGGATATTAACATTATTAAAACAGGAAATTGAAAAACAAAATCAAGGTCCATATGAAAATATATTTCTTGTCAATATAATACCAAATCGTATAACATTATTTCGTGATTGTTTATTTCTACAACAAACACCAAGTTTTATTAATTTTGATTGTAATTTTGTTGCCATAAAATTAATCAGACATTCAACAAGACGTAAAGAATTGGAAATTAAAAATACAGGTAGTGGTGATGGTGGTCGTAATAATAATGGAAATTCACCTCATGATGTCGATAATAATTATGCAGCTTATTTTCGGTTTGTTTTTTTGTTTTGAATTTTGGTTACCAATCTTTTTAATCAATTCTGTTTTTCTCTCTCATAGAGCTATAAATAAATTATATGAAATACGTGTAAAAAATGCTGAAGATAATATACGTTTACGTTTATCAACATCAAATAAAACGGCTATTTGTATAACAAATAAACAAGAATTAATTACATTTATTTATATGCCGAAAAAAGATTTACTTGAATTGAATATATCCGGTTTTCAATTTAATCAACATTTAAATCAAATATTGAAACAATGTCGTCGACAACAAACATTATTATTTATTATAAATAAAGAAATTGATTTAGATGATAATATAAAATTATTAATCAATGATCATGATAAACAACAATATGATTTAGTATTTTTAAGAAAATTTATACAATTATATCGTTTAACAAGTTATGCATTGAAATTTGTTTGAAAAGAAGAATAAATTTATATTAATAAAACTCAATTCGTCAACAACCACAATAACAACAACAACAACAAAAAAACTTCTTTCTTCTTTTCGATTCTCAAACTGTCATCATCATTATCAATTTTCAAATATCTGACAATTGACAATTGAAAATTGGAACGTTTTTTTTACACACACACACAATTCACACAAACAATCATAATTTTCTTTTCTTTTCATTCAGTATTTTTTCTTTTTACGAAAAATGAATGAATGAAATTCAAAATAATGATAATAATAAAAAGAAATCTGAATCTACTTACCATAATTGGCCACTAATTGACTGAAATATATGAACAAACAATCCATGGATTCGAGAAATTCAATGAATGAATATCATCTCATTGAATTGACTGAATACAATTCATTCATAATTTATTTGGTCCATAGAAAAGAAAACTCGATAGACAATATTGTCATAAGTTAGGTTGACTAAGTTGGTCTGATGGTTTGGTGTGGTCTTATTGTTTAGTCTAAATGACCCCGGTATTGGTGTGTGGTCTTTGATGATGATGACCAGTAGTTCTTGAACAAAACAAAAAAAATGAATAAAAGAAACTTTTCACAATTGGCTCATCTGCCAACGAACAACAACAACCGAAAATAGATAACAGCAAAAATCAAAAATGCAAATTGTCAACATTTAAATAACAATAAAACACCTAAAACACCAATTGAATTGTGAAACTCAATAAGCAAGTAAGGTAAGTAAGTGAAGTATCGGATGTCTATCGCAAAAAAAAAAAAAAGAAACTATCGATATTGATTGATTGACTTTACCGAACCGAACCAACCAATGATCCTTATCATCATCTGACACTGTTTAGCAATGGATTTTTTTTTCTCACTCACTTCATTTACATTTTCCATTCATTCATTCACTCGCAAACACAATTGGCTTTTGTCACCGATATTGATTTTGTTTTGTTTGGTTTGGTTTGATTTTTTCAAGAGTAATTTCCGTAACGTGTTTCTCTCGCTCGTTCAAGTACGTTCAATCTTTTGTTATTCATTATTATTATCTAGTCTTTCTACTGTCTACATTTTGCGGTGTGTGTGAAAACAAAAATTTACCAGATTTTTTGCTTGTTTGAAAATACTCGAAAAAAACTATTATATAGAGTGGGTGTTTTACAAACGAAAAAAAAATATTCCCCAGGCAGAATTATTACTCTTTAAAAACAGTTTTCGAACTGTAAATCATTACTATTAAAATACTATTTTAAAACCCTTAAAAAACGCGCTGATTTTAACAGTTTAAGAACTGTTTTTAAAGACTTATTTAAGGTTTTTAAAGATTTATTTCGTTAGGATTTTTAAGCTCTCAAATGTATATTCTATCAACAATCATGGCAATGACATCGACAATTCATTTTTCTGCTAATCAATTTAAACGACAATTACCGGCAATACAATTATGCATGAATGAACCAACAATAAAATGGCAGGTTCATGAATTTTATGAACGTTTAACAACTACCGGTATTGGTATCGGTTATTATTGTGGTCGTATCGCACTTATTAACTATCATAATTCCTTTCAGGTATTTTGTCAATATTTCAGTTAATCAAATAGAAAATTTTAACATTTTTTTTTCTTAATTTCTAAATTAAGCTTTTAATGTCATATTTTGGTTTAATGCTAATAACGTTTACATTTTTACGTAATAATAATCAATAATTTTCCAATCAAAAAAAATGATCATAATTATCGAACGTATAAAAAACATGATAACCATTGGAATTTCCATCGTTTATTTGAAGTGAAGCGAATATTTTAAGTTTTCTTGGAATTTCGTCATAGAAACATAAAAAATTTATTAACTAGTCATGTTTTTTTTTCAATCATCAAATGAAACAAGAACAACAAAAGAATAACATTCATTTTATTCTTATCACACCGTTGTTGAAACATGACTTTTGCCATAATGTCACCAACATATTTTTGTACTTTTTTTTTTTGCCGAAATTGTCATTGACAAAAGCAAATATTTAAATTATTTGGAATTCATTAAAGGAAAAAATCATTATAAAATTAAAAGAAAAACATTTTTTCAAAGGAATATCAAAACATTGATGATTTTTTTTTCTCGTAAACAATTTTCAGTACGATCATTACATAATTTTAATTGTTATGTTGTTGATGGTTTTTTTTCTTATTTAAATTTCGTTATTCATTCGTTTTGTACTTTCTTTGATTTCAATCGTGTTTGCATTACTGTACATTCACAATTTTTTTGATCAGCCATGTTGTTTGATCGTATAAAATATTATAATCAATTTGAACAATTATTGGATCCGAAAAATCGTCAATGGTGGCTATTCGAATTCATAATACTCACAATTGAAACTGGACGTTTTTTATTCTATGTTATTCTTAGTTTTATGGATGAATCCGTATTACGATCTTATTGTCCATATGATACAACCGCTGCACCATTATTTGATTATCAAAACAATGAAACATCATTAAATATTATCGAAAACCGTCTAACATCGATTATCTTTTTAATATTTTTCATTTTTATTTCATACAGTCATTATATATTGTTTTTAACTGATCATAATTCAATAGCATGGCGTTTATTATATGATGTTTCTAATCGTAATTATGATCAATATCGTGATTCAATCATCAATGAACAAAATAATAGTTTCACTAAAACGGTAATTAAAGCGTTATCTTATGACAATAATAAATTTGATGAATTCATTTCAAATTCATCACCGAAAATAATGCATAACAGTTTAGCAAGAATAATGAAAAAAAATCCCAAAAGTTTTATTGATAAATTAATCATACAGCTTATGCTAAATATTGATCTTTATAAATTTGAAAATTTTCGATTAAAAGTATTCAGCTATAGCGGTTTAGAACGACGAATAGAATTTGCATTGTCAATGTTAATATTACATTTTATGGATATATTTTTGTTGATTTTGGGAACATCTACTACATTGAATTTTGGTTGTTTGAAATATTTTAATTTTATTCATATTCATATGTGGCATTTATGGCCATTTGCCATAATCGATTGTATTAATCATTTTTATTGTGGATATATTCTTCTTCGAAATGGAATCATTTATTTTAATTTTGCTTCAATGAGTCTTATATTTTTTTCATTACAAATGAATTCATTAAATCAAAATATCATCGATCTATTTGTCAAACGTAAACATTTGACAAACAATTCAGGATTGAATTATTTACGTAATTTGTTTTGGAGACGATTTCAACGACAACATCAACATATGACCTATTGTATAATGTATAGTGGTCAGGATGTTTGGAATAATGTATATCTTATAGCCGTAATGGCTAATATTCCATTGAATATAGTTTGCATTTATAATCTTGTATTCAAACTTAATTCATGGAATAATGAATTTATATCGTTAGGATTTTTAAGCGCTCAAATGTATATTCTTTCAGCAATCATGGCAATGACATCGACAATTCATTTTTCTGCTAATCAATTTAAACGACAATTACCAGCAATACAATTATATATTAAAGATCCATCGATTAAATTGCAGGTTCATGAATTTTATGAACGTTTAACAACTACCGGTATTGGTATCGGTTATTATTGTGGTCGTATCGCACTTATTAATTATCATAATTCCTTTCAGGTATTTTGTTAATATTTCGGTTAATCAAATAGAAAATTTTAACATTTTTTTTTCTTAATTTCTAAATTCAGCTTTTAATGTCATATTTTGGCCTGATGCTAATAACATTTACATTTTTAAGTAATAATAATATCTAAATCACTAAATTATAATCAAACAATTTTAAATTTATGTTTAAAAATATCACATAATAAAAGGGAATCTAAATTTTTTGTTTTAAGTTTGACGTAGAAAGATTTGTTTGAAACAATTATGCAACAAAAAAAAAAATCGCTTTGCTCTTATCTAGGTAAAAACGATAACCTGTATGTTGATCAATGTCAATATATTGCCGGAAAAAAATACGATAACATAAATCGATGTCCAAACGATTATTTATGATGAATGAATTTCACCATAGAAACTTTTCCTAAAATTTACCAAATAACTATGGTTGTTTTTTTCCCGAAAAAAATATAAAATTATTCAATTAACTAAAACAAAAAAAAAAAACATTAATTTTATTTTTTTCTCTCTTATAGTTGTACATAACCCCATCAACATATTTTATTTTTTCCTTGACAAAAATAATGTCAAAAATCTTTCCTAAGAGAAAAAACTACAATTGTAAATTGAACATTAACGATTCTAAAAAAACAATTAATTTTTTCCCATCTTTAATGATTTTTTTCGTAAACAATTTTTTTCACTGAAAACCTGATGAAATAATTCATTAGTACTTTTATTTTCTACAATTTTTTTTTCTCAAAAAATTCATTTTCTGTTGGCATTTTGAGTGAACAATTTAAGAATATATACATTGTTTCGTATATCAACCATGTTTTTTGATCGTTTAAAATATTATCATCAATTTGAACAATTATTAGATCCAAAAAATCATCAATGGTGGCAATGTGAATTGATATTGATCACCATTCAAACCGGTCGTTTTTTATTCTATGTTATTCTTAGTTTTATGAATGAATCTGTTTTACGATCATATTGTCCATATGATACAACTGCTGCACCATTATTTGATTATTTTAATCATTTGAATAATGGAACACCATTAAATCTTAATGATTGTCGTATTACATCGATTATCTTTTTCATAATTTTCATTTTTATTCTACATAGTCAATATATGTTATTTTTTACTGATCATAAATTAATAACATGGCGTTTATTATATGATGTTTCTAATCGTAATTATGATTATTATCGTGATTTAATAATCGCTAAACAAAATATTAATATCACTGAAACTGTGGTTAAGGCTTTGTTTAGTAGGAATGATTTCGATGAACCTGAACCAAATTCATCATCATCATTACATAATTGTTTGACAAAAATGTTGAAAAAAAGCCATAAAAGTTTCATTGATAATTTAATCATACAGCTGATGCTGAATATCGATCTTCATAAATTTGAAAAATTAAAATTAAAAGTATTCAGCTATACCGGTTTGAAGCTACGGATTAAATTGGCACTGTCAATGTTCGTACTTCATTGCTTGGATGTATTTATGTTGACATTGGTTATATCTACTACATTAAATCTTGCTTGTCTGAATTATTTTAATTTTATTCAAATTCATATGTGGAATTTATGGCCATTAGCATTAATTGATTGTATTAATCATTGTTATTGCACATATATTTTCTTTCGAAATGGAGTTCTTTATTTTAATCTTTCGGTTATGAGTCTCATGTTTTTTGCATCACAAATGAATATATTGAATAAAAAGATTATCGAAATATTTTGCCATCGCAGACGCTTAATAAATTCTAGGTTATATTATTTACGTTTATTGATTTGGCGACAATTTCAACGACAACATCAACATATGACATATTGTATAATGTATAGTGGTCATGATGTTTGGAATAATGTATTCTTTATGGGAGTCATGGCCAATGTTCCATTGAACATAATGTTGATATATAATCTTGTATTCAAAACTAATTCATTGAATAAGGAATTTATGTATCTAATATTCTTAATATTTCAAATGTATATTCTATGCGCAATCATGTTAAATGCTTCAACAATGCATTTTTCTTTCCATCAATTTAAACGACAGTTACCGATTATACAGTTATGTATGAAAGAATTTTCAATTAAATGGCAGGTTAATGAATTCTATGAACGTTTAACAACCAAAGGTATTGGTTTTGGTTATTATTTGGGCGGTATTGCTATTATTAATTATCGAAATACTTTTGAAGTATGTGTTTTTCTTAATTTATATAACTGAAAAAAAATTAATCAAATAATTTAAATTTTTGGAATTTAGCTTTTAATTTCATATTTTGGTTTCATGTTGATAATGTTTAAATTTTTTTTAAATAATAATGCCTAAATTATATCGAAATCACTGACATCAATACATCGATACAGGGTTTCGGGCTGAAAAAAAATTAAAAAAAAAATTGCCGGAAAAAAATACGATAACATAAATCGATTATTTATGATGAATGAATTTCACCATAGAAACTTTTCGAAAAATTTACCAATTAACTATGGTTGTTTTTTTTCTCGAAAAAAAATATAAAATTATTCAATTAACTAAAACAAAAAAAAAACATTAATTTTATTTTCCCCTCTTTTATAGTTGTAATTAACCCCATCAACATATTTTATTTTTTCCTTGACAAAAATAATATCAAAAATCTTTCCTTAGAGAAAAAAACTACAATTGAAAATTGAACATTAACGATTCCAAAATACAATTAAATTTTTCCCATCTTTAATGATTTTTTTTTCGTAAACAATTTTCTCACTGAAAACAAGATGAAATAATTCATTAGTTCTTTTATTTTCTACAATTTAAAAAAAAAAAAATTCATTTTCTGTTGGCATTTTGAGTGAACAATTTAAGAATATATACATTGTTTTGTGGATCGACCATGTTTTTTGATCGTTTAAAATATTATCATCAATTTGAACAAGTATTAGATCGAAATAATCGTAAATGGTGGATATGCGAATTATGGCTTCTCATTATTCAAACTGGACGTTTTCTATTCTATGTTATACTTAGTTTTATGGATGAATCCGTAATACGATCATACTGTCCATATGATACAACCGCTGCACCATTATTCAATTATTTTTATCATCAAAACAATGGTACATCATTGAATATTACCGATAGTCGTATAACATCGATTATATTATTAATTTTTTACATATATATTCTACACAGTCAATATATGATATATTTAACTGATAGAAATTTATTAACATGGCATTTTTTAAATGATCTTTCTAATCGTAATTATGATCATTATCATAATTCAATCATCAATGAACAAAATATGAATATGACCAAAATGATAATCAAAGCATTAAGTAATAGCAATGATTTCGATGAACCTAAACCAAATTCATCATCATCATTACATAATTGTTTGGTCAAAATGTTGAAGAAAAATCCCAAAAGTTTTATTGATAAATTAATCATACAGCTAATGTTGAATATTGATCTTTATAAATTTGAAAAATTACATTTAAAATATTTTAACTATATCGGTTTGAAACAACGAATCGAATTGATATTGACAATGTTTGTATTACATTGTATGAATGTATTTCTTTCGACATTGGTTATATTTACTACATTAAATCTTGGCTGTGTTCAATATTTTAATTTTATTCGTATTCATATGTGGAATTTATGGCCATTTGCTATAATCGATTGTATTAATCATCTTTATTGTGGCTATATTTTCATACGAAATTCTTTACTTTATTTTAATTTTTCTGCAATCAGTCTTATATCATTAAAATCACAGATGAATTCATTGAATAGAAAACTTAATCATGTTTTTGGAACTTGTAAACACTTAATGAATTTTCGTTTATATTATTTACTTCTATTTATTTTGCGAAAATTTCAACGACAACATCAACATATGACATATTGTATAATGAAAAGTGGTAATGATATTTGGAATGAAGTATACTTTGTGGGCGTAATGGCAAATATTCCATTGAATATAATGTGCATCTATGATCTTGTATTTCGTTATGATTCATTAAATAATAGATTTATGTATTTAGGATTTTCGTTTTCTCAAATATTTGTTCTATCAAATATTCTGACAAATGCATCGACTATAAATTTTTCTTCTCATCAATTTAAACGACAATTACCCATTATACAATTATACATGAAAGAATTAACGATTAAATGGCAAATTAATGAATTTTATGAACGTTTAACAACCACCGATAATGGTTTTGGTTTTTATTTGGGTCGTATTGCTATTATTAATTATCGAAATACTTTTCAGGTATGTTTTCTATATATACTTTTTATTACCTAAAACAACTTGAATAATTTATTTTATTTTTTTTCATTTTTAAATTTAGCTTTTAATTTCATATCTTGGTTTTATGTTGATAATGTTTAAATTCTTTTTCAATAATAATGTCTAAAATTATATCGATTATTATAGAATCAATAGATTTTTTTTGTTGTAATTTTGGTCATTGAAACTTGAAAATTCATAATTTGTTTTGCTTTTTTTTTTTTTTGGAGAATCAACATCCATTAACAGTTGTTCAAAAGTAATTTCAGCCTTTTAATATCAACCAATTTTACGGAATATTGATCATTATTGAGTTTTTCCTAATAAAGAAATTAATTCGAAATGTTCAAACAAAAATAAATCATTATAAAATTAAAAGGAAATATCTAATAACATAAAAAAGTAAAACACTGACTGGCTGGCTGGCTGGCTGGCTGGCTGGCTGAGACGAAACACTTTTTTCTATTTCAATGCGCATGCTCGAAAAATGGATGGCTTGCATTTTTTATTTATAAGGATCTTTTGATTTTTTACATAAACAAATGGCTGGCTTGCATTGGACTTGGCCTTATGACTAAGCTAGACTTCGTCCACTTAGTGGACGAAGCCAATGGCCAATGGCTTGCAATGCTAGTATACAATAAACTGCAGTCATAAGACAATTCAATGCCGCTTTAGCATTAAAAATATAAATTTATTAGTTATTGTCGTTTAGTCATTTTTTTATTCATTGTTTTTTAAAATTTATGAACAAAGTCATTATTGCTTTTGATCAACAATGTTGTTTGATCGTCTAAAATTTCATCATCAATTGGAACAATTGATGGATCAAAAAAATCATCAATGGTGGCTATTTGAATTCATTTTGCTCACCATTCAAACAGGACGTTTTCTATTTTATGTTATACTTAGTTTTATGGGTGAATCTGTATTACGATCATATTGTCCATTCGATACAACCGCTGCACCATTATTTCATTATTTTACACATTTTAATGATGGAACACCATTAAATCTTAATGATTGCCGTTTAACATCAATTATTTTAACATTATATTTCTTTTTTATTCTGCACAGTCATTATATATTGTTTTTGACCAATCATATTTTACTATCATGGACTATATTATATGATGTTTCTAATCGTAATTATGATCATTATCGTAATTCAATCATTACATGAACAAAATATGAATGTAACCAAAATGATAATTAAAGCATTAAGTAATAGCAATGATTTCGATGAACCTAAACCAAATTCATCATCATCATTACATAATTGTTTGAAAAAATTGTTGATCAAAAATCGAAAAAGTTTAATAGATAAATTGTTCATACAGGTCATGTTAAATATTGACCTTTTTAAGTTTAATAAATTACGATTAAAAGTATTAAATTATACCGGTTTGAAGCAACGAATCGCATTGGCAATGACAATGGCTATATTACATTGTATTGATGTATTTCTTTCGACATTGGTTATATTTACTACATTAAATCTTGGCTGTTTGAAATATTTTAATTTTATTCGCATTCATATGTGGAATTTATGGCCATTTGCTATAATCGATTGTATTAATCATCTTTATTGTGGATATATTTTCATACGAAATTCTTTACTTTATTTTAATATTTCTTCAATAGGTCTCATTTTTTATGCATCACAGTTGAATTCATTAAATAAAATGATTAACGATCTATTCGTCAATCACAGACATATAATGAATTCTCGATTGAATTATTTACGTCAGTTAGTTTGGCTTCAATTTCAACGACAACATCAACATATGACCTATTGTATAATGTATAGTGGTCATGATCTTTGGAATGATGTATACTTTATTGGTATTATGGCCAATATTCCATTGAATATAATGTGCATCTATAATCTTGTATTTCGAAATGATTCATTCAATAATCAATTTATGTATTTAGGATTTTTAATTTCTCAAATGTTTGTTCTATCTGCAATCATGGTAAATGCTTCAACAATGCATTTTTCAGCTAATCAATTTAAACGACAATTACCGATTATACAGTTAGGTATGAAAAAACCATCAATTAAATGGCAGGTTAATGAATTTTATGAACGTTTAACAACCACTGAAATTGGTTTTGGTTTTTATTGCGGTCGTATTGGTATTATTAATTATCATAATTCCTTCCAGGTAAGTTAATTTGAAAAATCAAATAAATATTTCTATTCAACATGTTTATTTTTTAAAAAATCTAGCTTTTAATTTCATATTTCGCCTTTATGTTGATAATGTTTAAATTCTTTTTCAATAATAATATTTGAATCATATCAAAATAAACAATATTGAATTATGAAAAATTTATTAGTTGGGAGAAGTCTTGTATTTTATTCATCAAAAAAGAATACATTGAATGAAAAACTTGTTCATCTTTTCAATAATCATAAACATTTATCAAATTTACGGTTATATTATTTACGTTATAATGATTTGGATTCTTGAATTTAGATTTTTTAATTTCATATTTTGAC
Organism: Dermatophagoides pteronyssinus; assembly: GCF_027571235.1. Lineage (NCBI taxonomy): Eukaryota > Metazoa > Arthropoda > Arachnida > Sarcoptiformes > Pyroglyphidae > Dermatophagoides > Dermatophagoides pteronyssinus. Next base: position 1,028,522 of record NW_027461528.1, read on the forward strand.
TTTATGATGATAATTATGTTTTTTCAATAATGATACTATAGTGTTATTTTGTCATAGCAACTTCAAAATTAACTTATTTATTTTTCGGAGAATCAACATTCATTTAATATATTTCTTAACTTTTTTTTTCTTAACTTTTGTTCAAATTCAATTTCAATTAAATAATCCTTTAATATAATTATATTTTATGTAATTTCTTCATTATTGTTTTACTTCTACTTTAAATGACAGCATATTTTACCGAATATTGATTATCAATGAATTCTCCTTGACAAAATAATGTTAAAATCATTATAAAATTCAATATTAACTATTAATTGATTTTTTTTTGTTTTTTTGTTTTTCATTTCTTAAATTTGTTTTGCACAAATGTGTTATTAGCAATGTGAGTAAATGAAAGCTTATTATTATAAAATTCATTGAAAATATTTGTGGTAAAGAACAATTAAAAAAAATTCATCTTTTCAAAAGAATTTCATAACAATAATGAATTTTTTTCCTTAACGCGTTCGCTACCAGCGACGCATATATGCGTCGTTTATTTGCTGTAGTTCTATGTGTTTTTCGAAATCTCCGGTAGCGAATGCGTTAAATAGTTTTCACTCCGAACACTGATATAATTTGATAGTTTTTTTTTGAATACTTTCTTTATTTCAATTGTGTTTGCATTACTGATTATTCAATATTGAAGATTTCTTCTCAGTCATGTTATTTGATCGTTTCAAATATTATCATCAATTGGAACAATTAATGGATCCAAAAAATCGTAAATGGTGGTTATTTGAATTGATGTTGATCACCATTCAAATCGGACGTTTTTTATTCTATGTTATTCTTAGTTTTATGGATGAATCCGTTTTACGATCATATTGTTCATATGATACAACCGCTGCACCATTATTTGATTATTTTACTCATTTAAATGATGGAACATCATTGAATCTTAATGATTGCCGTCTTACATCACTTATCATATTAATTTTTTTCATTTTTGTTCTATATGGTGACTTTAAAATTTTTGTTACCGATCATGAATTAACACTTGCATGGAGATTATTATATGATTTGTCTAATCGTAATTATGATTACTATCGTGCTTCAATTGTTAATGAACAAAATATGAATATAACCAAAATGGTAATTAAAGCGTTAAGCAATAGCAATGAATTCGATGAACATATGCCGAATTCATCAACTAGAATAATAAATGATCGCTTAGCAAAAATGTTGAAAAAAAATCGTAAAACTTTCATTGATAAATGTTTCATACAGCTAATGTTGAATATAAATCTTTATGAATTTAAAAAATTACGTTTGAAAATATTCCCCTATGCCGGTTTAAAGCAACGAATCGCACTGGCAATGACAATGATTATTTTACATTATATGGATGTATTTTGGTTTATATTGGTTATATCTACTTCAGTAAATTTTGGTTGTCTAAAATATTTTAATTTTATCCGTATTCATATGATGAATTTATGGCCATTTGCTATAATCGATTGTATTAATCATCTTTATTGTAGCTACATTGTCATCAGAAATTCTGTTCTTTATTTTAATTTTTCTTCAATAAATCTCATTTTCTATGTTTTACAGATGAATAGCTTAAATAGAAAGCTTAAAAAAGTTTTTGGCAATCACAGACATATAATGAATTCTCGATTGAATTATTTACGTCAGTTAGTTTGGCGACAATTTCAACGACAACATCAACATATTACACATTGTATAATGTATGGTGGTATGGAAATTTGGAATGGTGTATTGTTTATGGGCATAATGGCTAATATTCCATTGAATATAATGTGTATCTATAATATTGTATTCAAATTTAATTCATTAAATAATGAATTTATGTATTTAGGATTTATAATATTCCAAACTTTTATCTTATCCACTGTTATTATAATTTTATCGGAAATAAATTTTTCAGCTCATCAATTTAAACGACAATTACCAATTATACAATCATGTATGAAAAAGCCGACGATTAAATGGCAGGTAAATGAATTTTATGAACGTTTAACAACCTCCGGCAAAGGTTTTGGATTTTATTGCGGTCGCATTGCTATTATTAATTATCATAATTCATTTCAGGTAAGTTAATTTGAAAAATCAAATAAATATTTCTATTCAACAAGTCTATTTTTTTCGAAAAAAATCTAGCTTTTAATGTCATATTTTGGCTTTATGTTGATAATGTTTAAATTCTTTTTCAATAATAATGTCTAAATTATATCGAAATAAATAATATAGAATAATTAATCTGTGGAAAAAAATATTCCCATGGATACTTCAAAATTGACAACAACAAAAAAAAATATATCATCGCTTATTTTCCCTGTAATTAACATTCAACTTTAACGCATTTATTATCAGCAAATTATATTATGAATTCTGATCATTATTAAATTATTCTTGTGTTATAATAATAAAAAAGATTAATCCGAATCCGTTAAACACAAAAAAATACATTATAAAATTAAAGATAATATACTTGAATTGAATCGATTATAAGACGTTTTATTATTTTTTTTCAAAGAAATTTTACCACCTTGGAGATTAATATTCTATGAACAATTTTCATTTGGAAAATGATTCAATAATTACTTTTTTTTCTGTTAGATTTGTTTATTACTTTCTTTATTTCATTCTTGTTTCATTGGTCTTTACAGTTGTTGTTATCATATATTCTCGATTACTTTGATCAACAATGTTGTTTGATCGTCTAAAATTTCATCATCAATTTGAACAATTAATGGATACAAATAATCGTCAATGGTGGTTATTTGAATTCATAATACTCACCATTCAAACAGGACGTTTTCTGTTCTATGTTATTCTTAGTTTTATGGGTGAATCGGTTTTACGTTCATATTGTCCATATGATACAACCGCTGCACCATTATTTCATTATTTTAATCATCAAAACAATGGAACACCATTAAATCTTACTGATTGTCGTTTAACATCAATTATTTTGACATTTTTTTTCTTTTTTATTCTACATAGTCAATATATAATATTTTTAACTGATCATAATTTTATTGCATGGCGATTATTATTTGATGTTTCCAATCGTAATTATGATCAATATCGTGTATCGATAATCAATGGACAAAATATGAATATTTCTAAAATGATAATCAAAACATTGTTTTATAGAAATAAATTCAATAAAACTATATCGAATTCATCATCAAAAATGATGCATAATGTTTTGAAAAAAATGATAAGAAAAAATGAAAAGAATTTCTTGGATAAATTAATCATACAGTTAATGTTATATATTGATCTTTATAAATTTGAAAAATTACGTTTAAAAGTATTCAGCTATGCTGGTTTAAAACAAAGAATCGAATTGGCTATTACAATGTTTACTTTACATTGCATTGATGTTTTCATGATGATATTGGTTATATCAACTACATTCAATCTTGGTTGTTTAAAATATTTTAATTTTATCCATATTCATATGATGAATTTATGGCCATTTGCAATAATCGATTGTATTAATCATCTTTATTGTGGATATATTTTCATTAGAAATTGTACACTTTATTTTAATTTTTCTTTAATTAGTCTTATTTACTATGTATTACAGATGAATAGTTTAAATAGAAAACTTAATCAGGTGTTTGGCAATCATCGAAATTTGATGAATTCTCAATTAAATTATTTACGTCAATTAATTTGGCAACAATTTCAACGACAACATCAACATATGACACATTGTTTAATGTATAGTGGTCTGGATATTTGGAATAATGCTTATTTTATTGCAATAATTTCAAATATTCCATTCAACATATTATGTATCTATAATCTAATATTTCGTTATAATTCATTGAATAACCGATTTATGTATTTAGGTTTTTTAATATTTCAAACATTTATCATTTTCACTATTGTTTTAGTTGCAACATTATTAAATTTTTCATTTCATCAATTCAAACAACAATTACCAATCATACAATTATGTATGAAAAAATCATCATCAATTAAATGGCAAGTGAATGAATTTTATGAACGTTTAACAACCACTGTTATTGGTTTTGGTATTTATTGTGGTCGTATTGCTATTATTAATTTTCAAAATTCTTTTCAGGTAATATTCCATAATATTTTCAATATTCAATCAATGGAATAATATTCTTTTACTTTTCATTTTCATTTTTCAGCTTTTAATCTCATATTTTGGCTTCATGATGATAATGTTTACATTTTTTCGTAATAATAATCTCTAAATTATTATCAATCATAATAGTTTTTTTGTTGTTTTTAATTTGTCAATTTTGTTTTCAATGATTCAAATATTCTGGTTAATTGGAATTTTAAAGTATTGATTGAATGAAAAACAAAAAGTAAAAATCAATTATTATTTTGTCATAGAAACCAGAAAGGTGAAAAATTCATTTAAAATTTTTCAGTCAAAATTGATAATCATCATTTTAAATTGAAACAAAACAATCCAAAAAGTCGACATTTAAATTTTCAATTTGGTTGCCAACAAACATTATCTAATTAAATGGAAATTGAATGATAAAAAAATTATCAGGTAGTTTTTTTATTATTATTCGAAAAGAAAGTGAGATCTTTTTTTCAAGAACAATTTTCGATCATCATTACCGATTATGACTGAGAATAAGCATTACATTTTTCTTTTATTCATTCTATTATTCTATCTTTATTCTGTTTATACTTTATTCACATTTGTAAAAACATATTTGCTTTGATTATTGATTCTTTATATGATGAATGAATTACACCTTTGAAAACTTTTCAAAAAAAAAAAATTAACCAATTAATTATGTTGTTTTCTTCCGCAAAGAAAAATGATTAGTTAAAAAAAGCAATAATTTTCCCCTCTCTCTCTCTCTCTCTCTTAGTTGTACTTTGTAAAATGTCAAACATATTTTATTTTTACAATTCTCCTTGACAAAAAAAATAGCTTTGTACTTGAACAATAACGTTTTCAAAACAAAAAAACAATTAATCTTCCATCTTTAATGATTTTTTTTTCGCAAACAATTTTCACTGCAAACATAGTGAAATTCATCAGTTATTTCATTTTCATTTGACATTTTGTGGATGATTGCTACACTTTTTTTTTCATTAATCAACAATGTTGCTGGATCGTCTAAAATATTATCATCAATTTGAACAATTATTGAATCCAAAAAATCGTCTATGGTGGCAATGTGAATTGATAATGATCACCATTCAAACCGGGCGTTTTCTGTTCTATGTTTTACTTAGTTTTATGGGTGAATCTGTATTACGATCATATTGTCCATATGATACAACTGCTGCACCATTATTTGATTATTTTAATCATTTGAATAACGGAACACCATTAAATCTTATTGATTGTCGTCTAACATTGATTATATTGACAATATTTTTGATTTTTATTCTACACAGTCAATATATGTTATTTTTAAATGATCATAATTCAATAACATGGTGTTTACTATATGATATATCCAATCGTAATTATGATCATTATCGTAATTCAATTGTTCATGTACAAAATGTAGATATGATTAAAACAGTGATCAGAACGTTCAATAATTGTTATGAATTCAATGAATCTATGCTAAATTCATCGCCTAGAATCATACATGATTGTTTAGCAAGAATATTGAAAAAAAATCCAAAAAATTTTATTGATAAATTAATCATTCAGCTAATGTTGGATATCGATATTTATAAGTTTGAAAAATTACAATTACAAGTATTCAGCTATGCCGGTTTAAAGCAACGAATGGCATTAGTAATGACAATGTTTTTATTAAATTGTTTGGATGTATTTTTGTTTATATTGGTTATATCGACTACATTAAATTTTGCCTGTTTAAAATATTTTAATTTTATTCGTATTCATATGTGGAATTTATGGCCATTAGCATTATTTGATTGTATTAATCATATTTATTCTGGTTATATGTTAATTAGAAATTGTACACTTTATTTTAATTTTTCTACAATTGGTTTTGTATTTTATTCATCACAAATGAATAGCTTGAATAAAAAACTTCGAAAGATTTTCGAAAATAGTAGACATATGATAAATTCTCGATTGAATTATTTACGTCTAATGGTATGGCGTCAATTTCAACGACAACATCAACATATGACATATTGTATAATGTATAGTGGTCATGATGTTTGAAATGTTGTATATTTTATGGGTATTATGGCCAATATTCCATTGAATATAATGTTGATCTATAATCTTGTATTTCGTTATAATTCATTCAATAATCAATTTATGTATTTAGGATTCCTCATATTTCAGATGTTTATTCTATCCAATGTTATTTATGTTGCATCATTATTGAATTTTTATTTCCATCAATTTAAACGACAATTACCAATCATACAATCATGTATGAAAAAACCACCATCAATTAAATGGCAGGTAAATGAATTTTATGAACGTTTAACAAACACCGATACTGGTTTTGGATTTTATTGTGGTCGTATTGCACTTATTAATTATCATAATTCATTTCAGGTAATGTAATATATTTGTATCAAATAAATAATTTTATAAAACAACTTTTTTAATTAATTATTTTTTTTCTGTTGTAACTACTAATAGCTTTTAATTTCATATTTTGCCTTCATGTTGATAATGTTTAAATTCTTTTTAAATAATAATATCTAAAATTTTTTATGTTACGCAATAAAATAAAATCAATTTTTTGTTCACATAAAAAAATGATGTATTTTTTTATGAATTATTCATTAGTAAAAAATTCTCTATGTGGCCATCAATCGATCGTGTATGACAATCTTTGTTCGGAAAAAAATATGTCGAAGGAAACAAAAAGTGAATCATTTTGTCATAGAAACCTTAAATGATCAAATTCATTAACTGTTTTATTTAAGAGAAAACAATAAGTTTTAAACTTTTATTTAATAAAAAAAACGTAAAAGATCCAGAAAAAAATTGTACTTTTTTTTTATTTTGTTTCGTTGTTGTGAAAAATCCATTACGAAATAAGTGAAGAAAAAAACCATGAATTCCATGAATGAAATTCATATAAAAATCATATCATATTCGTCGACAAAAAAATAATAATAATAATTTACCAATTCATAATTTTCATCTTGATTCATTCTTTCTTTCGTAAGGTTCTTCGTAAATTCTCCAGTTGTCCTAATCAATTCATTTGTTGATTGCATTTGCAAAAATACCTGTTTTAATTCGACAATGTTTTTCGATCGTTTAAAATATTATTATCGATTGGAACAAATATTGGATCAAAAAAATCGTCGTTGGTGGTTATTTGAATTTCTATTGATCATCATTCAAACTGTACGTTTATCATTCTATGTTTTACTTAGTTTTATGAATGAATCTTTCGTACGTTCATATTGTCCATATGATACAACTGCTGCACCATTATTCAATTATTTTCATCATCTAGATAATGGAACATTATTAAATCTTACTGATTGTTGTATAACATCGATTATATTGACAATTTTTACAATTTTCATTCTACATACTCAGCATGTAATTTTTTTAAATAATCATAAATCACTTACATGGAATTTTCTATACGATATTTCTAATCGTAATTATGATCATTTTCGTAGATCAATTTATCATGGTAAAGATATGAATATGATTCAAACGGTAATCAAATCATTAAGTAACGAAGAAAATTTTGATAAAACAATATCATCATCATTAGCAACATCATCGGAAATGATGCATGATTCTTTGGTAAGAATGTTGAATAAAAATCATAAAAGTTTCCTAGATAAATTAATCATTCGGTTAATGTTGGAAACAAATCTTCATAAATTTGAAAAATTACGTTTAAAAATATTTAGCTATGCTGGTTTAAATCAACGAATCGCATTGGCAATGACAATGTTTACATTACATTTTATGGATGTATTTTTGTTAACATTTGTTATATCCACTACATTTACACTTGCTTGTTTGAAATATTTTGAATTTATCTACAATCATATGTTGGATTTATGGCCATTAGCATTGTTCGATTGTATTTATCACCTTTATTGTGGTTATATTGCTTTAAGAAATGCTGTACTTTATTTTGATTTTGCATTAATAAATTTTACATTTTTTGCATCACAAATGAATATATTGAATAAAAAAATTATGAAAATATTTGGTAAACGTAAATCAACGTTTATCAATGTACAGCTATATATTTTACATAGTGAATATGTAATATTTTTAACCGATAGAAATTCTCTAGCATGTCGGTCATTATATGATATTACCATTCGTAATTATGATCATTTTCATAATTCAATTATTCGTGGAAAAAATATGAATATAATAAATAAGGCGATCAAAACTGTTATAAATAATAACAATGAATCTAATGAATCAATATCAATTACGACCAAATCAACAAAATTTATGCATAATTCTTTGGCGATAATGTTGAAGAAAAATGAAAAAAATTTCTTAGATAAATTGTTCATACGAATAATGTTGGATATTGATCTTTATAAATTTGAAAAATTTAAATTAAAATTTTTCAGCTATACTGGTTTAAAGCAAAGAATCGCATTGGCAATAACAATGTTTATATTACATTGTATGGATGTACTTTTGTTGACATTGGTTATATCTACTACATTCAATCTTGCTTGTTTGAAATATTTTAATTTTATTCATATTCATATGTGGAATTTATGGCCATTAGCATTATTTGATTGTATTTTTAATCTATATTGTGTTTATATTTTCATACGAAATGCTGTTCTTTTTTTCGATTTTGCTTCAATCAGTCTAATATTCTATGTATCACAGATGAATTTTTTGAATGAAAAATTTAAACAATTATTCGTTGATCTTAGTTATAGGAAAAAATTCTCATTACATTGTCAACGTTTATTATGTTGGCGACGTTTTCAAGTGGTCAAGATGTTTGGAATAATGCTTATTGTATGGCAATAATATCCAATATTCCATTGAATATAATGTGTATCTATAATTGTTTATTCAAATATGATTCATTAAATAATCGATTTATGTATTTAGGATTTTTAATATTTCAATCGTTTGTTTTATTCAATGTATTTTTAGTTGCATCATTATTGATTTATTCTGCTCATCAATTTAAACGACAATTACCAACGATTCAATCATATATGAAAGAACCAACAATTAAATGGCAAGTTCATGAATTTTATGAACGTTTATCAACTACCGGTAATGGTTTTGGTTTTTATTGTGGTCGTATTGCTATCATTAATTATCATAATTCTTTTCAGGTAATGTTTTTTTGATGATATTATTCATTTCAATGAATTAAATCAATTTTTTCTATTCCATATTTAGCTTTTAATGTCCTATTTCGCTTTAATGTTGATAACATTCACATTTTTCCATAATAATAATGTCTAAAAAAATCAAGAATTAGTTCATTCAAAATTTCAAAATGGAATTAACACCGACACACAAACACACACACAAAAAAAACCTAAATAATTTCAGTCAGAATTTTGTCATAGCAACCCGATTGAAAATTCATTCAAAGTTTTTTTTTTGTTAACCATTTAAAATTTCAAAACTTTTATTTCCTTTGGTTTTTGTTGTTAAATCAATTTTTTTGTTTTGTTTGACGAAAAAAAAAGAAACTCACTCACTAAGAACTTTTATTTCGATTTGTTGTTTTTGTTGTTTTCAACAATCGATTTTTAACATTATTAAAAAAAACTCTCGTAAAAAATTAATAAATTCAAGCTAATTCAAGATGCTATTTTTCCCCCCAATATCTAATAGATTTTTTTTTCCAATCAAAAATCATTAAATATTTCATTAAACACAATCGACAATTCGTACTTGACAAACCAATTTGGATCGGTCGATTTTGTTTGATCTTGTTTTTTTTCTTGTTTCCCGTCATCTAAACCAAGAAAAAAAACAAAAAACAAAATTTATGAATAAATCTTGTTCAATATTCGACTTTCAATTGAATTTTGTTGCTTACCCCAAATTTTAACAATATCAGCCTTTCGACTTTTGAATTTTTCTTTTTTTTTCGTTTTGTTTCATCATGGCCTCCAGTCTGGTTTTTTTTCGCACCCATTTCATACAACAACGACGATATCAAACGATTTTATGGGCAAAATTTCTTCTTTTCTGTAATTTTTTTGTTTTTGTTTTCCACACACACACAATAGAATTTACCCAATGGATTTCAACGTATAATTTTATGACTTTTTTTCTGGATAACAAAAAAATTAAAAAAAAAAATCCAAATATCATTCAATCGACGATGATGATGTATTCACCCGAATTATCATCATCACTAACCGTCGGTCGTATAATCTAAATTCGAACAAACAAAATACATAAAACAAGGTGTATTCGATGAGGATGATTGTCGTAACAATCGATTGTTCAATTCAATTCTTGATCGATAAGATTTTTTTGATTTTCATTAATCGCTGGTATACATTTTGTGTGAATATCATAGGAGACAATAAAATTAAATTCTCTTTTTCGGTTTGAATGATTTTTTTTTTCTGTTAAATGATGATGATGACAATGACAATGAGAAATTGAGATCCATAATAATAATAATACTTCACACTTTCATAAAACCTGGCTTTAAATCTGAATAATTTTTTTTTTTTTTTTTTTGCTTCACTTTTGTTCAATTTTGTTTTGTTGTGTTTGTTATGTTTTTGTTCATTCACAATGGATAAATATCGGAGAGTGTGTCTGTGATATGAATAAATAAATGAATGAGAAACTGTAAAGTGAATAATATCGATTCAACAACAACAACAACAACCGAAAAGAAGAATGGAAATTTTTCACCAAATTTTTTTTTTCTATAGATCCGTTGTGTTCCGTTTATTGGTTTTTTTTCTTTTTGGAGAGGGAAACATACATATAAAAGAGATATGGAACACTCATCAAAGTGGGAGAGAGAGAGAGAGAGAGAGAGAGAGCAATCAACACTCAATATGTCTCGTTTTTGACTCTTCAAGTGGATTAAATTAAGAGGGGACGGATACCATACTATATTCTCATTTATCTTGTGCTCTATTGATAATGATCATCAACACTTACCATTTATTGGCTTTCTTTCTTTCTTTTTTTTTGTCGCAACAAAAAATTTCATTCTATTCAAATAACCATAAATTCAATTCAATTCAATTTATTCCTATACTGCTCTACATCTCTCATTCATTCATTCATTCATTTGCCCATTGTTCATTAACACATTTTTCTTTTGTGTTCGTCGTTTTTGGCTTTATGTTTCATAATAATAATTGTTGCGAACATAAAAGAAAAAGAAATAATTTTTCGGGTAGTATTAGTTTCATATGTTCTCTTTAGGCTTTTTTTTTTTGACACATTTCGGGCTACCGTTTCTTTTTTTCATTCGACATTCGACATTCGAATGATAATATCGGCAACAACAAAAAGAGAAAAGTATCGATTATATATCGAACAATCGTTTTTTTATATTAAAATGTTTAAGGATGTAATCATGCATGTTTTTTTCTCTTCTTCTTCTTCTTCTCCGGTTTCATTATTATTAAAAAATAATCTAATCTAATCTTGGATCTGATCAATTGAATAATTATAATCATATATTGATTGTAATCCGATATGTTTCATTTATTATATCAGATCAAAGTGAGGGTCGTATTAATGTCGAAATCAAAACGATACAATCGATTGTCTGCATTCGAAATAAAATTCGAATGAAAAAAATTTTGTTTCATTGGTGACAATCAACCAATCGATCATTATCATTAAGAAAAAAAATTTCAACAATAAAAAAAAAGTAGAAAATCAATGAGAATATTGCGGCCCCTTGATGACAAAAAATTTTAAGGTGTTGAAAAAATTTATCATTTTGAAAAGAGAAAGAAAAAAAAAGAAATCAAGTGGTGGTTATTGTTGTTGATATCGTTCAAAAAAAAAAAATTGGGGCCCATCATCATCATCATCATATCGATTTTTGGTTTCATAAACTTGGACCTTAGCTTGCGGGGCGTCCTCTTTTCATACCCGACAACAACAACAACAACAACAACAAGGACAATGTTACAAATGAGTTGAAGGCTCACTCGAGAGGCTCAAAACATACAGGCAGAAAAAAAGGACCAAATACTTCGAATCAGAGATAAAAAAATTCAGGTTCCAATTGCCCAGCCAGTTTTGCTCAATATATATAGCCAGCTCATTCAACCAAAAAACAATGTTTAGGACTCTTTTTTTTTGGATAGGATTTTTACCATAGAGAAATACGGATGACGACAATCAACGATATAATTGTAATGAATGAATGAATGAAATAAAGGTTGAAAAAAATATTGTTTGAGGTTGTCAACAATTGTTGTTTGTTACCGATCTGTGAATGTCGGTGAATATCGCTTTTCATTTTCAATTTTTTTTCTTGATTTCTTAAACAAAACAAAACAAAAAAAAAATTTCCATAGAGATCCATTTATATGAATGTTTCAATTGAATTTGACCCTCTTTGCTCTCATTCATTCATTCATTCATTCATCACCATTCATTTATTCAAGGTTTTCACACATTCAAATTTTGGATCATTTTCATTTCAATTCATAAAAATTGAGTGGATAAAGAGAAAGAAATAGCGAGATTCGTTATTTCGATAACAAAAAAAGAAAATCGGCCCTCTTTTTCTATTCAATTGAAACACACAATTGAGACATCGAAAAGTTTTCAAAAAAATTTTTTTTTCACTCACTTCACCACCATTATCATCACCACCACTTAAATACATAAGTCATTTTGTTTATTGTTTGATGTTATCAACTACTTTAGGTGTTGTTGTTGTTGAAAATAATCATCAATTTTGTATGGCGGTAAAAAACACACACAGCACACAGAAACTGATTTAAACAGATTTTATCAGATTGAAAATAAACACTTGAAACGATAATAATAATAATCATTATTTGATTACAAAAATGGATTTAATAACGATGATTAAATCAAAGGATGCATCAAATTACAAACAAAAAAAAAAAAACGTTCGAATTCGATTCGTTCGATTCTATTTCCACATGTTCGGATCATTCGATGTTGTTTTAGTGTTCGAACATCATCCGATCATATTCGAATCTTTGAGCAGAATTTGGTTGTTTTTCGGTTTGTTTGTTTGTTTGTTGTTTCTAATCTGTGATTTTCAAGAATTTCAAATCAAAATATTTTGATTTCTTAATTTAAAGCGGTTATTCTTTTTTTTAAAAAAAAGTGAATCAATATCTGAAATCAATCGATCATTTTTTTTCAAATTAATCAAATGTTAACAGAATAATTAATAATCGATTAATCATTTGAAAATTATGACAGGAAAAATTTTACAGGTTACAGAAAGAAGATAATTATCAAATCAAATTAAAATCGAATCTTTTTTTTTCATTTCGTTTTTTGGTTGCCCAAATAATAAGTGGGGAAAAAACTGATAATATTCAAATGATAACCAAAACTAATTTGAAAATCAGACAATCAAAGAAGAAAAAAATTTTGTGTGTGCCAAATTCAGTAGCCCAAATCGAATCGAATGAATTGGGTGCGTCCTCGTGTATATCTACTAGCTACTTCGATCCACGATGACTACCGAGTACCGACTACCGACAATGACTACTTCGACAGATCACAATCTTCGACATGATAACCGTTACGAATTTGCGTAACAAATATACCTGTATTTAGTAAAATTGATAACAAATTTTTTTTATTAACTTTTTTTCTTTTTATTTCTAGTTAGTCGATAATAATGATAAGTATGTTTCGCTATCAGAATAATTGATTTGATTACTGAGAAGAAGAAAATCTTTAACGAAAAAAAAAACTGTCATCAAATCTAATAAACTTGTCAACATCACTATGTGTGACAAATTTTATTTCGAAATTTCAACAATTTTTTTCTAATTTGATTTATTTCATTCTTAAAATTTCATGAAATTTTATTCAATGATTCAAAAACGTGTTCCATCCATCGATCAAATCAATCAGATCAATAATTTGATAATCAATTTATTCACGGTAATCAAACCAAACAGAGACTAAATACGATAAATGAATCTAACAAGTTTTGAATGGCGGAATACCGGTGATAATTTTCTTGTTTGCTTTTTTGTGAATCAAAAAAAAACTTCAAAGCCGGTATTTTCGAGTTTTTTTCCTTTTCGGTGAATGAATGAACAACCGAAACAAAATCGGATTTATGATAATCATGATCTCGGTGAACAATCGATAGTTGTTTACAAAAAAGTTAAGTGATTATAAATCCATCTTATTCAACAACAAAACTAACATCATTTCATTTTTTTCTAGTACAAAAGATCACGGAGAGACAGAAACATAAATCAGTTCTTTTTTGTCACACTATTGACGCTATTTTGATCTAATCGGATCAAAATAGATCGGATTACCATCAACATTATAGGTTTTATTGAAATCAATTTGTAATGCAAAATATTATGATGATGATGTTTTTCTGCATTTGTCGGGTGTGTTTTGATCCTATAAAATAATTTTTATTTATAGAACAGAGATGATGATGATGAAAAGTTTTTGAAAAAAAACAACGAGAAAAGTATAATTTAAAAAAAAAAAAGTTTTTTTAATTAGAAAAAAATTTGTAAATAACAAAATCATTTATGATAACAACAAAAATAATATATACATATAGCGATAACAAGGTGAAACAAATCGATCATCAGTCATTTCCATGTATATGGCATTGATAATGTTGAAACAATATTTGTTGGAAAATTTGCCAATGTCATTGATAATGATGATGATGTTAGTGATGGTCTTGTTAAAAATGATGTTGGTAATTGTGGTGGACGTTGATGTGTTTTAACATGTTTTTTCAAATGATCTTTACGACCAAAACGTTTATTACAATGATTACAAGAAAATGGACGTAATCCAGTATGTATACGTTTATGACGAGTTAATTCTTCATTTCTAGTAAATGTTTTACCACAATTTTGATGATCACAAATGAATGGTCTTTCACCTGATAACAACAAAAAAAAAACAAACACCAAAAGAGAAAGAGATCAGAATAATTGAAGAATTTTTTTTGTAATTTGAAAAAATTACTTACCAGTATGAATACGAATATGACCTTTTAATTGACCATTATTTGAAAAGGACACTTGACAATGTGGACATTGAAAACGTTTTGGACGTTGTTTTTTCATTACATTATTTGCTGTTGTCGATGTTGCTGTCGATGTTGTTGTTGATGTTATTGTTGTTTCCGGCTGTTGTTGTTGTTGGTGACAATTTAATTTGGTCATTGAATTTTTTATCAAATCTAAATCGAAATTATTTGCCGGAAACATTGTTGAGGCCGATGATGTTGCTGTTTTCGGTAAAAAATCATAATTTTGTATGATGGGAAAATTTACGGGATTAAAATAATTTTCAAAAAAATTCTGAAAATTTCTTGATGAATCAATTTGACCGGAATTTATCATTGAATTTTGTTGTTGTGGATGATGATGATGATAATAATGATGAAAATATTGTTCAAAAAAATATTCCGAACAACCAAATGAAGGACCATATTGAAATTGTTGTGCGGATTGTTGATGATTGAGAAAATTGTTGAAAAATTCTTGTGTCATTGATCGGTAATATTGATCATTGATGGTTAATGATGATGATGATGATGGCTGTGTTGTTGTTGTTGGTGTTGATGGAAATTTTGTCGGTTGAGAATTTTGTTGTTGTCGATAAAGATGTTTTTTCATTCTTTTTTCTTCTTTGCCAATATGTTGTTTCGGTAAAGAATGGATTTTTTCATCTAAATAATTATTCGATTGTATCGATGATGATTCATTCGATGATTTTTGAATACGTTCATCATTTTGATTTGAATGATGATCCCATGGACGAAATATTGATTTATTTGGATTCATATTTTTTAAAAATTAAAAAAAAAATTGGAAAAAAAGTAGCTGAAATTATTGATTGACAAATTTTTCATTCGACATTCTGTTTCAATCTAATTATCTTGACCACGAATAAAAGCATAGGTAAAGTGTTCAGTGTGTGTGTTTCTTCTTCATTGGTCAAATGTCAAATGTTTTCCTGCAACAAAAAAAAAAATATTCAGTAATTTTCAAGTGGTCCCTTATTACACGTACAACAACAATACGCTATTCATACAACAACAACAACAACAATAACACCAATTTACACCTCCTCACTTAATTTAAATAGGGTGTGTGTGTTGTATGAATGCAAGGGGAGGAAGTGGGGGTTAACATAGGCATTTTGTTCCAGCAGCAACAACAATAAATAAATAATAATAACCGATTATAAAACAACGATTTTTTTTGAGAAAAAAAAATGAGAAACTTTCAATGTATAAATTCAACCAACTTTTATCAATTATCCTTATCATCATTCAAATGTATTTGATTTTGATTTCGATTCTGATTTGACTTGACTTTAACACCTACCCCTCTCAAACTAATTTCATAATAACAATAGGAAGAGGGGGAGAAAAAAATAGGAAATCTGATACGATTGATAACAGAGGAGGAGTTGAAATATAAAATTAGATAAAAAGGTTAATCATTTGTGAGAGAGTTTTTCCTTTTTCTTTTTTCACACCCCATTGGTGATGATAGGCAACAACAACAACAACAGCAGAAAAAAAGTGGCCGAAAACGTTTACGTTAAACGAAAATGATAAAGCGTAGTACAGTAGTTACGTAGGTTGGTTGGAAGGTAGGTCGAGGATCACACACAACTGGATTGATTGTCATCTAATTTTGCAAAAATCAACCCCCCTCTCTCCACTTTTTCAGTTTGAAGTAGGTCCTCTATTTTGTTCGGTTATTATCATCGAAGTTGTTGTCCCGGATAATAAAGATTGAATGAATTTTTCCCCCTCCATCACCACCATAAGGCTGTTTCTTTTTTTTGTTGTTCACACATCAACGCCTTGCCCATTTTGTTGAAACACGTTTATCAACGTGTTTCAACTACCACCTCCCCTATCATAATCATTCATTCATTCATTCATTGTTTATATTCACACTTCAGAAAACATGTGTACACACATCACTTATTTTCGATGATAATCATAATCATCATCGGAAAACAAAATCTAAAGTGGTTATTGTTGTTTGATTGTGGTGGTCGTGTGGTTTTTATGGTTCATTTGGTTACTTTTGATCTCAAATGTGAAGTAGGGTGAAAAAAAAGAAAGAAAGAAAATCAGACGGGGTAAAAAAAATTAGTTTCATTTTTATTGTAGCTTCTTAAAAATTTTCTTTTTTTTTTGGTCATTATAATTGTCTTGTCCACAGAAATTTTTTGTTTACACAAAGTTTATTTTTTTGAATCATCTGGCATGATTAATGCCGAATTAACTGAACCACCATCGACTAATAAACAAACACCATTAATAAAACTAGCCGCATCACTTGCTAAATATGCAACAGCATTAGCACAATCTAATGGTTCACCAATACGACCAACTGGATATGAACGTGCAGCAATATCAGCCATACGATCAGTACTTAGATCACTATTCTGTACTTTATTGAATATTGGTGTACGAATAGCAGCCGGACTTTTATGATTCAAAAAAAGAAAATAAAATTAATTTAAAAAACACAAAAATTATCCATAACACTTACTTAATAGCATTACATCGGATACGTTTTGGTCCCAATTCTAATGCCATCGATTTGGTAAACATATCGATTGCTGATTTAGACATTGCATACAATGTATTATTTGCCGCCTAAGATTTTTTGAAAATATTTTTTTAAAATAAAGAAAAACAACGCCATCCATTGAATATTAAAAAAAATACATACAGGTTTTTGTGCAGCAACACTTGATACATTAACAATATTACCTTGTGTTTTAGCTAAAAATGGTATTGCCAATTTGGTTAGATAAACAACACTTCGTACATTTGTATGAAACATCATATCATAATTTTGCATATAATTATCATCCCAAATTGATGAAACTTGATATGCACCAGCATTATTAACCAATACATCTAATTTACCAAATGTTTCAATTGTTTTATTCAATAAATGTTCAGCATCTTTTTCCTGATTAATATCGCCAATTATTTCCAATATTTTGGCATTTGGATTTTTTGTCGATTGTCGACAACGTTCACCAACACGTTTTAAACGTTCAGCATTACGGCCAGTAATTGTTATATTTGCACCAAGTGAACATAAATGTACGGCAATACCTTCACCAATACCCGAACTTGAACCGGTAATCAATACAACTTTATCGCTGAAATCACAATGAATCGACATTGTTTGATTATTAGTAGGATTTTTTATGGTATTATTTATCTTGACACTAAAATTTCGTGAAAAAAATGGAAAAATTTGATTAAAATTTCGAAAATATTTTGAAATTATTGTATAATTATTCATCATAATGGAAAATTTTTTCTTTTTTTTGGTTTTAAAAAACAAAAATAATCAAAAAAAATCAATTCTAAATCTAATTTAATTTGTTTTTTTTTGATGAAAAAATAAAATCAACATTACCCGATATATAAGTGAATTGAAAAATGATGAATTGAAAATTTTCAATATATGAAAAATACACACGTAGAGAAAAGATATTGAAAGATTTGAAATCTTCTCACACACAAAGATTACATAAAATAAACAATATTTTTAAATTTTCAATCAATATTTCAAGGAATCTTATGATTTACGAATATCATTCGATCGTTTTTTTTCACACCAAAATCTTCGATATAACGTTTTCGTTGCTGGTTTGATTTGATTCGATTGCTGTCATCAATGACCAACCAACTTTGAATGAATGAATGAATGATTTTGCTATTTTATTGATTTTCGTTTCTTGTTTGTCATTCAAACATAATTATTAGTTCTTTTTGGGTGACAAAAATTGTCGTATTTTGATGATGATGATGATGATGATGAAAACAAACACCACAACAAACAAGGATTATCATTAAAATAATGTTGTACTATGAAATGACATCGAGAGAGAAAAAAAAAGAAAAAGAAAAATCCATCCGTGGATTGTGTTGTGGGCTGATATTTTAATGATAATAATGATGATGATGATTATGATGATGTGAAAAGAAATTTTTGATTTTCATTAAAACAGACGAAAAACAAAATAAATAATGATAAATGATGAAAGAAGAAGAAGAAAAAAACTCAAGGCCATCTTGTATCCATCATTGTAATCACATTTTGATTATTTTTCTTTTTCTTTTTTTCTTTTTTTGATTCATATGATGATGATAATGATAATCATTTTGGGGATTTAAGTTTTTCTTTTGGATAATTTATGTAAGAAGAAGAAGAGAAAATTTCGAAATTTCTTCAACAACAATACGCACACACAATGAAAGATGTATCTGACAATCAACCAGTGTTTTTTTTTGTTTTTGAAAAATTACATTTCACATACTTACATTTTCATGGACAATAATAATGATGGCTATCCATTGATTATTAAAATTGATCATTTTCATTTCCGAAATCCGGTAATCAAGAAAATTACAAACTTTTTTTTTCTTCTTTGTTCATTCGAATGTTACCGGCAATATACGGACAATAACATTCGATTCGGCAAAAAAAAAAAAAAACAACATTCGATTCTATTGTGATCCTAATAATCCTATTTTGATGACAATAGCAAAATGAGTCGAGTGTATAACAACAACAACGGATATCCGGACAATGTTTATCATCAATTTAATTGATTATTTTCAATTGTAAAATTTTTGTAAAATAAAAAAAAAATGCAACAAACAACAAACAAGCAAAAAAAATATATATTATTCATAAACTTTTCAATGACAGAATGGAAAATTTTTTATAAAAAAAAATCGCACTAAACACACCCACCGAACCGAAAAGTTCCACTTTCCCTATTCAAAATTCTCAAATTCAATCATAAAAATGAAATATTCATTTCACTCCCACATTATGATGATGACGACCAAGATGATTAAAGTTTTTTTTTTGTATTCAAAACAAACAATATTGCATAAATATCATCATCATCATCATCATTTTTTTCGGGAAAATGTCCCGAAAAACAGCAGCAACAACAACAAAATCTATTGTCCAGTTTTGTTGTTGTTGTTGTTGTCGTCTGGATGACAATGAACATCATTATGATTATTATTGTGAAATTGTGAAATTTTGAAATTTTTTTGAAATAATTTTTTCCAACACTAACGACATCAGCGAACAAACAAATGGAAATGGATATTGTTTTGTTGAATGAAAATGTCCAATGTACCGAATCGAAGTGAACCTTATGATGTTTTTGTTTGTTTATCCCAAAAAAAAACCTTCTCGCTTATTATTATGGCCATTTTGAATCGTAAATATTTTTATGAATTTTTTTCATGTGAAAAAATGAAAATGAAATTTTCATTTTCATTTCAATTAATTTGAAACTTTTGTAAAAAAAATGTCAAATTATCATGCATGATTGTTGTAGGAAAAAAAGAAGAAAAAAATTTCCTGTTGTAAAAGAATGAAAAAATGTTTCTGATGAAAAACCCTGAATTTCATTTCAATTACACATTTCGGTTTTTCTTCTTTTTTTTCGGTAATTCTGGTTGTCCATCTTCTCAAACAACCGAAGAGAGAGAGAGAGAGAGAGAGAGAGAGAGAGAGAGAGAGAGAGAGAAACAAATTTTCCGATTATTTCCGAAAATCATCAGACAGGTAAACAAACAAACAATCAAACAGCAAGAAGAAGAAAATGATTAACCAAAAAAAAAAAAAAACTAAAAGGTTAATCAAAGAAAGAAAACCAGAATAATTAACAAGAAAACTTATCATCATCATCATCATCAACGGCGGAAATGAATTTTCTGTTTTTGATTCTGTTTTTCTGATTCTGTGTGTGGGCTTTATGAAGAATTTTTCGATTTTGATTTTTTTCGATTTCAGGTTTCAGCCTTTTGGGTATCATTATCATCATCATCGTTGTTGTTGTTGTCGTTATTAATCTAGAATTGTAAATTCTTTCCCCATATAATAAAAAATTACATTTAATGTAATTTCTTTTTGTTGTTTTGTTGTTGTTAATCGACAAATCATACACCTGTGATGATGATGGTGATCATATTCACAAGACAAGGTCAATGAAAAGAAAAAGAAGAAAGAGATAAATCAATTATTGATGATGATGACCATCATCATCTTCATCCATATTGATGATAATGATAGTCATAATAGATTAAAATGAATAGATGAATCTTCAAGAAACTTTACCGAAAACAAAAAATTGTTTATTGTTTTTTTTCTCCCACTTCTATTCTTTTTCCCTGAAAGTTTTCCTCTGAATCTTTTTTAATGACCTTTTTTTTCTTGAATATATTCTTCATGAAAAAAGATTGTTGATTTGTTTTGTTTTGATTACATTTTATGATCATATGAACATCGTTATTATTCGTTATTGTCTTTATGATGATAATGATGATAATAAAAACAAAAACAGAATAATGTTTATCCATCCAAAAAAAAAAAGAATATTCTCTTAGCTAACTTTTTAATTATTTTGTTTATCAGAATTTTTTTTTCCACAGCTAAGAAGAGAAAACCTGAGAAAAAACGTTAGGCAAAAAACGCAAATTGGACGCAGAAGAACTTGATGATGATGATCACCATAATCATCATCTGTATTTTTTAATTACACCACGTAACACGCGCCAAACAAACTGATCCAAAATGATCTTTAATGAGAAAAAAAAGGGTTAAAAGAAAATTCAACTTGTTTTTCTGATGTTGAAAATACTTTTTTTTTTATTATTATCAATTCATTTGAGAAAATAAAATGAAAACGAATAATGATTATAAAATAAAAGTGAAATGAAAATGAAAGTTTTGTTTGTTCGGTGTGTATGTTTCACATTAAAAGTTGTTAGTATCTTTTTTTTTTTTTTTTTGGTTAAGATTGATCTTTGTGGATGATGAATAATTTAAGAAATTTTTTTCTTTTCTTTTTCAGCTAGAAATTTTCCTTTTGTAAAAGAATTCTGATGATTTTTTTTTCGCTTTCATAAACGATGATTCTTGGCTAATAATAATGATGATGATGATGATAATGAAATTAACCGATGATGATGATGATTGAACCAAAAAAAAAATGATTTCCGAAATTCTATACTTGTTGAAATTGATGAATAATTTTTGTTTCGGTTCGTTTATTTCGGGTGGTGGGAGTGGTGGGGGTTAAAACTGATGAATTTTTTAAAGGATTCAGGTGTGTGTGGGTGTAGAGAGAAGTGAAAAGGAAAAAAGGAAAAAGCAAGTGAAGAAAACCTTTTAAAAACTTTTGTAAATTAAATTTTCATTTAAATTTTTTTTTTTCAAATTGATTGCCAGAGAAAAACGACTTTCGATGCATTTAAGATTGTTTCTTTTGATTTGTATCTTCAATTGATGATAAATCATCACCATGTTGTTGTTGTTGTTGTTGATTATAATCATTATTATTATCGATCGATATTTCTAATTCATTTTGTTGTTGCGGTTGCGGTTGCTGTTGTTGTTGTCCATTCCTGTTCGTATCATTCAATGAACGTTTCAATGGTTGTTGATGTTGTTGTTGTTGTAGATTCCATAAAACTAGATTAGCAAATTGATCACGATCAAATATTGATTGATTTTCTTGAATCGAATTCATTAATGTTGATGGTGATGATGTTTGTTGTTGTTGTTGTTGTTGTTGTTGATCATTGTAATTATCATCCAAATCCGATGATGAATCAATCATCATTTTCATTATTATTGATTTTATCTGATTTAATTGATCATCATCAATGATTTGAATCATTTTATCATCATTATCATTATCTAAATTATCATTTTTATTAAATTTTTGTAAATTACTTTGACGACCAAAACGCATCATTTCACGAAAATTACCATTTGATAATGATTTTTTACCAAAACGCATTGGTTGTCTAAATTGATTAGCTAAACGTTTTTTACCAAAACGCATTGGTTCACGAAATGATAATGATGATGATTGTGATGATGTTGATGATGATAAACTACGTTTACCAAAACGCATTGGTTCACGAAATAGGCAACGTTTACAAAGATTTTCTTCATTACGACGACAAATCGATAAACAACGATATGATGATGATGATGATGATCCACCAAATGGTTGTAATGAACGTTTCGATAATTTCATCATTGTCGGTAATTCTTGTTTTGATATCGTTGTCGATGCTGTTGTCGTTGTTGGTGATTGTTGTTGACCAAATATCGGACCAATCAATACGAAAATGACCAACATCATAATGAATAATGAAAATTTTTTCAATAAAAAATTATTAAAATGTTGATTATCATGATGATGATTCAGGGCGACAAACCACGAATTTGTTGTTGCAAACATTTTGTTTTTATCATAAAAATATTTAAATTACACAAAACGAAGTGAAACAGGTAACCACCAGAGATGTTTAAAATAATGAAATTTGATGTTTGTTTTTGTTCAAAACAGGATAAAAAAAAACTTCAAAGTTGATATGGTTTGTGTTTCGCTAACACACAATGGTGTGTTTCTTTGGTGTTTTTGATGTGTGTCGATTTCAAACACAATAAATGTGTGAAATGTTTGCATGTGTGTGGGAAAGAAAGAAAGAATGATGGACAAGTTGCAACGGTTTTTATATTCTGAAACCTGCTATCAAGGAATATCCCTGAAAAACGAAAAACGGAAAAATTTCAATGATGATCCATCAGACCGGTATAGAATATAACCCATTTGCCTGATAATAATGATGATGGTTTGCTTAAACTTTGTGCAATCGCGCTTGTTTTTTTCTCTTACTAATTGTTTCGGATTGTATCGTTTTGTGTATGTATGTAACATTATTCTGTTATTCTTTCGGTTATTATTATATAGTCTTCGGGTTAAAAAAGAAGTTTTCATTATCCTCTATGAATCATGCGCATTCATCACTATCAAAATCATCAAATGAAATCCTTTTTTTAGTTAGTTAGTTTTCTTTTTCTTTTTCTTTTTGAATTCTGTCGTTTTTTTAATATACAAAAAAAAACACACATTTTGAAGATGAAATCATCAATGTCGATAATGATGATGATGATGATGATGAATAGAATGGAAATCTTTCTGTTATTTTCATTTGTAATGATCATTTGTTTTTTATATTTATAAATAAATAAATAAATAAAAAAGAAAAAGAAAAAGAAAAATGTTTTTGTCTGATTTTGTTTCTGAAAGCAATTTTTTGGAAAATTTCCGGAAATTTTTTTTTCTCTCGTTGTTGTTGTTTGAAACATACACAAAAAGAAATATACCCCGATCCAATCATTCAATCCAATCCAATTTCTAATCTAACAATTTGACATGTGTGTGTAAGTGACAGGCAGGTATATGATGATGATGTCAGTTATCATTATCATCATCATCATCATCATCATCAGGAAAAATCCTATTCAGAATATGAAACGAAATGAGAATTGTGAAATTGTTTTTTTTTGGCACAATTCTCACCATATAGAATCACTGATAGAATCACGATATTCTTGATACTTGAATTCAACTGTGTGTTTTCCAGTTCATTTTGGTTCATCTTTTTTGTTTGAAAAAAAAATTCTGGAATAAATAATTAAAATCAATTTAAATGATTTACCTTGATAATGATGACAATGTATGTGTGGTCATTTTGTGTAACTTACCCGTAAGCTATGTTTAAATATTGAAAAAAAAACATCTATATGGAATATTGGAATTGATTTTTGCTGTTGTTATTGTTTTTTTTGGTTGTACCAAAAAAAAAAAAAAAAAAAAATCCAATCTCTAGAATATTCTCTGGACAATGGAAAATTTTTCATTTCAAACAAACGAAAAAAAATCAACAAATCTATTTGACCATCATTTGATAATTGAATGGATTTTTTGTTTTTCCATTCATTATCATTATCATCAGTTTTTTTAATTGTCTGATGAAATCTATTTTTGAAAATTTTTTGTTTGTTTGTTCATTGTAAACACAAAGAGTACCCAAAAAAAACAAAAGTAAATTGTTTCCGTTTTATGAAAACATTTTACAAACAGAATTTGTTTCACAAACAAAACAAAGCATTTTTCATTTGAAAAAAAAACATTTGACAAATGCTGTTTAAATGTTTTTTTTTCGGAAGGGGAAAAAATTCAAATTCAAAATCAAATTGGGAAAAAATAGGAAACGAACAAATTTTGAAATTCAGGTAACCGAAATCGAATCGCTTTCGATCACCAGAATCATAATTAATTAATTAAAATGATCAAAAAAAAAATTTCTGGTGCAAAAACAAGAAAAACAAACAAATACAAACCTGAATGCGAAAATGAATAAATCCAATTTGTGAAATTCAATTTTCTCTCGCTTTTTGAATCTCATTATTATTATTCATCATAATTCTGATGAATAATATTTGAATATAATTGAAAGAAAAAAAGTGAGAAAATTTTCGGAAAAAAGGGAATTCATAATCATCATCAAAGATTATGGAAAGTTCTTCGTTCGTTCATTTCCAGCTAAGATCAAACAAAAATTTTCATTATTAAATGGAACAAAAATTGAACGTAGGCATACATCGATGGATGTTATTAATACTTTCTCTTCTTCGTCTTCTTCTTCTGTTTCTAACGAAAATCAATTATCATTAATCATCTTCGTTTTTTTATTTATTATAAATCTGGAATTTTCCGTTGACGATGACGATGTTGTTGTTGTTGTTTTTTTTTCATTAAAAAAGGATTCAAACCTGATAATTCCTTTTTTGTTGTTGTTGTTGTTTGTTGATCTTTCAATGTTCTTGTTTCATTTTATCCCATGATTGATACCTGTATCAATAATAACATTTTTTTTCGGGGAAAAAATGAAGAAAAAAAATTTCATTTTCATTTATAACGTTTATCATAGACGACAAGGGAAAAGGAAAAAGAAGACAAAAACAAAAAAATAAATCTTTCGTTGTTGCTGGAAATAGATTATAGAAACTGAATTATCTTTAGATGACGATAACGATGATAAACCTGGTATGTCAAAATTAAATAACAGAAAAAAAAGGAAAAGAAAAAAGACATTTTTGTATTTTTGGATTCACGATGATAAAGTCGGTCATGAAAATGATAAAAAAAAAATCCAGTTTTGATGTTAAGAAAAACGATGATGAAATGATTTAATTGAAAAAAAAGTTGCTCAATTGATTAATCGATTTGTTCATCGGAACAACAAACAACGGAACATTCGAAACGACTATATCTACATGAGTGGTTTGTTGGATCGTAAAAACTATCACCACCGCTCAATGATAATAATAATTTCGTTACAAATTGATAATTTCATTACTTTCAGCATCCATTACTTTCAATGATAATTGACCTTCTTCTTCTTCTTTTTTTTCCATAGAAATGTTATAAGATTTTTTCCACAATTTATAATGATGATGATGATAATGATTAAATATAAAAAGATTTATTTTAAGTTCAAGGTAATCAATTGTTTGTTTGTTTTGTTTAATTATTATGAAATGGAAAAAAAACGAGGATTTTGTTGTCCAAAATCTTGATCGTGACATTGAATGTGTTACGTTTACATTCAAACACATACAAATGTGATGCATTTGTGCGTTATACATTTTTTGATTTTCCTTCTTATTCATTGATTCTATCTAATCGATCATTAACCGAATTGAAGAAAAAAATATATCAAGAAAACTTTCAAAGAGAAAGAGAGAAAAAGAAATAGAAAATCCTTTTGGTAACCAAGAAAAACCAGAAAAAATGCATTTAGTTTTTCTGTGTTAATTAATTGAACAGAAAGCATCATTATTTTGTTTTTGAAAGTGTTAATTTCGAAATTGTTTACATTAAAACGATAATGAATTACCGTAATAATAATAATAATAACCGGTTATTGATTTTTAATTACATCATCATCATCATTTCAATCAGCATCGAATCAAATATAATCAATTGTCAAAAACCAATCGATTATAGTGAACATAAAACAATACAATTATTTAATGTTGATGAATTAAATGTTTATAATACAATGGTTGATTGTGTTACAAATTGGCGACAACAATTTTCACAATGTAATTTAGAAATGTCTGCATTAGGTAATGTAAAAAATGTTTTCGATTTTTATGAAAATTTTTTTAAAACTTTTAAATCCCATTTTCTCTTAAAGCCAATCAAATATTCACCATCATTGAAGAACAATCAAAATTTGGTGAAATAATTAAATGTTGTGGTATATGGCTAGTACGTGATTGTTGGATATCACATAGTGAAAAATATTGTTCAAAAAATCAATCAGAATTAATATTTCATTTACCATTTCGTTTAGTACCATATCTAAATAAATGGTGTACTGTTTATCATGATCAAACTATACTGTGTTTAATACCCAGATATCCTTATTTGGCTGCATTGATCATATTAACATCGATATTACTTATTGTGATTATCGTTGCAGGCATTATTATCGTGATTGTACGACAAAAACGTCGTCGTCAATGTAAAAAATTTCCTACAATTATTAATAATGGTGAAAAAAATCAATTTGAATTAACAAAACCGGATGATAATGATAATGATGGTGGTGATCTGGAATCCGGTACAGATCCGAACATTATGAAAAACGTTGATAATGCAGATGATAATGATGCTGATGAACGACAAGCATTAAAAATGAATCGTAATTGATTTTGTTGTTTTTTTCCCTACTTCTTTTTACTTCCTTTTATTTGTATTTTTGGTTTTACCGAAAAAAAAATTTAAAAAATAAAAAAAATTTATGAAAAAAAATGTTTTCATTTTGATTGTCAACCACTAGATGGCGAGTGGTGGTCAGGAAATAAATATGATCGATATTTTTACACTAATTTTGGTCGAAACAAAAAACGATAATCAGAAACGAAAATGCGTTCAACATTCATTCCACCCACACTTGGATGAAGAGAGAGGGAGAGAGGTCGAATGAAAAAAAATCATCATATATAATGTAATAAACGGATGTATTGAACATCCGAACATTTTTTGAAAAATCGATCAAGTTATAAGGCCAAGTGAAAGCAAAGCAAGTGAATGATAAATTTATCAAAAAGCAACCAACCAACGAAAAAAAAACAAAAACAGGAAACTATATAGGATACAGATGGTTGGAAAAAAAATGTCATCATTCTTCTTCTTTTTCTGGCTAGAAGTAATACAATATTTGTTAACAAAGGTAAAGGCAGAGCAAAATTGTGATAAGAAATATTTTTTTCCATTTGTCATTTTGGCGTGTGTGTGTTTGGTGATATCGTCAGGAATTGTCGTTTCGAAAAAAATAATTTTGTTTGGTTGGTTTTTTGAAAGTCCTGTATATAGATAAGATTTTTGGTGAATTTTGGCTGGTTTTTGCTGTTTTTTTTTTTTTTTTTTTTTTTTGGTATACAAAGGGCTCGCACCCAAAGTTTTTTTCTTCGTTACGTCTCGTAACAACCAATGTTCCATTTGGAACATTGTGAATGCATTTGACTATATAGCTCCCTGTGATATATACATTCATTGAATTTAGGTTTATCTTCATTTTGAAACACTTGGAACGCCATTTTTGTTGTTGTTGTTGGATTTTTTTTTTGCCTTCATTGTACAACTACATCGTCCTTGTTGGTATGTGTGTGTGTGTTTGTGTCTATATAACCGGGAAAAAACCAGAAAAAACTGGGTATCCGAAGATTTTTTTTTCAAAAAAAATCCCATATGTATTGAGTCAGAATACTTGAATGTTTTTCCCCCATCCACCCAAGTTTATATTTCCCCTTATTTTTTCAGTAGCAGCAGTCAAATTTGAGCTTTATTTTCGAGTTTGAATCCCAAATTTTTTTTATTTTTGATGTTGTTTTTGTCCCCCCTTCCATCACTCACATTGACCATCCAATTAGTCAAAGATCTTCTTCGTCATCATCATCATCATTATAGACGTCATTCAATTAATCTTTTCTGCTTCAAAATTTTTTTTTCTTTTGTGGTTTTGGTGGTTTTGTTTCTTAAATTTAAAATTCTTCCGATCATTACTTTAGTTGACGTATCAAGAATCTGTCAAGAATCGATTTGGTTTTTTGCAGCTAAGAATTTTTCAAATTTGAAACGAACATTTTCCTGTTGGTTGAGTAAAGTCACACCAAAAATAAAATTTATCGATTCATAAGTGTGATCAACATTTTTTCAAACACAACATTCATTCATCATTCATTCGTTGTGTTAACATTGTGATTCATTTGAAATCAATCATCTGGTTTTCATCAGATTCATTCATTCATTCATTGTCATTAAGCCGAAGAACAAAATTCACTGCTTGTAACAGTAAAACCCAAGCCAATTGAATTGAATTCAATCACGAAGAAAAAAATCAATATTGCCATGGTTTCAAAATGGGCGACGACAACAACAACGACGACGACAATGATGATGATGACGATAATGATGGTAAAGGTGGCGGTGAAGAATTGTTAATCAATTTTCAAATCAAAAAAGAGAGAAAAAAAAATGATAAATTTTCTTCAAAAATGATTGAATATTTCCAGCTATTTTGTTGTTGTTAACAACAACGACGATAAACAAACAAACAAACCAAAATTATTATGATGGCCAGGAAAAAACAAAACTACAAATAATTTTTTGGCTCAATCAATTTCTCAACAACAACAACAACAAATTGAATTTAATTAATTGAAAAAAATTTTAAAGCAATTAACCTTCACATACACCTACACACACACACACACTCACAGGTAAGTGTTGCTGATTTGCTTTTGGATAATTTACCTGAATTAATTAGTTAATTAATTATTTTTGGAACAGAAAACGAAAATATCAAAAGAAAAGAGCTTCGATTATCATTAATCGGATTATCATCTTTCCCACAAAAAAACTTAATTTCCCAAATTAAGTTAGTTCAATATTCTTTTTGTCTTCATTTGATGTGCCAGCAAGCAAGTGAAAAAAATCAAATGTAAAATTCAAAAATCGAAAAAAAAATTGAAAAATCCTAAAGTCAAAAACAATGGCAGATTGTGTGAAAAAATTTTTTTCACCACGTTTATTGGATTATATTGTTATTGTTGGTACACGAACACCATCATCAACACAATCAGTACAGCTACCAGAATTATTACGTCGTTATCCACCTGAAGATCATAAAGATTTTCCATTATCACCGGATGTTGTATTTTTTTGTCAACCAGAAGGTTGTATTAATACGGATATAAGACGTTTATCACAAAGGGATACAAATTCATTTGTATTTGCATTAACCGAAAAAGATACATCACGTGTACGTTATGGTATTTGTATGAATTTTTATAGAAATTTTGATCTACATACACCACGTTGTTCAAAATCAGGTGATGATAATGATAATGATGGTAATGGTTGTGGTAAACAAACTACTGGAAGTAGTAAAACCAAACAAAGATGCCTTTCCTTGATATCATTATGTATTATATCACATCATCCATTTTTTTCAACATTTCGTGAATGTTTAACAATATTAAGAAAAATGATTTTTATGTTTAGCCAAAGAAATAGAGATAAAAAACATCGAAGGTAAGAAAAGAAGAAAATTTCTGAAATTTTTTTCCAGAAACAAAATTTTGATTATTTTTTTATTTTTTTTGTTTTATTTTCATGTATTTTATTCAGAGATCTTGTATGGACATTATTAACAACAAAATTTGAACCAGATTTTACAAAAATATTACCCGAAAATATTTTAAATGATGTTTGTGAAATTGAAACATGGTGTTTACGTTTATTAAGTTCACCAGTACCTGTACCGGGTAAAACAAAAGTTGAATTAGAAATATTGGATCAAGAAATTCATCAACCATTAATATTAGCATTACCTGATCATACAAGATTTTCATTAATAGATTTTCCATTACATTTACCATTAGAATTATTAGGTGTTGAAACTTGTTTAAAAGTAATAACAATGATTATGATGGAACATAAAATTGTTATACAATCAAGAGATTATAATGCCCTATCAATGTCAGTTATGGCATTTGTTACAATTATTTATCCATTTGAATATATGTTTCCTGTGATACCATTATTGCCAACATGTATGAATTCAGCTGAACAGGTAAATTACGAAAAACAAAAAAAAACATTAACAAATTAATTGATTTTTTTTTTGTGGTCTAGTTATTATTGGCACCAACTCCATTCATAATAGGTGTTCCATCATCATTTTTATTATATAAAAGAAATTTCAAATTACCCGATGATGTTTGGTTAGTTGATTTGGATACAAATAAAATAATTAAACCAACTGCTGCTGATGATCTACCACCATTACCTGAACCAGAAGGTAGTACATTGAAAAATCATTTTAAACAAGTTCTTGCATCAATGTCGATAACAAATCCGGCTCAATTAAAACAACAATCAATAACAAGCAATAACACATCCTTACATTCCATACAACAACAACAACAACAACAAATCGGTTCAAATCGTATATTTGATCCATTATCATTTGGTAATGATGTTGATTCGGTTGATATTGCTGCCCGTATAGCGATGGTTAAATTTTTCAATTCAAATGGTTTATTATTGAATTTTTCTGAATATACACGAACAATACGTTTATTTCCAAGACCTGTTGTTGCCTTTCAAATCAATTCATTTCTACATTCACGTCCTAAATCATCTGTCTTCCTAACTAAATTTGTTCAAACTCAGGTAAAAATTTTTCTATTATTTTCCAATATTTATCATCAATGTCTTTTACATACTTACTAATTAGGCTGTTGAATTTTTTGCCGAATGGTCATTATGTCCTGATAATGTTGCCTTTATTCGTGTTCAAAATGGTGTTTATGATCCAGCGATTATTGGTGATAAAGCTAAATGGTATAGCTTTCAATTGGATACAATAAATTTTCGTGTTTGCAGTAATGTTAATTGTAAATTGACAAAAATTTTTAAAGAATTTTTGGAAAAAGAATTACAAGATAGTGATGATGATGATGATGATGATGACGATGATGATGATGACGATGATAATGCAAATGATGATGATGATAGTATTGATGAACCAAGTACATCATCATCATATTCATCATTGAATGAATTTGTTGAACAAATGTGTAATGCAAATCGTATCAATTCCGAGTATTTAAGTGAGTTTTCATTCTTTATCCATATCTCTTTTCATTTGATTTAATGTTTTTTTTTTATTTTTCCAAAATCACGCGATACTAGATACATTAAGAGATCCATCAAATTCAAGTTTTACATTATGTGATACAAGTTTAATATTTCATCCACCTGAATCAATACAATTAACATCAATACCTGAAGATAATTATTATGATAAAATAGATAATAATGATTCGAATGTTGATATTGTTCCAATAATAACTGCACGAACAAAAATTCGTAGAAAATCTTCCATACAACAACAATCAATACAACAACCAGAAATACATAAATCATCATCATCATCATCGAATTCAGATTCAGATGATGATGATCAACAACATGAATTTAAAACAACCACATTATATGAAAAAACAAACATCACTTTACCGGATTTAAATCAAATAACATCAAATTTAAATAAAGTAACAAGTGAAAGTACTGAAACAATGGAACCAATTACCGAAATTAGTCGTAGTTCAACACCAAAAGCATTAGAAAATATTAGCTATGCATCAAGTTCATCAATACCAAACATATCACCATCAAATTCATTGGATAAATCATCCGGTACATCAACACCAACATTAACAAAAGCTATATCAATATCATCAGTATTTTCACGTTCACAATCACAAACACATCGTGATTCAATATCGGGTGGTCATTCAATTCTAGATCGTTTAACAAATGAAGCAAAAGATATGGCACGTGAAGCAAAAGCGGTGGCAAAAGAAGTTGTAGCAAAACCAGCTGCACAAGCTGGTAAGAAAAAATTCTTAGCTAAATTACAAGATTTTGGTGAACCAATGAAAGGACAGGCAAAAGAATTTTGGCGTTATTCAAAAGAAGAAAATGAACAACAACATCATCATCATCATCATCAACAACAACAACATACACCACAATCAACAAATGTAGATAATTTTGGACTTCCATTATCATCATCATCATCATCAATCATATCATCAATGTCAAATGATTTTAATGGTCTTGCCGATAAAACAGCCGGTATGTTATCGGGTTTTTTTAGCAAATCAAATCTGGCCAAAGTAAAAGAACGTACACAACCATTTGGACCATTTCCAAAAGGTAAAAAAGGTTTGATTGAAAAATCAAATTTAATTCGTCATACATCAGGCCAACAACAACAATCGATTGAACAAAAAAATCAAAATCATAGGTAAATTTTTTCTTAATTTCTATTTGTTCGTCTGAAGGGTTAACTAATAATTTTAAATTTATACAGTGATAATCAAATATTCTTAAAAGATTCAATAAATTCAGTATTGGATGGTGAAGGTATTGGTTGGTTAAAATTATCAAGATTAAAAAAATTAATGGAAGATGAACAATATCGTTCATTAGTAATACAATTATTAAATAAAGCTGTACCGAGAAAAATTGGCCCTGATGATCATATTGAAGATGTACAAATACCACGTAATGTTTGGAAAGGATTACTGAAAATTCTGAATGCAATGATTTATGGTTTAGAACAAAATTATTTTCATCATCCATCCAGTAATAATAATAATAGCGGTAGTGGTGGTATGGCAAGTACATTTGCAATATTAGAAATTGCACATACACATTATTGGGTTAAAGAAATGACAGCGGAAGAAAAATCATCAATAGCAGCAACAACGGCAACTTGTTCACAACGTTCAACACCATTTGGTTCGAATGAAAATCTTTCAAAATCGATTAATATTGAACAACAACAACAACAACAACAACCATCACCTGAATTACAATCCGAAACAAAAGGAACAATAATATCAAAATCAAATGAACAACAACAACAACAAACAACACCAAATTGGAAACGTAATCTAATGTTAAATCAATTAATTTCATTTGAATCGGATGTATTAAGTGATGCATCACCGTCATGCAATGTCTCTGATGCCGGATCATTGACGGTAAATCCTATTTTTGGCACGAAATTATTCAACAGCAATTCTTTTCGTTCTACCTGTTCTGACACTGATATAGAAGTAATTTTTCCACTTATTCTTTCTTTTTTTGTTTGTTTTTAATAGACCTTTCCTTTTCCACGTTTTTTTTCTGTTCAACAATTTTACATTTAACAACAAATACCATTTAGCTATTTTTTAGGGAAACCAAAATTCTTTGCATATTTCGTAACCAAAAGAATTTTAAGCTAATTTTCTGAATTGTTTTTTTCTTCAATAACAGGGATTACAACAAGGTCGACAATCACGTACATCAAGTGTATGGAGTAGTAAATCATCAATATCGGCTGGTTTTCGTTATCATGGTGGTGCATTAATCGGTTCAATACCGATGGAAATTCAACGATATTATCTATTTGAAGGTATTATTGGTAATAATCGTTCAAATCTATGGGATCAGATGCAATTTTGGGAAGATGTATTTTTGGATGCTGTTTCACAAGAACGTGATCTGATCGGTATGGATCAAGGTCCAGGTGAAATGATGAGTAGATATCATACATTATCGGAAATTGATAAAAAACGTTTAGAACATGAAGAGGATCGTTTATTAGCAACATTTTTATATAATATGACTGCATTTATGATTATGGTCAATATTGATCGTACCGAAATTAAACGTAAATGTCGTCGTTTATTGGGTAAATATATCGAAAAATAAAATAATAATCATAATTATCTTAATTGTAATTGTAATTATAAATAGGTAAATGTCATATTGGTCTTGTTTATTCAGCCGAAATTAATGAAGTATTAGATCAAATTGATTACTTACATGGTAATGATATTGATTTAAAACCATTATCAACAAGACAAATACATCGGCAAACATTTACTGTACATATGGGTACTGATTCATTGGGTGATATGATGTTCATGGAGGTACGTGATGATGGTCTCATATTACGTTCAATAAATGGTATTATTATTGAACGTTGGTGGTATGAACGTTTAGTCAATATGACTTATTCGCCCAAAAATAAAGTATTATGTTTGTGGCGCCGTAATGGTGCCCATACACAATTACATAAATATTATACACGTAAATGTAAAGATCTTTATTATTGTATTAAAGAATCAATGGAACGTGCTGTACAAAATGGTACAGGTACATTGCCAGGTAAATTTTGTTAATTTTTAAAAAAATTTTTTATTTTTACTAAATTTTTTTTTCATTATAAAAAAAAGGTACTGAACTTGGTGGTGAATTTCCAATACAAGATATGAAAAGTGGTGAAGGTGGCCTATTACAAGTTTGTATGGAAGGCGTTGGTTTATTATTTGCCAATAGTAAGGTAAGTCTTTGGTTTACCTGATGTTTGATTCAATTTTTATTCTTTATCTCTCTCTCTCTCCTCATTAATTATATTAAATTGAAAAAAATAAATTTGTTGTTTGTAATGTGTGATGTGTGAGACCATGTACATCTATGAACTTGAAATTGAAAACAGAATAGGAATATTTTTTTTTTGTTTTGTTTGTGATTGGTAATTTGTATTTTGTTTTCACTGAAACTTATGATTGATTGATTAACAATCTTTTTTTTTGTTTGTTTCTGTTTTGTTTGATCATCGTTGATTAGTATTTTACTTGAAGAAATATTTCATCAAATAATTAAATGAAACAACAATGTTTTTTTTCACATTCCGTTTTCAATTTGTTTGAATTTTAATTTAATTTTTTCTGATTTCATTTTTTATTTTGTCCCACCGAAAAAAAAACAAAATCTTTATAACCAAAGATTGACCAGATTGATTTGTTTTTTATTTCATTATTATTTTTCAAATTTAAGTTTGCGCCTTTGATTTTTTTTGTTTTGTTTCGAATATCATCATTATGATTCGGTTGTGTGTGTGTAAACATTTTAACCATTGATTGATTGATTGATTAAGTTGATTGATAATTATTTATTTCGGACCACTCAAAAAATATCAAACAAAACAGACAAGACAGATGAACCAACCGATCTACCAATCAACCAAACAAAATAATCGAGATTAGTTAAACAAAACAAAAAAAATTATTATTGGAGAATCGAATCAAATTCCGTATATGATAATTTGATTGATTCAAGATACTACACACACACGCACATACATGCATACAATTGAATAAAATTATTTTTCCTAGATGTTTGTTCGTTTGTTTGTTTTTCTCCTCTGTTATTTTTTTGTTTGTTTTTGTTTTTCAACCCTAGACTTTTTAAAATTTGAGATGGTCCTTTGATGGCTAGGATGTTTTATTTCATTTCATTTTTCCTTGTTTTGTTTTTTTTTAATTTTATAATTTTCAAGTCTTCTTTCATCTATACAGGAAATTCAATTCTAAATTCACATTAGTAAAATAGTAATCTTGCTTGTGAATATTCTTGGTTTATGTGTGTGTGAGTTTGGTGTGTGGGATTTTTGCATTGAAATATTTAATCATTCATTAAGTTTTTTCCATAGACAAATAAACAAACACACATACCAAATACTAATTTCGTTGTTTACTTAAAAGACAAAAATCTATTAAATTTTATCAAAATTCATTGATTCATTTTCTTTTTAATTCTTTCTTTTTTTTTCTCTATCATTAATCCTTTCCCAATCAAAATCCTACCAATTGATCTATCTTTGCAACAATGTTTTTTTTCTTATAAATTTTTTTCTCTCTCTCTCTCTCTAAATTGAAAACAAAAAACTATCAATTCCTACTACTTTGGATTAGGATTTTGAGGTATATTATTATATTTATTTATAATTGAAATAATTTATAAAAATTGATTTTTATATGTAAAAAAATTCTTGTAGAATTTTGTAGTTTTTTTGGTTTTCATTTGCTTCAGTTTTTCTTTTTTTTTTCGTTTCTCTCTTTCTCTCCATCTCTTTTGTTTATTGTTGTTCGTTTTCGTTTTGTTTTTTATTTGATTTTGTTTTTCAATTTGATTTTTGTTTTTTCCCAATCACACAATATTCAAATCGGTCGGGATATGTTATTTTGTCGACTTTTTTAATGCAAAAAATAAACTGAATATAAAAAATACACTAACAAACAAGAAAAACCACCCCGAATTTCACCCAGTAAAACCAAATAAAACCTAATTTCACCGGAATTTTTTTTTCTGTTTGTTTGTTTGTTTGAAACCTTTGTGCACCACATACACACACTTAAAACTAATTTTGACACAAATTTGATATCCGTTTACAACAACAACAACAAAAAAAATGACATAGAAACTATGCTGCTTAAGAATGTTGTGTGAAGGTGTGTGTGTGTGTATCTTTTTTATTTGATGCTGAAACAAACAAACAAATTTTAGAAAATTGTCCAAAAAATTCCATTGATTTTTTTTCAATAATTTTTTTTACTAATTTTATTTAGTAGTAGTTAGTTACTAGTAGTAGTAAAATTAGTTAATTGGAATAATTTAGTCATACAAAAAGGTATCTTTTTCCGGGGTTTTTTAAATAAAAATTGTTTCATTTATTTTGCTTTATTTGTTTTATTTGATTTTTAATTTTGTTTATTCCCAATTTGGTTAATTTTATTTTATTTCATTTTTAATTTTTTTTCTTGAAAACCATCTCAAATTTATCCAAACAAACCCCAAAAACATTAAATGTTTATCCAATTTTTATGAAGTTTTATTTTAGTCGCTTTAAAATCTATGTGTGTGTAATAATAATCTATATAAACAAAAGGAGAGAATCGTTTTTTTTCTGTATTAGAATTTTAATTTTTTCAATTTAGTTCATTAGCAGTAGTAATAGTAATTTATCAATTAGTATCCAATTAGTGGAATTAGTAGCCGGTTTTTAATTTTCAATTTAGTCAAAGAATTTTTTTTTGATTTTCTCTCTCTCTTCCTCTCTTTCATATACCACAATCAAAATCATAGATGATGATTTGTTTTTTGATTTTTGATTTTTGATTTTAATTTAATTTTTGTTTGTTTGTTTGTTATCGATCGTGCTTGATTAATTGATTGATTGATTTTGGTGTGCATTTTGTCCATTTTGCCTGCCGTAATTATCGTTTTATTTTTTTAGCTTGAATTTTATTTTTTACCTTTGCTTAGTCGGTTTTTTCGTATGCATGTATGTGTGTGTGCGTTTGGTAACTACAGGTTAAAAAATTTTAAAAAGCATCAAATACATCTACCAAATTAGAACACACCAATACCCGAATCAAATCAATAAACACACACACACACAATACACGTCAGATAAAACATTTAACACCGATATTCGGGAATTCTTCCTTTTATATACAAACAAAGTTGATCTTCAAAATATCATATCCTGATCTGATTGGAATTTTGTTTTTATAAATTTCATTTCAAGTTTTATCAATTTTAAATTTTATTATTTTCTGGTTTGTTTGTAGTTTTTTTTCATTATTCAGGATTTTTTGGTTAATTATAAACATTTTTTTTATTCATTAATTAATTCTAATTATTATCTCTTGTAATTTTTATTTCCAATTTCTTTCCCAATATTATTTATTCATTTCATTTTTTCGCTTAATGATTAATTGATTGAATGAATGGAAATAGTTTTTCATTCGTTTGGAAAACATACGAAAATGTTTTACACAAAAAGGTGGAATATTTATCATCGAAGAATTCAGTAAGAATTTTCTTTTCACACAATTCTTTTTTTGTCATCTCGTTTCGCTATCATTTCGTTCGTTTTTTTTTATTTTGATCGAAAATCTTCCATAGATCCTAAAACAAGACAAACAATTCAACGAAAATATCGTTCACAAATGGCCGATCAAATATGTTATGCTGTACTTTGTGTTTTTAGCTATATTGCTGCTGGTCTTGAACAACATAAACGTCAACAACAACAACAACAACACCAACATCATCAACTACATGGAAAAATGGATACAAAAAATCTTTGTCCAACAAATATTCAACGATCATCATCATCATCATCATCGACAGCAACAACAACAATAACAACAACAACAACATCATCATCATCATCAACAGTAATCAGTGCAATACTTGTTCCACAATCTCAACAACAACAACAATCATCAAACTGAACAAAAATCTAAAGAATTTTAGGAACTTTTGTTTTGACAAACTTGACAGAGAATTGGTTAATTCTGTTGTACATTTTGTCTGTGTGTGTGTGTGTGTTGGTTTTCCTTTGTGTTTAATTCTTCTTTTTTTTTCATTTAAAAAAGTTCCTTATATTCTTATCATCATCCATATCTTCATCCATTACGTTAACCGTCCATGTTTTGTTTTGTTTTGTTGTTACTCCCCCACACACAATAGAGAATCCCACACAAATGAATTCATGAATGAATGAGAATCACACACACACACACACACAAAGATTTCTTAATTAATTGTACTTTTACAAATTGACAAATTGGAGATAGATAAAGTATAGAAATGAAACTTTCATCATCATCATAATCATCATCATTGTTGTTTTTGTTGTTATTATTGTGAATTTTGTTTTGTTTTGTTTAGGTATTTAAATTCATCATCGTTATCATCATCATCATATCATATCATCATAATTAGGATAAGCTTATATTTCAATAAGGATTAGTGTAATGTTTGTTTGTTTGTTTGTGTAATGTTTGTATAGAAAAACTTGATTATTATTTGAACTAAACTTACACCACCAAGCAAAAATTAACTTTGTATTTTGATCTTTTTTTTCTAGAATCTTTATATTTGTAAATTGTGTTATAATAATTTGAAATAAATATCGATTTTTTTTCGGAAATTTTCAATTTTTTTATTTATTTTTTTTTGCTAATAATTTCTATTTAATTTGGACAAAAAGGGTTTAGGGATTTTTTTTCTTTCTTTGATTGCTTCTTCTGAATTCTTTGGAATCAATGTACCATCGAACCATTTGTCATTGTTGTAATGTTGTTATTCTGTCCATTGTTTACAATTGTTGTTTTACAATGACCATTTTCATCGATATTGTTTGTATTGTTGCCATTGATTGTTGCTGTAGATTTAACATATGCTTGGTTATGTGATTTTTGTGCACGGCCAGATGGATCCATTGGACAACCCCAATCAGTTCGTGGTATCCATCGTACAATACTTTCCATACAAGCTGGTTGTGGATAATGCATTTCAAATATTTCACGATACCAATATGCTTCTTTAGTCATTGGTGTATCCATTGGCCATCGTTCATGTCGTAAATCAAACATTTGATCAGTTATACGATGTTCAGCTTCTGCTTTCAATGAATCAATCCATGAATAACCAACACCATCAGAAAATTGTTCTTTTTGTCGCCATAAAATACTATCCGGTAGATATGGTTCTTTATCCGGATCATCCGATGTATCGAATGCTCTAATCATCAAAATATAAAAAATTGGTAATTAATTTTCACAATAAAATTATTATTATTGTCTTACTTTCGAAGAATATATTTTTCAATACGATTTTTCGAACACATTTTTTCTCTTGGATCAATATTCATAACCGTATCAAGAAAATCTTTATCCAAAAATGGTACACGTGCTTCAAGACCCCATGCCATTGTTGATTTATTTGCACGTAAACAATCCGATGTATGAAGATTTTTAACACGTTTAACTGTTTCTTCTTGAAATGCTTGTTCATTTGGTGCTGAATGAAAATAAAGATAACCACCAAATATTTCATCCGAACCTTCACCGCTCAATACCATTTTAACACTATTTGCTTTGATTTTTCTTGATAACAAATACATTGGTGTACTTGCCCGTACAGTTGTTACATCATATGTTTCTAAATGATAAATAACATCGGAAATTGCATCCAAACCTTCCTGTACTGAAAATGTATATTCATGATGTACTGTTTTAAGAAATTTACCAACTTCTCTTGCTGCAACTAAATCAGGGGATCGTAAAGTTCAAAAAAATTCATTAAATAGATAATTTGTTCAACTAGGATAGGATCAAGATTTGAAAAAAAACGTTATTTATATAATACTTATCTGGTAATCCAATCGAAAATGAATGTAATCTTGGCCAATAAGAATCAGTTTGTTCATCACTACTACTACCACCACTACTATCACCATTATTTGCTATTACTAAATCTTCATCATTTGATGATTTGTTAAAAAATTGATTATTAGCAACAAATTCATGTTTAAGCATACGACGTGTTTCACGTGCTGCAATTGATGCAATAACACTTGAATCTAAACCACCTGATAACAATACACCATATGGTACTTCAGACATTAAACGTTTTTTAACAGCTTTTGTCAGTTTTTTACGTATCATTTCATAATCGACTGGCTGTTTAGTTGGTATCAATGATTCATTATACCATTCTGGTTGATACCATTGTTGAAAAGATTTTTGTTTTGAATTATAAATATGTCCAGGTGGAAATGACATTATTGTATCGCATAAATCATTTAAACATTTCATTTCGGATGCAAAATATAATGTTTCTGGTTGATTTTTATTATAACCATAATAAAGTGTTGTTACACCGATAGCATCTCTTGCAACCAAATATGATTTATCATTATTATCATATAATACAAATGAAAATATTCCATCCAAATATTTAACAAAATCATTACCAAACATACGATAAAGATGTATAATTACTTCACAATCCGAATAGGTAACAAATTGACAATCTTTTAATAATTTATTTTTCAATTTACGATAATTATAAATTTCACCATTAACAGTTAATATTAATGATTTATCATGGCTAACAATTGGTTGGGCACCTGAATCAACACCAATTATAGCTAAACGTTCATGACAAAATATATTATT
Source organism: Dermatophagoides pteronyssinus (assembly GCF_027571235.1). Taxonomy (NCBI): domain Eukaryota; kingdom Metazoa; phylum Arthropoda; class Arachnida; order Sarcoptiformes; family Pyroglyphidae; genus Dermatophagoides; species Dermatophagoides pteronyssinus. The sequence goes on from NW_027461528.1 coordinate 1,070,519, forward strand.
ATCCGATATAACACATCCTGACCAATCTGGACCACGATGACGAATTCTTTATTTTTTTATTTTTTTCGTAAACAATCAAAATTACAAAATTGAATTACAAAAAAATTGTAATGAAATTTGATACCTTTTCGAATGATTCAATGCTTTTTGACGAATTTTTTTTACATCATCATTTTTTGAATAATTAAGTACGGCAAATATTCCACACATAATGATGATGATGATGTTTACACAAACTAATTAAAATCAAAATCGAAATCGGAATGAAATTGAATGTAAATGGATGGAATTATTATAGTAAATCACACAAAACAGCCAATACGAATTTTAAAAAATGAACGAATCAACCAACCAACAAACAAACAAACAAACAACCAACCAACAACACAAACTAAAATCCAAAAAGAAAGATTATTTTCATTTGAAACGGCTTTTTATTAATTTTTTTTTTCGATCATCATCATCATCATCAGTCTTATGATATTTTTTTTTTTAATTCAATCATAATCATCAACCACCACTGATGTTTAACCCGAACATTTGATATTTGAAGCAGAAAAAGAAGTACGTAATGATTATTATTATTGGGAAAAGCAGCGGCACATGGCAAAAATAGATTGGTATTCCGTTCTCTCTTTGGCTTATGAAATAAATTAATTCCATATGATGATGATAAAGAGAAATTTGATATGATTTTTTTTTGGTTTTTGATCGATTTTTTTTCGCTTGAACTTGTATCTTTTTGCTTTGCGTCTATATGGATGGCAGGCAATGAATGAATGTATGGCAAATGATTTTCATGGCCATTTTTTTTGATGAATTTTTGTGGTCGCTATGTTGCTGTTGATGTTTGAATTGAATGAAAAAATTTCGTTTACATTGGCAAATATAGAAAAATTAATCTCCAAGTCTCCATCGATCATTTTATCCGGCGGTCATTTATAATTGAGAAAAAAATGCTGTTTTCTCTCTCTCTTTTTTCTGGTTGATTGAAATTTTAAATGTGAAAATAATATTTGTACAAACTAAATAAACATATATTTTACGCGCTTAGCAACAAGTTGTTTTTTTTAAAGTGAAAAATTTTTTCGTTAAAGCACTTAAAATTCACAAAAAAAAATTATGCAAACATTGAAAAAAAGAACACCAGAAAAAAACTGGCAAAGATTTTTTTTTTCTGTTGATTTGGAATGTGTGTGGATGTGGATTTTTTTTTGTACATTTAAATCCATATGTATCATCAATGTTGATATAGCCGTTGATTCGAATGTTTATTTTTTTTTCATTTCGTTGTTGCTATCACATATGATCGATTTTTGGAAATTTTCTTCGTTTTTTGCTTTTTCTTTGAATTTGAAAAAACACCAAGATACCAAAATAAAGTCGATTTAATGGGAAAAAAGATTTATAAATTGAAAAAAAATCACTTTTCTCCTTCTTCTTTTTTCACAAGAATGTTTGAAGATTTTTTCTAGATTAAGGAATTTTTTCGAAATTTGAGAAATTTTTTTTTTTTGGTTTGTTACTATTAGACAGAGTAAAATTTGATACGAATTACGCTTAGCTTTATTTAACTCAAGTGTTCACATATTTATATTAATCTAAGTATAATTCAATTACTAAATTCTAAATATACTACAACACTCCCCCCTATTTAGTATTAAGTCATACTTTACAAAAACTTGAAACACAAACATTTCGTAAAATTGAATCACGATTACGAAATAAATTATTGTTTGTATGACTTTGTATGACTTTACTTTGAACACCAACACCAACAAAAGAACGACTAGGCAATTGACGTAAAGAAGCAATTCGTTCTTCATCACGTTGGTACAAACGATTTCGCGATCCAACAGGACGACCAGGTCCACGACGATTTTCATTGTTAACATCGATGCCACCCTCAGATGACTCACTGACAGAAATAAAATTATCAGCATCATTGATGACATTCGATGATTCATTTACATTTGATCTGACATCAAAAGAACATTTAGGCTTTTCATTAAATATAACTGAAGAACATAATTCAATGCGACGAGTAGATGGTACAAACACGCGATAAATAGATTCACCTTGATAGCCAACCATCCTAACAAACTTAGTTTTTGGATCAAATTTACTATGACGATCCTTGACCAATGCTTCTCCCCCCGATCCAAAAATTCTCAGATTTGAAACATCGGGTTTGCGACCAAAATATTGTTGATAGGGAATAACATTTCGTGAATTCAACACACGGTTAAACAAATAAGCAGTACAATTAACCGCTTCATCCCATAAATTACGTGGCAGATCTGTAGACGATAATAACGAGACCGAATGATTCATTAACGTGCGCATAGCGCGTTCACATCTTCCATTTTGCTGAGGAGTAGCTACAGTTGCATTTTCATGAATAATTCCACGTTCTTCCAAATATCTTTTAAAAGAATTTGAACAAAATTCTGTTCCCATATCAGTACGAATACATAAAACATCTACACCAATATCCATTTTAACTTCATTAACAATACGTTTAAATTTCTCGAGCGTCTGATCTCGACTCTTCATAAAAGCCACTTTCATATAACGAGAATTATGATCGACCGCCAAAAGAAAATATTTATTACCATGAATTGACGGATCCAAATAACCACCAATATCGAGATGCAACTTGAAACCCGGTTTAATATGATCAACATCATTCTCTAAATGATGAGAAACATCCGTAGTTTTACCAAGACAACAAGAACTACAGAAATCAATATCATCTTTAAGACGTAAAGGAATGCCAGTAACACATTGTTGACGAACCATTTTAGCAATAGATTTAACAGAGAAATGCCCAAAACGTTCATGCCAACACGACAACGAATTAACAGCAGCAGCACTAGCAACCGCACTAACAATACCGGTAGACGAACCATTTACACGAATAAGCAACTCAATAAGATTAACGTAATCATTACTCCAATTGCCAATCAAAATAGGTTTACGATAACGATAAACAATCATGCCATTCTTATTCAAACATTGACTAAAACCATCATTGTTACAAATTTTACCGATAGCAATAAGATTAAACGGTTGATCAGCAACATAAAACACATCCTTGATAACCATAGGAATCCACTTTTGACCATTAAACAAATGACAAGACATGTCGCCCTGTTCTGGATTAACAATTTCACCACTTAAAGTTCGGATTGAACCATTGGTATTACGTATATTGGTCAGCAACGAACGATCATTAACAATATGATAAGACGCACCACAATCGGCCAAAAATTTAACAGAAGAAGCTGAGACCAATGACAACGATCCAGAAGGCAAGACCTTAGATAACTGAGGATTCACAAACGGGTTTGGTGAACGAACAACAGCACTTAAAGTCACTGCTTCATTCTTACTAGAATAATTATCACCATTATTGCCATTATAACGATTAACACTTTGATTACTAATAAAACGGTTAGAACGATTTTTCTTATGACAAAAACGTTCTATGTGACCTTGAATACCACAATAATGACAAATTCCATTAAAACGTTTCTTGGAAGTTGCAGCTGCCAAAGTAGTTGATGAAATTTCTGGTAAAGACGGAGACGAAACAGCTGCCAAAGAAGTTGATTGTACATCGGTTTTGACCAAATTTCTCTCTCTATCAAAACGTAATAATTCAGATTCAAACTGTTTATCTGACATATAATCAGACTCAAGACGTCCGCCATTATAAATGTCCAACATTGTACACATATCTGAATATTCCGGAGGAAGAACTGAACGAACTTTTGAATTAATAATATGATGCGGCAACTTGATATTCTTATCAGCAAAAGCAGAATACAACTGACGTAACTGGGAAAACAAACACGGTATAGAACCATCAAACTTGATCGAATCAAGATCCTTTAATAATTCCCAAGCTGACTTGGCACCAGGGCCACGATATTTTCTTTCTAATTCCGCTAACATTTCCTTAGGATTCTTCAAATCTAAAATACTTTCCAAGTCTTCTTTACCCAAAGACTGCTTTATAATATTACGAACTTTCGCAATTTTGCTCTTTTGTAAACCAGTTATTGGATTTTCCGGCGAACGATTTTCATATTTAAATTCATTAATATACATATCTAAATCCAATGCCTCTAAAACATCTACCAATGTATCGTACCATTGGCGATAGGTCGCATTACTCAACTTTAAAACCTTTATAACAGCGTTTTCATTTGAAGACATAACGATAAATACAATAAAACGATAACCAAAACAATAATAACGACAGTAAAACAATATTAACAACGGTAAAACAATATTAACAACGATAAAACAATAATAACAAGTAATACGTATCAATAACCAAAAACAAAACAATTTAATAACAATTACAAATAACCAGCAGAAACGTATTAAAAGCTGGGGCCCATAACCTATTAGACAAAGTAAAATTTGATACGAATTACGCTTAGCTTTATTTAACTCAAGTGTTCACATATTTATATTAATCTAAGTATAATTCAATTACTAAATTCTAAATATACTACAACAGTTACTTTTACATAAAAGATTATCTGATAATCTGAATGTATGGAATTGTTGATAATATTTGGTGATGGAGATTTGTTTCATCATCATCATCAGTTTTAATTCGAGTTTTTTCGATGATCTTTGTATCGTTCTCTTTTTTTTTTTTTTGCTGTTGTTATTTGATATTTCGGTACAACTTTAATCATCATCATTTGACGGTAGAAATTGTTGTTAAGCATTTAAATAAATATTAAAAAAAAAATTATCAATCAATCAATAATTATTATCGATAAATGGTGGAAAGAAACAGGATCAAACCAGTTGAATCAAATCATTCATTCATTCATTCGAACAGATTTCCTTTTCATAAAACAAAACAAAACAAAAAAAGGAACGTTTTCTTCCGTTAAAAAAATGATTTACCGTAAACTTTTTTTTGAAAAAAAATTGAGCATTTTCCCCGGGAAATTTTCCTAACTGTTCGATTTGTTGGATATTTTTGTGTTTCAATTACATAATGATACATTTTTTGACATATTTTAAACGATTAATCCGAATTCATTTGGAAATTTATTCATGCCCGTTAGTGTATGTTCATGATGATATGACGAGCAAAAAAATTTTGGAAAATCCAGAATTTATGTGGTCAGCGAACCAATGAACATTCCTTCAACCATAAACATCATCATGATTATCGTCATCAAAAATAAATGGTTTTTTTTTCGAGTGAAAAAAAATCAACAACCAAAACTTGATCTGACAAGATTTTAAATTTTTGTTTCCCCCCATAAACTAGAAATATTTCATTCAACCATTCCGATCAATAAATATCAATTTTTTAAAATGTCAAAAAAGTTAAAAGAAAAAAAATTCGTCGCACATGAATTTTTATTATTTTCAAATGAAAAAATTGGAAAAAAATGAAGAATTTCTTAATCAATAATCAAAAGAATCAACAACAACAACAACAACCAAAAAAACCAAGGAAAAAAAACCTATAACGATAATGATATTTGAGTGATAATCATCAATGATGATCATTACGTAAAAAAATGAAGAAGAAGGAATCGATCGTTTGTGAACAACAACAACAACAACAAACTAAGCGAAAAAAAAATGGAAAGGTAACCTTGACATTAAAAAAATAACATATCAGACCTGAATGAATTTTCAAAAAAGTATTGAATTTTTAATCATAATGATGAAACATAGAAGCAAAGCCAAAAAAAAAATCGAAATGAATTTTTTGAAACCCTTGGAAACCAAAGAAAAAAAGTTAGTTTTTCAAAATTCACTGGAAATATTCAGGGTGAGTATCAAAATGTCTCCCAAAAACAACAACAATCGAATCGTATCACATAACTAAAGTAAAGTGAAAAAAAATCATCAGTGAAGAATATCAGAAAATTAAAAAACAAAGCATAAACGAAATCAAAGAATCATCATTGTTTGTCTGCATGTTTTTTTTTTTGGCTATGTGACCGGTAGTATGATCAATATTCATGATGAGATTTTTTTTCCAAATACAGTCAGGCTATAGTGTTTTGCTGATAAAATCAACAAACATTATCATTATTACGAATTTTGAAGGTGAATTTTGTTTAGTCACAGAAATCCATTAAAAAAACCATATTTCCATAATAATCATTTTCAAAACCAGAGTAATCATGACAACAACAACAACAACGACTATTTCGACAAAAATATCATAATTTTGTTTTGTCGAATTTCATTCAGAAACAAATAAAAATAAAATAAACATTTTAGATTTTTGAAATGAAACAACAATAATAACAAAAAAGATTTATTACCTATATATTTCTTTGATTGTAAAATAATGTTTTTGTTTGAATAATGTCGTCAAATGATAGTGATATATCGATTATTAGTTTGGATAAAATTAGTTTAAAACGTTTTACACCAACGATTCGTTCGACAACAACAACAACAAAGGCAAAGACAGCCAATTCATATGATAATCATAATAGTTTAAGATATGATGATAATAAACAAGATATAAAAATGATGAAATTATCATCAATATCATTGACAAAAGGATTAAATAATAATAATAATAATAATAAAATCTATAACGATAAACCGATAAATCGAAATCCATTAAATCGACAATCAACATTCGATATAGAATCATCATCATCATCATCAATGAAAAATGAAGAATTGAAAAAATTATCAACAAAAAATCAGATTATTAAAGATATTGAAAATAATTTTAATGAAAATCAAAATCAAAATCAATATGATAATGATGATGATCGTCCACCAAGCTATTCAAAAGTTGATCAAATAATTATCGATAATAATGATGATGATGATGATGATATTGATGAAGATGATATGTATGTTGCTGATGATAATAATGTCCATGAAAATTATAGTGATAATAATTTTAATAATAACAATATTTCAACAAGACAATATCATGATATACGATCAATAAAATCATCAACATTATCAACATCATTTTCATTGAATCGTAATATTCTTCATCAAGATGATGATAATGATTCTTCATCATCACGACAAACAATTGTAAGTAGAATTTGAAGATTTTAAAGTGAAGAAAAAAAATTTCTAACTTTTTTTTAAAATTAAAAAAGATAACTAGTCAGCCAAAAAAATTAATAGAAACATCATTTCATCAAAAACATTCGAATTATAATCATAATGATGGACGAATAAATCGATCATCGAATAATAATCGATTAAAATCATCATCATCATCGATACATCATCATGTTAATGATAATGATAATGATGATGACGACGACAATGATGATGATAATTATGATAAAAATTCTTTAAATAATCGAAGCCGATTATCATCAATACAATCAGCTGAATTAAGTCTTGAATATCATAAACTTGAAACAACATTAACAACACAAATGATGATGACAAAAGAAAAATTACCAATAAGTAATGCATGGAATGATTCATCCACATCAACTGTAGCATCGACAATGAATTTACTTGATAATAATCAGAATAATCAAAAAAATAAACGTAAATTTCTTCATATAAATAATGGTATAACATCAACAATATTATCAACAACAACATCACCAATGTTGATCAATAATAATTTACAACAACAACAACAATATCAATTAAAATTTACCGAAGATTATATATGGAAAAAAGATCGTATGACAATATTTTGTTTTTGTACAACAGCATTAGGTGCTATTGCATCATTAGCAATGTATTGTACAGAATGAATCGATCAACGAAAAGCTAAAACACGAAAAAAAAATAAACATTTATTAACTATGATTATCTAACATTTCTATCCACAAAACAAAACCAAAAAAAACATTAATTAGATTAAATTTAATTAGTGAAATACGAAAAAAAATGTATGTTCTTTTTTTTTTGGGAGATAATCGATCGATCAATCAATCAATCAATTGGATGGACATCGAAAATAATTTATGTTTTTCAATTGAAAACATGAAACATGAACAAAGGATTTTGTCTGGACAAACAGTAAATATCTGTAATGATGATGATGGTAGATGATGGGTTTTTTTGTACATCAGATAAAAATAATCGATTCTAAATCAATCAATCAATCAATCGAACAAAAATGAAAAATTGACACAAAACACAATTGATTGAAAATTGATCAAAAGAAAAAAATGTATGGGCCACTAATTGATAAAAAAAAACATTGAACAACGGTTCGATCAAAAAGATCGAAATAAAATTGATTGATTGATTTATAGCTGCAGGTTAGAAATGATTACAACAATTTTTTTGGAAAAAATATTGTTCAAACATCAACCGGAATATGAGCAACTAACCTTTCAAAGATGACGTATTTGAAAAAAAAGGAATTGGATTAATGATATTTATAGCTATAACTATTGATCATTTAGTATAGACTAAATAAAAAATAGAGTTTATGGATTCAATCACAATGATTGATTGATTGATTGTCATCGTTCAACGTCCATGTCCATGCCGATGTGTATTTCCTTTTCTCACTCTCCGAAGAAAGCTCTTTTTCATCAAAGGATTCAACTTTTTTTTTCTTCTGATAGTTTCCCTCAAAAATAGAGAAACAACAAAACAACAACAAAAAATCTTGATTTCTCTTCACACATTTCATCGGTTTGTTTTGTTTGATCGAAATTTATCGATTGTTATCGATTTTGATTTCCAGTTGTTGTTGTTGTCGTCGTCGTCGTAAATTCTTGTTGTTTTTCCAGTTGGCCAAAATAAGAACTATACCCAACTATTTGTTTGATGATGGATTTTGATGAATTTAAAATAGTTCAATGACAAGTTAATTAAGCTGAATTTCTTTATCATCATCATCATATGATGATGAAATTGTTGTTCATACGAACCAACGAAAAATTTAATCAACGAAAAAGTTTCATTGCCATTTTCATTTCGAAAACGTTTTGTGAGTGTGGTTCATAAACGGATGATGATTGTCGAAGGAAAAAGGAAGAACTCGAAAAAAGAAGAAAAACTATGAACAAAAAAAACAACAACAACAAAAATTTACGATGATCATCTGTAATAGGAAGTAAATGATCAATTTGTGTGTGTGTGTGTGGTAAACGCGATGATCAACATATGGTTATGTTATTTGCAATTCAGTTTTTTTTGTATTTGCTTCATTCATTCAAACAAAAAAATATTAATTGTAATTTCATATGTGGAAATTGATGTTGTTTTCATCGAATTTTTTGGTTTGGTTGATCATTTTTCAAATAAAAACACCAATGAAATTTATCAATTCATCATTTTGATTTTGCATCGGATCGATCGATTGATTGATTGATTGAATAATTTGATTTTTTCTTATTCAATGTTTATCGATTATCGATCAATCGGATTGATTGAAATTCATTGTTTGTTTGTTTTTTTTTCGTAAAATTAATTATTCATCATGTTTTCAATTCATAAAAAATTCAAAACAACAACAACAACAACAAAAATCAATTTGTTGATTATCGTTATATTGTTATTTCAAATATCGATATCATCGCAATCATCACAATCGATTGTTTCAACATTTTCATTACAAAATCATTCGAAAACATTGAATGATTTAAATTATTATCCAAATGATAATGTTGATAAACAACCAACATTATATCCATTACGAAGTTTTTCCATTTCATTATCATCATATTTACCACCTGATTCTAATTCATCATCATCAACGAAATTTAACAATCAATCATCATCATTTTCGGCAGCATTGAAATCATCACCTTCCGTTGTTAAATCATTGAGTAAAAAGCAAAAAAATCGTACATCAACAACAACCACTGGAAATAGTAATAAAATTACCGTCCGTTTTAATAAATATCATAATTATAATGATATGACAAGATTATTGAAAAATGTAGCTAAAAAACATACAAATCTAACACGTTTATATTCGATTGGTAAATCATTACAAGGACGTGAATTATGGGTTATGCATCTTACTGAGTAAGTTTTTTTTTGTTTTGTTAAATTCACGTTTAGATAATTATTAATTAATTGATAGCGATTCAATTGATGATACAACGATCAATAATCAATCCATTCAATTAAAACCAAATGTAAAATATATTGCAAATATGCATGGTAATGAAGCTGTTGGTCGTGAAATGCTTCTACATTTAATTGCATATCTGGTCAATTTTTCTAATCGTAGTGCAAATGTTAAAAAATTATTAAAACATACAAATATTCATATAATGCCATCAATGAATCCGGATGGATTTGAAAAATCTATTGAAGGTCGTTGTGAAGGACCAGGTAGACAAAATTCAAATGGTATTGATTTGAATCGTAATTTTCCTGATCGTTTATTTAATCGTACTGAAATTGAACAACCTGAAACTGAAGCTATTCGTAAATGGCTGAATCAAATACAATTTGTTCTTTCGGCAAATATACATGGTGGTGCATTAGTTGTTAATTATCCATTTGATGGTAGTGCTATTATTGATTCAGAACATTTGGAAAAAACACCCGATCATGATGTTTTTTTACATTTAGCCAAAACATATGCACAACGTCATCGTAAACTTAAATCACAAATTAAATGTCGAAAAGATGATAATTTTATTGATGGTATTACAAATGGTAATGCATGGTATCCGGTACAAGGTACGTAATACAAATTTTGTTTTGTTATTTTTGGTTACATTGATGATTAAATCGATTAAATTGGATAACAGGAAGCATGCAAGATTATAATTACATTTATGCTGGATGTATGGAATTAACACTTGAAATATCATGCTGTAAATATCCAAATGCAACAAATTTATTAACACATTGGAATGAAAACAAAATACCAATGTTATCATTATTGAATGAAGCAAATAAAGGTGTTAAAGGTTTTGTTAAAGATTATCAAACAGAAATGCCAATCGCTAAAGCTAATATAACAATATTGGGTCGTAATGTTCAATTTCAAAGTGATAATCAAGGTCGATTTTGGCGTCTATTATTACCCGGTGATTATGTTTTAATTGTAAAACAAAATGGTTATTCACGATTACAAAAACAATTTACAGTTTTGGCAAATAAAATTACTGTAATGGAATTATATTTAACGCCAATAAGAAAACAGAATGGTAAACAGCTTAATACATTAACATCATCATTATCAAATATAAACAATAATCATCATTATCGATGGAAAAAACTTGATGATCAAACTTTGTTCATGAATAAATCATCATCGCCAACATCACCAACATTTGGAATGAGAAAAATGTTTCTAATCAATAATCGTGTACCAACAAATCGATTTTCACCAATGTTAAATTTTTCAACAAAAATCTATATGTCCATTATTTTGATTAATATTTTGTTGCACACCATTATTGAATCGATAAGATTTTTATCAATTTAATTGGGAAAAAAGATAACAGACAAAATTCTCAATCAATTAAAAAAAAAAAAAAAAAAACATTCGATTCGAATTTAAACACACACAAAAAAAATTCTGATTAAAAAAGAAATTCAATTCATAGATGGCGCTGTCCAACTTTTTTTTGCCTTGTTCCAGATGTTGATGAAATTCTGTAAAAATTGATGAGTTCTATTTGATGTGTTTTTTTTGGATTTTATTTGTTATCATTTTTCTAAAAAAAGAATCCCGAATAATTTCATTCCAAATTGTGATAATTCAAGTCACAATTTAATCTATTCCATAATCTATTCATTGATTATCCAAGAATCGAAAAAATAGAATTTACACACAATTCTATTGGGAGACAAACGAATTCTGCTTTCACGAATCATCATTTTAATGTGCGCCGATTCTGGCTAGGTTTTCTCATCATAAGAATTATTTCTTGTTCTGTGATTTTGAATTTGATTCACTGAATCCTTTTTGGAATGACTTGAGCATCATCATCATCGATTTGATGATGCTCATCTTTGACTAAACGAGACGAGAAAACATCACAAACACACACACACACACAACAGCTATATATAAATATTGAAGTGTGTTTCTTCAAGATTTTTGGCTAAATTTTTTTTCCCTTCGGTTGGTTGGTTAGTTGGCGGCCTTATTCTTCATTCGAATTTGATCAACCGATCACGTCCGAGCTAAGCAACCATCATCATCATCATCATCAAAATTGTATCAACATTGAATTTTTTTTCCAAGGTGATTTAGTTATATAGATTATTATTCAACAACAACAACAAGAAAAACACCGCCTTGATTCGATTCAATTGTTTATATCGATGATGATGATGGTATGATGGCTGTATAGTGTGTTCGATTGATGGACGCCTGAATGTTATATATTTTTTTTTCAGGCCGAATCTTTATCATCATCATCATCAACATCATATCTGGTGGATCCAAACTATAGATGTTGGTTCGAGTTTGTCAGGATTGATGATGCGCGTTTTAACTCGTATTAGGATGATGATGATAGAAGTTTCCAAGAATTGGAACAGCAAAATTGTTGTATGTTGATGTTTTTTTATTTTATTTGCTGAATTCTGATATAACATTATTATTATCATTTTTTTTTGTTTGATGGAAAAAAACATTCATCTTTTTTTTTCAAGATCTAAAATTATCATCAATAGTAATTCTATGTCGGTGTTTGTGTAGGTGTATTTTTTTTTAAATCATCAAATTCATTCGATTAATCATCCTGCCTGATTATTCTATGGTCAATTTTTCTTTCTTTTTTTCTTCGAATCTGAATGTGAAAAGAAAACATTTTCATTCAAACATCATTCAATCATCATAACAAAATGGAGCTTCTTATACAAACATTACAGCTTGGTAATGATGAACAAATTTCCACCGAATTGGTCAAATTTTTTCAAAAGGTATAGAATATTTTTAATGTTTTTACTTTTTTTTTGTTTTCTAAAATTATCCTATTTATTTACAGTATGGAAATACAACTATTCTACAAGATTCATTACCATTAAAACAAAAATTAGTTGATAATCTATTTCGAGTATTAAGAGATCAACAAAAAATTCATCTTTATGCAACAACATTACAAGTATTACGTATATTAACAAGAGATAATTCAACAGTAGATACATTATTTTCAAATGATCGCATTGAAACCCTATTACATTTAGCAATGTTGGTTGGTGAAGATGAAGCATTTATGACTGAAAATAGTCAATCATTTGATGCTAAAATTGTTGTTGAATCACAAAAATGTCTTTCAAATTTGATTGCTTTATCATCAACAATACGTCGTACTTGTAGTAATAATTCTTGTATTGATGGTATAATGCTTAGACTTCGTATGCATCCAGATCCTAATCTACCATATGAGGTTTGTTTAAAATTATAATTAATTTTAATTGAAACAAAAATTGATTAGTTTTTTTCATTATTATTGCCAAAAAGGTTAAATATTTTGACATGTTAATGTTATTCTTTTTAACTGCTTATTGTGCCGAATTACGTCAAAAAATACGTGATGAATATCATGGTTTAATTTATTTAATGGAAGCTATTGATTTATTATTGAAAAATAATGCCGAATATTTGGCCGAAAATATGCCATATAAAAATAAACGTCGTTCAAAAGGTTCAAGACGTGGTAAACGAAATAATAGTAATAATAATGCTCAATCATCAAATACCAGTGGTGGTGGTGAAACAGCTAAAAATTTTGATGAAATAAATGAAACAATGTCAGATTTACGTTTGGATGATACACTTGTAGCTTATTGTCTTGATGATTGGGAAGTTAATCTATCCATACAAGTTATTAAAGTATTATTTAATCTAACAATGAATATTGATTCAAATTCAATGAATGAGGTTTGTTTGATTGATGTTTTTGTTTTGTTTATGTTTTGTTTAATCATCTTGTTTTTTTCCCCAAACCTTCTGTTTAAAAAGTTTGAAGAAGCACATTTTTTTCGTTTAGTATCAATATTACATGATCTTCTACTCTGTGATACAAAAAATGATGATCGCAAAGAAGATCTACAAAGCCATATTGTTAATCTATTAACCAATATGCCTCCACAGAGTTATGAAGAGCTTTTATCGAAAATTGCCGAACTTGGTAAACCAGAAAATCCTGAACATGAATATATGGAAATGAATCTTGAAGTAATAGCTGCATTATTGGATTTTTTACGTATTCGTCTTGATGATGTAAGTTTTTTTTTAAACCAATCAAATTCTAAATTGATTGATTTTTTTCATCAAAAATAATTAAATATTTTAGGCAGATAAATCGAATGCCCTTGAACGTTTGGCACCAATATTACAATGTTTAATACGAGCTTGTGATGCTCATCCAATCATTCGAAAATATGTTCGTTATCAAATATTACCTCCATTAAAAGATGTACAAAATCGACCCGAACAAGGCGATACAATGCGAAATAAATTGGTTCGATTGATGACATCAACCAATGTTAATCTCAAACATTTATCCGCACATTTTCTATTCATCCTATGCAAAGGAAATGTTGGCCGTTTAATTAAATATACTGGCTATGGTAATGCTGCAGGATTATTGGCCAGTCTTGGTCTAATGAAAACAGATTCAAAAATGTTAAATTATTCATCGGATTCAGAAGAAAGTGAAACAGAAGAATATTCATCAAATGTTGATAAGTAAGTTTTGTTTTCATTCAGCAAATAATTGTCTAACGAAATTTCTTTCGAAATAAAATTACCATAAAAAAAGAATAAATCCAATTGTTGGATGTGTTCAAGAAGAAGGACCCGATCCATTAGCCAATATGACTGAAGAGCAAAAAGAATATGAAGCTAATCGTTTAGTTAATGCTATTGATCAACTTCAAAGAAGTGGTATAATACAACCATGTCGTATTGGTGCTGATGGTAGACCACAACCAGTGGAACATGTATTACAATTACAAGAAGAATATCAACGAAATAATCATTCATCAAACAGAAAACAACAACAATCAGATTCTGATTCTGATTGAATTTATTTATTCCAACAACACAAAAACGAAGTGTTTTTTTTTGCATCATCATCATCATTATTTTATTTAGTCAAATTATCATCAAATTATTTAATTCTTTGATAACTTTATTTACTCTTTTTTTTTTTGGTTTTTCCATCATTATTCAACCATTCGATATTTGATTTTTTCATTTGTTGATTGTTTTTTTCTGTTTTTGTTTGTTTTGTTTTGTTTTGCATCATCAATCATCATCATCATCATTATTATTATTGAAATTCAATACTAAATCATTCAACATTTGGCCAATATATATCAATTACATTCATTCATTTCAACTAATACTTCATTTTTTTGAATGTTTCTTCTTCTAATCAACGATTTAAAAAAAACAACAAAAACAATTCAATCAAGATGATTTTCAACTACAACAAAATATATATTCAAAAATACTTTTCTCGTCTGTTTTTTCTTTCTTTTTTGCTCTATATGAATATTTGTTTTCCTTCCTTCCTTCCGTTCTTTTCGCTATATGAAAAAGCTTATTTTTTTCTGTTTGTTTTGTTTCCCGAAAAAAAACTTCATATTTATAACAATTTGATTCTTTCTTCTTCTTTTTTTTCAAATGAAAATATAAAATGTTTGCAAATTTTCGGAATTTGAAAAATATTATTTAAAAAAAAAAATGTTTTTTAGGAATCTAATGGCAGGATTTTTCGCAACAACAAAAAAAACAATATTGGAAATTATAAACAATGAATTGAGAATCGCAATAATAGATGGCGTTGAAGCTTCTCCATCCAACAAAAAAAAAAAATTCTGATTCGGTAAAATATAAAAAAATCTGTTCAGAATCCATGAATTTCACCAATCAATAGAATTGTACCGGTTCGAGTATGACGTAGAAAATATAAAAATGGATGATCAAATGAAAGGGCAGCATTTTTTGAATCATTAATTAATTTAGATTTGGATTTGGATTTACGTTTTTTCGTAAACATCGAATCAACAGGTCCGATTCCATTTTCACCAAATTCCATTCGTACTTTATGTTTAATATCATTGACAAAAATATTCTCCTGATACGTTATTATTGATGATAGATTGGCCATTTTTGGTTGAAATATATCACGAACACCCATTCGTTCTAATGTACCACGGAGATCATATTCGGCTTCAATACCGAATGTTGGTAATTCAATTAAAATTTTTCCATAAACATCCATACGACGTATACTTGTTTCAATATACCATGGATTAATTGCACGACGAATTAATGAAAGATCATCATTAATACGTGATGGTAATATTATATATAATGCATATCGTTGTTCTTTGAATGGTAATTCAATCATTGCTGCATCAATTTCATCTAATGGTACAACAGCAACTGGTGCTTTTAATCTCATAAATGGAACATTATCATATGTAACATAATTTGCACCATAAAATGTTGCCGGTTTTGTATTCGTTATATCGAATCGATTTAACCAGATACCATGAAAAAATGCTGCATCCAATAATACAACAGCTTCATTCGAATCCGGTATTTGTTCGATTAATGTTGAACCATTTAAAATAAAATCCGATGGATTTTGATTAATAATAATTTCAGCTTTAAAATAATCTTGTATCATTTGTGCATAATCAAGATTAATTTTTAATGTTTGATTTGTAATTAATGCACGTGTATTTTTAAGATCATTTGTTTTGAGTAAAATTTTTCGTATCAATTCACGTTCACGATTACGATCAGGACTAATATTGGCCATTGAAAATGCTAATAATGATTCTAATTGTTGATTAGCATCCGAATCATCATTAGTGGCTAGATGTAACATTGTTAATGTTGTTGTTAAACTTAATGGTGATATTAGAATATTTTTTCTTATTTCATTATCAGATTGTTCATTATTTAATTGATTTAATAAATTATAACCAAAATAATTTGTAACTAATGTAAATTTTCTTGGTATTATAATTGGACGATTTGAATATGATGATACTGTTTGTTTGGTAAATAAATTCATAACCATAAAACAAATTATTGTTGATTGAATTTTCAACGAATCAATAGCCATTTTTGTTTACTTGGGGATCGTTTTGTTTTCATTGGCTTTTCTTTAGCTGAAAATGAAATCCGGAAACCAAAAAATCAATCAATGAAGGAATGAAAACACAGAAAACAAAATTGATTTTGATGAAAAAAATTGATGATGATTATCACAAATTGGTGGCGAATCAACAAACAAACAAAAAAAAAGATGATATGTTTTGGTCAGGATGAAATTCAAAAAAAAAAAAAATGAATTTTTAATGATGTTTTCGTTGTTGTGGTCGTAGTCGTTGTAGTCGTAGCCGTCACATCATGGACACATCAACTATAAACACACACACATCACCATCATCATCATCATCAAAGCATAAATTTAACCAATTTGAAATGGAAAATATTGATTTTGATGATCATCATTATCATCATAATCAAAATATAATTTTTTTTTTTCTTCTTCTTCAGTAGCTGTATATATATTCAATGCCGTTAATGATGCCAATCGATCGATTGATCGTTCGATCAATCAATCAATAATGTTTGTGATCAATTTGCGCAGCCGAAATGATCCAGGATAGATGAAAAATGAAAAAATCAAAATAATAATAATGACAGATTGAAACGAAGGTCGATGTTGTTCACTTTTGGTTGATGGAAACAATTCACTGGTGGTGGTGATGATGATGGTGGTGATCAACCCAAATAGAAGAAGCAAAAAAATTCTTTATGAAATGTCCACTGTCATCATTTCTTATGAATCAACGTGCACGTGCAAATAAAAAAATTTAGACATTTCTTTGCTGCTGCTGCCGATGACGATGATGATGAAATTCACACATCATAATGATGATGAAATCCGAAAAAAAGAGAATGTCGATTTCAATGGATAAGGAATGAATGAATGAATGAATGAATGAATGAAGAATGAAATGGACAAGCACGCGATTGATGACTATCATCATCAACATTGACTAATAAAGGATCAAAAGAGTATTCATCAAACAAACAAACAACAACAAAAAGAGTTCAAATCATGACTGAAATTTTCTCATTGAAAAAAAAAGAAAAACGAAAAATATTGTTCAATTCGCGAATGTGTCAAAACAACGACGACGACACCTGATAATAATTTTGTTTTTTTTTCTCTTGATTCAATAATGATGATGATCCATAACCACTGAAGAAGAAATGAAGAACGTTTGGCAAAAAAAAAGAAGAAGAAGAAAATCTTTGTATTGTCATCGATAATGATGATCACCATTATCGTCATCAGACAGACCTGTTAAATGACAATTGAATAAATAAAAGAAAAATAAATTTAAATAAAATTTTTCGTTTGTTGTTCGTTCGTATTTTTTTCAAATAAAAAAATCAATTCACAATTTTTATTTTATTAAGAAATTTTCCTTACGTTTCTCTTTCTCGATGTTTGTTTGTTTGTTGACAATCTTTCAATCAGTTTATTTATTTATCATTTTTTATTGCAAAATTTTTTTAAAAACTTTTAAAAATGAAAATTCTCCAATCGACAATAATATGGCGCGATAGTGATGAACATTTACTATCGATTTTTTTGGATATGGGAAAAAAACAAAACAAAACAATCATCAGGATGTTTGTTTGTTTGTTAATCTCATTTTGGATTTTTTTGGCTTCCAAAAATTGAAACAAAAAAAAACCGGTAGCCAAAATACATCTAAAACGATGATGGTGATGTGTTGGATAAGATATGGACGGTTAGACATCCACCACCACCACCATTATCCTCATATCATTATCGTGATCCAGATCAAGATTCAATCAATTTTACCATTACCAAAACCCGAAATAAAATGGAAAGTTTTTTTTCATTTTACATTTCCTCTACCATCAAAACCGTACAAGAAAAAACAAAACAAAACAAAACAAAAAATCCATCACATCATTTAAAAATTGTCAACACACAGAGTTTATCGCGGGTATGAAACTTTTTCATTTTATTTTTTTTTATTCAATTTCATTGTTCTCGAAAAAAAATTCAATGGAAAATTTTATTTTTTTATTTTTTTATTTCGAAATTCAATTTTAAAATTTTTCAATAAAGAAATTCGCTTCCTTAATGTTTTTTGTTTGTTTTTTTTTTGTTTTTCAGAATGTATGCATTTCGCCCATCATATAGATCTGTCCGGTTTGTTTATGACGTATAAAATAAAAGAATGGATGATTAAAATTATAGAATATTGGTGCAACACCAGAATCTTCATTTTCATTATCTTTTCGTTTGGCATTATTTTCATTCAAAATCATTTTGGATCGATGAATTACTTGTGTAAGATGTGCACCCGATTGTGTTGAAATCGAACCAAATTTAGCATCATTACCGAATGCATCAACAATACCCATTTTCATTAAAACATCGGATAATTGTTCTTCTTTATAATCAACATTTAATCTTGGTAATTCAACAGTTGAATCAATTTTATATGATAGTTTATTGATCATTTTTTCAATATATGATACATTCAATGATGTACGTATATCGGAAAGATCATCATTTGGATCTCTTGGTAATATACCATAAAATGCAACCTGATCATCTTTGAATGGAAATTCAATCATATCGGCTTCAACATCCGATAGATAAACAAAACCATATCGTCCAAATTTTCTCATAAATGTAACATTATTATAAGTAACATCATTACGACCAAAAAATGTATCAATATGGCTATCTTCTTCATAAAATGGATACATCCATTTACCACTAAAATATGTACCATCTGCTAACATCATACTTATATCCGATGGTTTAGCCATTATCATTTGGCTAATCATATTATCAGTTTTATCGGCAAACATTTTATTCAAATCATTCATATTAACATTTGATTCGAATAATTGTGCTTGAAAATTATCTTCTAACATTTTTCGATATGCATCGGTAAAACCAATACCATCTTTACCAATCAATGCATTAGCCATACGATATGTAACACCGGATGATGATGATTGAATTGATTCATAACCATCTTTTACAGCTTTCGGTATCATTGCTTTATCCATTGAATCAAATTTCATTACTTTAGCAAATTGTTCAGCTGTTTGGCCATTAGCACCATCATATAACATTGCCAATGATGATGCTAAACCATATGGTGATATAAGAATATTTTTCGGTTCCGCATATTGAGATCTAGCTTCTTCAGTAGCATCATCCGGTGGTGATGGATTTAATTGTTCAACAACATTAAAACCAAATTCATTCGATGCACTAACAAATGGTGATGGTACTATTGGCTGTTCCGGTTGTTTTGCTGACAGAATAACATTTTGACAATTAATTAATGAACATATTGAACAGATATTCAATAGAAAAATTGAAAAGAATTTCATGATGATGATGATGATTGAACAAAACAAAATAATTAATTGGAAATAAACTTTAAACAAAAAACAAAACAAACTGGAATGAAAAGAAAATTCAATAATCATTGAATTTTTATAGGAAAACAAAAATTTCGGACTTTTTTCTTCAGAAGCAACAAAACGATGAAGAAGAAGAAGAACTTCACCGATAACAAAACAACAACAGCCGCATCTTCATAAACAACAACAACATTTAGAAGATGTTGCAAACATCCTTATTATTCAAGAAAAAAAGCCATGACCACCTTGAATCAATGGGATATATATTATAATAAATACATGTTTTATAACAATGATTATGTGTGTGTGTGTTAGGATGTTAAGATCTTTTATCAAGCAACAACAGAAAAAAAAGGGATTGGAAACAAATGAATTTAGTACATTAATTTTTTTTGGCTGGAAGCATCCACTCTAGATATCCTGTATGAAGGAGAAAGGGATAGAGATGATTGGGGAAACGAAACGAGTTTACCTTGAAATTCAATTTTCAGATTTAAAAGTACAATTTTTTTTTCTGTTTGCATTCGAAAAAGTTAAGTAAAAAGTAGAAGAAAAATAAAATGATATGTATGATGATCATCATTGATGAGAATGGTTAGCCAGATTGGAAAAATCTACCTGAAATTGGATTTTTTTTTGAAGTAATAAAAACAAACAGAAATTGTAACAAGAAAAAAGAATTTTATTCATTTAGGAAATAGGATTTTGATGTGTGATGGTGATGGTGATGATTTTGATTTAGAAATTATGAATTTCACCAAGGAATAAAATCTGACCGGTTTTTCGATGTCGAATAAAATACAAAAATGGATGATCAAAACGGAAAGTTTTTGATAGTCCAGCTGACTTAACACCTATTTGAATATAGGTACTGGCAGCAGCTTCAGTTCCTTGTTCATTCACAATTAATTTGGCTTTATGAATGGCTTTATCGATTTTCAATGATTTATCACCGCTGATGCCAGAAAGATCAGCTAAATTAGTGAAAACATCTTGAATGCACATTGATTTTAAGATTTTGGGTAATTCATATGATGTAGCAAGTTTAATTTTTGGAAAATAGACAGTTGAATAACCAGCAATTCGACTAATCATTTCATTGATGAAAGATGAATTTAAGGATTGACGAATTTTACTTAGATCACAATTACGTTCACGTGGTAATAAACCGTAGAATGCAACATCTTTACCTTTATATGGCATTTTGATCAGATCGGAATTCAATTGCTTAACTTCAACATGTCCAAATGGACCATCTCCATTCATATATTGAACATTTTTATATTCTTGACCACGATGATCATAGAATACACCTGGTTTGGTTAATTTGGGATCAAACTGTTCCAACCATTCACCTTTAAAATAAACAGCATTTATTAATGCAAGAACAGTACTCGGCGATGGTGGCTGTTCAAGCATACGATCAATTAAACCATGTGTTTTGTTCGATATATATTGATTGATTTGTTCCATAATATTGTTCGATTCTTTGGCAAAATCAACCGACATTACTTGACTATCATAATATTGTTCAATAGTTTTCCGATATTCATCTTTAATAGGTGGTTTTTTATTATCTACAACCAACATATTACCATATTCCAATATAATATGTTTTGCTTTGTTCATTCGTTCTCGCAATCGTTTCACAGAATTGGCTACGGCTTGATATTCACCATTATTCAATTGTGATATTTTATCATAATTCAATGCACGTTTAAATTGTTCTGCAGTATATCCTTGTGTACCTTGATATACCATCGATAATGCAACGGCAACACTGTATGGTGAGAAGAAAACATTTTCCGAACCAGATGAATGATGTTGAATTTGTTGCAATAAATGAAAACCAAAATCATTCGAAGCTTTGGCAAATCCTCTAGCTGATCCCAGTATTACAATATGACTAATAAGACTAACATTACGAGCTTCATAAGTGACAGCCATCACCATCATCAAAACAAATGATGTAATAAAAATTTTCATTTTCTTTGATTTTGTTTTTGGTTGTTGGATAATTCTCGGATAAAAATACTTTTAATAATAGTAATAATCAAACTATTAAAGGTTAAAATTTAGCTAGAACCAAGCTTAGCTTTATATAATTTATTCTTAATTGTTAAAATTCTGTTGAATTATAATTCAATTTATAACATTTTCCTCTCGAAACGGCTAAGGTTCCGTGAATCGAACTAGAAATTATTCGAACTGTTTTAATGTTCAAAAACAACAATTATTCATTTTAATTTATGGATGGATGATCAAAACGGATAGTTCTTGGTATTCCTGTATACATTCTAGACATAAATGATGAATAGGTACTGGCAGAAGCTTCTGTTCCTTTTTCATTAATAATTAATTTTGCTTTATGAATGACTTCATCGATTTTCATTGATTTATTATTGCTGATACCAGAAAAATTAGCCGATCCAGTGAAAGCATCTTGTATGCCCATTGATTTTAAGATTTCGGGCAATCGATATGATGTATCAAGTTTGATTTTTGGAAAAAACAGACCAGAATTACTATAAGTTCGATTAATAATTTCATCAATAAAAGATGAATTTAATGATTGACGAATTTTGCTTAGATCACAATCACGTTCACGTGGTAATAAACCGTAGAAGAAACATCGCTACCTTTGTATGGCATTTTAATTAGATCGGAATTCAATTCCGGAATTTCAACATATTCAAATGGATCTCGTCCATTCATATATTTAACATTTTTATATTCATTACCACGATGATCATAGAATATACCTTCTTTAGTACGTATTTCATTGAATGGTTTCAACCATTCACCTTTAAAATAAACAGCATTTATCAATGCAAGAACAGTATCAGGTGATGGTGGCTGTTCAAGCATAGGATTAATTAAACCATGTGTTTTATTCGATACATATTGATTGATTCGTTCCATAATATTTCTCGATTCTTTAGGTAAATCAACCGATATTATTTGACTATCATAATATTGTTCAATAGTTTTTCGATATTCATCTTTAATAGACATTTGATGATTAACAATCAACATATTACCGTATTCTAATTTATTAATAGAATCGGATTGTTTTATTTGTTCTTGTAATTGTTTAACGGAATTGGCTACAACTTGATGTTCACCATTATTCAATTGTGATACTTTGTCATATTTCAATACACGATTAAATTGTTCAGCGGTTGATCCTTGTGCACCTTGATGTACCATTGATAATGCAACGGCAATACTGTATGGTGAGAAAAAAACATTTTCCAAACCGGATGATGATGAAGATGGTGATGATTGATGTTTAACAATTTCATTCAATAAATGAAAACCAAAATCATTTGAAGCTCTGGCAAATCCTTCAGCTGATGCCGGATTTTGACTATAATTATCTGGTTGTGATTGTAATTGTGATTTATCAACACCGGTTATTGAGACTTCATCATCAGCTGCATAAGTGACAGCCATCACTATCATCAAAAAAAATGATGAAATAAAAACTTTCATTTTATTTGATTTTTGTTGTTGTTGTTGTTGTCTAATTCTTTGATGAAACCAAAATGATCGATTTTCATAGTTTTTTATACATTAATATAACTTGTTATCATATCACCGTAACACTTTTGTCACCGGTTTATCATTATTATTTCATTGCCAAAATGAATGCATGGCCATGGTCATACGATTGATTGTATTGATCGATCGATCGATCGATCGTCCAATCATAGCCTCAATCAATTTGTCTGTCTATTTTTCGAATAATAATGATGACAAAGCATAATTTCTGTAAACATCTCTACATATTTACAGTTATATTATCATTTGTTAAATTATTTAAAAATTAAAAAATAAATAAATTCAATTTGAATCATCAACAGGAAAACCAAACAAAAATAAATAAAAAATAAACTGGCTTACTATGCGATATAATATCATAGCAGTATCATTTCATTGATAATTTTCCAATCAATGAAAGAAATGAAAAAAAAAATATCGCAATCATCCATTTTAATCATTATATTTATTGAAGATTTTTCCGTGTTTATCATTTTGTTTTTCGGTAGAGGTAAACAACAACAATTATTTATTTCGATTTATACATTTAGGGAATGGGATTTCAATGTATAACATTGATGGTGATCTTTTTTTTTATTATTATTTAAAAATTATGAATTTCACCAAGGAATAAAATCTGACCGGTTGTTTGATGTCGAATAAAATACAAAAATGGATGATCAAAACGGAAAATTTTTGATTCTCTAAATGATGACATAAGAGCTATCTGAATATAGGTACTGGCAGCAGCTTCAGTTCCTTGTTCATTGACAATTAATTTGGCTTTATGAATGGCTTCATCGATTTTCATTGATTTATTACCACTGATACCAGAAAGATCAGCCGATTCAGTGAAAACATCTTGAATGCCCATTGATTTTAAGATTTCGGGTAATTCATATGATGTACTGAGTTCAATTTTTGGAAAATAAACAGTTGATGATTGATCATCATTAATTTGGCCAACAATTTCATCAATATAAGATGAATTTAATGATTGACGAATTTTACTTAGATCAAAATTACGTTCACGTGGTAATATACCGTAGAAGGCAACATCTTCACCTTTGTATGGCATTTTAATTAGATCGGAATTCCATTGTTTAATCTCAGCATATCCAAATGGACCTTCTCCATTCATATATTCAACATTTTTATATTCATGACCTTGATGATCATAGAATACACCTTGTACGGTATTACTTGGAATAAATGGTTTCAACCATTCACCTTTAAAATAAACGGCATTTATCAATGCAAGAACAGTACCGGACGATGGTGGCTGTTCAAGCATACGATCAATTAAACCATGTGTTTTGTTCGATATATATTGATTGATTTGTTCCATAATATTTTTCGATTCTTTGGGAAAATCAACCGACATTACTTGACCATCATAATATTGTTCAATAGTTTTTCGATATTCATCTTTAATAGGCATTTTATGATCAACAACCAACATATTACCATATTCCAATTTATTATGTTCTGATTTTGTCATTTGTTCTCGTAATTGTTTTACGGAATTGGCAACAGCTTGATGTTCACCATTATTCAATTGTGATACTTGATCATAATTCAATACACGTTTAAATTGTTCGGCAGTTGATCCTTGTGAACCTTGATGTACCATCGATAATGCAACAGCAACACTGTATGGTGAGAAAAGAACATTTTTCGAACCGGATGATGATGATGATTGATGTTGAACAATTTGTTTCAATAAACCGAAACCAAAATCATTCGAAGCTTTGGCAAATCCTTCAGCTGATGCCGGTTTTCGACTATGACTGCCAACATGAGCTGCATAAGTGACAGCCATCACCATCATCAAAACAAATGATGTAATAAAAATTTTCATTTTCTTTGATTTTTTTTTTGAATTTCGTTGTTTGATGAAAATTCTTCGATGAAAATGATGAAACAAAATGATCGATTTTCGTTGTTTTTATACAATATTAACCTGTTATCATATCGCCTTAACACTTTTGCTACCGATGATGCTAATCATCATCATTATTATTTCATTGCCAAAATGAATGCATGGCCATGGTCATACGATTGATTGTATTGATCATTGAGATCGATCGATCGTTCAATCATAGCCTCAATCAATTTATCTGTCTGTCTGTTTTTTGTTGAATTATGATGACAAAGCTGAATTTCTGTTGTTGCTAAATTATTCAAAATTAAAAAGAAATTCAATTTCTGTGTTTGTTTGTTTTTTTTCGAAATTTCTAGCAAACAAGAAATAAAATTTGAATCATCAATAGCCAAAACCAACCTAAAAAAACTGGCTTACTATGCGATATATTATCCTTTACGAATCAAAATCATTTCATTGATAATTTTAATCGAAATGAAAGAAATGAAATAAAAAAATATCTTAATCATCCATTTCAATGGAAGATTTTCCGTGGTTATCATCTTTTTGTTGCTGTTGTTGTTGTCGTGGGGGTGTTTAATCGAATAGCAAAAAAATGTACAGGAAAAATGACAACCATAACAACAATCATATAATCAATGAATTTTCCATTGTCTTTAAGCATTTCAAACAATCAAACATATATTCCTCCATCTTGACAACAAAACAAAACAACCAAAAGACGACCACTATTTTCTCTATTTTTTAAAAAACATAATTTCATTGTGTGTGTGTGTCTCGCATAATAGATGATGATTTTGATGTGTCCAGGCTATGATGATGTGAATTTTTGATGATGATGATCATCATCATTATGATTATAGTGTGATGATAATGAATTCTTTCATTCATTTATTTCAAACGAATGGGACAAAACGATTTTTCTCTCTTTTTTTTTTATATGTCCTTGGCTAGAACAAGTTTGAGCATTTTCAATCAAACAAATATCATCATCATCATCATCATTGTTTGGGTTTGTTTTTTTTTTGTTCTGACATAAATCAATTGATTATGGCTACTACACCACGCACTTGTTGAATTCTAATATTATTTTTTTCATAATTTTTTCAATCAATTCATCATTTTTCGTTTCATTCGAAGGATTCGTTGCTATGGAAATCTTTTCATATTGATTCTCATTCGAAAATGTGTATATTCTGGTTGTTGCCAGGCAGGCAGGCAAGCATTATCATTATTGCTTGATTGGCCACTTGGTTTAGGTTTTTTTCTTTTACTGGCTATTTTTAGCATTCGATTCAAGGATGCCACAAACAAAAAAAAAAAAAAAAAAAAAAAATAAGAGTGGAAAACAAAATTATCAAACAATTTTTTAAATCGATAAGAATAATTCGGATGATTCAGCTGGTTATTCGGATGATATTTTTATTTGTATATTTTTCCAGAAAAAAATTGTTATCAGTGAAAATATAAATGACAGCCGCATCAATATGATGATAGTGACACAAAAAAAAACATAAACATCTTTTACTTAAAAACAAAACAAAATTTAAAAAAAAACATGATAATAATCAATTGCAATAATACCTCTTGTTTACGATTGAAATAGTAATGATTATCGTGAAATTGAAATGAATGAAATTTGTTTTTTGTTTTTTATTGTTTTGAATTGAAATTATAATCTTTGTATTTCACCTAAAAATAATATCTGTCCAGATTGAATATGATTGATAAAAAATATGAATGGATGATCAAATTTTAATACAGGTAATGATTGTCGTTTTTCAACAATAATTTTATCCATTGTATGTAAATCATAAAATGAATCATCATTTCCTATACCATATTCATTCATTTGTATTTGTGATTGATGATAAATACGATCAATCCATTCATTGGTTTTTTCATTATTATCATCAGTTAGATTCGAACGATATGGATGAAATAAATCATTGATACCCATTTCTTCGAAATCATCGACAAGATTTTCATATGTTATACATAAATTCATACGTGGTAAAAATAAAGCAAATTCAGTTGCAAATGTTTGATTTAATTTTTCAATTAAATGATATAGATACAGTGATGATAATGATCGATGAATACGATTTAAATCCATTTCGATTAATCTGGGTAGAATACCGATAAATGAAAATTTTTGATCCAAAAATTTTATCATAATCATATCGGCATCCATATCGGGTAGATATAGATGTGGAAATAGACCATTTTTAAACATATATTGTATATTTGAATATTTTTCACCATTCGAACTATGAAAATAACCAATTTGTGTTTGTTGTTGATCAAATGATTCTAACCATTTTGTTTGAAATGTTGCCATATTAATCAAAGCAATTGGTTTTCTATCATTATCATCATTGATCGACGTAAGATTGAACGAATGTAACGTCGTTATCAATTTATTGATCATAGCATTCGGTAAGACAAATTGATTGATTTGATTTTTCAAATCTTCCATATCATTCATCATATTGATAATGTTCGCTTGATAATTTTCTTCCATAAATATTTTGTAATCTGGATTTGAATTTTCAGTTGAATTTATGGCCATTAAATTCAGATAAATCCAATTTGTTTCATTCAAATTATTTTGAATCGTTTGAATTGCATCGATAATATTATTAGCACAAGGTGATTCATAAAAATTTAAAACATTTTCCATTTGATATTTTGTATTTCCTTGTGAACGGGCATAAATCATTGATAATGATATTTCCAATATTAATGGTGAAAAAAGAATGTTCTCTTTCTGTTCATAATTTTTTACGGATAATTGTTGCAGAAGATCAAAACCAAATTGATTCGATGCAATTGTAAATGCTAAAGCAATTGATTCATGATTAATGGCCCGGACCGTCCAAAATGTTTGTCCGATTAGCAATGTCGTCAAGATTAATTTCGTCATTATCATCATCATCATCATCATCAATCGGTGGTTGGATATCAAATGAAACAAAAATAGAAAAAAGAATGCTAATTTAAAAAAAAACAACGCGTGATTATTTTAAATTGATACGCATTTATTTATTATGATTTTAATCGGAAAAAATACATCATGTTTGACAATTGACATTAAAAAAAATAACATTGTTAATCAATGTTGATGATTATCAGAATCACAACCAAATGGATCAGATTTATAATCAAGTATTTTAATGGCTGATTCTCGTATCAATGCAAGAAAATCGGATAAATTTTCCTGTGTAAATGTTGTATGTAAACGTTGATTTTCATCTGCAACTAAATCAGCAACACGTAAACATTGTTGATGATCACCTGAATCACGATATACTGAATGTAATAGAAAACAAAATTGTGGTATATAGATTCGTCGTATGCCATCCATTTGTCCTGGTCGACAATTTTGCCATTCATTACGTTTACGTTCCAATTGTTGTCTAATGACCAATTCATGTTCTTTACACATACCAATACTATTAATTGTCATCAATGATTGTGCATCATCATTATCATTATAATCATCATCATCAACAGCTTCTGAATGCATTTGTTGTTGTTGTTGTTGTTGATCATTTCCAGCGATAACAATCTCTGTTGATAAAACTGATGGTGCTTCTTCACCGACTGTTGCTTCAGCAATCGAAATCTGATTACGAGAAGAATGAATATCATCCGTATCGATTGTTTGACGATCTTGATTCATATAGATTTCTTGCATAAGATTTGAATCGACAACATCTAACCATATACCATTTGGAAAGCAAAGAAAAGCCAATAATTTTTTTGTCGTATTTGAAGCTTGAACATTTAACTGATTACGCCATATTTCCATATCTTGTTCAAATTGTTTTTGTCGTTGTTCATAAAGTACACGATCGGCAATACGATTGATTGGTGTTTTTGGTTTAGTTGGTTCACGTGGTTTTGTTGTATAAAGAAAATGATGCCTATTTAAAAAGGAAGAAAAAGTTAAATTTGTTTAAAAAAAGAATCAATCTTACCATTTTTTAAATGCTTCATTAGCTTCAAAATATGATGAATGACAAAGATATTCACGTATAACATTTTCAATATCAAATCCATAATCAAAATTTAATGATAATTTCCATTCATTATATGATTCATTTATAATATTTGATGGTAATTTATTAAATGTTTCAAATGCTAAATCAATTTTTTGTTCTAATAAAAAATTTCTAATCAATGCATTTGCTTGCCATAATAATTCTAAATATTGTGGATTATCACCATCCAATAATAACCAATCTAATGAATTAATTTTTCGAATATCATCTTCAGTAACAGTATTTGATAATAATTTAGCAATTTTTGATTTTGATTCATCAACAACAGAACGTTCATCAATATTTTTCATATTATCCGATTGAAAATGACCAAAATTAGCAAATGGTATGGATTTTGCATTCAATAATTGATAACCAGTTTTATTTAAACGAATATTTTCAATAACCATTGAAAGAATAGCCGATAAATTTAATTTAGCATTTTTAGCAATAATCAAACAAAGACGACGATCAGATTCATCATCAATTGTTTCCAATAATGTAGCAAATGTTCGAACTTGTTTAGTTTCAGGTAGAAAACTAGTATAGAATGCAATCAATTCAACTAATTTATATTCGATTAAAAATCCAATATAAATTTCTAAAATTTCTACACATAATATCGAATGACGTTCAATGTTGATTAGGTTTAATTCTTTCAAACAGATAACAATATGTGCAAACAAACGTAATAGATTTGGTTCAATAATTTTAACCATTAATTCTTCTTCCATATCACGAAGTTTATTCCATGATGATCGTGATATTTGATCGGCAATCATTTTTGTTCGTGATTCTCTATTTGTTTGTATTGTTTTTGACCATTCATATAAATGATCAACAAGTGAATCAATATTTGATAAAATAATATCTTTAACAATAGCACGATAACATTCTTCTTCTAATCTTGTTATAAATGATGATGTTTGTAAATTAAATTGTGTTTCTAATTCACGAAAAATTTCATCTGGTGTAAGACGATTATCCCAATAAGAATCTGGTAATTCAATATTACTTCTTGGTTGCATATCTGGTTTAGAAATATTTGTATCGATTAATAAATTTTCTAAATGTACATCAAGTGAACATTTAAAATATGCCCATAATTTATCCATCCATTTATTACATAATGGCATCAATATTGAACGATTTCCACTGAATGTAGAAAAAATTGCCCGTTCATAAAGATTTGTACCATCCATTTTTGAACATTTCCATGATGAAAGTTTCCACAGATCACGATATGGATTACCTTCAATTGGTGCTAATTGTTTAACTGTTGATGAATATTGTGATGCGATCGATATTCGACTATTCGGTGATGATGATGTCATTAATTGATCATTTTGTTCATTATTTAATTGTTCAGATTTTTCATTATAATTTCGATCATTATGAAAAATCCAACCTTCCAATGCAGCCGATAGCCAAAAATAACCAAAACGTTCGGCAATTTCTTTTCCTTCAGGTAGCCGACCGGATCGAATTAATTTGAATAGATGATGAAAAAGACGATTTTCATCTTCTTTATCCAAATCATGTAATGGTTGTCCATTACGAATCGGTGCATCTGGATCCATTTCTTGACATAAAATTCTTGAATTTTTTCCCGTTCCTAATGAAGCTGCTGTCATAAACATACTACTACGTTGTTGTTGTTGTTGTTTTGACGAAATTTTTAATTGATGTAATGTATTCTCCCAATATGCTGGACCATCAGAATAGAAATCCATTTTTTCCATTGATTTTTCCTCTTCATCTTCATACATTGATTCAAGCCAATCGATTATGATTTGCATTTCACGTAACATTGAATTTTTTTCCATAGCACGTTCAACTAATTCCGAATCATTTAAACGTAATCGCATATCTTCTTCAATTTCCATTTCCATATCCATTATTGATTGATTATTTAGTTCACCAAAACCTGAATTATTATTAGCTGCAGCCAAAAGATTTCGTTGATGATTATTGTTGGTAATCATTGTAGCGGTACAACGATCACCAAGTAATACTTTTAATAGACACCAAATATTACGTTCCAAACGTATTAATTGACAGAATTTATTCAGATAATTTAATTGATATTCTGAATGTTGATTTTTATTCTCTAACAATCGTTGTGTAACCAATAGATTATCATCACAAGTTTGTTGAAATAAATCCATCATTGTAAATACATTGGTAGTAGAATGTTGTGATGGTGAATGCTGTAAATCTAATGGTGGTAAATATTTTTGATTTAATTCAAAAAATGATTCAAATATAGCTAAACGAGCCATTTCATCTTCGGTAATATGTTGATCATCTAAATTATTTTGTGAATATTGTATGGTTGCATTTGATGATGATATATTTATCAATTTACTAGTAGATATTGGTGATTGTATTGTTATATTCATAGATTGATGATGTAAATCGGCAGATATGTTTGATTGAGACAATGTTGGTGATTCATCGATAGCAGCAAATGATGCTGAAGAATTATTACCACCAAACAAAGTACGAGATCGATCTATAACGACAAATGAATGAATTATTAAAAAACAATCATAGATAATCTTAATGAAACATACCGGCAAGTTTTGAAAAACGTGAAAAATTTCGTTGATAAGCAATCGGTGAATCCATTGCTAATGAATCAAATAATGAATAATTCATCGATTGACGATCATTATTAAAACTTGATGATTGTGACATTTTTTTCTTCTATTTGGTTTCGTTTCCTTCAAATTTCCAGTCAAATCAAATGAAATTTTTAAAAAAATGAAAAATGAAAAAAAAATCTTCAACCGTCTGTGACATATACAACATGTGATCCAACGTGATTGATGAGCGGGATTATATCACAAAATGATAATGTTGATCAACGCCATCTATTAGTTAAATTTTGAAAATTTTACAACTTAATTAAAAGCTAATTATAAAATCAATTGATTACAATCAACATTATGTAATAGGAATTTTTACTCTTTTTTTTTTTGTTGAATGAAATATGAAAATTCAGGATTTTTGATCTGTTATTCCGTGTATTCATCATTATAAGGAATTCCGACGAACATTATAATCAATTGAAAATGGTGAAAGATTGCAACAACAACAGCAAAAACAAAACAGAAAATCATTTCCATAGAATCAATTAGTTTTTTATTAATTAATTTATAATTAATAATATTTAGTGCATTTTTTTCCTAATTATCATTAATTAGGAGGAGGTGGTTTTGTTTTTGTTGTTTGTTTTTATATCAATTCTAATTCTGTTTTGTTGTTTGTTTTGAAATGGAAATAGAAATTGTTAAGTTCAGATTTATCTACACGAGCAATAAAAATTCCTATTTCGACAGTATCGATCAATTCCGGTTTATCTTGGGTTGTTTGACGGTAAATAAACCCTTATTTTGTTTGTTTGTTTGTTTATCTGTCCAAATCCATCAAACCAAAATGAGACGATTACCAAACAAACCAGGCCATGGTAATGTAATCAAATTTTCGTTTCCCGAATAGCCAAAAAAATAAATAGCCAAAACGGATGTGCGAGCGAACGAATGACAATAATATTTGATAAGAAATTTGATATTCAATTTCATTTTAACAACAACAAAAACAACAACAAAAAGTAAATAATGAAATATATGCCATGAATAATGTAATAATGTTTTCAAAAGTTGTTGAGAAGAAAAAAAAACGATGCCTAAAAGCAATTACATAATGATGATGATGATGAATATCCGAATTGTATTTTAATTTAAATTTCAAATGACATTCTTTCAATTCAATCCAAAAAGAATTATTCAAAATATTCTTCTTCTTCTTCTTTGTTCAATTGTATCGAACAACTACTACAGGAGAATCAGGTGAAACAAGAATGATTACAAAGAAAAAAATGATGAATTTAAAAAAAAAAAAATATATGTTCCAAATCCCATTCAGCCCCGTGAAAATACCAACACACAATGGAAACATTATAAAGAATTTTGTTTAGTTTAGTAAATTTTGTTTTCGGTGGAAAATAATGGTTTTCCTTTCATTCATTTGAATTCTTTTCTTTTCTTTTTTGTTTGAATTTGAATGAAAAAAACCATTAGTGAATTAATTTTTTTTTCAAAAAAAAACATGAATATTTTTTTACCTAATGATTAGAGGAAAAACATAATAATAATCGATCTAAATTGAAAAAAAAGGTCGGTTCGTTGGAAAAAAAAGATTGGAAATTTTAAAATTCATATAGTTTGCGTGTGTGTATGTCATTCGTTTACTTTTTTCGGGTTGTTTTTTTTATCAATTTGCCAACCCTGAAAAAAAGATGTAAATGTTTAACATGGAAATTTTTTTTTCTTTTTGGATTTTGATTTTGCAAATGAATTATCATTATTATGATCATCATTAATAATTGGGTGAAGTAAAGGTTTTTACTGGAAATTCAGAGGGAAAAACGGAAATAAATTCAGATTTTCATTTTTGTTTTTGGCTAATAACCATGATGATTATGGTGACAATATCAACAACGACAACAACAATAAAGATTTTTTTTTTTTGAAACATTATTTATTGACGATAATGGATGGATGGATAATTATCATTAAAATATGGATAATGTTAATGAAATAAATCAAAAAAAAACAAGACAAAAAACAAACAAACATTCAACTTAGATATGAAGTGAGTTGAAAAACCAAAAGAATATTCTTCAAAAAAGGAACACGTCATTTATGAACGGCATTAATTTAATGGTGTTCGAAATTTTATTTTTTTGGATTCTTTTTTTTTCAAACAAAAATTTTTTATTAATTTTTAAAGAATTATTATCGAGAGAAAAAAATGAAGAAGAAATTTCAAAAGAATCAAATAAAAAGGAGACAATGATAAACTGATAATAATGACGACGACGACGACAACGACGACGATGATGATGGTTTTGATTTTTTCTGGTTTGTTTTGTTTTGTTTGGTGGGATGATAATTTTTTGTGATTTTTTTTTTCTTTGATCAAAATTTCAGATTAATCATGTGCAATATTGATCGATCGAATCGATATAAAAATCGATTGCTTCATATTTATAGATTTCATCGATAATAATAATAATAATTATTTACCAGGATTACGTCCACCTGGTCGTAGAAAATCTTGTCCTAAACTTTCACCACCAAGAAATGAATTTTCACAATCACCACCGGGTAAACCGCTTATACATTCCATTCGTTTGATAATTAAACGATCATTATTAACTAATGGCCTTTCTTGATTTCCATTACCATTTATCGATGATGATGATGTAATTCGATGCGGAACTCTATGAAACAAAAACAAAAAATCAATTAGAAATTTGATAATTAATAAATTATCTTTCATAAATCGATAAATAATATAGATAAGAAAACATTGCATGCATCATTTGCAGTAATAAATTATGCAACTAAATCAAGAAAAAACTAAACGAAACGATAAAAAAATCAATTCATCAAACCACAACAAGGATGGTAAAAATGGGGAAATCATTCATTCGAGATCAGGCAATTTGAAAAAAAACGTGAAAAAAATGAAAAGAAAACCATGACAGCATCACAGATAAATTTGAAATTTTTTTTTCGGGTGCAAACAACTAAATTTGGTTTTTAGGAAAAATTCATTCGTGAAAATTTTGAGTGCAGTAATTCTGGTCATTGATCAAATTGGATTCGAAATTCGATCATCATCATCATCTTTGAAATTTAAATGAAATTTCGAAATCATGCCTGCTATTTGGAATATTTACTCGATATTTTTTATCAAATCATCATTATCGATTAATAATTTTGATGATGGTTGTTGTTGTTGTTGTTGTTCCGAAAACCATGTATTATATGATAATGATGATGATGGATTATTTGATAATGATGATAACAATCGATTGTTTATTGGTAAAAATCGATATGTTGTTGAAGATTCACTATTACGTTTTTTCCCGGGTGATGCTTGTGATTCCCAAATACGACGAGCATTCGATGCTGAAATAAAATCACGAAAATCGCAATTATTTGATAGTCCAGCATTGATCAAACATGAACGTTTTCTATTGTTTAGTTGTTTTTTGTTGATGATTTTTACCATTATATGAAAATATCGATTATATCGATTATTGTAGGATGGAAGGGTTTGTCAATTTGATAAACATTGAAAACAAAAAACGAAAAACGATTGTCCATCAAATGGATCAAAGAGAGGAAAATAGAAAATTTTAAATAAAATTGAAAAAAAAGCCTTCGATATTTATGTTGATCATAAGAAAATGATTGATTTTCGACTTACCGGCTAATATATCCATTACCATTATCATCAAAATTACCACCACCACCACCATGGATTAACATAATCGGCTGTAACATAAATAAACGATCTTTAATATTATTAAAAAATTGATCATCAATTAATTGTTGTTGTGGATGATGTTTTTGTTGTTGATTTGAAAATAAATTTGTTGTCGATGTTGTTGTTGTTGGTGATGATGATTGTTGTAATAATCTTAAACGATAACTTAATATATTGATCAATGAGTTTTATTTGTTTTTTATATTAAATAAAAAGAGAGAAAAAAAAGGAAACTTACTTTGAATTACGAATCGATGATGATGATGATCGTTGTGGTTGGTCATCCATTTCGGATGAAGATGATGATGATGAAGAAATTGAAGCAGAAATCGTTCCAATCAAACTGGCCATCATTATAATGTTGGCTAACCAAATGAATGTCATTTGATAGCGATATTTTCGATTATTATTTTCAAACATTTTTATTTTATTTTTTTAAATTTAAAATTTCTAATTAAAGAATCAATTAAGAAAAAATACCCAGGTAAAACAATTTTAGATTCTTTTTGCTTGAATCTCTTGGGTGTTTGAATGAGTGTTTTTTGTGTGTGTGGTAGAGAATTTTGTTCACATATTTTGTTTGAAAATTCTTCTTTTTTTGAAGAAAAAATGAAAAATGTTTTTTCGTTTTTATATGAAAAAAATGGATTAGGAATTTTACGTACAACCGGATCGAACGAAAAAAGAATCCATCATAACCGCACATGCGTAAATCGAATGTTCATGTTTTTCGAATGTTTTTTTTGTTGCAAGATTCGAATTACCGAAAAATAAAACCTAAACAAGGTGGTGTCCATTGACAACTGATGATAAACTGATATTATGGCTTGTTTGTTTGATGAAAATGAAAAAGAAAAAAATTCAATCAATCGATGAATTGATGATAATCAACAATAACTTGAATAATACAAGATGTCAAGAATCTGTTGTCGAACCAGAAAAAAAATTTACTTGAAAAATCATCAAAATACGTCAATCATTTTATTATCATCATGTTGATGATATATAATGGTAACACTTTCTCTCTCTCACTCTCGAATATCAATCAACCATCTGTTGTGATCATTATGATGATGATGATGATAATAATATTGGAAAATTGAAAAATTTCGGTTTTTTTTTATTATTATTGCTAAATCATACTGTGTGTATATATCATATTTACAATACAACATCTCATCATGCTGTTTTAGTGACGTTATTTATTTGAATTTTTTTTTTTTTTTTTTTTTTTGTTGCTCCTATTCAACCCTTTTTTTCTCAGTTATTATTATTTATTGATGATGAAGAAGAAGAAAAAAAATTCCAATTTACAGATTCGAATGTGATTTGTAAAAGAAGAATTTAACAAATTTTTTTCTTCTCCTCACCATTATTATTATGTCAAATTGGCAAATTATTTTTAAAGTTGATGTCATCATTATCGGGAAAAAATAATAATTCCAGAATAAAGATCAAATTGAAAAACTTTTCCATCAGAAAAATTTTTCAATTTGATTACCAGTTATAAATGATTTACAAGCAGGAAAAAAAATTTTGTAAAAAATATTGTAAATTGAAAATTCTTTGGAAAATTTTAAAATTGGCAACAAACAAAACGAACG
Organism: Dermatophagoides pteronyssinus; assembly: GCF_027571235.1. NCBI lineage: Eukaryota > Metazoa > Arthropoda > Arachnida > Sarcoptiformes > Pyroglyphidae > Dermatophagoides > Dermatophagoides pteronyssinus. The sequence goes on from NW_027461528.1 coordinate 1,108,346, forward strand.
AATATCATTCATGAATCAAAATAATGAGCAAAATCAATCACAATCAAGAATTTCCAATTAACCGATAATTACTAATGGATTTTTTTTCCTCCTTCAAAATTTCGTAATTATCGATCGATTGATTGATTAGCGTCTTTTTGGTTCACTAATGACGACATTATCCATATCGGATGTAACCAACCAACATACTTGGTGGGGAATTGCACTTGAATTCAACGGAAACAACAGCAGAAGAAATAAAAGATGATTCTTACAAAAAGTATCCTGATCATGATTTTTTTTCCTTCTTCAATGTTTATTCAAAATTTTATAACAACAACGACAACAACAACAACCAGATGAAAATGAAAAGTTAACACAAACAAAATTGATCAATGATTTTTTATTATATTCCAAAATTACTGATTGCATTTTATTATCCATCGATCCATTGCAATTCAAACACGACAGAATGGTTTCATCTTCAATGATTCATGATTTTTGGATGATGAAACCATTATTGATTTAATCATTATTATTGGCCCGTTTTTTTTTGTTGATTACTTTGCTGTTGCTGTCATCATCATGATCATCATTCCATCGAGACAAAATTGATACAATAAATTTTGTTTCTTTTTTTTTAATTATAAAATATCGATATTGGATCAATAAAACTTGAAATTTATTCATCATCCGATTTACGAGGAAAAGAAAAATGGAAAAGGTGGCAATATTTTTTTTTTATTATCATCATCATCATCATCATCATCAAATGATTGTGAATCGAATCGGTTGTTGATGATGATTTAGTTTTGGTGGAATGAAAAATATTTTTTTTTAACAAAACCATCTTTTGATAGATAGATTTCAAATGAATTGGATTTGTTTTTTTGAATGCAAAATTGCTTTCGGGAAAATTTTCAAAACACAAATTTTTTTTGTTTCTTTTTATCAAATGTTTTTGGATGGCAAAATTTCCGAAAAACATTCCCGAAAAAATCTTTTTTTTTGTTTCCAAAATTTTGAATTTTTTTTTTTTTTTTTTTGTAAAAACACTTTTCACCCTTATGGGCTTATGTACAAATTCGCACCAAGAATTTTTCTTTACTTTATTTCGTAATAAACTTCTATTTTTTTTTCTACAAAATATCAATATGTATCGTCAGCCAATATTTAATTATTTAAATTTTTTTTCTCTATCCATAATTTGAACCAAAAAAAATTCTATTTAAAAAGTTGTGGTGACGGTGAATGAGAGTGGGGAAACGAAAAAAAATCGTACTTCTATTTCCAATTGAATATATTGAAAAACACATTTGAATGGCAAAAAAACGGAAATTTCCATTTGGATCCCACACAATTAACCGGTAATGATTGAAAATTTTTATCAAAAAAAAAAAGAAAGAATCAACGCCATCTGCTGTTGTTGAAATTGAATACGATCATCGAATTCGAATAATAACAACCAAAATACATGGACAAGATATTTCATTTTCATTCGAAGGCCATGATCATTTTGATTTTTTGTTTGTTTGTTTGTTTCTTCGAAAAAAAAGGTCAACTAACCTTTTTTTTCTTCTTCTTCTAACGAATGGTCAAAAGGTTTGGTGAAGAAAAAAAAGCAATGTTGTTGTTGATGATGATGATGATGGAAAAAATCAAAGAAATTCATTTCAATGATAATCATGGTAAATGTAGAAATCAAGATACAGCGAAAAAGAAAGAGAGAGAGGGTGAGTATCATTTTAAAAAATCGAATGATAATCGAATGGCCCTTGACGACCAACCTTTATTGCTTATCTTTTGAATTTTCAATTTTAAATTTGTTTTTTTTATTATTATTTGTTTCGTTTTATCAGTAAAAGAAAATTGTTTTATCAAGAATTTGATGATGATGATGGAATTTTTCTTCTCTCTCCTACATATGTTGTTTGTTGTTGTTGTTTTTTTTCGGTTGGTACGTTTTGTAATTATTTTTAAATTTTATAATTTTTTCTTTTTTTTTTCTTTAAATTTTAAGTTTTTGTTAATGGGAAAATATCCCCCATCAAAGAAAAATCAAGATCAAATTTTCATGATAATGATAATGATAATGATGATGATGTTCTTTAGAGGCGACAAATTCAGCATCATCAATTATCATCGTTTACTAAAACAATAATTGTATGGAATGTACTCATCATCACCATCATCATTTGTGTAAACAGAAAATCATTTTAATCATCCTGGATGGATGACCGCCATCATCATCACCATCACCACCGCCGCCGCATCATCAAATGAGATAATTCTTTTTTGTTTTCTAAACGAAATGTAATCATTTATTAATCAGCATCAAAAGTGATTGGACATCATCATCATCATCACATCACACAACAAATCAATAAGTGAAAAACGAAAAATCCAACCTGTTGAATGTGTGTGTGTGTGTGTATTTTTTTTTTTTTTTTTTTTTTTTTTTTTTTAAGGAGCATAACTCCAAAATTTTATTTGATATTATTAAAAGAATATAAGAAAATTATAAAAAGGGTTTATGAAAAGAGAAAATACAAATGCGTGTTTGTGTTTATGAAGAATTTGGTGATTAATTTTGTGTGTTGTATTTCAAATGTCTGTTTTGGATACGAAGTAATGTGTGTATGTCTTTGCAAAAGTCAGTGAAATTGTTGTTTAAGATGAGTTTGTTTATGAGATGAGTGTGTGTGTGTGTGTGCGGTTTCACATCCTTTTCAACCGAAATAAAGGGTTTTTTGTAATTAAATTTGAACACCGGAGAATAAAAAGACAAAAAGGTAATTTGGTTTTTTTCTTCTTATTTTTTTCGTACATTTTAAAAATTGATTCTTTTATGTTGTCTTCGATGATGATGATGAAATTTAATTATAATGAATACCTGTGCAGGCAGATAGGTTTTTTTTCTGATCGAATCATTGAATTGATCATTGATACGTGTTTAATGAATCAATTCAATGTTTGTTTGTAGTTAGTTTACATTTACATTTGTTGTTTGTTGATGATATGAATGAATGAATGACAAAATATACAAAACAAAACAAATTTCAATCCGTGTGTGTGTGTGTGTGTGTGTGTGTGTGTATGTTAAAATCAAAGTTTTAGGCAATCATCATCATCATCGTTTTGTTACCATTACATTGATGATTATTGTGGTGGATGATGATGATGATGACGACAAACAATCAATGAATTTCCATTATAATAATCATATTGAACAAAAATTCAATTTTCAAAAGTTTTTTCCCCCCTCCTCACACACACACAATAAAAATCTTTTTCAGGATTATTATGTAAAAGAATCGATCATTGAAAAACAAAATATTGCCGGAATAACATTACAGGTAACAATAAACGAAACGAACAAAAAAAAACATTATCATTAGATGATTACATCATAATCAAGTACACATCATACAAATTTGAATTTTTTTTCTTCTTGAAAATAACTTCTCTTTGATTTTATCAGGTAAGCAACAACAACAACAACAACAACAACCTATTGAATCTCATTAGATCTAATTAAACCATTACATTCACCCAATCATATCAAACGGGTTAAATAAATCGAATTTTTTTGGCTTGCTTGATTGCATAATAATAATAATAATAATATGCTTTCAACAAGGTCAATAATAACCCGTTCATCATCATTATTTATTTATGAAAAACAAAAACAAAAATTTTCTCTGTAATCATTATACACACACACACCTTGAATATTTTTAATAAAAATAACGTTATCGGTTATGATGATGATAATGATGGCGGCGACATTCCAAACCGAATTTTTTTTATCCCCCTCACAACATTCATCAATAAACAACAACAACAACATTCAATGTCAATGTCAATGTTGACCAAACAAACGACTAACGACCCTGATGAACCTGTGTGTAGTATAATCAAGATGTTTGAAAATTTCAAAAATTTCAAGAATTTGTGTCAATTAAATATTTGGCTGTTGTTTATTTTTCTTTCGTTTTCATCTGAATTTTTTTTTAACTCTTTCTGTGGCTTTAAATCATTATTAGATAACGTTGTTTCGACGGTCAACAAACCAAAAGAGAGAGACCAAATTCAAGTATAAAATATCCGTACGAAAATCAATCCAAAGTCAACGATAAAAATGACATTTTTTTTTGATTTTGGAATTTCCAAATGGAAATATCTAGAAATTAATTGATGCTTTTTTTTGTTGTTACTTTTGAACAAAATAATTACAACATTTACATCTGGTTACATTGTCATTGAAAATTTTTCAAAGACGAAAAAAAAACCAAAAAAAAAATTATCTTAATTGCACCATTCTTTACCAACAACATCATCATTATCATCGATTTGGTTTTGAAAACGACTATTTTCACAAACGGTGGTGCGTGTTTATAATTATCATTCATTCATTCATTCATTCATTCTTTAAATCTTTCTTCTTTTGTTCAACAACATCATTCACAAATCAACATATCTAATTTGGTTTTTTAAAATTTCTTTTTTTTTTTATTTTTCTGATCTAAAAATAGCCATCATTATCATTCATTTATTTAACCTGAAATAAGAAACAATAATCCAATTTGTTTGATGGTTTAATCGCATCAACCAAAAAAAAAAAAAAAAAAAAAATCATCAATTTTGTCATGTGACATTTATTCACGTTTTTAACATCATCATCACCCGCGATTATACACACAGGTATCGAAATCATTTCATTTTTCATGGTTGTTTTTTTTCGTTCAAAAATTTTTCAAGTTCAATTTTTTAAAATTTTCCACAATTTAAATGATTTTGTTTTACGGTTGAAAACCAAAATAACTCAACAAACACACACACACACAAACACAATCAATCAACAACAGCTCTTAATCTTTGATACTCAACAGGTCTCTTGATCTCTTGTTGTTGTTTTTTTGAAAATAAATGATGCAGATGACGAATGAACTGTCAAATTTAATTATTCTAATTGAATGATATTTATAATCACCCAAAAACTAAACCCATCCAACCAAACGCACACACACACATAAATGTCTGAATCACGTGAATTCCAATAAGTAACTTTATTATTATTATTTAATATCCCACAAAAAAAACAAAATTCAATATGGTCAATGTATATATAAATGCACACTTTATTAACATTGAAAGTTTATTTTTTGAAAAAAAGCTACAAATTTTACCTTGCTTTCGATTTTTATCCAAATTTTTCTTTTATTTGTTTAATTTTATTTAGATAAATTTTGTTGTGGTTTTGATTATCACCATCATTTGCAAAAAAAAAATGATTATTAATGATAAATCGAAAAACTTACTTAATAAATTTAATAATCATCTTGAAGAAGATGAAGAAGAAGAAGAATTTGTTGATGATGAAGAAGATCTTAGTAATATTGATGATACTTCCGATGAAATGGCAACAACAACTAATGAAGATGAAGATGATGATGATGATGATGTTGATGTTGAATCAACAAGTGTTCAAACATCATCATCATCATCGTTATCGAAGACAAAAATGGATCGAATTGAAACCAAATCCAATGATAATAATGATGATAATTCAATGAAAAAGAAAATAAACAAAATAATAATAACATCACCAAGTGATGATGGTTTTTTTGATTATTATGATGATGATCAACGACAACAACAAAAACAACGACCAAATCGTCATGATCATCAGGTTAGTTCATGATCAAAATTATACACACATACGGCACTGTGTACACAGACAAAACAAATGATCAAACATTGATCCAGTCAATGGTCATTGGACTAATACATTACTACCATCGATCAATCAAGATGATCATCTGGTAAAATTTTTTTTTTTTTGTCAAAGTCGAATTACACTGAAATGCATCTCTCTTTTTTTCTGTTTGTTTGTTTTTGGTTCTTTCGTTTGTTTTGTTTTCCATCCGAATGAATGTCGTCATCGGATTCGTTTTGATCAAATCAAATCACAATTTTTTTTTTTGATGTTTTTTTTCACGGAATTTCATTTTGATGTTTTTTTTTCATTTTATTTTGTTTTTTTTTCGTACAGCAACAACAACAACAACAACAAAAACTTCGACAACAACAACAACAATCAAATGAAAATCAACTGTCATTAAAACATCAACAATCAAGTGATCATCAACATCATCATCAGCAAAATAATCAGTTCTTACAGCTTGATTTATCATCTAAACAACGACGACGACAACAACCGAATCGAATAAAAATGGTTAAAAATTCATTAGGTCAATTGAATCGAAAACAACAACAACAACCTCCATCATCACCAACAAAATCATTGGTAATGTTAACATCGAATCATTCACATTCTCATCCTCATCCTCATCATAAATCATTCGTTGGACCATATAGTTTTTCCAATGATGATAATGAAATGATCAGAGAAAAACAAAAAAAATTAATAATTACAAATGAAAATGACGATATTGTTGATGATTATGATGTTGATGATGATGATGATAATTCAATTTGTATCGAAATAAATGATGATGATCATCAACAACATGATTCAAACAAAACATTACCATCACCACAACCAAAAATGATCGATAACAAAATTTCAAAATCAAATAATAACAATTCAGTATTTGACAATATCTTTGATTCACCTGTAGTTATTGTTGAAAATGATCAAATGATTTCACCATCAATTGCAGCTAAAACAAATAATGAACATCAATTACAATTGATAAAACAACAATCATCCAATATTAATCATCATAAATGTAAAATGAATTTCAATATCGATCCAATCGATAATCATTATGAAAGATATAATCAATCTACAGATGATATTATGGACAATTTTACAACACCAACATCAACATTTAAATTTCAGATGAATAATGATGATGATGAAAAAAATCAATATTTACAGCAACAATGGTCCGATTTCAAAGAATCAGATCATCATCAATCATCGTTTGATAATTCGATGAATAAAAAATCACCAATCAGTATGCGTACAAGTATACTTGGTAAACCATTACCAACACGAAAAGAAGTACCATATTATCGACAAAGGTTTTTAATTTATAATCTATTACAACGACCAAAAGGATTTTGGCCACAATTTTATCATCGAATTGTAATCATAATTATTATTATTGGTTTATTATTGTTTGCCTTATCAACTGTTGACGATTATTATTTACAAACTATTCAATATTTACGTATATATGATACATTCATATTGGCATTATTTATTGTTGAATTTTTGGCACGTGCATGGTCATCATCATGTATTAGCCAATATCAAGGATGGTTAGGTTTGTTACGATTTTGTACATCAACATTTCGTTTGATCGATATATTTATCATATTATGTGCATCAACTGTACTTTATGTACATAAAATTGATCCATCCATTTCGAATCAAATAAATTGGTTACGTATTGCACAAGCATTTCAAATTTTACGTTTAAGTCATCGTTTTAAACCATGGCGTATAATGGCATCAGTTATTTGGAATCAACGTGATCATCTTACTGTTGCTGTTTATATGTGTACATTATCATTAATATTCATTACATTTGTTGTTTATTTTATTGAACATAATCAACCAGATACTGATTTTACATCAATACCAAAAACACTTTGGTGGGGTATTGTTTCATTATTAACTATTGGTTATGGTGATATGGTACCAACAACAATAGCCGGTAAATTTACAGCAAGTATTTTATTATTAATCTGTTTTTCATCATTTGCATTACCTGCTGGTATTCTTGGTACTGGTCTAGCACTAGAGGTAATTATTTTGAAAAAAATTCAATGAATTGTTCATACTAATTATCATTTATTTTGATTAAAAATAGGTACAAGAACAACAACGACAAAAACGTTTTGAAAAACGACGTGATCCAGCCGCATTTTTAATACAATGTGCATGGCGTTGTTATGCATCATCGAAAAATTCTCGTTCAATTGCAACATGGAAAGTTTGTTTGAAAAAACAGCAACAACACCAACAACGACGACGTTATAAATTGAAAAATATTTCACAATCAAATTCGGATCAACAAATCGAAACGATTAGTAGTGTTGTTGATCTAAAATGTTTACGAAATAAAATTCATAAACATTTTGGTAGCGAATCACAATCATCATTAGTTGATTATTCTTCAAGATCATCAAATACAATTGATAATAATAATGAAAGTAGTGGTCGATCCATACAATCATTTGCAATAATGGCAACATCACCAAAAATTTATCAAAATAAACATCGTTTATTAGATCATACAACAATGCCAATCATAATGAATCAAAATAATGATGAATATTATTGTGAATATTTTACACCGGCCGAAAAATCAATGATACGTTTCATACGTTTAGTTAAATTTGAAGTAGCAAGAAAAAATTTTAAAAATGCATTACGTCCATATGATATTAATGATGTTATTGAACAAAATGCAGCTGGTCATGCTGATGTTATTCAACGTGTAAAAACAATGCATTCACGTATTAATTCTATACAGAATTCATTAATAAATGTAACAAAAATCTGTCAAAATTTATCCGAAATTCAATATCAACAGATAGATCGTTTAGAAAGAATTATACAGGAATTAAATCAAAAATTATCAATTGAAAATTCTGATTATCAATCAACAACATCGTCAACAAAATCAACCAAAACAATAAATAAATATCTATCTGTAAACGATAGTTCTTCATCAATTGATTCATCATCAATTATATCGATAAGATCCATAACACCTTCGACATACATATCATCATCATCGTCATCATCATCACCATTAGCAACACAATCAACATTGTATTCTACCATTAATTATGATCAATCGAATGATGATCATCAACAAAATGATTCCAAACAGAAGCAAGCAAAAATATCGGAAAATAATCGACGTTTTAGTGGATAAATATGTTGTTGGACAACAAAGTTTTTCTTTTATTATTGTTGTTGATTTTCAACAAACAAATGTGATTTTTTTTTTTAAATTTAAATTAATTTTGAACAAGATTTTATTATTTTATTTTTTTAATTATTATTTTAATTAATTCATTGTAACATTGAAAAAAAAATTAAATTATTAAAATTTAATATTCATAGATTTTTAATGTGTGTTTACATTGTTTTTGTTTTTGGTATATTAGAGAAAAAAATCCTTTTCGGATTCGATACAATGACCACGATAAATGGAACTCGAAACAACATTGTTTCAGATATAAATCGGCCAATTTAATTCAAAAAGAGTTTCAGAAATTTTTGATTAAGATCAGGAATTTCAATTAAGTTTTTTGTTTGTTGTCGCACGTGTAACTGTGATGGGACAGGGAAATGTATTTTTTTTTCTACAATTTTGTTGTTTCCATAATCGCGATAGTATCGATTATTTTCATGATTCGAATATAATAACCTTCAAAATTTTTTTTTTTGAGCCGTCCATCTCTTTTTTTTCATGAACATCATTGTAGAATTTGATCATTAAATAAATCAAGACGAAACAAGATTCAACGACGATATAATAATAATGACGATGACAAGTAAACAATCCTGAATACCTGTTCCATCAAAAAATGTATGATCTTTATCGTTTTTGTGTTTTGAAAACAAAACAAAAAAAAACAATGCAAAAAATTCTGATGGTAAGTAAATATGTATGTCTGACAAACTTTTTTTTTGTTTTCTTTTCATTCTTGAAAAAATTGGTAATTTTTTCAAGAAAAAAAAATTTCATCATCAAAATGGTCAGTCTTATGACCAGATTATGACATTGAAAAAAAATATATAAAACAAACAAACATCTGCATTCTCTTTTTTTTCATTTTCTTCTGTTTCGTTATAATTTTAGGAAAAAACAAATCAAATTCGCCTACACACACTATCATCATAATTGGTCAAAATAGTGGTCGAATTCCGATGTTTTTTTTCGATGAATGATATAATAATAAATGAAATAATTAAAGCAAAAAAGAAAGAAATTCGAGATAATCATCATCATCGTAATTAAAACCATCATTAATCCGAAAAAACCTACTAAGTCTGGCCATAAGTTAAAATAATAATCTTGAAATCCAAAAAAGAATTTTGTCGCAAAACATTTCATTTCCCTTTTTCATTGTCATTTGGATTATGATTAACCATGATGATGATAATTGATAGCCATCACTGTTTTAATGTTTTTTTCTATACAGTGGTGGAAAACAACAAAATGAATGAATTGCCATATTTGGATCGATAATGGTACATGAATAATTTAAAATTCAACCCAAATTTAGTCAAGTAACAAAACGAAAACGATACGAAAAAATTCATTATCAAAAAAAAGGGTTATTGAAATCTATATTTGATTGGAAAATGCTTTTCTCTCTTTCTTTCTTCGTAACAAATTATCATCAAATTAAAATCGGAAGCTTATTATCATCGAATGTCGCCAAAATTTGCTGAACAAAAACAAATGAATCCTTTTCAATAATTTTCCCAATAAGACAAAACAAAACTAACAACTACAAACAAGGATTATCTTCTATGAGTTGTTTTGGAAAATCAACCCTTCAAGGTTTTTTTTCAAGCCACAAAATATTGTGGGTGTCGTTTTATCATATTTCAAGTCTGTCTGATTTATTGATGATGATGGCTGATGAAACGAAACATTTTTGAATGGAATTTTTTTTCGAAAAAAAACAACCCAATATGTGGAAATAAGAATGATGATCAGATGAAATTAGCATCATTGTTTTTTTTCTCGTTCAAAATTATCGTAAATCACCTGTATCACTTTTTTTTCTGTTTTTTTTTGTTTTGTTTCAATTGACGCCCACACATTCTTATTTATCAATTTTTAGCATCATCATCATTATCATCATCAATAACGACAATGGGCAGCAGCATCACATTACCAATGTCACACTCACACACACACAAGCTAAACATCAATTGCACGAAACAACATAGAGCTAATCTTGGAACATTGTCATCATCATCGTCATCAACACCTGTTTCGATGATACAAAGGGATGGACCATCATTTAATAATTTCGTCTAGTTTATTTATAAATCATAACCACAACCACAACCACCGCCTCCATTCTTTATTCAATTATTTGTCGTTTGAAAATAATTGAAGAATTCATTTGAAAATTTATAAATGTTCATTTCAATTTAGAAATTCGTTTTGCCATTTATTTCAATCATTTATTCTATCATTTGATGGTTGATAGGACAACGGAAGAATTTTTTTACGAATCTTTGTGTTTTGTATGTTTTTAGTTTTCCATTTGATGATTAATTTGTGAAAAAATACTTTTTTTTTCGTTTTGTTTTTCAGAAATTTCTTCTTTTCATACGATTGAATTGAATTGAATTTGATCATTAAAGATGGTAAGTGAATTTAAATCAATTATGTTGATAATTTTTCCTTTGAAATGTTTTTGATCTTTTCAAAAGTTTCGATCAATCATTATTTGTCTATGGACAATATTAGCAATAGAATTTTGTTCAGCATATTATTATACCGAACCATATGAGCGTAATGAATATGATAATGGTAATGGTGCTTATGAATTTTCTTATCAAACCGGTGCAAATAATGAACCAGATTTAGCACAATCATTTCGTGAAGAAAGTCGTGATGAATATGGTAATGTTCATGGTAAATATGGATATGTTGATCCATATGGACAATTAAGGTTTGTATAGATAGTCTAATGAGAATTATTTTCAATTCCGCATATTAATCATATGAATTTTTTTTGAAAAAAATCTAATCAAAATAGAATAGTTAAATATCGTGCTGGATCTGATGGTTATTATGCTGAAGGTGATATTGGTGTTGATCAGGAAACATTACGACAACAAAGATTATTATATGAAAATGATCAGGCAACAAAAATTCAACAACAAACATGGCAACAAGCTCCTGGTCAAGTTTCATCATCATCAGCCGCATCAGCTGCAGCTTCAGCATCATCATCATCATCATCAACAGGTGGTTATTATGGTAATGGAAAAACTGATTGGACAACAGTTCCGGATAATTCTATTAATCAACAATACAATATTAAAGGTGGTAGCAGTAAGAATATCTATAGTGAACGTATTGTAGCTGAAACACCAACAATTCCAAGAGCACCAGTAAAATATGGAAATTATTATTCAAATCAATATAATCATCAACGAAAAGTATTATACAATAATAATCAATATCAATCACCGGTTGTTCGACAATATTATTCACAAAAAACAATACAGCCAGCAGCTAGATATTATCAAACCAAATCAGTACAACAATATTCGGGTGCATTGAAAAGTCCAACAGCACGTTTGACTGAAATTCAACAACAACCGCAGCAACCAGCAGCAGTTGTAACACCATATAAATCCTTGACATCTGCATATAAATCGGCTGCATCATCAGCTGCTTCTGCTGCATCATCCGCATCCGCATCTGCATCATCATCCACAGCTTATTCACCGGCAGCATCATATTCATCGGTTAAAGGTGGATATCAACAACAATCACAACCACAACGTTCATCACGTTATAGTATTCCCGGTACTGGACAATCACATGCACATGTTAATTTCAAACAATTTGGACCGGCTGCATTTCAATATTCATATGCATTTTAAATTGATTGATTGATCGGATTTTTTTAAAAAATTTTAATTTTGATTGTTTTCTTCGGTATTATCTTAACCATTTTCCTGACATAATGTGAAAATAATAAAAATAAAAACGTACAGATCCGCTGAGAAACACAAATAACAAATGTGTTGTTTTTTCAAAAAAAAAAAAGTAAAGAAGATCCTTTCGATATGTTATCAACACAATGAAAAATTAGCACAAATTTTGATTTGGATTTTTTCTAGATTAGGTACAAAGTGTTAGTATTGATTTTTTTCAAGTTTTTTATGACAAAACAATTGTCTGTTTGTGTGTATGTGTGTGGGTGAGTAAATTTGTTTCTGTTTCCAGGTTGATTATAACCTTCAATAAATTGATTAGCAATCGATTTCTCCAATATCAATAATGATTATGAAAATTATTGAATGAAATTTAAAGAAAGAGAAATAATCTTTGGATTATTCTGATAGAATTGTATGTTAAATCCTAACACAAATGATGATAATTTTACATTGGACTTTGATTTTGTATTTTTGTTTTGCTCCATTTTTTTTGACAATTGATTTGATTCTATATAAATCTGAATCGATCAATAATCAAATCAAACTAAATTTGATTTAATCATTGTTTACTGATCTTATTGATTGAAGAAAAGCCATGAATCAAATTCTTCAATTTGTTTGTTTTGTTTATCTATTATCATTGTCAACATTGTTTATCAATTGCCATGAAGAAAGTAGATGTGATTTTCAAACACGTGAATGTGATTGGAAATTATCATCAAATTGGAAATGGAAACCAATTTCACATGATCAACGATCATTACAATTGAATTCAACACCATCAATAAAAGGTGAAATTATTTTCTGGTTCGGTTGAAAATCAATTTGTTTTTTCTAAATTAATCATTTTTTCAATATGTTTCTAAAAAAGGTAATGGTTATGAATTGGAAAATCATCTAAATGGTGGTGAATATATGGAATCACCGGAATTATTTCCAGAATCTGAATCGGAAAATTTTTGCTTTATTTTTGATTATTATTTTATGAATGATGGCCGTAATGATCAGAATAATTTTACTTTATATTTTATTGATGGTGATCAAAAACAACAAAAAATATGGATATCACCAATGCTTTATGGTGATTATTGGCGTCAATCATATGTTAGTTTTGCAAGACCAACATCAAAATCATTTAAATTAAAATTTATTGCCGATAGTGATGGTGGTTTAGCAGCCGTAAAATTTTTTCGTCTTTTATTTGATGAATGTCCAAAAACTGGTGGTGTTTGTGATTTTGAAACAGATAATTGTGAATGGAAATCTTCATACGAAGGTGGTCTTACAATTGAACGAGAAATAGCATCGCATACTAATTCACCGAATGATATTGATCATACAACATTATCACCGAATGGACATGTTTTATTTGCAAAATCTAATCCACGATCTGATCCAAAAGCTACATTAACTAGTCCAAATTTTAGTGAATATTTAAATCAACAATGTTTTCAATTTTGGCTTTATGTTAATGGTCCAATTGATTATGCACAATTATCATTATATCATCGAACAAATGATCAATTTGAAGGTGATAAAGAAATTTGGAAATTTTATGCTACACAACAAATGGCCGAAGAATGGAATCGTTTTCAAGTTTTTATCGATTTTTATTATTATCCTAGTTCAAATCTTGAATTTCGTCTTAAATATAGTGGTAGTGGTTCGATATTATTTGATGATTTTTCTATGATATCATATAGATGTCCAATGAAAATATCCTGTAATTTTCTTCAACATACATGTGGTTGGAAAAATAATCAAAATAATGATAATCCATTAATGTGGAGTATTGGAATTGGACGTGTACATGATGTAACAAAATTGACATTTTTAAATTCAACAAAAAATTTTATCTATCATACAAAACCATTATTGTATACCGATTTTACCGAACTACCTGATGGTAAAATTGGTCAAATGCAAATGATCAGTGAAATTGTTGAAGAAGGTATATCAAAACATGGTGCTTGTTTACGAATGGATTATGAAGTATGGTCATTTGATTCAAATACCGATATGTTTAATTTAAATTATCAAACATTTTGGGGTAGAGCAGAAACAAAAGAAAAAGAAATCTGGCATTTCAATTCAAATGATCGTGGAAATAATACTGTAAGGCGGCGGTCCCACTTGTATAAACTAACAAACAGACTAAACCGAAAAATGCACTGTGGAAGTAGAAAACGGGAAAAGTTTGCGATTTGACAAACTTTCGAGTTTAACATATCAAGCAAGCATGATCCGGCAAACTAGTTTTTTTAGTTTATACAAGTGGGACCGCCGCCTAACATTACAATTGCCATATACACATGGTGAATTATTTCGTTTGATTCTGACAGCTAAATCAGCACATTCATCAACATATATTACTGTTAAGGAAATTCAATTTTGGGAAAAATCATCAGTGAATGATGATTGTAGTAAAAAACCAGATAATTTTAAAAATTTTGTTCTTTCAAAAAACTAAAACCTATGTCCAGTTCGGTATTCTGATTTTCTTTTCAAAACAAAACTTAATAATAAAAGTTTGATTTTGTTTTTCAAATATCAACAACATTTCGAATCTATTTATATAGAGTTCAAGGATTTACAAACTAGCAAACAGAAAACCTACGCTGATACGCTTATTAACGAGGGATGTATGGATGGATGAAAGCAACCAACCAATAAATCAACCATCCACCTACACACACAAAAACCAAAAAAAAAAAGATGAGTAAATAAAAACTGTCACCTTTTCAATTTGGAAGTGCACAAAAAAAAATTCAATTTTTTCGCCCCATAGCCATTTTGGTGATAATGAAAACTGAAAAATTTTAGTTTTACAAAACAACCAACATTCATCATAATCCTCATTATCTGATTGTATTGTTGACGATTATCATTTAGATTTTTGAAAAAAACAAAAATGAATGACCATGAAATGATTAATTGAATTGAATGGAATTGTTTTTTGATTTTAAAAAAGACACTTATTTTTTTTAATTAAATGGGCGTTCTAAATAGATATTACACATGCGATAATGATGATGATAATGAAATCCTGACATATGACTTTTTGATTATCAGATTATTGATGTATTTAAAACAAATCGATTGATGATTTTTGACGTTTTTCGCTTTTTTTTCATTCAATCAATTAATTAAATGCAATTAAAAATGGATAGAAATTTTCAATTCATTCGAATATATTCTTCGATTATTTTTTGGTTATTCATCATCAATAATAATGTGTATGGTGATCACTATTCTGACCCAAGTGGTTGTAATTTTCAAACACGTCAATGTAATTGGACATTTTCATCGAATTGGCAATGGCAACCGATTGTTGATGAACATGATCAACATTCATTACAATTAAATTCAACAACATTTGCAGAACAAGGTAAATTTTTTCCAATGAAATTCATCAAAAATTTAATTGATTTTTTTTAAATTTATAAAAGATGGTGGTTATGAATTGGAAAATCATTTAATTCGTAATGAATTTATACAATCACCCGAATTTTCATTGGAATCTAGTTCGGAATATTATTGTTTTGATTTTGATTATTATTTTATGAATGATGATCGTCATGATGATCAAAATTATTTGGCATTATATTTGTTTGAATCAAATTCAACTGATAATGGTAAAAAAATATGGGTAACACCAATATTAAACACTGATTTTTGGCATCATACCTATGTGGATTTACCAAAACCATCCAAATCATTTAGATTAAAATTTATTGCCGATAGTGATGGTGGTTTAATGGCTGTTAAAAATTTTCATCTCAAATATGATCATTGTCAGAATAATGTTGATATTTGTGATTTTGAAACCAGTATCTGTGGATGGAAATCATCATGGGAAGGTGGTATTACAATTAGAAGAAAACTTGCTTTCTACACTGGTACGCCAAAAGGTATCGATCATACAACATTAACATCAGATGGTCATGTTTTATATGGCAAATATTCTTCAGCATACGATGTATCAAACGCAAGTTTAACAAGTCCGGTTATTGATAAATTTTCTGGAGAAAAATGTTTTCAATTTTGGATTTGGATCAACGAAGGTCCTATTGAATATTTAAAATTATCATTACATCAATTATCAAATGATATTAAAACCACAAACATATGGAAATTACATGCTACACAACAAATGGTTGAAAAATGGATTCGTTTTCAAGTTACTTTAAATTCCGCAGAATCATCGACTACAAGACTACAATTTCATTTAAATTATACTGGTCGTGGATCAATAAGATTTGATGATTTTGATTTATTTTCCAATAAATGTCCCGAAAAAATTTCCTGTAATTTTCTATTGAATACATGTGGTTGGAAAAATCAATTAAATGATGATAATCAATTAACATGGAATATTGGAATCGGACGTGTACATGATGTAACAAAATTAACATTTTTAAATTCAGCTAAAAATTTTATCTATCATACAAAACCATTATTGTATACAGATTTTACTAAATTATCTGATGGTAAAATTGGTCAAATGCAAATGATCAGTGAAATTGTTGAAAATGGTATACCAAAACATGGTGCTTGTTTACGAATGAATTATGAAGTATGGTCATTCGATTCGAAAACCGATAAGTTTTTCATTAATTATCAAACATTCTTGGGAAAAACTGAAACACGGGAAAAAGAAATCTGGCATTTTAATTCAAATAATCGTGGCAATAATACTGTAACATTGCAACTACCATATACTGATGGTGAATTGTTTCGTCTAATTTTGACAGCTAAATCTGCACATTCATCAACATATATTACTGTTAAAGAAATTCAATTCTGGGAAAAATCATCAATCAATGATGATTGTAGCAAAAGTTTAGTTTGATTATTATGTCCAGTTCTGTATTTGATATTCTGAATTTTGAATTTTTTCTAAGTTTAATAAAAGTGCGATTTTTTAAAAAGTACAATTTTGTTTTCAAATAACCTTAACAACAACAACCGTCTATATAAAGTTTCATCATTTTAATCAGACAACAAACAATGAAAATTGAAAATTGAGATTTTGTTTCGAGAACAATCGATATTCATCTTCATTATCCGATTGCATTATTGATGATTATCATTTGATTTTTTTAAAAACAAAAAACAAAAATTGAATGACCATGAAATCATTGAATTGAATTGAATGGAATTGTTTTTTGGGTTAACAAAAGATAATCCTTTTTTTTATTGTTATTCAATAGGCGTTTTTTGGGCTAATGAAGAAAACAATAGATATTGCACACACACACACACGATGATGATGATGATAATGACACCTGACTTTATCAGATCATTCATTGATGAGGATCGATAATTGAATGGATTCGATTCTATTTAAGCCAATCGATCGGTGATTTTTGGATGTTTTTGCTTTTTTTTCATTCAATCATTTAATTTTAAATTTTGCTCTTTTCGTTTCAAAATATTTTCAATTTGTGAAAGTGACTTACTAACAACAACAACAACAACAAAATGGATCGAAATTTTCGATTCATTCGAATTATTTTTTGGTTATTCATAATCAATAATAATGTGTATGGTGATCACTATTCTGATCTAAGTGGTTGTAATTTTCAAACACGTCAATGTAATTGGACATTTTCGTCAAATTGGAAATGGCAACCGATTTCTGGTAAACATGATCAACATTCATTACAATTAAATTCAACACCATTTACAGATGAAGGTGGTTATGAATTAGAAAATCATTTAATTCGTAATGAATTTATAAAATCACCAGAATTTTCATTGCAATCTAGTTCAGAATATGTTTGTTTTGATTTTGATTATTATTTTATGAATGATGGTCGTCATGATAATCAAAATTATTTGACATTATATTTATTTGAATCAAATTCTGTCAAAAATGGTAAAAAAATATGGGTAACACCAATATTAAACACTGATTTTTGGCATCATACTTATGTGGAAATATCAAGACCATCAAAATCATTTAGATTGAACTTTATTGCCGATAGTGATGGTGGTTTAATGGCTGTTAAAAATTTTCATCTTAAATATGATCATTGTCCGAAAAATGTCAATATTTGTGATTTCGAAACTGGTATCTGTGGATGGAAATCATCATGGAAAGGTGGTATTACAATTCGAAGAACACTTGCTTTTTATGCTGGTACACCAAAAGGAATTGATCATACAACATTAACACCATATGGTTATGTTTTATTTGGTAGATATTGTTCAGTACACCATTTATCAAATGCAACTTTAACAAGTCCGGTTATTGATAAATTTTATGGACAAAAATGTTTTCAATTTTGGATTTTTATCGATGATGGTCCTGTTGAATATTTAAAATTATCATTACATCAATTATCGGATGATAATAATACCACAAACATATGGGAATTAAATGCTACACAACAAATGGCTAAAGAATGGAATCGTTTTCAAGTAACTTTAAATTCCGCCGAATCATCAACTACAAGGCTACAATTTCATTTAAATTATACTGGTCGTGGATCAATAAGATTTGATGATTTTGGTTTATTTTCCCATAAATGTCCGGAAAAAATTTCTTGTAATTTTCTATTGAATACATGTGGTTGGAAAAATCAATTAAATGATGATAATCAATTAACATGGAATATAGGAATTGGACGTGTACATGATGTAACCAAATTAACATTTTTAAATTCAACAAAAAAATTTGTCTATCATACAAAACCATTATTGTATACAGATTTTACTAAATTACCTGATGGTAAAATTGGTCAAATGAAAATAATTAGTGAAATTGTTGATGATGGTATACCAAAATCTGGTGCATGTATACGATTGAATTATGAAGTATGGTCATTTGATTCGAAAACCGATAAGTTTTTTATCAATTATCAAACATTTGTTGAAAAAAATGAAACAATGGAAAAAGAAATATGGCGATTCAATTCAAATGATCGTGGTAGTAATCATGCTAACATTTATATACCATATAATAATGGTAAAATATTTCGACTAATTATTGTGGCAAAATCGGCTCATTCATCAACATATATCACTATTGATGATATTAATTATGAAACTACATTTTCACATTGTAATAAAATAATTACATCATCATCATCATGGTCACATACACCATTATCAACAACAACCGAATCAACATGGCCAACATCATGGTCACATACACCATCATCAACAACAATCCGATCATCAAAACAATCATTAAATTGTGATTTTGAGCAAGGAAATTTTTGTTCATGGCAATCATTATCAGAACATTTTCGTATATATAAAGCTGAAGATACTAAATATGATATTTTTGACGATCATACTACTAAAAGTTCACAAGGACATTTTGCCGCAAGTTCTACAATTGATGATTGGACACCATTTATGAAAGCAAAAAATCCATTCGATAAAGGAACAAAATTTTGTTTTGAATTTTATTTCTATGCAGCATATGAATCAAAATTGAATTTAATTCTTGGTAATCAACATAAAAATCATACATTATTTTTAGGTTATGAATCTGATTCATTAGAATGGCGTCGTACTATGATCGAATTTGAAGTTGATGATCATTATGATTCATTTATATTTATTGGTAGTGTTCGAAGTATTGTGGCCATTGATGATATAAGTGCTGTTGAATCTAGTTGTGATTATATAACACATAATCATGATTTTTGTGATTTTGAAATGAATAGTAAATGTATGTTTGAAAATGTTTATAATCAATATAGTGAATATTGGAGTATAATGACTGCATCATCAATTGACCTACAAATGGTTGATCATACAACACATACATCGGATGGACATGTTTATGGTTTTATTTTTGATAGTTCAACATCAGTCAAATCGTCAATTGTTCAAACAAAATCATTATCATATCAATCACCATATTGTATACGTTTTTCCTATTATCTAACTGATGATGTTACACTTTATTATAAAACATCAACCGATTTGGAAAAATCTATTTGGCATGTATCCGGTACAACCAATGGTCTTTGGTTTACACATCAACATAATATTGATGCACAATTAATACAAGCAAAATATCATCTACAATTTGGTATTAAAAATGATGGTAACAAACAAAAAGGAATGGCATTTATTGATGATGTTACCATTTATCCAAAAACATGTGATCCATCTATTCGTTGTGATTTTGAAAATGGTAATACTTGTACTTTGGAACCAATATTACCTATAAGCACAAAAATTTCTGCAGATAAAGCATTAGAATTAACCAAAAGAGCTAATTATACATTACTTGATATCGATTATTTATCCGGTTATACAGATGAATTATTTCATGTTTATTCACCATTACAACAACATGATGGATTTGTTCCATTTGATCATACTAAAGGTTCTAGATATGGAAAATATCTAATCATACAATTATTACGTGGTTGGCGTGGTATTATTATTACTGAACGTTATTCATTATCTAAACAACAACGATCATTATGTTTAACAATGGCCGTTTATTCAAGCCAATCTGTTATTCTTGAAGTTTATCAAGGTGATTCATCCATTCTGGATGAAGGAATGAAAATATGGGAACTTACCTATAATACTAATTCATGGAAAGAATTTGAAATTCTTGCTAATGCTCGTAATGATAAAACTGAAGATATTTTCTTTTTTATTGTTAGTATTTTTTTAATTTTTTATTTATTTATTTTTTTAAGATAATTTCTTTTTAATCATATAACTTAATAATTATAGGTTGCAACCGGATTAATTGGCAGAGCTTATATTGGTATTGATGATTTTGAAATAAAAGATCATTGTACAAATCCATCAAATATTGTAACAACAACTACAAATCCATCATCATCATCAACAACAACACAAATACCAAATGGTTATTTTGATTGTCAAATCGATGGACATCGATCATTAATACCTTCTTCAAAAGTATGTGATTATCATAAAGATTGTACAAACAATATGGATGAAAAATATTGTGGATCATGTTCATTCGAAATGCATGATCAATGTCGATATTCGATTATACCGAAAAAAGATGATAATTATTCATTTAGATTTCGTTTTACTGATCAAACACCTGATCATCAACCAAATGATTATTATTTTCGATCATCAATAACAGCAAGTGGTACTGGACAAAATAATTATCAACTATCATTACTTATAACACCGCTTATTCATCAATCATATCTTGGTTGTGAATTAAAATTCTATTATCGATTCAATACAAATGTTACCAATTTTCAAATGGCTAAACATCAACCATTTAATATTTATCTCTATCTAGATAATATAGGTATACGAACAAAAATATGGCAAATTTCAGCAATAAATCCATTACCTGAAAATGAATGGAATGAAATCTATATAAAATTAAATCGAATCGTACATCCATTTTATCTGGAATTTGAAGCACATCCATTTACAGCAATGCGACAACATGGTTATCATTCATTACATGATATTAAATTTGATTATTGTGAACCACCAGAACCGGCCAAAAATATTGCCGAAGAATGTGAAAATCGATTTCATTGTCGAAATGGTGTCTGTATTAATGAAGAATTTGTTTGTGATTTTGAAGATGATTGTGGTGATAATTCCGATGAATATAATTGTGATGAAAAATTACGTTTTAGTTTTGAAAATGGTTATCAAAGTTGGGCTGAAACATATCTACCACATGTAAATAATTGGACATTACAACGAGCAAATAGTATTGGAAATTTACGTGAAAGTCCAACATTTGATCATACAACTGGTTTTGTTGGTGGTTCATATCTTTTTACACGTTCAGCAAAAGATGTACCAATTTCACATGCAATAATCGATAGTCCAGCATTCACAATAACAAATGGTTATGATCAATGTGATATACGAATGTTTACAATGAAAAATTCACGTAATTCTACTATTTCATTTAAATTATGGAATCTAGATACAGGTGGAATAAAAACATTAAGTATTTTTGATAGTTATCGTGGTTTGGCATTCTATCCAAATTGGATTACTGTACATTCAGAATCGAATGATTATACATATAAATTATTAATCGAAGTATTACTTAATCGTACGGATGATAATTTTCTTGATCCATATGTTGCTGTTGATGATATTATATTCTATAAAGGTTGTACATTAATCGATCATCCAATACATAATTTAACAACAGAAAAACCATGTATTGGATTAGTTTGTAATGATAAACATGAAAAAAAAATCTGTTTACCTGTACAAAATATCTGTGATTTTATTGAACAATGTAAAAATGGTGAAGATGAACAACAATGTGGTGATTGTAATTTTAATAATCAAACAATGTGTGGTTGGAAAACGGGTAATATGAATGGTGATAATATTCCATATCAATTATATGTTGCAAATGAAACGCCAGAAAATTTACCAAAAAAAGATGCAAATAATAGTTCGAATGGTGGATATGTTGGTGCATATAAACGTACAATTGTAAATGCAAGATTACAATCAAGTATTATGGGTCCACAAATTAATGCACCAACAACGGAAATTTGTTCAATTGAATTTTCCTATCAATCCAATATGTTTACAACAATATCTATTTTGGTTAATAATCGATTATTACGTAGTATTACTAAAAGAAAAACTGATTGGATAACAATACGTGCAGATATTGGACGACAACAATCACCATTTAATATTTTTATCCATACAAAAACATATCGATTACCGAATTTTATTCACATTTTATATGTGGTTAATGATTATTATATGATTATTGATAATATACGAATGATTGATTGTAATCCAAACAATGATCATAATCATAATGATACAAAACCAATACAAATTGAAAAATTGAATTGTGATTTTGAACAAGATTGGTGTGGTTGGATTGTACCTGGATCTGATTCCAATTATGATACATGGATACGAACAAATTCACCATTAAAAGAACCGGGTGAAGATCATACAGAATTAATTATACCACGGCCACATAATTATGGTAATTGGTTAAGTACATTTTCAACAAGTGAAAAATTTTCAACAAATCAATTACGTAGTTCAGGACCAATTGAACCGAATGGTAAAGAAAAATTTTGTCTAACATTTTGGCATTATTATTTTGGAATACAGCTAGCATCATTTCGTGTGTTTATCTATAATTACAATCATCGTTCAAATTTAACCATATGGATGCGTGTAATACCAAATATTCGTTATTGGCAACAAGCACAAGTTGAATTTGAATCGGATTCAGAATTTTATCTATTTTTTGAAGCTCTAGTATCCATGACAACAATTGTCGGTATTGATGATATACAATTGATAAATAAAGAATGTCCAATTCAAAGTGTTGAATATTGTGATTTTGAAGTAAATAATTGTGATTGGGAAATTAAACCTGAAAATCAAATTAAACGTAGTGGTGGTGGCATAATTCCTGATCATACTACTGAAACATCGTTTGGTAGATATTTGACGGATAAAACACAAAAAATTGGATCAACTGTTTCACTTTATAAAGATTTGAAAAATCTACCATATTTTATTATTAATGATCAAGATGAACGTGAATTATGTTTTAATCTTTATTATTATTTTTCAACAAAAACACCACCATTAGATCCTAAATCATCAATTTCGATTTCAGTTTTTCGTGGAAATTATATTGAAAAATTAACAAATATAACAATCAATGATGCATATAATGAAAAATCAACAAATATTTGGTCATTGTTGAGCGTGAATTTTATGGCTATTAAAGAAAATGTATTGATTGTTCGTATTGAACGTAATGATCAACAAACAGAAATATTATTGGATGATTTTATTATTAGACCAACATCATGTAAAGAACAAGGTACTTGTGATTTTGAATATGATATGTGTGGTTGGCATAATGATTGGAAAGAATCATTATCACATAAGCAAACAATATTTTGGGTACGTTTACAACCGACAAATCGTTTTGCAAAAAAAGATGGAATGTCATATGATCATACATTACGTTCACGAATGGGAAATTATTTGGTATTACCTGTTGAAATGCATTCAAGATTAACTGGAACAGTTACATTGATTAGTCCATATATGAAACATAAATCATCATCAGAATCAATTTGTTTTCAAATGTATTATTTTGCTAAAAGTTCTGATGCTTCAATTGGTATTATTGCAATGAAAATTCAGATGATAAATCTTGAAAATGGACAAACAGTAAAAGAATTTGCAACAAATGCAACAATCAGTTTACAATGGACATTATTTAAACAAACATTTGATAATGTACCAAATATTTATTCATTACGTATTATTGTTTCAAATGTTCAACGTATTCAAAGTGATATCGGTATTGATGATATTCAAATTGAACAAAAATCATGTCCAAATCCATCATCCCAAACAACTTTACGACCAACAACATCGATACCAGATAGTGAAAAAATTGCCGATTGTAATTTTGAACAAACAAATTGTAAATGGAAATATTCGAATGATGTATGGAAAATAATATCATTTGTTAATGAAATTCGTCATAATATGTATGCACCACCAACAGATCATACCTATTTATCAAGATATGGAAATTATCTTTTATTTACTAATCAATCAACAACTAATAATGATGAATATAAATTAATTTCACCTGATTTTTCAAATGATAAAGATCGTTGCCTATTACTTTGGTATTATAATGATGGTGAAGATCCATTTTATTTGAGTTTTTATTATCATTTAAATGTTAATGATCAAACCAAGCTAATTGGCCGTTATGGTTCAACAATGGAAACACGTCGTTGGCAATTGATTAAAATCGATATACCATATGTTGATAATGGATCAAAAAAACAATCACGAATAAATATTCAGATAAATTATCGACCATCATCACCAAAATTTTTCTCAATATTTGCTATTGATGATATCAAAGTACGACCAGGACATTGTGGTCATCAATATGATTATGTTTATACATTTACAAAAGGAATTGAAAATTTAGAAATTCAACAATTACAACCAATAAATTTGTATAAATTGGCTGTTCGTATCTATCCAAACAACGAAGATCATTTCGAAAATGTACCCGGTTTTGATCATACAACATATACATCAAATGGTTATTATTTTCTATTCAAAAATTCACCACAAATCAATAATATTGCTAATCAATATTTTATTGATACATTACAAATGCGTAATATACCTAGACAATATTTTGATTTTAAAATTTGTGTTCGTTTTGCTTATCAATCTCGTGGTAATGCTGAATTTTATATCTATCATCTACCGAATGATTTGGCATTAGTTGGTGATTGGAGATATTACAGGCCTATTTGGTATCAACAAAATCCTCGATCATTTTGGACTATTGAAGAATTTAATATCGGTGCAAATTATATTTCAAAATTAATATTTTATATGTCGAAAAAAGGTCAAGATGATAGTTTCGTTGCTTTGGATGATATTACCGTATTATTGAATCCATGTACCGCACCAATTGATTGTAATTTTGATATGGGTCATTATTGTACATATACATCATATCAAGATTCAGATGTTAATTATCATTTTGAAGTATTTCAAGCACCAGCAATTGATCTTGAATGGCCTGGACCAACATATGATCATACAATAAAAAGTAATGATGGTGGTTATCTATTCTTAACTGCTTATCGTGCTGTTTCACATATTGAACCATTACATGCAAAAATTGTTTCCGGTGTTCGAAAAATTTCAAAAAACAATAATGTCGGGTGTTTAGAAATGTGGACCGTAATCAATAGTAATGATGCTAGTCTTAAAGTAACGATCATACGTTATGGTAAAAAATGGAATGATTCAAATAGAAAAATTTTAGCATTTGAAATGAAAAATGTTGAACAACGTGAATGGACAAGAATATTATATACACTAAATAAAACAATTCTTGATGGAACCGATGAAGTACAGATATTAATCGAAGGATCATTAGGTTCGAATCGAATGTCAGCAATTGCTATTGATGATATTGTATTAAGTGATGGTTCATGTGATAATAAAGGATTACTTTGTGAAAATGGTATTGCAATCGATCAAGATCGTATATGTAATTTTATTAATGATTGTCCAAGCGGTTTGGATGAAATGGGTTGTGGTAATTGTAATTTTGAATCAGATATGTGTGGATGGTTAGATACAGATAAAATTCAAGGAATAAATCTACCATGGCAACGTGTTGGTGTAAATGAATTACAATTAATCAATTCAAATGCACCAAAAATGGATGGTTCATCCAAAACGAATGGTCATTATGTTATAATGAGACCACATGGACCATTAAAAACAGATGAAGGTCGTTCTGAAATGGCAATCAATTATAAACTTCGACCATTTTATTTAAAAAATTCATTCAAAACATGTGAAATTCATTTTGATTATTATCTACATACAATATCGGATTATTTTCTGAAAGTTAGTTTTGGTCATGAACCATCACAATTATCGACATTCTATACGTTAACACATGAAGGTCAAGGTGGTTGGCGTCAAGCAAGAGCATTGGTTGGACAAGTTTTATCATCATTTTTCATTGAATTTGATGCTTTTCAACAACAAATCAATCCATCAACAACAATATTCGCATTGGATAATATAAAATTTGTAAATTGTTCACGGCCAAAACCATTACCAGCTAATCATGTATGTCCAAAACAAGGAATTCTTTGTAATAGTACACGTTTATGTATAACAATCGATGAAATCTGTGATAATGTTAATGATTGTGATGATATGGATGATGAAAGAAATTGTTATCGTTATCGTTTATGTTCATTTAATTCATTATATGATTGTGGTCTAACTATACCGTTAGATAATCAAACACGTGTTTTATGGCAACAATCGAATGGAAATCAACATCGAACTGATCGACAAATTGGCTATGAACCATTGATTGATAATACACAGTATGTAGTTCTTTCTTTTACTTTTTTTTAATTCTGATGAAAAATTCTAATCTTGTCATTATCATTGTAGACGAAATGGAAATGGAAATTATTTCCTATTAGTACCGAAACCCGAATGGAATCAACCATTAATTCATGCTGATTTTTATACACCAATATTTCGAACACAAACAACAAATACAAATGATTTGAATGATAATTCTTGTCATTTTCGTTTCTTTTGGTATATGCATTCGGATTTTGATAAAATTTCAATGGAACGTTTAGAAGTATATGTACAAGAATTAACGGATGATATGAAAAATTCAACTGGTTCATTAATATCGAAATTATTTATACGTGGCCAATATGATCAACAACAACGTTGGAATAAACAAGTTATTTTACATAAATCTCATCGGCCATTTCAATTTATTATACGTGGTATATTGAATTATGAAAAAACACGTATAGCAATTGATGATTTAAGTTATGGTCTATATTGTATTCATCAAACAATACCAACAAATCCACCACCAACAATCGGTCCAATTACTACAGGAAATCCACCATATATTCATAATAATCATCATCATCATCATGGAGGTAAATTAATAAAATATTTTTTATTTGAATGATTTTTTTGAAATTTATTTTCTCTAATATTTAGCATGGGCAGCTATCATGGTACCAATATTATTAATAATTGGTATTGCATTCGGTTTTTATGGTTATCGACGTTCAAATGGACAAAATCGTTTAAATCGTTCATTTGTTACAATGTTTATGAGTAAAAGTGATACGGTTGTATTGGCAGATCAATGATTTAATTTAATTTGTTTTTTTTCTAAAATTTGATTGATTTTCATTTGTTTTTCATTTTTGTTTTCTAAATATTTATTTTAATTTAATTATCAATAATAATAATAATAATAATTTTTCATAATTGACAAGAGCAAATTTTTTTTTTTTTTTTTTTGAAAATAATAGAAATTACAATAATTGAAACAGCGAAAGATAATGAATAATATATAAGAAAGTTTTATCAAAAAGAATATACGCCCAGTGATTCAGTTGTCAGAAGGACTAGCCATAGAATGATTTTTCAATTGTTTTCAATTCATTCTGTGGAATAAAATGTGTTGGTCCGGCAATTTCGGCAATAATTTTTGTATAATATGGTGAATAAACGGCACGATTATATGAAACAAAACGTGTAAATTCACTTGCAATCTGTATTAATTCGTTAGCAAATGTACTTAAACCACTTGGAACCTGTATCGGTGCAGCTGTTTGTGATGATGGTGATTGAATAACACGTTCAATAAATTCAAGTATACGTCTTTCCATAACTGAACGAATACGATTACCTGGTGTTGATAGTTCATTTATCTGATATTTAAGTGAATCTAATTTTGTTTCACTTAAACCAGGTGCTTGATAATCATTTAATGCTTTTTCAATCGATGTTCGTACTTGTATGGATATCGATGTAAGCATCGATTTTAGATCATTTAATTTCAAATATTGTAATGGAATTTTTTGTTGTTGTTCATCATCACCACTAGATGTATTCATTATTGCTTCTAAATCTTGTTTTAATTTTAAACGAAAATCTTTAATCGATTGTAATGGTTCACCGATAGCGGCAAATGTAACAACAAAAACGCTACTAATCAATGTTACTTTGAAAATTTTTTCACGAACCAAATCAATACGATTACGAATCAATAATAATGTTTCGGGATAATCATCTTCGGTTTTTTGTTCATCACTATTATTAATCATATAACAATTGAATGATGGATTTAAACATTGAAGTAGATCAATATATGATGAAATTAATACTTTATTGAATAATTTTTTCATATCTGTTTCATGCGATAGATCTAAACATTCATAATTTCTTCGTATCCATTTACTGGTATATTCAAGTACATCGATTTGATATTCTAGTTTTTTTATTGAAAAATTTTAAAAGAAAATTATGATTGAAAAAAAACAACAAAACAAAACTTACTTTGATGTGCTTCGATTAAATTTTTAAATTTTTCACGTTCATATTCTACCGATGCTAATTGTATATGTGGACGGAATTGTTGAATATAAAAATTGGCAAAATCTAAACGCATTACTTCAAGAAGTTCAAATATTCCTCTATTTTTTTTGGGGGGGGAGAAAAACAAAAAATCATTAGATATAAAAAGCAACAATTTAAAAGAAAAAAAACATACTTAAACAATGGTATCATATCTTTAATTTCGGTCAATTTTTTAATCATTTCATCACGAACCGGACAACAAAGTCTTGAACAAACTGATAAAATATATTGTGAATAACGTTGAAAATCAAAAATACCATTTTCAACTTTTTGTTTAATCAATTCAATATCCAATATTTCATCAATTTCATTTTTAAGCTGTACATGTTGTGGCATTAAAAATAATAATAATGTTTCTTTTATTTCATTTAATAATGAAATTGCTTGTTGATAATTTGGTGGCTGTTCAGCTAATTGTTCTTCCAGAATATTCCAGAATGCTTTTTTCATTGTTTCACGTACATTTGATTCAAGTTTTGATAATGGTGATGTTGTTGTTGTTGATGATGATGATGATGATTCTTCTTTACGTTCTAATTTAAAATCTTTATTCAATACAATTTCATTTACTAATGCCATACGATTCATTTCGTTTGCTGTTTTCATAATTTCTTCGAATGAAACAAAATTCGGTGGTGTAATACCGAATATAGGCATTTGATTTGTACTGGAAGGATTATTCGACGATGATGATGGTGTTGGACGTTGTCGTTTATTATCAGTATCATCATCATCATTATTATGAAATTCTTTACGATGATGATGTTCATGTTCATCACGTTCATCATCGTTGAAACCATTTTTACGTCCAGCCGTTGAAGATTTCATCGAAAATGATGATGGTGAAGACGATGATGATGGTTGTTCATCATTGGTATCAAGATGAAAAATTTCATTATTTGATGATGATGATGATTTAGTTGAACTTTGTGTTTGTTCAAATTTTTCACCATCATTCGTATTGTTTTGCATTTTGTTGGAAGATAGAATTAGTCTTTCTCAAAATCTAAAATCTTAAAAAGTAAATCTTTAAAAAAATAAAAAATCAATTAATTTGAAGAAAAAATTGATTGTCTTGGATATTTATAAATCGAAAAAAACAACTGTCGACAATGTTTTTGTTGTTGTTGTTAAAACAATTTAAAATCAAATGAAAATGAATTTAGAGCAACAACAAATGAACTAATTTTAAAGAATTAAACATGAAGAAAAAATAAGAAAACTAGGTCAAGAATTTAAGCAAGAAGAATAAGAATTTAGCTTGATGATTGAACAGATTTGAATGCGGAAATTTATTTTTTGTTTGGTTAAAAATACACACAAACCACGTATACTGTTGCTCGATTGTGATGAACAAGTTTCTTTCTTTTTTTAAAAAACAAATTTTTTTTGAAAAGAAAGAGAAAATAACGGAAAAAAAAATTTGAAAATTTCTGGAAATTTTGGAGCAAGTTTTCAACAACAAAAAAAAGAAGGAAAGAGAAAGTCTAATGATGCGTAGCAAATATTTAATCTTTTATTTTTCTGAAAAAAAATTGAGAAGAGAAAACAGATAACCGTAGGACGGGAATAAATTTTCCTTTTAAATAGGATCTTTTGTTTTGTTTTTGGAAAATGATAAACCCACGATGATGATGATGATTTGACAGAAATTAAACAATCAAAACAAAGACGTAATTTAAAAAGGATATTTGTCATTATAAATCAAAATTGAAAAGAGATTGATTGGTTACCTTTGTTTTTGACAATTCGAATGATTCAATAATGGAAATCTTTTTTTTTTTTTTTTTTTTTTTTTTTTTTTTTTTTGGTTTGGATAATGGATGTAACCAGAAATTTTTTTGTTTCTTTCCAAATGATGATTCACATTTGGTCATAAAATGGACTCGCTCTTTTCCTGACTTTTCATTCAACAAAAAAAACAATTTTTTGCGAATGAAAATCCAAAAAAAAAAAAAAAAAAAAAATCATATGTGAGACTTTTATTTTTATTCCGTTATTTAGTATCGCCATCTTTTGGAAAAACTAAAACATTATTATAATTCGAATGTATTTTGAATTCGAATCTGTTTCCCCCCTGAAATTCTGTGTGATGGGAAAAAACCTGTTGTTGGTTTTGTTTGCATAAAAAATTAATTAGCATCGATTACATTGAACATTGTTTTGTTTTTTCTCGATCATTTTTTGGGAAAAAAACTACCATGAACTGGATATACCGAATAGAAAAGAAAAAAAAAAACATCGAAGAAAATAAGCAGGACACACATTCATGCATGAATGGTGATGATGCAAGTGAGAAGAAAAAAATGCCGAATATAAAAAACAAGTTGATTTCAGCTGCTTATCGATTTTTTTTAGCAAAGGTGGTTGTTATTATTGTCATACATGGATGGTATTCAGGATCATCGTCGTAGTCTTCGTTGTAGCCGTGGTAGTTGATGGCGGTGGTGGTGGTGGTGGTAAACGATAAAGCTAAAAATCATTCGTTAACGTTTGTTTTTCTTCATTCATCCATTCCTTTTCTGAGTAAAATGAATGAAAGAGTGAGATAGAAAAACATTTTTCTTTTTTGGCAAATAACTTCGTGGCCATTTACGGATTTACGAACTCTAAACAAACAAACTTTGAACATCGTTTTCCTTCATCTTCATCATCGTTTTTTCATCATCATCATCATCGAATCCATTCATCACCATCATCATTGTGATTTCGTCAACAAAAAGAAAAAAATCGGGGAAAACTGGCCAAACAAACAAACAAACGAAAAGAAAATCCAAAAATAAACAGAAAATTTCTGACAACGTCAACAAACATTGATTGATTTTGAAAATAAACATATTCACTCAGGGAAGAAAAATCAATTGATCATCGTTGTTTTGTTTGGTTAATGATCAACAAAAACCGCCATCAACATCAAACATCAACAAAAATGTCATCATTATTGAAAATGAATCAAAAATTTCTATCGAAAAGTAGTTGGAGTATACGTGGTGGTGGTGGTGGTGGTGGTAGCAATAACAACAATAATAATAATAGTCCATCATTACAAACGCAAACAAATCGTATTAATCAATTTCGATTGTCAAAAAATTTTATCCAAAATAATAATAATAATTCACCAACGACAACGATCAATGATTCACCATCTCGTTACAATAATCACCATTATCGAAATCAAAATAATCAACAACGAATAATGCTATCAAATAATGTTGTCAATGAGAAACACCCCACATCAGAATCGATAAATAATAATCATCAGCATCACAATAATGATAATCAACGACAAATTAAGCCAAAAAAAGATCTAGTCAATATGAAAAACAATGAAAAGATTGATCATCAACAACAACAATCATTATTTTCACCAATAAATATTTCAATGAATATGAATCAAATGAATTTATTACGTAAACAACGACAAAAAGGTCTTTCACATTCAATCAATGATTTAAGAGATTTAAAATTAAAAACAAAACAACAACATCAAAATAATTTAAATAATCAAAATAATAATGTTGATGATCATTTTGAATATGAAATTAAAGAACGTCGTATCGATATGTATATTGCTGAAATTGAAATGGATCCTGTGTTTCAATTAGGATCAACAATAAGGTTAGTATTGAAAATATCGATATTTTTTTCTGTTGAATGTTTACGACGCCAAACTCGCGTGTTCTAAATTAAAATAAATCAGCTGATATTTTCTCATTGAATCCTGGTTTTGTTATTGTTGCTCTGTTACTGTTATTTGGGTTTGGTATCCCAAATACACAACACATAGTGATGATGACTATATGTCCTGCTCAATTTTTGCTGTGCTTGTATGCTATGGATACATCTATAACACAAAACACACGATAGTTTACAGTTATAATTATTCAACTGAATTGGTTTCGTTTTTTGAAATTTTCCTCGTGAATTGATTCGATTTTTTCTTTTGATTTTGATTGATTAAAATGATGATAAACACTACGGCAACAACAACAACGTCGTCGACGACGACGACTACGAGGAAAACATCATCATCATCATCATTATCGAATACAAATTCCAAACCATTATTTCGTTCGGATACAAAATTTGATCATCTGTTATTGGAATTAGAATCTTCGGATGCTAGTACCATAGCGCTTGTTTTAAGGTTTTCTTTTTGTTTGTCGAAAAATGATTTTTTTTTTTTGTTGATCAAACGATGATGGAAAACTAATCTTGAATGTTTTTTGTTCTCATTTTTTTCAAACAGAGCAATATATGATGGTGATGAACATGATCGTTTTATGGAAAAACTTGATATGCGAATCAAGAATCATGATAAAGATATTGAACGAATGTGTAATTGTCATTATCAAGGATTTGTTGATTGTATACATGAATTGTTAAAAGTTCGACCACAAGCACAGGATTTAAAAACTGAAATCAATCAAATTAATAATGAACTGTTGAAATCATCGGAAAATATTCAACGAAAAGCAGATGAATTAATAAAATATCGTCGTGTTTTATGCAATACAAAAACAGCAATCGAATATCTACAGGAATGTTTACCAATGTTGGATACATTTTCTAAACTTGATCAACAAATGAATGAAAAAAAATATTATTCAGCATTGAAAACCCTGGAACAATTCGAACGTTTATATATGCCTAAATTTAAAAAATATCGTTTTGCACAAACAATGTTTTTACGTGTACCTAAAATACGTGAAACAATTAAAAAAGAATCGATGAAAGATTTAAAAGATTTTCTTGAAAATATTCGTCAATTAACATTTAAAATTGGTGAAATTGCAATGAAAAATACGGCCATACGTTATAAATCAAAAGATTTTGCCATGATTCTATCGACAACAACAACAACAATTTCATCGATGGCAAATAATCGTGATAAAAATATTGATCGCTCAAAATTGGGAACAAATTTCATTCGAACGAATGGTGATAAAATGAATGGTTTAAATCATCTAAACCATGATGATAATAATAATGGTATTAATTCGGATAATGAAGATGATTATATGATGATACAAGAAGAATTAAGTGCAACTGATTTAGTTGATTTTAGCCCAGTTTATCGTTGTTTACATATTTTTGGTTGTCTTGGTGCACGTGGTCAATTTGAATCATATTATCGTCAACAACGTAAACAACAGGCACGTTTAATTTTACAATCATTTTCAATTCCACCATCATCATTAGCTAGTATTACCAATGTATTTAATCGTGAAAATTTTAAAAATTATCTATTCGGTGTTGTTGGATTTTTTGTCATTGAAGATCATCTTTTGAACACTTCGAATGGTTTGGTTACGAAAGAATATCTTGAAGAAAATTGGAATGATATTATAAAATCATTAATTGAATCGATTCATTTTCAAGCTACATTATGTCAAGATTCCGAACAAATGTTATATATGAAAAATATGTTAATGTTATTCTGTGAAACTACACATAATTATGGTTATTCAGTTGAATCAATCATAAAATTATTGGTCGAATTACGGCAACTTTATACTGATATTCTTCTTAAACAATGGTCACTAGTCTTTCGAAAAATTTTCGATTCCGATACTTATCATCCGCTAGTGGTGAATAATCAACATGAATTTAATGAATATTTTAATGATTTGAATGCTGAAGAATTAGAAATGTTTAAAGATAATGATGATACTATGCAAAAATTGGATATGTTTCCAAAACGATTTCCATTTTCATCATTCGTACCACATGTTTATAAAAAAGTTAAAGAATTTATTATTGTTTGTTTAAAATTTATTGAAGATTTAAATCTAAATGATAGTGATAAAGAAGATACTGTAAGAAAATCAACAAATCTTCTATTGACAAGAACATTAAGCGATTCACTTTCTAGTCTGATTAAAAAACCAAATTTAGGCTTATTACAATTGATACAAATATCAATTAATACAAATTATCTGGAAGAATCAAGCATTGTATTAGAAGTATTTATTTCGGAATTAATTCATCGTAAAAATACAAAAGAAAAATCATCCGATAATTTTACATCATCAAATCGTCTTAAATATTCATTATCAATATCTGAACCATCATCACAATCACATTTGGCTAGATTACAAGGTCGTACAATGTTTAAAGATTCAAGATCAGAAGCTGAATCACAAATCTATATACAATTAAATAATAAGATTGAAGAATTTTTTTCACTTGCAACATATAATTATATGTTATCCGATTCACCGGGTAAAGCATCAAGTTATATTCTTGATTTAATGGCATTTTTAAAATCAACATTCGAAGCATTCACAAATCTGCCATCAAAAGTTGCACAAACTGCATGTTTATCGGCATGTAAATTTATTTCATCACGTTTATTAAACATACTGCTTGAAGATGATATTAAATCTATATCACATGGTTTTTTACAACAATTCAATCTTGATTTAATGCAATGTGAAATGTTTGCCGGTAGTGAACCGGTAAAAGAATTTGAAGAAGGTGCACTACAATCATGTTTTGCTGAACTAAGACAAACAATGGATCTGTTTATGGAATTTGATTCATGGAGTACTTATTTTGCTGAATATGGTAAAAATGAATCCAGATATTTGAGAGTTAATCCACAAACAGCATTAATATTATTAGAAAAATTAGTACGTGGTGATAATAAAAAAACAATATTTTCAGCATTATCAAAAAATGAACGAGATAAAAAAAATAAAATTGATACAATATTGAAAAAGCTTAAACAATTAATAGTTGCAAATAATTAAAAAACAAATTTTTGGTGCCAATTCAGATTTTCTTCTTTTCATTTAACCCCTCCTTGGAAAAAACAACAACAATTTTCTTTATGATTGATTGATTGATCCACATGCTGATATAATATACTACTTCCCTTTTTAATTTAATCCCAATAATGATTTATCCAAGATGATGATGTTATAATTTTTTTTTTCCATTCCTTTTTTTTTCTCCAATTGTCCAACACTTTTATTAAATATTCATTGTTTTTCAAATAAAAAAAAAATTGTTATAAATTTTGAATAAATTTTTTTTTTTTTTTTTAAACTGATTTGAAATTTAAAAAATTTTAATTAAATTAATCAGATCAGATCAGATCAATAAAAGTTAATCAAAAAATTTTGTTTTTTTTTTATTGATCTAAGGGTTTTTTTTATTTGCATTTCAATAATCCATAAATATTATGGTTGCTAAGATGTTTCAGAAAATTTTTTTCCCTTCTTCTTCTTCTTTTTTTGCAGGATAATTTATGTTCAATTTTTTTTTCTCTTTAAATCCAAAATATATAAAAAGAATGGGCGAAAAATCATCCATTTCATTTGCGTTATTTCATTTGATGTTGGAAAAAGAAACAAACAATGTTACGTTTTTTGATTATTGTCATCAGTTTTTATACTGTGTCCGGTGTTGAATATGCACCGGTCATACAAATCGATTCCGGTTTAGTACGTGGATTTCGATCACAATTAAACGATAATAGTGTTGTTGATATTTATCAAGGAATTCGTTATGGTAAGTTTGTTTTTGTCGAAAATATTTTTTTTTCTCTCTGATCGATGATTATAATCCCGTCTTGTTTCAAACAAAAAAAGGTGAAGCAAAACGATTTGAAAAATCAAAATTTGTTGAAAAATGGTCAGGGATTTATGATGCTATTGAACAACGTGATACATGTCCACAACCGGGTAAACAAATGAAAAATCATTCAATTATTTCAAACTCAAATACAATGAGTGAAGATTGTTTATATCTTAGCGTTTATAAACCGGAACGTTCACCAAAAATTTATTTACCTGTTATGGTTTGGATTCATGGTGGTGCATTCATTACCGGTTCTATATTTGATGATATTTATAATCCAAGCTATATGGTTTCAATGGGTAAAGTTATCGTTGTTACAATTAATTATCGTCTTGGTGCATTCGGTTTTCTTTATGATGGTACGGATAATGCACCCGGAAATCAAGGATTACATGATCAAATTTTAGCACTAAAATGGGTACAAAATAATATTGTTCATTTTGGTGGTGATCCAAATCGTGTAACTATATTTGGTGAATCGGCTGGTTCAATGTCAATATCAGCATTAATTCTATCACCATTAACAAAAGGTTTATTCGGTAAAGCAATTTTACAATCTGGTGCAACTAATGCCTATCTTGGATCATGTGAAAAAAATGAGGCATTAAATAAAACAATTCATTTAGCACAACGATTAAATTGTTATGAAGAACCATTTAATTCAACAACGATCCTTGAATGTTTACGTAACACTAGTGTCGAAGATATTTTGGATGCAACTAAAGATGATATACTTAATGGCCGTCTGATGATTCCTATCTATGGTGAAAAATTGATGCCAATTCCACCGAACAAAGCATTGGAAACAAAACAATTCAATCCGATTGACATTATGTTCGGTGTAAATCGAAATGAAGGATCTAGTTTTGTTAAACGATATTTTTCAGCAGTCCAACCGGACAATAAACATCCAAATATGACATTATCAAAGGCCAAAGCATTAATATGGTTAATGATGATGGTGTTTGAAAAATCCAATCAAACTGCTCAAAAAATTACCAATTTTTATATGAAACAATTGAATGATAAATCCAATATGGATGATATTAGGTAATAATTGGTTTGGATGGTTGAAAATAATTTTAAGATTTCTTTTTCTTCTTTTTGATTATAGAATAATTATAGCTGATGCTTTTGGTGATTATCATCTTGTTTGTCCAACAATGTTATTTGGTGAATATTTTTCACGTGGTTTAAATTCATCGATCAATACATTTTATTCATATCGATTAATATTACCACTTTCGAATGGACCACTTAGCTGTAAAGGTTGGGAAGGTGTTTGTCATGGTGAAGATGTTGTCTATCTATTTCATGTTCCTATGGATCCACATACATATACAAAACAAGAAATTCAATTAAGTAATGATATGATTTATTCATGGACAAAATTTGCATGGACTGGACATCCAAATTCATTGAAAAATTTGGATGATAATCAAACAGTTGAATGGATGGAAGCAATCAATCAGAAACATAAATCCGAAAGTGTATCATTTATGTCATTAGATTCGAATCATTATCAAATGATTACAAATTTTTTCCAAACTAAATGTGATCAATTTTGGAAACCAATTTTATTTAAAGAATAATAAATAAAAATAAAAATTGTTTTCATTTTGATTTTACGTTAAAACTATTAATTTAAATGTTACATATATTTTTTTTTATCGAAATTTAAAGTTCAAAGTTCAATGATGCTTCAATAATGAAGAAAATAAATGTCGAATACTTGATGATATTCTTCCAATGATTTTTTTTTTCAATTAAAATCCATTTGCATTTGCTATTATTTTGATGTCGAAAACAAAATGTTACGTTTATTGGTTTTTGTCATCAGTTTACTTCATATCGCGTATAGTATTGAATATGCACCGGTCATACAAATTGATTCAGGTTCAGTTCGTGGATTCCAATCTAAATTACTCGATAATAGTATTGTCAATATTTATCAAGGAATTCGTTATGGTAAGTTTGTTTTTTTTTTTTTTTTTTTTTTTTGTTGAAAAACTGGCATCCGAATATTTATGATTTTTTCTCGCTGATCCTTTATTCGCATGAAGGTCAAGCAAAACGATTTGAAAAGTCAAAATTTGTTGAAAAATGGCAAGGAATTTATGATGCTATTGAAAAACGTGATTCATGTCCACAACTGAATATAAAGAAAAAGAAAAATTCATATACAATAAGTGAAGATTGTTTATATCTAAGTATATATCGACCGGAAAAAATATCTGACAATAAACAATTACCAGTTATGGTTTGGATTCATGGTGGTTCATTTATAACCGGTTCTATATTTGATGATATTTATAATCCAAGCTATATGGTTTCAATGGGTAAAGTTATCGTTGTTACAATTAATTATCGTCTTGGTGCATTTGGTTTTCTTTATGATGGTACGGATAATGCACCCGGAAATCAAGGATTACATGATCAAATTTTAGCACTTAAATGGGTACAGAATAATATTGGTCATTTTGGTGGTGATCCAAATCGTGTAACTATATTTGGTGAATCGGCTGGTTCAATGTCAATATCAGCATTAATTCTATCACCATTAACAAAAGGTTTATTCGGTAAAGCAATTCTGCAATCTGGTGCAACTAATGCCTATCTTGGATCATGTGAAAAAAATGAGGCATTAAATAAAACAATTCATTTAGCACAACGATTAAATTGTTATGAAGAACCATTTAATTCAACAACGATCCTTGAATGTTTACGTAACACTAGTGTCGAAGATATTTTGGATGCAACTAAAGATGATATACTTAATGGCCGTCTGATGATTCCTATCTATGGTGAAAAATTGATGCCAATTCCACCGAACAAAGCATTGGAAACAAAACAATTCAATCCGATTGACATTATGTTTGGTGTAAATCGAAATGAAGGATCTAGTTTTGTTAAACGATTTTTTTCAGTAATCCAACCGGACATTAAACATCCAAATATGACATTATCAAAGGCTAAAGCATTAATATGGTTGATGATGATGGTGTTTGAAAAATCAGATCCAACTGCTAAAAAAATTACTGATTTTTATATGAAACAATTGAATGAAAAATCCAATTTCGATGATATTAGGTAATCATTGGTTTGGATGATGATTAAAAATAATTTAAAGATTTCTTTTCTTCTTTTAATTACAGAATAATTATAGCTGATGTTTTTGGTGATTATCATTTGGTCTGTCCAACAATGTTATTTGGTGAATATTTTTCACGTGGTCTAAATTCTTCAATCAATACATTTTATTCATATCGATTAATGTTACCGCTTTCGAGTGGACCATTTAGATGTAAAGGTTGGGAAGGTGTTTGTCATGCTGAGGATATTATTTATCTATTTCATGTTCCTATTGATCCTAAAACATATACAAAACAAGAAATTCAATTAAGTAATGATATGATTTATTCATGGACAAAATTCGCATGGACAGGACATCCAAATTCATTGAAAAATTTGGATGATAATCAAACAATTGAATGGACAGAAGCAATCAATCCGAATGATAATTCCGAAAGTGTTTCATTGATGGGATTAGATTCAAATCATTATCAAATGATTACAAATTTTTTCCAAACTAAATGTGATCAATTTTGGAAACCAATTTTATTTAAAGAATAATAAATAAACATTGTTTTTTATTTATTTTCAATCGATCGATCGATCAAGTACTTTGTTATCATCAATTTGATAATAAATTAATTTATTTAACATCAACAAAATGATGATAAATTTATAAAAAGAAATATCAATTTTTTTTAAATTGTTTATTTGTATCTTTGTGTTGTTTTTGTTACTCGCAATGAAAAATGATACATTTGATTATAATAATACTGTGTTTTCAATCGACAATTTTTTGTATTGAATATGCACCAATTATTCAAACAGATCGTGGTAATGTTCGTGGTTTTATAACGAAACTTACGGATAATTCTTCGATCTTTGTTTATCAAGGAATTCGTTATGGTAAATTTTAATTTTTTATTTTTAAATCACCAAATGAAAAACTAACAAAAATCTTTCAATCTTTCCATTAAAAGGACAAGCAAAAAGATTTGAAAAATCTACATTTTTACAAAATCATTGGAATGATACATATGATGCTATTGAATTTCGTAGTGTTTGTCCACAACAAGGCAATTATACAATCATTACTGGTTTGGATAATTCACCAGAAAATTCTCAACCAACAATGAGTGAAGATTGTCTTTATCTAAGTATATATCGACCGGAAAAAATATCAAACAATAAACGAATACCAGTTATGGTTTGGATACATGGTGGTGCATTTATTGTTGGTTCAATATTTGATGATATTTATAATCCAAGCTATATGGTTTCAATGGGTAAAGTTATTGTTGTTACAATTAATTATCGTCTTGGTGCATTTGGTTTTCTTTATGCTGGTACGGATGATTCCCCTGGAAATCAAGGATTACATGATCAAATTTTAGCACTTAAATGGGTACAGAATAATATTGGTCATTTTGGTGGTGATCCAAACATGGTTACAGTATTTGGTGAATCAGCAGGTGCATTATCTGTATCGGCATTAATTCTTTCACCATTAGCCAATGGTTTATTTCATCGTGCAATCATTCAATCCGGTGCAATTCTTTCCTATTATGGATCATGGAATAAAAATCTAGCCATGCAAAAAACATTAGATTTTGCTCATCGTTTA
Source organism: Dermatophagoides pteronyssinus (assembly GCF_027571235.1). Lineage (NCBI taxonomy): Eukaryota > Metazoa > Arthropoda > Arachnida > Sarcoptiformes > Pyroglyphidae > Dermatophagoides > Dermatophagoides pteronyssinus. The sequence goes on from NW_027461528.1 coordinate 1,150,285, forward strand.
CATTGTTATCAGCCAAATATTTTGGATTGTCTTCGTAATCGTACAATCAATCAGATTTTAAATGTTTATAATGATGAAATGACATTTTCACGTTTAATGATACCGATTTTTGGTGATGATTTATTACCTATTTCACCAAATGAAGCATTAAAAGTAGCCAATAATCAAGTAGATTTAATGTTTGGCGTAACAAAAAATGAAGCAGCCGGTTTTATTGTACAATATATTCCCGAAGTAGAAGCTAATGATATTTCATTATCGATGACAAAAATGGCCATACGATTATTAGTTATGGCATTTCAAGAATCTAAACAAACAGCTGAAAAAGTGGTAGAATTTTATTCAAAAAATCTAAACAAATCAACAAATCAAAATGATTTAAGGTAAACAAAAAAATATCCTTAAATTTTTTCTCAAAAATTTGAAATTCTTTAAAATTTTTAAAAGATTAACTATAGCCGATATACTTGGTGATTATCAAAATGTTTGTCCAACAATTTTATTTGGTGAATATTATGCACGAGCAATGAAACCGTTTACGAAACATTTCTATTCATATCGATTAATGTTACCATTATCAAATGGTCCATGGAGTTGTCAAAAATGGCAAGGTGTTTGTCATGTACAAGATGTTATATATCTTTTTTATGTTCCATTGAATCATCATTTATATACAAAACAAGAAATTAAATTAAGTAATGATATGATAAAAGCATGGACTTTATTTGCTAAAAATGGTAATCCTGGTTCGTTGACAACAATATCCAAACCAAATCAACCGATTGAATGGAAAATGGCTATGACCAACAGTAATTATACCAATGATGATTATGTTTCATTTATGTCATTAGATCCAAATAATTATCAAATGATTGAAAATTATTTTGAAGAAAAATGTGATAAATTTTGGAAACCATACATTTTTAAATGAAAAAAATATATTTATATTTTAAATCACCAACAGATGGCGTAATCATGCAATTTTTTTGAAAAAATTCAATTTGATTTCCGTAAAATGATTTCAATGTTATTCGCGAATTAAATAAAATAAACCCAGAATGGACATCAAATGTTTGTAATGTCCAGCGAGAAAAATTAATAAAATTAATGACCAAATCAGTAATGTTTGTGATTATCATATGATGTGAATTAAATGTTTTTCCATTTGTGTGTGTTTTTTGTTCAAACCATAAGTTCACATGGAAAACAGAAAAAGTTTTTCCTTTTTCTTTTTTTGATGACCTAAAAACCTTTTTCCCATTTTTCATTTCTTCTTCTTCTTCTTCAGGTAGGTATTGTTGCATAAATGATGATAATATGTGAACATTAACAACAACAAAAAAAATAACATTCATTTATTCAACATCAAATGGACAATAACATTTTTGTTGTTGTTGTTTCCAGTAAGATCTTAATGATGATGACATTTAACATTTTGGTTTTTTCTTCTTTAAATCATTTAGGACATATGTCAACAGGACTATGATGAATCAATCATTTCGAACGAATCGAATGGGAAAAAAATCAGAAATGCGTTTGAAATTCTTTGAAAATTCCGATGATAATGATGACAAGCAACAGGCATCATAAATAAAACATTTTAATTTGAAAATTTTCAAGATTTTTATCTATAGATTATTATGCTTCAAGGCAATGACGATAATTGTGGAAATTGAAGAAACAGAACAGAAGCGATCAGATTGGTCAATTAATAATAATTAATGAATAAAGGTAAGCAATAGCAATAGAAAACAGGGAGTAAACATAAACTTGTTATAATTCGAACAACAACAACAACAACGAATGACTCATCCATCCATTCAATTCAATTTAAAAATACGAATTCTAATTTGAAAAAAATGGAAGAAAGAAAAAGCAATTGAATACATCTTATAATAATCATTCATTTGTTTGAAGGGGGGAAGGTTATACCTTTATTTTTTTTTTTTTACATGCCTATTGCATGATCATCATCATCATTTAAAGAAATATACAAAAGTTTAGAAGATAACAAGATTCATTTGTCATTTTTTTTTTGTTTTTGTTTGTTAAATCGAAGAACTTGAAATTGATGATGATGATGATCATGATGAGAGAAAAGAGAGAACCATCCATATGGATTCGAATTTTTTGAATTGAAGAGTATTCTGTTCATAAACTAATGCTGCTACTTTGAATTTGAAATTCAAGATTCAAAACACAATAGGACAATGGCCCAAAGCTAAAAGGTAGTAGCAGTTTTTTTTTGGTTATAACATAGTAGCATAAAATATCGAAAAGATATTTATGAAAATTTTTTTTGGATAGTGGTAAGAATCCAAATAGTAGTAGTATGTATGAATGATGTAAAGCTTTTGTTTCGAATGGTTTTTGTTCCATAATATTTTGAAATATGATAGTGGTTTACACATCCAGCCATAACAATCATTCGAACATTTTTCAATCGAATGTTTCAAAGTTATTATAAACGTCTATTTATGGTCGAAATGGTTGTTGTGATTGTATAAATGGTTTCCAACAACAACAACAACAACAATAATAATTGTTGTTATTCGAAGATAATTCTGTAATTTTATTTTCAACAATTCTGATAAAAGTTTTGTCAGCTGCTACTGCTGCTAATTTGTTTTGTTTGTATTGCTGCCACCATTATCATCATCATCATCATCGTCATCTGAATAAACAAAAGAATAAAATCAGAATCCAAATTCCACATGCTTTTTTTTTGTTTCTTTCTCGTCAAAACAGCCTGTATATATCACTGTGATTACACTGATTTATTATTCTGCAAAAATACGCTGATGATGAATAATTGATCAAAGAAAAAATCATTGTTATTTTAATTTGTCATCCTATAGGAGCTAAACAAATTCTTATGTTTTTTTTTCTTTATTTGTCCATCATCAAATGTTCAAAATACCGAAACAACACAACACGTCGACCGTATCAACATCATCAATCTGTATTTGATTTAAAACATCTGTATAACAAGGAGAAAAAAAAGTGCCTGCAGACTTTTGGACCTTATCTTTTTCTTTTTTCTTTTTTGAACAACAAGAAAAAAGTCTTTATGGTGAATTGATGTCCCGAGGTCACCCATACATACACATAAACACATTGGTGTCACGTCTTTGTCTCTCTATCCCTCTCTCTGTGTATTCAAACATTTTTTCTCCTGTGTGAATATAAAGATTGAACCTTCGACCTTCGACACCAAAATACCATAATTGTTCACAGACTTGATATTTTATTTTGGATTTGTGTTTTACATTCGATACGTTCAACAAACATACAAGAAAAATACATCCATCCATCCATCCAAAATAGCTACCGAACCAAAAGAAAAGCCAAAAAAAAACCGGTGGTCATCAGCAAAAGTGAGCTTTTTTCCCCCCTTATATTTTACTTCTTTTCTTTCGATTGTCATCAATGTTGAATGTGACCAATAAGATCGAATTTTGAGGAATTTTGTTTTTGTTCACCAGAAAAAATTTGATTTTCTACAACAACAACAAAAATTTCTGTTTGTATTATTCATTTTTTTTTTTGTTTGGATGACAAACATTGTGATGATTTTTGTTTCGACTTGGTAAACAAACAAGAAAATATTATTGTTTCTGGTTGTGTTTATGTTATAAAAAAAAAGAGTATTGTGTGTCACCAACATCATAAATTTTCGAAAAAATGATGATAATTTTTGATTATTATTATTATTATGTTTTTCTGATAATAATAATCATAATAAAAATATGATGATGACAACTTCCTTTGTTTATTTTATTAGTGTTTAAACAATAATAATAATAATAATCCTTGTGTGTTCTTATGGTGAAGAAAATCCAATAAAATAATGGTACAAAGATAAAAGAGAATACCGAATTCGATCAAGAAATTGTAAATCTTTTTTTCTTTCTCCTTTTTTATTCGACGGAATTTGTTATCCCCAATCCAATTCTTTTACCATCATCATGGTTGTTGTTGTTGTTGTCATTGTTATTTTCTATTTCGTATTTTTTTTGGTTGTTGCTATTAGCAATCGTTGACAAAAAAAAAGAAAAATGATATAATGTTTAGATTTTTGTTATCAATGAAAATTTTTTTGTTTGTTTGTTTGTTTCGGTGTTTTTTTTAATCCATTTCCTAATTCTATTTTTTTTTTTGTCTGTTTGATTCATTTATAGGTCAACAACATTGTCGTCGTCGTCGTCGTCGTCATAAGACCGAAGAATTTGATAATCGATTCATTCGTGTGATTGATGCTTGATAAATTGTATGTATTTATTTGTGAAATATATTTTTTTTTTTGATTATTTGAAAATTTATTTATTTATTTTCTTTTCGTTTTTTTTTCTCTTCACCTTTTTTTTTAATTCTGTTGGAAAATTTCGAAATTTTATTTTTTTACATTCGTTTTGGTGGATCAAAACAAAAAAAAACAAACATTGTTTGGCCTTGTTTATTTCCGATTAGATTCGACATAATTTTTTCTTTTTCTTTTGCCATCATTTTTTGATTTCGGATGCTTTGCGGATCATTAAACATATAAATCCATATCATCATATAATAACCATAGCTATAAATGATAACATCAAATACTAACAACAACAACAACAACAACAACAATCACCAACAACAGTAACGGCAGCTAACCAAAAGAAAAGAAAAATATATACAACAAAAAAAAAAATCCAATTTTTGACGGCAATCAATTCAAACCAGTAAGCTTATTTTTCTGGATTTTATAATCATCAACAAAAAAAAAATGGCAAAATAAAGTAACGAACGGCAACATTTTCCAAATGATGAGATATTAAATCCAAACCACTACAAACAAAACAACAGCAAAAAAAATATATCAACCATCAAATAAAACAACTGTATATTGGTTAAGAAATAGTCAAAACTACAAAAATTTTGCCCTTTTTCTATTGCAATCAAAATCGATTGAATGAAAACAAAACAAAAAAAAAACTCTACCATTGAATGTATAATGTGCATATTTAGCATCGAGACTTTTTTTCAGTTGTTTTTCATTCACAATATATAAAGACGCCATTATCATCATCAATATCATAATAATAAGCAGACAAATGAAAAAATAATAATAATCAATGTTTATGTGTGCAAATGGATAATTTACCTGTATGTTTTTTATGTGTGTGTGTTTATGTTTGTGATTTCTATACCGATACATTCAATCGAACGTCGTCGTCGTCGTCGCAAAATCTGAAATTCAACTTTGTCGACTATGTTATGATGATCAAAAACGACGATAGATGTGGATAGACAGATAAAATAGACATCTTGCTATTCCAATAATAATAATAACAGCATCATCATCTACGACGTTCAAAAGTTATCATCATTATCATCTTAAGAAGAAAACCATAAGCATAAAGCAATCATCATAGCACATTGTGAATGACGACAACAACAACAACGAATAAAAACAAACTTTGATTGCCATTTTTTTTAAACATCGTTTTCTTTTTCGGTTTCGGTTTTCATTTGATCGTGTTGTTGTTGTTTTTTTTTCTGGTTGTGTGTAGTGGTGGTAGCAGTGTTCATCATCATCACCATTATCATCGACCAAAGAACATCATCTTCTTCATTTTTTTCTTTTCTTCAATCCATTCATTCATGCTCTTTCTCGACAAGTTTGTTTTGTTTCGTATTTGAAAGATTTCAACGTTTCAATCATCATTAATATTGCATTTTGTACCAAAAAAAAATAAATGAATGAATGAATGGCTGTATAATATTGTTTATGTTTTGTTCTAAGTAGCATTTTGTTCAACAAAAAAAAATAGATATATTTACGTTTTGGAAAATTTCATAATTTTTTCAAATCAATTATTACGACATTTTTTTCAAATTTTCAACTATATCATCATATCATCATTATTGTTATCATCAAATAAACAAAACAGTATAGACATCTGTAATCGATCAATCAACTTTCAATACAATCATATATATTGATAATAATTGATGTGATCCCATGTGTTTTATGGAATTATATTGTATTATTGATTGATAAAAAAAAAATTGATATTGAGCCAATTTCATTTTCTCTCCATCTCTCACTATTGATTAGATCCTTATGATTCAAAAGCAACAGTTTTAAATTACGATCTCAAACTTAATCACACACACAAAAAATTGTTATCAATTCGTTTTTTTTTCAATTGATGTGTCAAACCACAAAACAAAAAAAACTGAAAAATTATAATTCGAATCGAATCATTCATTTGAATAAAATCTAACATCAATATCTTAATCATATCAAACATCCACCCAATAATAATTTGTATATTTAGACCGTGATTTCTTGATATCTGTCTATGTCTATGTATGTGTCATCAAATGATGATGATGATAATGAGTAACCAATTTATAAGATTGATTTTGGTTTGAATAAAGTTTTTTTTTGTTGAAAAAAATATATTTTTTTTCATCATCATTCATTCATTTGAATCCAATCTTACACAATTGTCTGTGTATTTGTGCATTGGTTTATTTTCTACTGATTCATCAATTTTTTTATATTTCTTTTGTAAATTTTTTTTTTAATTTTTAAAAATAAAATATTTCTTTCTGTGGCTGTGTCATCATCATCATCAACAACAACATCATCATAAAAATTGTAGAGTTATCGTCAAAGAGCTTCTTTTTTGTTTTGTTCGTCCAATTTCATCACAAAGGATCACTATAATTTTATCATTGTAATAAAAAAAAGTCGTTTGTTGTTTTCTTCAATTGTTGATTGAAAAAAAAATAGAATATAAATTTTAACAAAAAAGAAAATGCGTGAATATAAAGTAGTCGTATTGGGTAGTGGCGGTGTCGGTAAATCGGCATTAACCGTACAATTTGTATCCGGATCATTTATGGAAAAATATGATCCAACAATTGAAGATTTTTATCGTAAAGAAATCGAAGTTGATGGTAGCCCTTGTGTATTGGAAATATTAGATACAGCTGGCACCGAACAATTTGCATCAATGCGTGATCTTTATATAAAAAATGGTCAAGGTTTTGTTGTTGTTTATTCAATAACGTGCCATCAAACATTTCAAGATATTAAAAATATGAAAGAACAAATTGTTCGGGTAAAAGGTAGTGATCGTGTACCAATATTATTAGTTGGTAATAAAGTTGATATTGAACATCAACGTGAAGTTTCAAAACAGGAAGGTATAACATTAGCTCAGATATGGAATTCACCATTTATGGAAGCATCAGCTAAAAGTCGTCATAATGTAAATGAAGTTTTTGCCGAAGTTGTTCGTGAAATGAGCTATAATTCACAGAAAGAGAAACCAAATTATTGTTGTAATGGCTGTACGATTATCTAATTAATTAATTAATTAATTTTATCAAATCAATGTGAACGATAACAAAAACAACAACGAATGTATAGAAGAAAAAAAAAGAATTTTACATCATCGAATCCATCCAATTCAATTTAATAAATAAAAGAATCCGAATCCAATATAAAATCTGGCTGTGAAATGGCCATTTTATAAATCAAATGAATATTGAATCCAATCGTTCCATGACGTAATAAACAACAACAACAACAGAATGGCCTTACTTTTTTTTTTTTTTGCTTTGCAATTTTTTTCTTCTAATTTCTCTCTTCTGTCTTTTACCGATTTGTGTACTCACTTGTGATATAATAATAATAATAATAAATCTTGCTCTCACTCACTCATTCATCCACTCATTCACACCTACACTTTTTTTTCACTGATTTTCTATTTTCATTTTCGTTATATAATTCCTTTCAATTTTTTTTTCTAATTCTTTGAATTTACTTGATTTGTACAAAATATATACAAAAACACAACAACAACAACAACAACAACAAAATGAATGAATGAATGTCTTGATCCAATTTCTCTTCAAATTTTTCAACAAAGCTTATTTCTTTTCTTCTGTTTGTTTTTATTATATAATTTTTTTTTTATTTATATATAAAAAAAAATTCATAATTTGTAAATCTACATTTGTAATAGAAGATTTTTTTTTTCTTTTAAAAAACAAAAATGTCACACATTTGATCATCAAATAAGGCAATCATCAAATTATCAGTTTATTAATACTTTTTTTTATATACACACACACACTGATATTATTTACAAAGAACTACACTTTGTTTGTAAAAAAAATAAAAGTTGTTTTGCCGGTGTTTAAAGTTTTTTTTTTAAATTTTGATGAAATTCCAACTGCGGAATATAATAAAAATTATCATTTAAATTCTGTTGTTGTTGTTTTTTTTTCAAAACTTTTTTTTAGTTCATAAACTTGAAACGTTCAATTTTAGCCTGCAAGCTGGTTGTTCTATTTTCTTTTCGGGAAAAAATTGAGCGAAAAAAATAAATCCATTTTTTTCCGAATGAAACAAAAACGATTGTTGTTGAATTTAGTCATCATCATTTGAAATTAAATCAATCAAATTGATTGATTGATTGGAAAAGGAAAAATTTTATTAATCGTATTGGATTTCGGAACGAATCATATTGATTGATTGAATATTTGATAACCAAGAAATGTTTGATTGAAATGCCGCGCTCACACACACACATACTTGGTTAATTTCAAATTGAATTTCGGTTTCATTTCATTTTGGGTAAAAAATCATAATCACAAAATCTATTTGAATGATAAAAAAAATATTTCTGTTATCCAAATCATGATGATTAAAAATCATTGGTGAAGGTTATTTCAAATTCAGATTATGGTTGTTGTTGGTTTTTTTGTTGATTATTTCTTTGATTCAGATATTTATGCGAGAAACTGGGAAAAAAAACTAATAATTTTTCGATCATATAAACATTGAAAATTTCATTGCCGATCAAATAAATCAATCAATTTTGATTGTTTATTTGAATGATATATTTTGATTCATTCATGTTCAAGTCAATCATTCATTCATTGATTCATACATTCGTTTAGTATATTGGATCGATCACTTGGTTATTGATTATTGATTGATTTGATTTGTTTTGGACATGGATTTTTTTTTCATTTCTTGAAGAAGATGCGGATGATAAATTGGTTGTTTGTTCGTTTTTGTTGTTGATTTTAAGGATTTAATTTTCATTTTTTTTCCAATAAATTTCATTTTCAATTCGAAATACGTTCGAATCGAATGTATCATTCAATCATCGATCATCATCGATGGATCGATGAAAGTCGTTCATCATTTACAATGACAACAACAACAACAACAACAGCTTCTGAATTACGTTATTTGATTTTTTTTTAAACTTTTCGCAATAAAAAAAAACATTTCCTGTTAATTTTTTCATTTTACAAAAAGAAAAAATAAATTTAAATTTTACTAACAAAATTCCCACACATTGAGACATACAGGAGGATATCGTTAAATATTTTTTTTTTTATTATCATCATCATTTATCATCATCATCCTCATTATAAATAGGTTTTTGGGAGAGAAACTTTTTCTTTTTCTTCTCTTTTCTGTTGATTAATATTCAATCAATTCAAGAAATGATAAATGAGATTCTTTTGGCAGCAAATTCGAATGTTGACATTTTTTTTGTTTGTAGCCAAAAAAAACAGCTTGCATCACAAATTATCTTTCAAAATGATACGAATAAAAAACGAGAGTAAATCAATCGATATGTTCTGGTTCTTGTCAGTTTGTTCAATTGGTCAATCGATTTTTGTTTTGTTTTTTCAGACCATATCCATCTATGAATGGATGAATGAATTTTGTAGACAGAAAAAAACAACAAACAACAAAAAATCATTCAACCATTTCATAATGATAACTCACGAAGATGATGATGATGATGATGATATCTTTGATGGTTAGCTAGAAGAAGAAGAAGAAGAAGAAGCAACAAAGTTTTTAAAAAAAAAATTCAATTTTCATTTTCTTCACCCAAACAAACACGAGCCACTTTCATCATCATCATCATCATTATATCATCATTATGGATCATCATCATCATCATCATCATCATGGATCTTGGATATAATTATCAACCACAAAGAAATGAAGATAATTGAATAATACCATCAACTATGAATGAGAATGTTACTTTATCATTTTTTTTTTCACTTACTCTCTTCGTTCATTGGTTTTATGAATAATGAGAAATGAATTTCTTCCAAGGAAAAGAAAAGATCTTGGATGATCCAAACTTCTGCTACCACCTTATCTTTGTATCTTTATCTTTCTTTTTTAGCCAGGCTTTCCATTATTATCATCAAAAAATGATAATAATTATAATTAGAACATTCAAAAAAAAAAACAAAAGAAAAAACCAAGTTTAGCCAAAAAACAAAAGGCTAATCCTGTATAATCATCCATAGCACATCATTATAATGATTATCCATTCATTCATTCATTTTCTATTGTTGTTGTTGATCTGATCATTCAATCAATCATTCAATCAATCAAATGACCGATTTTTATCGATTGATTGATTTTTTTTCAATCGTTGTTGTTGTCGTTTTGAATATTTAAGGGGAGAACAACAAAAAAAAATTGTCATCAATTGGTGACCTTTGATTGTTCACAAACAATTGTATTTCACAGACACACCGATTATGGCCATAGATTTTCTCCAGATTAATAATAACCATATTTGGTGTGAAAAAATGATGATCCATATTTTTTTAAAAGGGCCAAATTTTCCTTCTTCTTTTTCTCTTGTTAATTACGAATCGAAGATGAAATCAAATCCAAAGTGATTTTTCGTTTTTCTATCTTGAATTATCAATAAGTGATGAGCCAAATGAGAGTACTGTATGCATGCTAATCAGAATGAATAATTTAAAAAAAAACTAGTTTTCATTCGCTCTCACTCACCATAGGTAACCACAATTAAATCATCATAAAGGTGATAATGATTTTCTGTTTTTGCAAATATCGTTTGACCATAAGATAAACTGGTTTTTTTTTTTTGGTTTTCATTTTCATTTTCCCGAATTTTTTTTTTTTAATCTGATCAAAAATCAAAAACTTTACATTAATCGAATGTAGAATCTTTGAAAATTCTTCAAATGAATTTATTTATGAAGAAAATTTTAATGGGAAAATTATCTGGTAAACTTTCAGGGAAAAAAACTTTATGGAAAATTTTCTTGACGAAATAAATATAAAAAAATCAAATTCAATCAATTTTTAAAAATGTTTAACTTTTCTTGTTGTACAAAACAAGTTCATGTTTATAAATGATCTTCGTTGTTGTTGTTGTCGTTTTCGATGACATTATCTTCAAATTTATCGACGAAGAAGATAGAAAAAAATCATTATATTCCGTTAAGTAACTTTCGGTAACTTTTTTTTCCATCGAAGAAAGTTTTTTCCTTCATCATCATCATCATCAACTAAATCGTTTGTCATTCAATAGTGTTGACATCGTTTTATTTGAAAAGCAAAATGAAAAACTGTCGACAAACACCTAATATAACCATTACCATCATCATCATCATTGAAATCATTGAATTCGGATTTTTTTCCTTTCATTTCTTTGTAGAAGTTAGTAAGACGATATTCAGCTAAATCTGGATCATTTTCACTCAAGTCAAGGGAGAGAGAGAAAACAGAAATTGTCTGTTTGAAAATGAAGAATATTTGTTTATGTATTTTAGTTCAGAATTTTCGTTTTGAATTTTCAACTTTTCCGAATCATGTTCCTTTAATTGAATTATCCTGAAGAGATGTTTATGTTAGGCAACAACGGTAAAAATTCAGTTTTTTTCTTCTTTTGGATGAAAAATCAATCATTGGTTAAAAAAAACTTGAACAGAGATAAAATAATTATCAATATTTTTCAATCTTATTGATTGATTATGATGATGATGAACAAATTCAATAGAGTTTTTTAATTTTTCTTAAAAAAAAGGATGATCGATCAATCAAAATAACAATCGTGATTTGATGATGATGATGATGATGATCATTATCTGATGATGATAATAATATTATCAAGAAAAAAAAAGTGAAAATGATTTGATGATCTACGGATGTTATATTGTAATTATGGTAAAAAATTGAAAGTTGAAATTCGAATGTTTTTATTTTCGAACGATTCGATCATCATCCGGTGTCCGAAAAAAGAATCTGTTCATTGATGACGTTACTTGTTGTTGTTGTTAATGATGACAACAACGAAAAAAAGATAAAGAAAAAATTGCTGTTCTTGTTGTTGTTACAGATTTTGTTTTGTTCCTGGAACAAATTTTTTTTGAACAAACACTCACCATTATCGTCAATTCAAACAATTTTCTTTTCTTATTTTGACGCAAAAGTTAAGTGGCTATGGTTGATGAATTTGGATTTTTTCAAAAAACGAGTGTGAAAGAAAATAAATTTGAACACCATTTTCATCATCATCATCATCACCATCACCATGATTATGATTGTTGATGATCAACTTATCATCATCGACCATTTCAAACAAACAAACAAAACAAAACACACGTTCGGTTCATTTTGCTTCGTTTCGATTCATTTTTTTTATCAAGTCACGAAACATTATTGGTAATTTTCAAATGCAATTTTTTTTTTTGCTGTTTTACTTTTCACTGGCGTCCAAACAAACAAAATTTTTGATTGCATTTTATCTTCAAAACGTTTGAAATGAAAAAAATGGACCGAAAAAACTAAACAACAAGGAAAAAGATGAGTGAGTAAAAAAAACATTCGAATATTTTTTTCCTCCCCCTGTATACATTATATGTGGACAGCCACAAATCATCGATCGATGATCATGATCGTCGTCAGTATTATTATTACCATCATCATCATTATCATCATCGAAATACAATCTTAAGAAGCTCTTCGTTTTCTGTTGTTGTTATGGTTCATTTCCTGTCTATATTTATGATGATATTTTTGTTTTGGTTCAAAAATAGTCCATGTTTCACGACGAATATACCATTCGAATATTTATTGAATGGTTGATGATATCCATATTCATTCATCCATTCATTCATTCATTCATTTGCATGGATCAAATATGCACGTTTATTTTCCAACAACAACAACAACAACAATGGCAGTACTGAACGCCGTACCTCACAAACTTTATTGATCACATCGTTTGGTACGTGATATATTTTTTTTATGTTTGAGTACAATATGGAACGATCCAAAAGAAAAAAAAAATTTCAACAAATTGTTTGGGAAGAAAAAAAAGATTTACTTTTTTTTCAAAAAAAAAACAAACTTAAAATATTCATTTTAGTTTTTCATTTACGTAAACCGTTATCGTTCGTTGTAAGTGAAACTTGTTATAATTTTCGTTTGTATGTGTTTATAGACCGAAACAAAATGAAAAAAAAACTTTGGATCGACATACACACACTTCATTGACGAATAAATTGAACAAAACTTTTGCTGTTGTTATTGTTGTTTGATCCTGGAACAAATTACAAAGTTTCAGTTTTCAAACAAACAACAACAACAAATTTTTCTGTTTTCCACATACATTCATACAGTGATTAGTGTGTTTAATAAAGTGTTTCATTCATTCATTCATTTTGGTGATGGTGAATGGATGGATGGAAACAAAATCATAATCACTGTCTTGATTGAATGGTTGATTTTTGTTGTTGTTGTTGTTGTTGTTGTTAAATTGACTAATCAACAACAACAACAACAACAATATTGTGTAATCAACTTGAATCGTGTTTTTGTTTGGATTTATCAGATTTTTAAATGGATTTTCGGTGAAAAACAAAAACAACAAAAAAAAACTTCAAGAATAAAGATAAAAAGTTGTCAGAATAGTTGCAAGCTGTTAGAATTAAAGAATTACACTTAGTTAGTTAGTTAGTTAAAGTTTTTGGATCTTTTGAACCAAAAAATCTTCTTAAAATTCTTATCGATTCATGAATTCTTGTTGTTGTTACTTGTCTATATATTTTCTCTATTGTTTTATCTGCAAACAACAAAAAAAAAAACGGTGAAAACAACGAAAGAAAAGAAAATCCTCTTAGAATATGTGTTCAGCTGATGGTCTGAGATCGAAGATTGATTGCTGAAAGAATCGAAAAACCGTGAAAAATAAGTTTTCGGAAAAAACAAAACAAAAAAATTCTTACTTTTTTCATATTTTCTATCAAATAATTCTTGATACATCGGCAGTTTTTTGTTGTTGTTGTTGTTGTTGTTATGGTGTTTCCCAAATCAAAATTGAATTTTGAATAATATACATTTGTTGTTCAAACATCATCATCACCCGGGATCATAATTTTCCTTTTTTTTTTTTTTTTTTTTGAATATAATTCTTGTGAAGAAAGAAAAAATTTATAAATTTTGAATGAAATTATTTTACATTTTTCATCATCATCCGTCGTCGTTGTTGTTGTTGTTGTTTAATTTAAATGTAAATTTTTTTTTTGTTCTTTCCGAAATTCGCTTCTTGTTTACTTTCTTGTGTTTGATATAATTATGTTTTTTCATAATAAAATTACGTCGTGTGTTCCTGGAATTTTGTGTTCTAGAAAAAAATTCCATGTTCGCAATTTAACGAGAAAAATCTTGTTTTGTTCGGTTTGTTTGTTTGTTTCAAAGGAAACAACCCAAAAAAAAAAACATTTCATTCTCATAAATCAAAAATTATCATCGTAATTTCATTTGTGGAATTTTCCCGGGAAACAGATGTTCCATTCTGATTAGCTAACTATAATGGTGGTGGTGGATCCATTTCGAATGTTCAAATGATGATTTCGAGTGTTCAATGATTTGGATATTTGGCCATGATAATCAAGTTTGAAAAAAAAACAAAAAAGCCAATGGAGAGTAAACAATCCAATAATGATAATGTTTGTTTTGATTCGAGGGGGGTTGGAAATTAAATCAAATTCGGATTAAAATATGCTCGATGGGTATAATCAAATTGATCTGGTTCATTTAATTATCCAAAAAGAAGATTTAATTGTTTGGGAATGGAATTTCTCTCTGTAATTGACATTTATCGCTTCATTGATTCTTTAATTGGATTTTCGTTTCGGTTTCGCTTGAATATTGATGACCAATGTTTTGAGAACCAATTATTCAGCTTTTTTGAAACTCACATGGTGGAAGAAAAATCAATGACATTATCTTTGACGCAATTTGAATATGCAGATTTAATCATTTCTGTTTGTGATCAATTTCAACAACAAAAAAACAAAATCGATTCAATTTATCGACCAGATAATAATGGATGGATGGATGGAAAGTCGATACACACATTCACAACATCGATACTATCGATAATTTTTATGTTCGAACACTTTTTTTTCGATTCGAATGATAATGGATACAACAACAACAAAAACATTCATCATTATCTCATTTTGGATGCGAAAAAAACATTTTAAATTGTGTTTTTCTTTTTCTTTTTCTTCTTTTTTGCTTTGTATAATTCGTGATAAAGTTTGAATGAATTGAATTTTTTTGGTAAGTTTTTTTTCTGTTGTTGTTGTTAAAAACGTTAATGATTGAATCATGTGATGTTTTTTTTTCTCGTTTAAAGAAAACAGAAATCATTTCGATTGTTTGTATCGATCCCTATATGGGATTTTTTTTTTTCGTTTAGGAAATAAAAAACATTTTAAATTCAAAAAAAAAAATATTTTGTATTTTAACAAATTCAAAATCACATCGATTCGAACATGATCATGATCATCGTGGGTCAATTGTGGTCAAACGAACGAACAAGATTTTCATGAATTTTTTTTCGATTTTGGCAATGATTTTTGTTTTTGTTGCTGCTTTTCGCCATCATTGATTTTGTTGTTTAGTGTGGAATGTTTTTATCCCAAAACATATGTTATTTTTATTATTATTATTGAATAACAGTAATCGATTTAAATCTTTTTCGCTTTGATCTGAACAAAATGTTCTGATTTTAGCTAAATGGCCAAAAGTTTTTTTCCACTAAACAGAAGCTTTTATTGTTCGATGACGATGACGATGATGATGATGATGATGACAATGGACAAACAAATGAAGTCAACAAAAAAAAAAAAAGAAAAAAGTCAAAATCAATTCAAACAACAACACAAAACGATGATGATAATGATAAGAGATGTATGTTATGTCATAATATAGACTATTTTCGATCATCATAATAATGATGTTTATAACTTTGATGTTCATCATATTCTACATGAAAAACCATTGATTATAACGTTTATTCCATATAATCATCGATTGGATCTAACCAACAAGAAATGTCATTGTTTTTATCATTGAAAATTCGTTCAAACAAACAAACCAAAAAACAAATAAGATGTTGTTTCAATGTTTGTTTTTTCAATGATAGATTAATTTGATCAAAAAAGAAAACTAACTTTTCAACAACAAAAAAAAACAACAATTAAAAACATTCGAAATTAATTCAATTTATCAAAGATATAATTGATTTCTCTTTTCTATACCTAATCATTATGATAATTATAATGTTTTTTTTTCTCAAAAAAAAGTTTATTCTGTTTGTCATGTGACTTGAAGGCAACTTTTTTTTCATCATTCATTTTCATCATGTGAAAATGAATGATGGATTTTTCCTGTTTTCTCTCTGTCTCTCTCTCTCACTTAATTCAATCAATCAAGTCAATCCAATCATATGAATGTCTGTGTAATGGAATAAAAATTGGAAAAAATGATTGCCCGGAAGGGCAATTTGCGATCCATTTCAAACGAACGATCCAATGAAGAATTTGTAGTTTTTTGGCTTTTTTTTAGCTTCTTTATTATCCTGATGATCAAATGTTTACATTCTCGCAACAAAAAAAAATAACGGATGTAACCAAAGAAAAAATGATTAATTTTACATTATCATTTCATATGCTTCAATAAACTTGTTTTTTTCGTTTCTTTTCGTTTCACATCAAATCAAATTTATATTCATTAAATTGGATAGGAATTTTCGAATATATTTCTGCAACATTGTCAATGAATTACGGATCAATTGGATGATCATCACTAATCATACAATGAATTAAATTGAAATAAAAATGATGATGATATTTACAGGCTGATGATTACACACGCAATATTATCAGGTTGTGTTGGCGGAAAGATAACTCTCCGGAGGGCTTCATCATCATCATCGATTGATTATATTTGATGAAACAAAAATGAAAAATATTTTCCATATCAATTGTCGGATATGGCAGAGAGAAAGAAAAATGAAAAATTGACAACAAGAAAATAATGAAATATGATGATGTTGAAATGGTGAACATCCGTTTTTGTGGAAATAGTTGATGATTCGAATCGAATAAATGATGATGATCCAGAATTTTTTTGTAACCGGCCTAATGAAAAAATTGGTTATTTTTTGTTTCTTTCCATTTTTTTGGGTTATTCTCAGAATTATTATTCTTTTTATAACAAAAAGCTTTGAACTAAAGCTGGATTAATTCTTGTTTTTGTTTTTTTTTTTTTTTTGTTTTAGTATTCGACTCGTGAATCATATATAACCAGAAGTGACGAAAATTAATTTATTTCCTTATTCAATCTATTTTCTTGTCTGTCTGTGTGTGTTTGTGTTGATGTGGGTGTTAATCGTTTTCATCATAAATTCAAACCATGATGACCTGAGTTATTAAATTGATGATGGTATATAACAAAAAAACTAATGGTTTTTTTTCTGACTTTTATTCCTTAGGAACAAACTTCTTTCGAAAAGCGACATATATTAACGGACAGCCAACGAAACAAACTCGAGCAACAACAACAACAACAACAAAAAAAGAGAATCAACTTTCCTGTTTGTCGAGAATCCGAGCGAAAAACAAAACAAAACAAACAAAAAACAACCATTTTGAGTGAAAATGGTACGATCCAGAGGAAAAAAAGAATACATTGAACTTTTTTTTTCTCTCAATAATATTGATTTTCATCGAAAGAGAAAGAAAAAAAAGGTGCTAACATAGAATCGAATGATATGGCCACATATTGTTATAACCGTGTATGATTTAATAGTTTAGCATCGTATATACCGAACCAGACTAAACCAACGAAAGAAACATCTCTCCAAAAACACAGAGATAAAATATGAACAGGAATGAAAAAAAATAGGCAATCAAACTTAATATATTACGATCCAATTGGAACGACGAAGAGACACCCCAGGAATTGATAAGTGAGATAGAGAGAAAGAAAAAAAAAATGCCGAACAGAGAAGAGCAGCGACCTTTTATGTCGTTTCAAAACGAAATGAATGAAAAAATTTCGGTGCAACCAAAATGCCAAATTCCAATCACCAAATTGATGATGATGATAACGATGTTGTTTCGTGAGATGTTCGATTCATGATATTGACTTTGATTTTTGAGCAAAAACAGAATATTCTTCTGCTTTGTGTTTATTCATTATGTAAAGAATTCAATCATATGATAAACTTCTTAATGATGATGATGACGACGACGACAATAATTATCATCATCATTAAGATTTTCAGCTGATTCATCATCATCATCATTATTTATCGGAAATTTTCTGCTTTTTTTTTGGTTTCAAATTGGCAACACTGTTATGTTTATTATAGATGAAAGATTTTTTTTGTTTGTCTATAGACACAGTTATCATAATAATTAAGTTTGATGATGATGATGATGAAAATGTTTGGAATGAATTCAACAACAACAACAACAAAAAGTAGAACAAATGAATGAATCATCAACAAACGCATCAATTTGCAAGATCTGTTCTATATATTTTTTTCGATGTAACCATCATCATCATCAAGTATGAAATATGATTTGAAAAGATTCGTTATTCAATTTCTTCAGTTTCGTTTACACATCCAGACAGAATGAAGAAGAAAAAAAATATTGTCAAATTCTTAAAATATAATGATAGCTTGTTTGGTTGTATAAAATTAGATTAAGAAATATAATTTATTTCATCATCAACATAATCATTGAAAATAATCCTTTACGGTTTAATGTTGATGTAAGATTCTTTATGCAAAATGAAAAGATTTCATGGTTTTTATCATCCTCATCATCATGAAATATAATGTTTCTTGGCTTTGGCATCGATACAAGTTGAACAAATAACTTTTTTTCTGCTCTTTTTTTTTTGATTAATTGTTCGTCTTCCATATTTCATAATATTATCCATTTTCAATTAGATTTTTACCATTTCTGTTCTGTCTTTTTTTTTCTTCAAATATGCCAAATATGGATTTTTTTTTTTAATTTTGTCCTGAAAAATGTGACAAATGTGTATCATTTGATGATGATGATGTGAAAGATTATGGTTCTGATAATTTTTTTTTTTGTTTTCGTTTTTTCCAATTCCCCTATGAGAACGCCAACGAATTTATGAGAAGAAAAAGAAAAAAAATTTTCGGAATCCAATTGGAACGAAAAAGTGTGAAAAAAAAGTACAAGTGGAATCATCCACCCACATGTCACCATCAAATATTATTTAATCCTCAAAGGATCAAGATAATCCAATTTTGTCGTCATCTTCATCGTCGTTGTTGTTGTTGTTAAAATTTCAATTTTCATTTCAGGCGAACAACGAAAATGCACTTTAAATTCAATGGATTAGCCTATTTTTTTTTCATCGATTTAAATCTTTTTTTTTCGTTGCTTCTGTGTATAGTGATCATGGTTATGGTGCCCAACATTATTGAACGGGTGGTGGTGGTGGTGAAGAAAATGAAATTAAAATTTTGCCAAAAGAAATATTTCGAATGAATGAATGAATGGGAAAAACGAAACAGTAAATGAAATCTTCAAGGATCATTATATCACCATCATCATCATCATAATGATAATCATTATCATTCAATTGATATTGACATTGTAAAGCAAAGAAGAAAAAAAGTTTCATTTTTTCTTCCTCGCTCTCGATCCATTCATATAACTTTTTGGAAAAAAAAGTTGATCATCATCACCATAATGATAATGTTACGATTTTTTTTGTCTGTTTCTGATTGTTTGTTATCATTGTCATTTATGAAATTATTATCTTTGGTGAAAAGAAGGCCACACACACACACACACATTCCACTTTCTTGATTGCCAATCATTATTCAATTCGACAATAACAACAACAACTAAAAAAAAGAAAAAAAAAGTTATTTTTAATTTTCATTCAAACATTTTTTTAAAAAAAAAGAAAAACTTGATTGTCATTGAAATACCTATAGGGTAAATGAATATATATGACAATTTTGATATTATCGATATACAGTGGTACCTCGGTTAACGACGATGATCGGGACCTGAAAAACCGTCGTTAACCGAAATGTTCGTTAACCGAGGTACGATTTTCCATAGGTTTCAATGGAGAGCGGATAGAATTGATCCGACCTCAGACCTTGATTTCCTATTATCACCTTAAATTCTCGAAAAAAGCCATGTAAACATAATAAACTGATTATTTTTGAATTCATTCTTATCTAGGCTAATCCATAGACTGGATCTGATAACTGAAATCATCACTTTTCGGCGATAAAAATGAAAAATGTCCCACTTCCCTTAAAAGTTTGCTTCACTGTCATAATTCTTTACCTTTTTTTCTCAAAAAAGAGTTGCAATATGTTTTGATTGTCTAACGATGGTCACTAAAAAATCCAAATTCATTTGTTTGAAGATCATCACTAAAAAATCCAAAATCATTTGTTCGAAGATCATCACTAACGTATCAGAATTCACTTGCTTAAAGATCATCACTGAAAAATCCAAATTTCCTAACCAAGCAATGATCACTGAAAAATCCAAATTTCCTAACCAAGCAATGATCACTGAAAAATCTAAATTTCCTAACCAAGCAATGATCACTGAAAAATCTAAATTTCCTAACCAAGCAATGATCACTGAAAAATCCAAATTCACTTGCTTAACGATGGTCACTAACAAATCCAAATTCACTTGCTTAACGATGGTCACTGAAAAATCTAAATTCACTAACCAAGCAATGATCACTGAAAAATTCAAATTCACTAACCAAGCAATGATCACTGAAAAATCCAAATTCACTTGCTTAACGATGGTCACTAACAAATCCAAATTCACTTGCTTAAAGATCATCACTGAAAAATCCAAATTTCCTAACCAAGCAATGATCACTGAAAAATCTAAATTTCCTAACCAAGCAATGATCACTGAAAAATCTAAATTCACTAACCAAGCAATGATCACTGAAAAATCTAAATTCACTAACCAAGCAATGATCACTGAAAAATCTAAATTTCCTAACCAAGCAATGATCACTGAAAAATCTAAATTCACTAACCAAGCAATGATCACTGAAAAATCCAAATTCACTAACCAAGCAATGATCACTGAAAAATTCAAATTCACTAACCAAGCAATGATCACTGAAAAATCCAAATTCACTAACCAAGCAATGATCACTGAAAAATCCAAATTCACTTGCTTAACGATGGTCACTAACAAATCCAAATTCACTTGCTTAACGATGGTCACTGAAAAATCTAAATTCACTAACCAAGCAATGATCACTGAAAAATCTAAATTCACTAACCAAGCAATGATCACTGAAAAATCTAAATTCACTAACCAAGCAATGATCACTGAAAAATCCAAATTCACTTGCTTAACGATGGTCACTAACAAATCCAAATTCACTTGTTTAACGATGGTCACTAACAAATCCAAATTCACTTGCTTAACGATGGTCACTAACAAATCCAAATTCACTTGTTTAACGATGGTCACTAACAAATCCAAATTCACTTGCTTAACGATGGTCACTAACAAATCCAAATTCACTTGCTTAACGATTGTCACTAACAAATCCAAATTCACTTGCTTAACGATGGTCACTAACAAATCCAAATTCACTTGCTTAACGATGGTCACTAACAAATCCAAATTCACTTGCTTAAAGATCATCACTAACAAATCCAAATTCACTTGCTTAACGATGGTCACTAACAAATCCAAATTCACTTGTTTAACCATTCCAACAATGGCCAGTAAAGAATTCAAATTCACGTGTTTATAACGATTCAATTCGTTCAAAACGATTGAATTCAAAATGAAATTTTAAATCCATTCAAACCCAGAAAATTGTTTTCTTATTCAAATCCGAAATCTTTCAAAAATGAACCATATTCTCCCATAGCACTTTTTGATAACCAATCGAATTTTATTCCTTGATCGATAAGATTTGTTAAACTTTTCATTCTTTGTTGGACTTGTTTCGTTTATGAATTTAAATTCGTTACTTAGTTGAAATTGTTTAGAAAATGAATTTGGATTTTTCAGTGATGATCTTTAAGCATGTGAATTTGGATTTTTCAGTGATCATTGCTTGGTTAGTGAATTTGGATTTTTCAGTGATCATTGCTTGGTTAGTGAATTTGGATTTTTCAGTGATCATTGCTTGGTTAGTGAATTTGGATTTTTCAGTGATCATTGCTTGGTTAGTGAATTTGGATTTTTCAGTGATTATCTTTAAGCAAGTGAATTTGGATTTGTTAGTGACCATCGTTAAGCAAGTGAATTCGGATACGTTAGTGATGATCTTCGAACAAGTGAATTTGGATTTTTTAGTGATGATCTTCAAACAAATGAATTTGGATTTGTTAGTGATCATCGTTAAGCAAGCGAATTTTGAATCGTTAGTAATCATAACTGAATAAGGGAATTCAGATTTGTTCAACCAAAAAGAATCATTTTCGGCTAGCGATTATTATATTTGGAACTTGTAATTTTCATGAAATTTTTTGATTAGGTATCAATTCTCATAAGTAGGATGTTGTCTTTGTTGAAAAAATCAAATATTTATAATAAATTATACACAAAAAAAATCAAAAAATTGATTTTTTTAAATCGTCGTTAACCGAAAAAATCATCGTTAACTGAGGTAATTTTTTCTCCTGACCCATCGTCGTTAACCGAAAATTTCGTTAACCGAGGTGTTCGTTAACCGAGGTACCACTGTATATTTTTAGCTAAAAAGAAAAAGTATTTTTTTTTGTTCAAATTTATTGATGCCATACTATTTATGAAATATGATGATGATGATGACAATAGACCAATAAGTAATTTATCATTTTTTTTTTTGCTTTCCAAATTGAATTTTCTTTGAAGAAAAAAGTTAGAAAATCCGGATTTCCAATCCATTTTTTTTCGTCTCTTTGCTCTCTCGCTAAACTTTTTTTTCTATTTCGACACTATCTGGTCTTGTTCGAAATTGCAATTGCTGGTTGTTTGGAAATTATTTTCCAAAATTTCGCTCATTTCGATTTGAATTTTTTACCATTATCATCATTATCGTTATCATTGAATGAATCATTTGTGGCCAATTATAGATTTCAATGGTATGATTATATAACAATAATAATAATAATAAAAGATGAAAATGTTTTTTTTCTTTTCTTTTCTCTCTGTTCTGTAACCTTATATAACCAGAAATAATCATTATGATGATGGTGATGATGATCAAAGAAAAATTGGAAATAAGTAAAAAAAATTCGATCCACAATCAATGATTATAATGGCCATTTTTATTCAATTCATTCATGATTTGAATTGACAATTATCATCATTGGGTTTCGGGTGTTTTTTGGTTTTTGATTTTCAATCAATGATAACATTTGATAATAGATGTCAATAACAATCGAAAAATTTCATCAGCTTTCCATTTTTATTCAATAGGGACCCACAATCAACACTGATCATCATTTTTCTATCATTGATAATGATTTTGGCCCAAATTTGTTTGATTAAAAATGCACTCGAAGAAATGAAAAAGGAAAAAAAACAAATCCAAGAAATCAACCAAATCGTTATTTTGTTATTCAAAGTTAAATTCCATTCATCCATAGAAAATGACAATATCACAAAAAAACGGCCACCAAAAGAAATGACAACAAATCAAAAGAGATGGATAGAATGCTGCATTTTTTTCCCAACAAGGCAATTTGGTTTGGTCTTTTTTTTCGCTTCGTTTTGTTTTTATCCAACTTCACATATTGTAATTATCTTTACGAAGAAAAAACATTTCGTGCAATAAACAGAAGATAGATAAATAGATTGGTTTTGAAAACAAAACAAAAAAAAAAAAAGTTCTGCAACGTTTATTTCCTTCATTTTATTTCATTGCTGTTCCAAAAAAAAACGATGCTCAAGCAAAAGACTTGTAATGAAACAAATTAACACACACACACATGAGGATTAAATGAATGAATGAATGAACTTTGTCCCGAACATCAAATAAAACATTATCAGTTTTTTTCTGTTATATTTTAAACAGTTAATTTACTTTTTTTACTTTCGCATCCAAAAAATAATCGTGTTTGTCATCCCCCCCATCACTGGCTAAAAGACAGATGTATCACACACACACACACACACACAGAATGATGTGTTCGTTGTTCATTGTTATTAATGTTTCAAACACAATTGAATCATTAACACTTTTCACTCTTGTCTACAATTGGTGTCGACAATGTGTGTGTAAACGCGCAGAGAAAATTTCATTTAAACATGGAATTTCAAGTGTAAATTGAGACGAGTCCTATGCTCTTGATCGAGAATACAGTTTTTTTGGAACAATGTTTTTTGTTTGTTTGTTTGTTTGTTTGTCTTGTGTTTTTTTTTTTTTTTTGATTTATGATCAAATTTAATGAGAGAAAAAAAAATCGAAAATTAATTTCTTTTGCTGGTTCAAAAATTTCCATAAAAGACTATTTTTACCCCCATAAAGAATTTATTACAAAATTCAAAAATGAATAAATTTTTATTCTACCCACCAGAAATAGAAAAAACCACAACCACCACAAAAATGGAAACAAAATTCCAATATTATTCAAAATAAAAGATTCTGTCTTTGTTTTCGTTTTTCGAATATTCATTTCATTTTGTGTGTTGAAAAAAAAGACCCAATAAATCAGGATTTTTCTGTTAGCCATTTTTAGAATTCTATTTTAAAATTCTTTATTTTGAATTTTGTTTTGTTTTGATATTTGGTGGTAGGCCTCATCATTTGTTTATCTATTCAAATTTATTCCCCGTCTGTCTAACTGTCTGCTTACTTACTTCAATTGTGGTCGAAGCCATCCAAAATGATATGTTTTGACATTATCATTCGAGAAAAAAAATTTGAAAGAAATAAAATTTAAATTTTTTCCTTTTCTACTACCATCATCGTACAAAAAAAGAAACACTAGATGTTTTTATAAACAAAAAACATTTGAAAAAAAAGTAAAAATATTATAAGTGGCTAGGATAATGGAATCATATACACACACACATGAATCGTATTGACACATTTGATATGGAAAAAAATGATAATTTTATTTCAATTTGCGATTTATTTATTTTTTTTAAAAAAGATTGTAATTTTTTCTTAGTAAAAATAATAATAAAAATAATAAATTCTGGTTCATTGGTTGATGATATTTTCTTTTTTTTTTTTTTTGCAGAATAAATTCATTTTCATTCAAATATTCTGGAATCGAATCTGTTTTAAATGTTTTTTATTGTTGTTCTTGTTGTTGTTGTTACATTCGCTATTTATTTATTCTAAGCAGCTTTAGCCATTTTTTGTGATGTATTAATTTTATCACCCAAACTTAATGCCATTCCTTGTGATTTTGCACGTATACGTATATGACCGGTAACCGGTGCATCTAATGATGTTTTTTCAATACTAACATTAGCTAATGCATCTTCACCAAATATTGATTTTGCATAAAGATTTGCAGCTAAAAATCCACAATTACCCGATAATGATTTTTGTGGTGTTAAACATTTCATATTAGTCGATTTGATCAAATGATTTAGATATTCAATTAGATCATTGATTCCAGTATTGACAGTTACTTTATTTTCCCATTCAAATTCAGTCCACATTTGACGGAATTGTGCATCACTACATGTAGCTGGTATTATATAGTCCATAATATCGATATAAATATCATTCAATACGACAACATTACGATCCGATGTTGATCCCGAAATATCGTATACTATTTCGTTTTTTTTGTTTCATACAAATAAATAAACAAACAAACAGAAAAAAATAAGAGGTTAAAATCAAGGAAATAAATAAAAAAAGAAACAAAAATTTGATTTTTTTTCGTAAAAAGTTTTTTCATGTCAAGAAAAAAACAACAACAAATTCTGAACACGAACAACATCAAAACAAATAAACACAAACACAAACGAACTTACCAATATTGCCAAAAATAACAACATTTTCGGTCGATGTTACTTTAATCGATGCACGAACATTGGTAAAATCATGCGGTGCCAATACAATTGGCTGTGGTTTTTCAACCAATTTTAAATCACCAATAGTAGATAATTCTAATGTACAATTCTGTAATGTATCCGATGTTTGATTGACAATCAATACATCCAATGAAATATCATATTGATTAACATTAACATAACATTCAGCATAAACAGGATCACCAAGACCAGTTAATTGTGTTACTTTGGATAATTGACTTGCCGATAATAGTCCAGTGGATGATGATCTACCCGATGCAGTTGATGTTGCTGTTGGTCCGGCTATTGCCTGATTCAAACTTACATCCAATAGATTTTCCATTTGTTCAGTAGCTTTATTAATAAGCTGTGAAAATATTAGATGATCATCAATTTCAACAGCTTTTTTCGTTTTATTCAATACAGAATCATATTTAATTTCACATTCTTTTGAATTATCCAACATGCTCATCAATGATTGACGTGTATCGTGTAAATAAATCTGATTCATTAATGTTTCAATTTCATTCGTATCCATATTATTAATATTGATCAATACATATAATGATAATGATATACGTTCATAATCATCTTCATTGATCATCTGTGTAACCAATTTAGATTTACCCAAATGTAATATTGATGTCAATAATAACATTGATTCAGCTAGATAAACATTAATTGATCGTTGATCAACACCAGGCATCTGTTTATATCGAAGCGATAATTTAACCAAACAATTGGCAATTGTTGTTCCAATAAAAAATTCATTATTCACCAACATATATCGACGTAATGGTGGTTGTGATTGTTCATTAGTTGTTGTTTTTGTTGTTACACTTAATGCCGATTGTGTTGCATATGATCCATCGGCTGTGACCAATTTTGGTGCCGATGAAGTGGCCAAAGTTTTTGAAGCATCATGATTTACATAGGTTGAATTATCTTCATTTCCATCATCAAGTTTACGTAATTCACTTTCAACGATAGGCAATTCTCCCATAGATGTTTTAATAAGTTCAAGTACTTCTTGTAATTGAACAGCATTTTCATCACAAAATTCGCCCAAAAGCCAAATCAAACCACGATGTACCTTGACATTGTTGATCGATGCAAATACTTCCATCAATTTATTTAGGATAAAATTTTTAAGCTGAGCATTTTTCGAAATGAATTGCCTACAGAAAACAATAACTAATATGGCGGTTGCTTCATCATTTTTAGTGGCCAACAATTCAAACAATGTTGTCAGAACATTACTTGAATTGATTACATCGGGATATTTCATACAAATAACATGAATAGTTTTAACCAACATTTGACAATATTTACTATTCTCTTCTTGTGTTCCATGTGATTCATTCTGGGTTTTTAGGATTTCTTTTTTCAATAATTGAACCAATTCTTCAACATTACGTAGATTAACCAAATCCAATGAAAGATTCAAAACTTTTTGTTTAACTTCTAAATCGGTTGCTACATTCAATATACGTAGAATATCCATCAATGAATCCTGTAGAATACGTTCAGCACCAGAAGCTGAATCTTTCAATGAAATCAAACGATCCAATACAATTAGTTTAACATTGTTGTCACTTTCTTTGATACAAATATCAATGAAACAATTTGCGGCAGCTTTCAATGCTGTTGGTGCTTGCGATAAAGTGACCAATGTTGCAGCAGCTTCATATCGAACAGATGCCGATGTAGACATACTTAATAGATTATAAATTGCACGAATAAATTTTGAACGTTCACCTGGATTAGATATGCAAACTTTATATATCAATTCGACAATAACCAATTGAAGAATTTCATTAAAACTTCCAATCTGTTCTAAACATGAATTCAAATAATCCAAAGCTTTTTTCTGATCCAAATGAATCAACATTAGAAATGCATTACGTTTACAGCTAGCATCAGATTCTCGTCCCAAAAAATCCAAAACCAATTCCGGTGCATCCGGTATAAGAAATTCAAAATTCATATAGATCTTAAATATAGCTAATACTGCATTACGACGAACATATGAATGACGATGTTCTAAACATTGTCGAATGGTTGGCAATAATGGTTCTAAAAGTTCCGGTTCTTTAAGTTTACATAAAAATCGCAATGTTGAACCACGAAGATATTCATTAGGATGTTGTAAATCTTTACGATAAGCATCACAAACTAAAATCATTTCATGCAATAGTTTACCATCCGGACCACGTTTCGGTACAATTTCCCAAAAAATTAATAATAATTTTTTAATTTGATGATCATTCGATGGCAAAAGATAACGAATGACAAACATTAACATGTTTGGTGGAAATTTTTCACCATTCAAAATGATGTAGATTAATTTTTTCAATGCTGTAATTTTAGATTTCGTATCACCTTTTTCTGTTTAGTTTTTTTTGTGAAAAACAAACGTTTAACAACTCAAAATTCAACATCATTTAGCAAAAAAATATATTTACCGATATCATTTCGTATCGAAACTTCATTCGTAGTATCATCAGTTTCAACATTTATTAACGTATAACAAATTGATTCGGCCATGATTAAATGATAAGTTTTTTTTGTTGAAATAAAATCAAGAATCAAAAAAAAAATGAATGAATATCAGCCGGTCAATCCACCAACACGATCCATCGAATTGAGTAAAGACCACGTCACTGCAGTGTTGAGCATCGAAGAAATCCAGGATCTTTACGCCATCTTTCGAATAAATTTGTGAATCAATGAATAGATTTTACGACAAAAGATGGCGTATAGTTTATCAGAAAAAAAAATTTATTTTTAAATTTTATTTTTCAAATAATTTTTAATTGTAAATTGAAATAAGAAAAAATTGTTGAAAAACCGGGAAAAAATTCAAAGAAATCAAATACAAATTGTCTTTTTTTGTTGAAAGAAACATTTCAACATCACAGAATTTCAAACAGAAAAAAACAAACAAAGATCAGAGAAAATTATCAAAAAATTTACAAATCACTTTCCAGTACCGGTACAGTTGTTGTTGTTGAATTAGATGATGATGATTTTTTCGCCGACAACGATGTAAATGTATGTTTGATAACACTTTTTTTACTCATCATATCCAAATGATCAAGATAACGTGATTTTACATCGCTATATAATTTATTATTTACTGTCGTTGATGATGACAAATTTGTCAGCTTACCACAATATTGATTATTATTATTCATATCATTTTTAGAATTTTGTTGCTGTTCATTATCAAATGTTTGGGCAATTCTTCTTGTACGATTGTTGATTGAAATAGGCTTTGTTGTTGTTGTTGTTGTTGTTGTCGTTGTCGTTGTTGCTGTTGATGATGATAATGAATTTTTTATTCGGTCATTGATTTCGTTATATTTTGATGTACGAATTGAATTATTTGTGGATGATGATGGTGATGATTTGAAAAAATCTTCTCTATTCATCTGAACTTTTCTTGCATGCAATGATGGCTGCTGTATTGTTGTTGTTGTTGTTGTTTCATTTGTTCCATTATCATT
Organism: Dermatophagoides pteronyssinus; assembly: GCF_027571235.1. Taxonomy (NCBI): domain Eukaryota; kingdom Metazoa; phylum Arthropoda; class Arachnida; order Sarcoptiformes; family Pyroglyphidae; genus Dermatophagoides; species Dermatophagoides pteronyssinus. Next base: position 1,179,984 of record NW_027461528.1, read on the forward strand.
CAAAGTACGTGTTGCAGGTGATAATGATTTTGTTTTTGATTGTTTGGATTGACGACAAGGTTTTGTCGGTATTGATAATGGTGTTTTATTTGCTAATGAATTCGATGATAATGTTTTTGTTGAATTATCATCTTTAACGGTATCCGATGACGATTTTGTTGTAGGCTGTGAAGGTGGTAATGTCGTTGTCGTCGTTGGCGTTGGTGGTAATGTCGATGATGATGATGATGATGATGATTTGGAATCATTTATTTTGGTGGGCGAACGAAAACAGCAACTCGATGTTGATGATGATGATGACAATAATGTATCACAGATAATTTCTTCACCATTAGATTTTTTAAATTTTAATGCAGCTGAATTAACACAATAACGTTTACCGGTTGGTCGTGGACCATCATCAAAAACATGACCAAGATGTGCACCACATTTTGCACATTTTACTTCAGTACGTGCTAGATCTTGATTTAATGCTAATAATAGAAGATTTCCGCCAACTAAATTAAAAAAAAAAAAATTTCAACAAAAAACGATTTTTTAGTAATCTTCATTGTTTTCATCATGGATCATCAAAAAAAAAAAAAAAAACTTTCGAATTCGATTAACGCGTGCGCAAACATTATTCGAACGAATTTTTGTGCCAAAAAGTTTGTTTACAAAATTTTCAATCAACAGAAAAAATTACAAATTACTTCGACAACTAAAAACATTACAAATTTCTATCCAAAAAAAGAAAAATTTTTGAAATTTTTTCCATTCCTTTCTTGTTTGTATTGAATTTAACATTATTTTTTTCTGCCATTAACACCGCCATGAAAAAATGCAACAAGAAACAAAATTTCAACGAAAAAAAATCCAAATCAAGGCCATTAACGATGGCCGTGATTTGTCGAACAATATTTAGAAAAAAGAAAGAAAACATTGATCAACATCAATTCCTTCTGTCTGCTGCCAAATTTTCCTTTCTTTCTATCAACAAAAAAAAAGTTTATTCAGAAAAAAAAACAGTGAAATCTTTCAAAATCAGGAAATCAATCTAATTTTGTTTCTAAGGAAAAATGAATGTTTTCTCAATCATGTTTCTAATCGATCGACAATTGATTGATTGATTGATTGATTTTCAATCAATGTCTGAATTCGATTTGCATTAATAATCAACTACAACGATTCATGGTTTACTTACCATGTGAAAGATCCATTTGATTAATTAATTTATCACCATCAATTGTATCATAGAATGCTGGCCAACCACAACCCGAATCATATTTTGTATCGGATGAAAATATTTCTTCACCACATACAATACAGCAATAGATACCTTGATCATTAAGACGTAAATATTCACCTGAATATGGTCTAAAAAAAATTTTTATCAAAGAAAAACAATAAAAATCATTAAGTCAGAAAACGAAACAAAAAAAAGGTAAATTTCATAAAGAATAATGATTTACAAAAGGCAAAATTTCATAAAAGATAAAAATAGGATCCAGATCTGTCAGTCAATTATTATCAACAGAACAGAAAAAAAAACAAAGATTGACAGATAAATAAACAATTTAAAACAGCAACAAACAAAAGATGATCAAAAAAAACGAGGACTTGAGAATCATTGAACCATGGTTTGAGTATAATTTAAGGATTTCTTTTTTTCTTAATAAACGATAAAATAAAAATACCTTTCAGTAAATTTTTCCTGCGTTATTTTATATTGTAATGGTGTTAATTGTTGTTTTAATTCATTTTTATCTAATTGTAATTCAGGTTTACGTTGTGGACGAAAACGATAACGATTTGTTTTTGTTGTTGTTGTTGATGATGATTTATTTGCTGCTGTTGTTGATGTCGCTGACGATGGATTCGATTTGGATGATGATGATGGTGATGATGATGATGGCAGAACAATTTGTGTAGACATTTTCTAATTAATTAGAAAAAATGTAATTAATTTTAAAAACCTAGGAATAATTTTTTGTGTAAAGTAAGGTAAAGTTTCCGGAACCTGAGTAAGGGATGTAGAAAAGATTCCGGAAAAACAAATGATTCGAATTTGATGAAAATTCGTTAACAAACAAACAACAACAACAAAAAAGTAAACACTGCAGTGGAAAATATACAAAAATCTTGATTGATTATCATTTGAAAGTAAAAAATAAAATATATCAACATTTAACAAACAACAATCATCGTCATCATCATTATTATAAATTTTATCAAATATATAAAAAAAATCCTACATCATTGATTTATTAGCTGTTCTGTTTTGGTTTTGTTTGAAAATAAAAGGGGCGACATTCAACCAAAATAATAAATTTGCTGATAATATTTGGATTGAATTTAATATCACTGCTGATGCTGCATCAATAATATCACACATACAACCAGAAAATGTCATCGACAATGGTAATGATGATGATGATAATGTTTATAATCTTCAAATCACATATGATATATTAAAACGCAAAAGTTTTATTAAAAAAAAAAAAATACCGACGATAAATATGAATGTTTATAAAATGGGTGACACCAAAATATTAAAAAAAAGAAAGATCTACTACCACCACCACCACTGTTGTGTCTATATAGAATTGAATACAATTGAAAAATTCATCAACAAAAATATTAAACGAATCCAATACACAAAACCAGAATGGAGTAGCAAATCAATATACGATTAAACCGCAGTACACACTAACGAATGACAGAGGCGCGCTATGAAACAATTGAATTAATGTGCATTCATATGAATGCGCCATTGAATGAAACCCAAACAAACAAAACGACGAAATAACAAACTAGAATTTTTTCTTCGTTTTCCACCATATAGAATACATTGGATGTATGTGTTGTTTGATTATATAGCGAGAGAGAGAGAGAGATACATGGACGAAAGAGAAAGTTTCCTCTCTCTCTCCTTGCTTGTTCATTGAAAAATGAGAAAGAAAGGGAGAAGAGAATCTATTGGATTCAAAAAAAAAAGTTTTGTCTATATTGGTTGTCGTCATCATCATTGAACTTAACATGGTTGGTTGATTTAGTTTTAATGACGAAATCAAATTATTTTTGTTTACATTTTTCTGTTTTGAAGTATGAAAACAAACAAAAAACACACTTGTAACCGGTTTTTTCTAACGCTACCAAAACTTCAAATCAGAGTCTGTTGGATCGATCCATAATGGAGTACTTTACCATGAAAAAAATTGATTTCGAAATTTTCAACTTAAATAAAGAATTGATAAAATCATAAAATATTAATTTCAAATGCAAATGATTATGATGATGATGATGATGATCATAAAAAATATGTTTATCATCATCATTGTCATCAAATATGTATGAGACAATGGTACCGGATTAATTTAAATATTTCATTTTTTTTAATGTGATCACCGAATTTTTGTTACATTGATTGACCTAAATTGTCGTTGTTATTGTTCAAAATGATTAGGTCGAATTAGTTATTTTTGTAATTAAAAAAAATTATTACAATTATCGAATTATTATAATGATAATGTATCGTTTTTTAACCAATAATTATCCAATTATTTCAAATTAACCGCAATTTTCAAATTTTTTTTTCTTTTTCCGAAAAGTTTTCCTGTTCGGATTGCTAAAGTTTTTTTTTCGGAAAATTTATCATGTGTGTGTGTGTTTTTTTTTCTCAATGAAAAATGTCATTTGATTTTTCTTTTTTTTGATAAAAGAAAAAGAATAAAAATCTTTTTTTTTGACAAAATGTCTCAAACAAAAAAATCCTATGTCATACGTTTTGCTAATGAATTGAATAATTTTCGTTCGATGGTAAGTTTTTTTTTGGGAAAAAAATTTGGATGAGAAATTTTTGTTGTTGTTGTAAATAATTCAAATTTTCAAGGAATTCAATGCATTAGCATCTTTATATAAATTAGATTTTAAATTCATTGAACCGATATCGGAAAAGGTAAATTATTTTAAAAACAAATCGCGATTTATTTTACATTTGATTTTCATTAATCCAAAAAGCCATTCATGATTATCGAAACTAATGATGAAGCTGCATTATTGAATGTATTCAATCGAATCATTTTAGCTACAAGTCTATTCGAATGTTGGGTTTCATCATTGGATTTTGATGAATTTATTGATGAAGTAAATAATTGTAAACAAATTCATAATGATTATTATCGAAATTGTTCATTTCGTATACAAGTTGAAGCATTTGGTAGAAAAATTTCACAACAACAAAAAATTGAACGAATCGAACGTTTATCAGGTTTACCATTGAAAGGAAAAATTCGTATGATTAATCCGGATGTAACATTTTATTATATGGAATATTATGGATTAAATCCTAATCGACAACCCGAAAAACCATATCAAATTTTATTTGGAAAATGGATTACTGATAGTAATCGTAAATTATGTTCAATATTTTCATTGAAAACAAGAAAATTTATAGCCAATACATCGATGGATGCAACATTATCATTTCTGATGGCTAATATTGCTCAAATCAATATAAATGATATTGTTTATGATCCTTTTGTCGGTTCCGGTAGTATACTGGTATCAGCTGCTTATTTTGGTGCCTATGTTTGTGGTACAGATATTGATTATCCATTATTACATGGTATGATAAAACCAACAAGAGTTGGTTCTCAACAACGTGGTGATGATGAATCTGTACATGGAAATCTTAAACAATATAAACTTGAATCCAGATATATTGATGTTATTGCCGGTGATTCATCATTACCATTATTTCGTAATGATATTCAATTCGATGCAATTATTACTGATCCACCATATGGTATAAGAGAATCACGTGAACGTATTGGTACAAAAAAATCTGATCCAACCGTACCGATTGAATATCTTGATCGTCATTTACCAGCTAAATTACAATATAAACTTGATGATATTTATAATGATTTATTAAATTTTTCTGCACAACATTTAAAACCAAATGGTATTGTTATATTTTGGGCACCATATTTTAAACATTTTTATAAAAATTTCAAACAACAATCACAAACATTACCACAAATAGATTCATTACCAAAATATGATCATCAAGATCCGGCTATACGTTTTCAACATGAAAATCTTCGTTTATTATCATTTGGTGAACAAAAATTAACAAAAAATTGTTCAAGAATATTGGTTGTAATGCAAAAAATTCTGAAATAAAATTTCAAAAAAAAAAAAAGATTAACGTAATCTATGAATATGACTATAGAATGCTGAAATTTGATGTCTGCATGTTTTATTCTTTGATCATCTGTGATTATAATGATAATAAAAATGATGATAATTTTTTTGAATTTCGAATGAATATTATCAATATTTTTATGAGTAAAATTTGACACAAAATTAAACAATATGGCTGATTATGATGATAATGATTTTTATGAAAAAAGTCGAACATATTGGAATCGTATTGCACCGAATATTGATGGAATGTTAGGCGGTTGGTCGAATATCAATACAAGCGATGTTGATGAATCAAGAAAATTACTACGAATTCTATTGAAACCAATTAACCAATCGAATAATCGTTCACTTCGTTGTTTAGATTGTGGTGCCGGTATTGGTCGTGTTAGTAAATATGTTTTATCAAAATTTTTCGATGAAATTGATCTACTCGAACAAAATGAAACGTTTTTATTAAAAGCCAAAGATTTTCTCGGTAATGATTATCATCGTGTAAAGAATACTTTTATACAAGGAATGCAAGAATTTACTCCTATCGATGGTATAATCTATGATTGTATTTGGGGTCAATGGGTTTATGGTTATTTGACCGATGAAGATTTAATTTTATTTCTTGAAAAATGTCTTCGAATCCTAAATAAACAACATGGATTTATTGTGATCAAAGATAATGTATCGGGCAATAATGATCCTTATGTTGATGAAGAAGATGGTTTTGTAACAAGAACCGAAAGACAATTTTTAAATATCTTTTCCAAAGTACCGAATTTGATTATTAAAAATATTTTGCGACAAAAAAGAATGCCAAAAGAATTATTACCCGTTAAAATGTTTGTACTTGTTCATCAAAATTCGAATTATAATGATGATAATTTTATTAAATTTTATTAAATTCTTTAAATTTTTTCTTTTTTCTAAATTTTTTTCCAAAATATTTTGATATAACGACACGAATGGTCGATCAATGTGGTAACAGTCGCTGCGAATGTTTTGTATTATGCAATATAATTTGTTGATATCAACAATATATTAGGGCGAATCAAAGAATTTTTGAGTTTATCATGAATTTTACAGAATCATTATTAGAATATTGATAGGGAAAAAAATGGCAAATATTGAAAAGTTTAAACGTAGTTTTGAATTAATAAAACAATTTACAATACAAACACCGAAAATATCTGGACAATTACCATCGGAAAAATCATTAATTTCGCCCAAATATTTGTAAGTTTGTCGAAAAAAATGCATAACTTTTAGATGAGATGATTTTGTTTTGTTTTTTCTGATTATTCAAGGCGACAAGATAATATTGTTGATAAAAAAGAATGTCTTAAACAATGTGATCATCTTGGCAATATTCTAATCTCGACTAGTTTTAGGTAAATTTTTTTTCTATTTTGAATTTTTTTTTCGCAAAGTTTAATAGGCGTTTTCTGTTTTGATCATAGAAATCATCCGGATTTCAATAAATTCTTATCACAATCTATTGAACTTTTATTTCAACTTTGCAATAATGATGATATAGATGTTCATAATGTTGTTCAAGAAACATTTGATAAAATTATTGGCAATCTTATTGAATTCAATTCAAATCGATTATTAAGTGAACTATGTAAAGGTATAACAAAATTTTCATCAAATCGTTCACTTCGTTTATCATTGACAAAATTTGCCGAAATATGTCATCGAATTCGTCCGAACAAATATCGTGCATTCACAATGAATTTATATTCAAGTTTTTTAACGATATTGATCGATTTGTCCAAAGATGAACTTGTACAAGAATCATTATATACAGCTATTTGTAAAATTTATCCATTGCTTACACCATATGCAACCGAAAGAGAAATATTCGATATAATGAATGCCTATCTTATTAATCTATCATCATCATCGAATACAATTCGAAGATATTCTTCACTTTCAATTGTCATACTATGTGATAGTGCAAGAAAATCGGATCATTATTTTAATGTTGCTTTGAATCATGTTAGCAATCTAATATCAACATCGATAAAATCTAACAATACAGAAAATAAAGATTATCTACTTACTGGTATATTTATGATGGCAAAATGTTCATTTTCCAAATTAATCAAATATCTTGATCCAAATGAACATCCAAAATTATTTGATTCTTTATTGAAAAATTTATCCTATATTTATCAACAGATGATATTGACAATGAAACATGCAACAAATAATATTTTGATTATTGCTATACTCGAAGCTTTAGCTGAATTTTTCAATGTAATGCCTGAAAAAATTTTTCAAATGTTTACAGATTTATGTGAAGAAGAAATGGAATTTAAACATATAAGTTCATTTCGATCATCAGTAATGAAAAGTGTTAATAATGATTCATTGGTAAATCTGGAAAATCTTAATGATGAATTTGAAGATGATACATTTGAAAAAGCGGGTATTTATTTTAGTAATGCAGGATCTACCGTTGATTTATATGATGATGTATCGGAAGCAAGTGAAAATATGTTTTCCAATTCTTTGATTGAAAATACTGGATCAATGATTTTTGATCATGAAAGTGAAATCGATACCAAATCGATTGGAAATAAAACACCTGAATTTGATTTATCATCCGAAGCATCATCATTAAATACAACAAGCCATAAATGTTTGAATTCACCATTCGATATATCATCATCGTTTGATTTGATTATTACTGAAAATCAATTCAATTCAATTGATTTGGATGATTATAATCTTGGTCCATTGTTTTCATTTGAACATGTAGGGAAACTGATTTGTCTAAAATATCTACTCAAAGGACAATCAGGTCAATTAATGACCGATACAGAAGTTCGTGTAGCCATTAAAAGTTTATCATTATCTTGTTTAACATCAATCGTTCAACATTGTCCAAAAATTTTATTGGATAAAATTGTACATAAAAAAACTTCACAACAATTAATCAATGATATATTATTATATTCAACACATTCGGATCCAAATATACGTGGACATATAGCAATGATTATTGGAAAATATTTGCAACGTACATTATCATATTCATTTTCTTATGATGAATTTCTTACACGAAACAATAATAATAATAATGATGAGCTTTCACTTGATTCACTTTTAAATTTATTGGAAAAATTTCTATTGGATTCATCATCAATTACAATTCGTCAGGTATTGATTAGTTTACAACAATTTCTACCAATATTAATCGAACATAATGAAATTAATATTATACAAATATTCAATCTAATACATCAGTTAATTTGTTTGAAAGATAATTCATATTGGTTGATCAAAATTGAATTGATCACTTTATTTGCCAAAATTTCCATTCCATATTTGAAACATATGGAATTTATACTTAAATCAAACGCTGATGAATGGAAATTATTAAAAATTCAAAATCATCATCTAAAACATGTTCCAATTACAAAATTAATTTTGGAAGAAATACTTTTTCATTTTATATTCGATTCTGATTATCGTGTACGACAAGCAACATTAAATTTACTACCAAATTTTATTGATAATATTTGCCTAAATAATTATGTCTTCCAAAATGATTGTATCAATTTATTGGTTATAAATTCAATTCTATCAAATGATGATTATCAATTGGATAAATCAAAATATTTTAATGGTAAATTTCCATCATTAGATCTTTTTGAACAACCATTGAATGAAAATCAATTGTTTGATTCAAATTTTGAATCGATTATCAATGATGTTGATGCTGATGAAATTGATGATGATGATGATGATGAATTTATTAATTTTAAAAAATTTATTATCGAATCAAATATTGGTTATTTTGTTAAGAAATTTTTCTACAAATTACGTCAACATTATCATTGTAAACAAACATTAACAATTTGTTTAAATTCATTATGTACATTATCAAAATTATATCCACCAAATAAACATTCAAATGGTTGGCTTATTGAATCGAATGATGATCAATCAAAGCATAATTCAGTTGAAATGATTATGTTACTTATTGAAATTTTGACAAAAAATCCAATGATACTTAATGATTTATCCATACAACAAAATCTTGCCGAATTAATTATGAATCTAATCGAAGGTGTTTGTATTAACTATTTTCATCAGCTACAAAATCATCATTCAAATAAAATACATATTGAATCAACAAATTATCTTCATCAAATGATTTCCATTGAATTTGCTCAATGTATTGAAACATTTTTTCTTTATTTATATAAAATTATTGTTATTTATAGTGCAATTAATGAAGATAATCCATTAATATTTACAACATTTATTCATAATCTTTATACACGTAGAGAATCAATATCGGCAATAATACGAAAACATTCTACAAGTTTTTTCGATATGAATAAAGATAAACATCGTAAAGAACCATCAGCAGCTATATCATCATCATCACCATTTAGTGGAACAAAAGCATCACGTCGTCGTGAAGCTTTGGCATATGATTCAATATCATTTCGATTGTTTGAAATTCTTAAAAATCATCGTAACCATCACCACCACCACCATCATCATCATCGTAAATCAGCGACAATATCGGCACGTACAACAAGTGATAAATCATCACATCTAAATACAATGTTAATAATATTTTCAAAATTATTAGAATTTACAAGTTCATCCTTTTTATGTAATCATTTAGAAGATATACTTATCTATTTGAAAATGATATTCTATATGAATCCATCGGCTACAATCAAAACAATTAATCAACTAATGAAATGTATATTTGAAATTAATTATATTTCATTGTTTATGGAAATATTTAATCATAATGATAGTTTTCGTAATGTTCATCATTCGCATCATTATCGTCGTAATCGTGGCCGTCGAAATACCAAATCAAAATCATTATCAATCGAATTGAATAGTTTATATAATATTTGTTTTGTTATTCCATATATGAAATATAATGATTTTCAATCGATTGGTGGTAATGTTGTTGATCATTCTTCATCAACAACAATATCATCATCAACAACTTTACCATCAATATCATATCTAAATTGGTTAAGAAAATGGATTGAATATAAATATATAAAAATAATGAATTCCGATGTAACACGTGGAATTTCAATTGGGAAAAATTCTGATTTTTGTTTGAAAAAATTTCTAACAACAAAAATTCAATGTTTTGAACCATTAGTTATACAATCAATGAAACATTATGCATTCAGTAATGATACAAAATTTCAATCAATCATATTAGATTTATTTGTACAATTAATACAATTTCATATAAATTATTCATTACTTGATTCGGAAAATTTTTTCATCAGTTTTATTATGAAACAATTTGAACAATTGGAAATGATTTATGATTCCGGTCCATACGAATTATTAATGAAACATGTATTTCATTTTTTAGCAACACTTTCGGCTGAACATTATATTAATGATGATTTGGTTAGCATACCAAAAATTATACAATTATGTGATAATTTAATTGCTAATGGTCATCAATGTTTAGCTATCGATGGTTTACATATACTTATTGAACATATTTTTAATTTAGATTTTTCATCATCATCATCCAAATTATCAAATAATTCAAATCTAACAACATTAATTAATGATGAACTTTTTATGGCTATTGAAACACAAAAAGAAGTAATTGTTGCCTATTGTTTTAAATTAATCAATCAAAAAGGTACATTCAAACTGTTAACATTAATATTACAACATTATAAACATTGTGATCCAATCAAATGGAATGATCTTTCACAACAAATTTTAGATATTATTATTGGAAAATTATTAACAAATCATATACGAATCGATTCACAAGAATATTTTAATTCATTACAATCATTATTGGCTACATTATGTCCAAGTGTTTTATCTTGTTTGACAACAACAACAACAACAAAAACAACAGCATTATCATCATCATCACAATCATTATTGGAGATTATGTTCAATGAATATCGATCATATCAAAATTCACAAATTCTATTCAAACATTGGCTACCAAAAATCTTAATGTATTTGAAAATAATACTAATGGATATGAATGAAACAACTATTATGAAAGAAATTGATTATATTAAAATGAAAATGAATATAATTATATTGAATCCTGTTAATAATTGTACAGGTGATTGTTTGGAAAAAATCGATTCTGAAGATATTTTTGCTTATTTTCTATTAAATCTTTTACAGAAAATTATTATGGAAATTGATTCAGATATTTCAAATGGAAATTATTATTATTTAATTTCAAATAATAATAATAATATTGTTGTTAATGATCATAAATTAATTGTAACATTTTATCGTCATTATCATATGATTTTAGTTTCATTATTTCAATCAGGTTTTTATCCAAGATTAACTAGATCTGCTACATTATTAATACGACAACAACCAAAATCCGAATATCTATCATTGAATAATGAAACATTTAATCTACGTATGGTTAATGAAATTTTTCTAAAAATTACAAAATTCTATCCATTTATTACAATTTCATGGTTGAATTTTCTATACATACTTAACTATGATAGATTGGCAAAAATACTATCCAAATGTATTGAAAGAAATAAAATTAACATCTTTTCCAATGGGAATAATATGAAATCAAAGCAAACAACAACAACAACAACAGCAACGACGACGACAACGATGACAAAAACAAAAATAATCAACTGGGAAATCTTGAAAAGATGTTCATTAATATTACTATGTGATTATTTATCCGAAAATCTTGAAAATGTTGAATTTTTATCTTGGTTTATAATAAATTATTTACATGAAATAATTGAACATTGTCATGAAATGCCAATCAAAGAATTTATAAATACAATACATCGTAAACCAGTATCAAGTGGTTTATTATTACAAGTAATAAGTTCAAAATGTGATGAACTTTTTAATACAAATAATGATAGTCCATTAATGGTACAGAAAATTCTTTATTGTTTAGAACGTTCACATAATCGACAAAATATTGCATTAATAATGTTTCTTATTGAACGTTATATTTGTAATATACGATTATCATTATATTATAAATGTTGTAAATATGCTGAAACAATTATTATTGATCGTTTGAATTTAATTTATGATTATAAATCAAGAAAATCAACTAAAAAACAACAACAACAACAACAATTATTATTTAGTTTTGATGATTTTAATAATCTATTAAAAATTGTCAAACATACATCATATAATAAATTATATTTTACATTAAAAATGATACGTGTAAGATTCTATGATACAATCAATGATAATAATTCAACTAATCAACAGCAACAGCAACGTTTTGCAAGAAAAAAACGTCATCATCATAAAGATATAAAAGATCCATTAAGATTGAAACGTATTGCCGTTCCGGATATGGATAAAAATTGGTTTAAAATATTGATTGGCAATCAATTATCACAACGACGACAACCGATCAATATAACGAATATAATGACATCATTGGAACGTCTTACAAATAATGATATTATTGATTTAATATTTTCATCAAAATTTTCATTTGAAAATTTTATTATTATTTTGAAATTGATTGTTGAAAAACATCAACAAGATAGCCAACAAGGTATTGTTGTTGTTGTTGGCAGTGCTACAAAACAACATAAACATAAACAACAACAACAACAATCACTTGATGCAAAAGAAATGGCCAAATTTATTGTACCAATTTATTGCCGATTTTTACAATCGATTCTTGAAAGATTTCCATTGATTCATTTATTTAATATGAACAACAACAATGTTGACGGTGATGATAATAATGTTCGAAAAATCGATTTGAATGATATTCGTAATAAACTTTTGATACATGATGATTATCCATTTTATAATGATTTATTACAATCATTTTGTTCATCATTTATCTATTTTATTGAACATTTATCATTGTTTGAAAATTATTTGATTGATAATTATTTTCCGGAACAATCATCATCGATACAATCGATAATCATACATTTAACAATCGTTTATTCAACATTATTATATGATGAACAGGATAGACAAGATTATCAAAATATATTGAATATTCTGAATGTAATTGAAAATTTCCTCGATAATCGTACATTATTTGTTCAATTTGGTGAGGAAAAATTTCTTTGTTTACAATTAACATTGATCAATTCAATTTATTATTCATTTAAACATCGTAAGTTTTCAATTTCGTATGATTTCATTTATAGGGGTTTCACACTAGCAGCAATGTGAATGAAATATTTCAAATGCAATATTTCAGTCCATTTCAACCTTATGGGCTGAAATATTTTCGTGTATATATTTCATGAAATATTGCTGTAGTGTGAAACCCCTATTACAATAACAAGATTTTTTTTTCTAATTCCGTACATTTTTTGTTTTTCTGTTTTTTGTTTTTGTATTTGCTTAACATTTCATAATAATAATTGAAATAGATTATTCAATATCGTCAATGGATAATATTTTCATTAATTTTGATTTAAATTATATTTCATTTGAATCAAAATATATTACAATTAATGATTATCAGAAAATAATTACAATGTTTCATTCGTTGGAAAATGATTCAATGAATAGAATGAAAATTCCAATACCACCACCATCATCACTTTATCATCGAATAATGCAACGAATAATATTGAATATATGTCGTTTACCATATTTTAATTCATTAATTTATATACCATATAATCTATTGAATTCAACAAATGCAAATATCTGGAATGGTATACAATCATTAACAAATTTACCGATAATGGCATCACAATTTCTTTGTGAAACGGAAATATTTCGACAATTTTTATTTCGTATTGCTAATATTGGTTTCATAAATCGAATACAATTTGAAGAAATATGGATGACATTATTGGGTGTATATTCCGAATCAATATCACTTATAACACAATATCGTCAAGGTGTTAGTATTGAAGAATTAAGTGAATATATTTTACTTACAAAATTAGTAATAATAGCTATTACAAATCTTTTATATAATGCAAATACAACAATGCTATCAAATGATTATCATTCCGATTATTCTATATCCGATTCATTTGATGATATTGATAATAATAATGATGATGATGATAAAATATCATCATCATTTGGTGAAAAATATGAACAAATTTATCATATTATTCATAGAAAATTTCATTCAGATCGACAAATCCTAAAACGTTATAATGATCCAATATTGAATCATTCATTTCATTATAAATTCAAATCAATTCATGAATTTCATTTTTCATCGAATGTAATCGAACGTAATCAATCGGAATCACTTCAAACACAATCATCATCATCATCATCATCATCATCGATAGTAGCAGTTAATAATAATGTTCAAACATCGATTGATCTATATTCATGTATACAATTTTTAATCGATTATTACGCTCAACAGATTCGATCATTATTGAATAAAAATCTAATACATTTTCCAATCATAACCGAAATTGCTAGATCAACATTAATTTTATCCGAATTATTTGTTGATCGTAATCAATATCGTAATGCATTGAATTTGTTTATTGATTTACAAAAAATTGTTGAAAATTATGATGATGAAATACTTGGCCAATTTATCGGTACTGGTTTATGTAAATTTTATACAATTTTAGATGAACATTCGGATGAACATATTGAACGGCAAAAAAAGCAAATATTTGAAAAAAATTTTAAAGAATTTTTCCTACCAACACGTATACATTCGATTGATGCAATTGATTATATGATTGATGGAAAAATTATCAAAACAAAAGATTTACAACCATTATTGGATTATATTATCAAACATTTGAATACTGAACATATCATGTGAGTTTCCAGTGAAAATCTAATCTAATTTGTTTTTCTCTTTCTCTCTCTTTCCTTATAAATGATTTGAAATCTTTTATTTTTTTCCAAAATAGACCAAGCAGTTATTGTAAAGAATATGTTGAAAAATTGGTACGAATTTCATTCAAATTGATTGATTCGAATCAGGATTTTCTACACAATCAAAATGAAAAGATTATAAAGGTATTTGTTAAAATTATTGTTTTGTTTTGTTTTTTTCTGGATTCTAATTGTTGCCTAATCTTTTTTTTGTTGTTGTTGTACACATTCTTCCAATACATTTATAGGGCTTGATTAGATTAATATCCAAAGATATTAATATAAATGTAATAAAAATAATAACATTATATTTGGAAAAATTTATACGACAAAAAAAATTAAATAAAAATGAAGCAAAATTATTAAGAAATTTATCAATGAAACGTATGAATAAAAATAATCATCAATCAAATCAGATTGAAATGTTGAATATGATTATTAATACAACATATTTAGGTAAGAATTTTCTTTTTCTTCTTTTTTTTTGTGAAATGAAATGGGAACTGTAAATGTTTTGTTTTTCCTTTCTGTTCTGTTTTTTGTTCTATGATCACCAATTCATCCATTATTTATTGTCCATTATTATCAACAACAACAACAACAACAACAAAATAATAATGATAATAATCAAACATTTGTAAAGTGGAAACAACAAATTTTAATCTAGAAACCAATAATGGTGATGATGATGATGATGATGATAATAATAATACAAATGATGATGATCCAAATGCTGACGGTAGTAATGAATTATTTAAAACAATGGAAAAATTATCAATCATATTTGAACCATTACGTTATTGTAATTCATTTGATGCAATGATTATTTGTCAAGTATTTGGTTATTTTTTAGCTGAATTTTTTCCACCACAAGATATATTAAATAAATGTATTGGTGAATTTTTATCTAAACAACAGAATCATTATAAATATTTGATTGAAATACTTTTTATTGTAAGTATTTTTTTCTTTTGTAAACAAGAATTCCTTTTTTTTTGTTTTCTTCATTTTTGATTTGGCCGAATGAAAACCTCACTTTTCCAAATATTTTTTTTCAATAAAATAGAATTCCATTAATGTTTTTTCTTTCTTTTTTCTTGCTACAAACAAAATAAAAAAGATTTATAGTAAATTACAAATTGATTGTCAACATACAGATGATACTGGTGAAGATTGGGTAATATTATCATTATCAAGTTTTACACAATTAGTACCAATATCACATGCATTATGGGCATTAACTTGTTTTTTAATTTGTGCATCACATAATCATTGGATACGATCATGGTATGTTTTTTTTTGTTCTATATATATTTTTTTGTTGTGAAATAGATGTAATATATGAATGAATGGAGTAAATGAATGCAAATGCCAAATGCAGCCACAAAGCAAAATGGTTTTCCATATCCCAAAAATGAAATATAATATTTTTTTTTCATTTATTATTCCATTTGATTTTCATTATCTTTTTTTTGTTTTTCCTTTTTTTCATATTCATTGGGAATTTTTTTTGCGGCGGCAAACATTATCATCACCATCATCAGTTATTACTATTTTCAAAATCGATTTGGTAAATTTAATGAACACGATAAACGAGCTTTTTTCACCATCTGTAATAATTTCTACAATGAGGTATATTGATATTATTGGAATTGTGTTTTGAATCAAGTTTTGCCATTAAACAAAAAAACAATCACTACCCACCACTGGAATATACTTTTTTAATTTAACTTTGATAACTTTTGATTTGGCCTAAAATCAAATCATTTTTTTTCCACATTTCTTTCCTAAAAAATCCAAATAATCTTTTCATTTTTTTATTTCTATTTCATTTATGATCATCATCATCATCGTATGGATTCTGAATCGAAATGGGAATTTTCGTTTTTTTTCTCTTCCTCTCCCACGCACCGAAACTTGCTCCAACATAACCAAAAAAACAAAAAGATCAAATCGGATGATAATAAAATGTCGTTCATAAAAACATTCCAAAAAGCGGCATGTGTACCGAATTCACCATATTTTGAAGTTTTACAATATTTATGGGATGATATAAATCTGTGATTAAATAATCAAATTTAAAGTAAAATAGAAAAAAAAATAGGAAGAAGAAAAAAGTAATCAAGAAGAAGAAGAAGAAGAATCGTTAATTTTCGTTCTTTCTCATTTATTTTTCATCATCTTTTATTTTATTCTTTTTCTATGTTTGCTTCGTTATCCAATTAATAATTTCTATTAATAAAATTGTAAGTGAATGAAGAAGGGAAAATATAATTCTTTCAATATCCAAATATCACCAAGAATTACCGGAGGGGAAAGAGTATACACACACAGGAAACAACACCAAGTAACAACAAAGATTTAATAAATTTAATTGTAATATTTTTTATTTTTTTTAAATAAATGAAAAAGTTATGTTTGTTTGTTTGTTGCTATCATTATAATTTTATCATTTAATTTAATTGAAAATATGAATGTAAAAATATGGTTTTTTTTTTTGTTTGTTTGTTTTGTTTGCCATCTACAAATTAAAACGTATACCATTTTTTTGGATAATTATTATAATGGAGGCAAGAGAGAGAGAGAGAGAGAGAGAGAGAGAGAGCGAGAGGGGAGGTTTTTTGGGGCTAGGTAGTAGGAAGTATTAGGAATCCACATGATAATGATGACGAATTTTTTTTTATTTCAATACCAAGAATTTAGGATCATCATGATAATGATAATAAATTTTGAATTATAAAGTTATTTGGGAAACTATAGTATTTGTCATGTGTTTGTGTGTGTGTGTGTGTTTCAAGTGTGTAGGATGTTCAAGAATAATTCTGTGCATGTGAAGAATAATAATAATAATAAAAAAAAACTTAACAATAATAATAAACATACGTCATAGACCTATGATATATATAGGTATAAATAGAGTGAGAGAATATATTCTGGGTCAACCAACATCATCAACATAAAGATAAATAGATAGAAAACAATAATAATAATAGAGAATTCTTTGTTTGATTTATATGTGTGTGTGTGTGTGTGTGTGTGTGTGGTGTATATTTGAAAATGATAAATCGTGATAAACGTGACTATATTGTTTAATTCTCATAGGGGGTAATGATTTTTTTTTTTGTTTTTTGTTTTTTTTGGATTCTTGAGAATTCAATGATAATGATGATGGTGATGGACAATGATATGTGTATGACAGGTCTCTGTTGGGACAAACACAACCCAAAACAAAAACAAACAAATGTTAAAAAAAACTAATAATTTTAATGAAAATTTGAAATGGAAAAAAAAGCAGACCCGTAACATCTTTTTACGAATTTTTTTTGTTACAAAATTTTTTCAAAAAAAAAAGCTTTCCAATTAAAATAAAACTTCATTCAAACTTCATTGAATTCATCATTTATGATGCTAAATGAAAAACAAAAAACAAAATAAATAATTTATAATCATTAAACAAACAAACAAACAAAGCGAAAATTAATCTAAAATTAAAAAAAATTTCAGGTCAAAAAGGGTTATAATTTTTTTCGGATTGTTTGTTTATTAGTTATCTTTTCTGGTTATTCTGGTTATCAAAGAGAGAGAGAGAAAAAAGATTTTTTTTCCGCCTGAAATGAATTGAATGAAATTTAGAATTTTTATTTTTTCTTTCGTTCAGTTTCCAAAGAATATCATTCAATATTCAAAACATCGAATGAATAATGAAAATGGAGAATGAATGAATGAAGAAAATGGGAGTGAAGAACAAAAATGAAAATGGTAATAGGTTTTTCGTTTTTTCGATATAGAGAAACTTTACAAGAAAGATACATTTATTCATAATGAAAATTTAATTTTAAAATTTTTTAAAAAATAAAAATAAAAAATGTTTTTTTTTCTTCTGAGAAGCGAAATAAAAACCTTTCCAATAACAACATTATGATGATTATATAGGATGTTCCATATGCCATATTCTTCCTAATTTTTAATGTTGTTCAACAAAAAAATGAATTGAATGAATGAAAAAACATTAAAATATCCAATTTGCTATATAAAATCTGTCTGTATCTTCGTGTATTTCTGTTATGTGTATCCCATGTATATATCATCATCATTCATGGATGGATTGTGGTGGCTGTGTTTTGGGCAAAGACAACAACCAGAAAAAAAGGGAAAGTGGTATACAGTGTTAGTGTGTATCTCGTTATATACAAAGTGCGTATAGGACACAAGATAGATGTTATGTTGTTGTTGTTGTAGCCGGTTCTGGACCAATTTTCTTCTTATTGTTGTTGTTGTTGTTGTTGTTGCTCATGAGCACCAAGAAGATTTCATGATTTTTTTTATTTTTCTTGTTCATCCGAAAATTCCCGAATTGAGAATTACATTGAGAAACTGAAGAAAAAAACCTTTTATTTTGGTTTTTTTTCTATTCGGGGTATCCATTTATATACAACTAACTAACCAAATAACAAACAAACATCTATATCTTTATTATAGTGATTGAAGAAGAAAAGAAAAGAAAAAAACCATCATCCGATCAAACAAACGAAAAAAAAGAAAAGAAAAGAAATTAGAAATGTAATCGAATCGAATCGAATTGAAGAATTCAAACTGGACTTGGATTCATTCACCGTGAACCTATCATCATCATCGAAATTGAAACGAACAGAATCTCCATAATAATCATCATTCAACATTCAATTTTCCTTTTTTGATTTTCAATTTTCTTTTTTTTTCTTTGGTTTCCAGAATTACCCAACAATCATTTTGTGTTGAGCAATCGGTTTTTTTGTTTTTTGCTTAAAAAAAGTGTTTTTTTTCTGTGATTCAAAAATTTTCAAATATCATCAATAAATTGATTACCCGATTGATTGATTGATTGATTAATCAATCGATTGATTGAGTGGAATTGATGTGACTGTTTTTTTGCTGTGTGTGTTCATTTTGTTTGTTCATTTTGTTTGTTTCTCATATTCAGCCTTATTTAATGAAAGAATTTCTGAGAGCAAAAAAA